>NW_021703767.1:98714001-99405707 GCF_005190385.1 Monodon monoceros | reverse complement strand
TGTGTGTGTGTGTGTGTGTGTGTGTGTGTGTGTGTGTGTGAAGGGGCAGTAGTGAAGGACTGTATAATAATGAATTTGATTGGCCTTTGTCCACATTTCCTTGTGAGATAACCCCTAAGTCTTTGGAATTTTTCAGTGTACCTAATACTTTATGCTAACAAGGTGACTCATGTTGTGCACATGATGGCTTTTGCTAATGCCATGACTCAGGGTGAGGCTGCTCGCACTGATAATTTTAGGGAAAGAAGTATCCTCACCAGAAAGGCTAACCATGTGATTAAAGGGTTGGGACTTTGAACCAAGTGATATCATCCTGATCTCCAGGAAGGAGAGGAGCCTGAAGATTGAGTTTCACCACTTGGCCAATAATACAATCAAACATGCCTTTATGATGAAACATCAGTAAAACTGTGAACCTCAAGTTCAGGAGAGTTTCCTGGGTTGGCAATTCTCCATGTGCATATTGCCACAATTTTTTTTTTTATGATAAAGAAACTGGATTTTATTCTACATGCCATCAGAATATTTCAAAATGTTTAAGAGCATTAAGTGAAAGGATAAGATCTACGTTTTATTGTGTAAATTTTTGAATTTTATTTTATTTTTTATACAGCAGGTTCTTATTACTCAACAATTTTATACACATCAGTGTATACATGTCAATCCCAATTGCCCAATTCATCACACACACACACACACACACCGCCACTTTCCCCCCTTGGTGTCCATACGTTTGTTCTCTACATCTGTGTCTCAATTTCTGCCCTGCAAACCAGTTCATCTGTACCATTTTTCTAGGTTCCACATATATGCGTTAATATATGATATTTGTTTTTCTCTTTCTGACTTACTTCACTCTGTATGACATTCTCTAGATCCATACACGTCTCTACAAATGACCCAATTTCCTTCCTTTTTATGGCGGAGTAATATTCAATTGTATATATGTACCACATCTTCTTTATCCATTCATCTGTCGATGGGCATTTAGGTTGCTTCCATGACCTGGATATTGTAAATAGTGATGCAATGAACATTGGGGTGCATGTGTCTTGTTGAATTATGGTTTGCTCTGGGTATATGTCAAGTAGTGGGACTGCTGGGTCATATGGCAATTCTATTTTTAGTCTTTTAAGGAACCTCCATACTGTTCTCCATAGTGGCTGTATCAATATACATTCCCACCAGCAGTGCAAAAGGGTTCCCTTTTCTCCACACCCTCTCCAGCATTTATTGTTTGTAGATTTCCTGATGATACCCATTCTAACTGCTGTGAGGTGATACCTCATTGTAGTTTTGATTTGCATTTCTCTAATAATTAGTGATGTTGAGCAGCTTTTCACGTGCTTCTTGGCCATCTGTATGTCTTCTTTGGAGAAATGTCTATTTAGGTCTTCTGCCCATTTTTTGATTGGGCTCTTTGTTTTTTTTAATATTGAGCTGCATGTGCTGTTTATATATTTTGGAGATTAATCCTTGGTCCATTGATTCATTTACAAATATTTTCTCACATTCTGAGGGTTGCCTTTTCGTCTTGTTTGTAGTTTATTTTGATTTGCAAAAGGTTTTCAGTTTCACTAGGTCCTATTCATTTATTTTTGTTTTAATTTCCATTATTCTAGGAGGTGGATCAAAAAAGATCTTGCTGTGGTTTATGTTAAAGAGTGTTCTTCCTATGTTTTCCTCTAAGAGTTTTATAGTGTCCGGTCTTACATTTAGGTCTTTAATCCATTTTGAGTTTATTTTTGTGTATGGTGTTAGGGAGTGTTCTAATTTCATTCCTTTACATGTAGCTGTCCATTTCTCCCAGCACCACTTGTTGAAGAGGCTGTCTTTTCTCCACTGTATATCCTTGCCTCCTTTGTCATAGATTAGTTGACCAAAGGTGCGTGGGTTTATCTCTCAGCTTCCTATCCTGTTCCATTGATCTATATTTCTGTTTTTGTGCCAGTGCCATATTGTCTACATTACTGTAGCTTTGTAGTATAGTCTGAAGTCAGGGAATCTGGTTCCAAGCTCTGTTTTTTTTACCTCAAGACTGCTTTGCCTATTCAGGGTCTTTTCTGTCTCCATATAAATTTTAAGACTTTTTGTTCTAGTTCTGTAAAAATAGACACAGGTAATTTGATAGGGATTGCATTGAATCTGTAGATTGCTTTGGGTAGCATAGTCATTTTCACAATATTGATTCTTCCAATCCAAGAACATGGTATATCTTTCCATCTGTGTCACCTTTCATTTCTTTCATCAGTGTCTTATAGTTTTCTGAGTATGGTTCTTTACCTCATTAGGTGGGTTTATTCCTAGGTTTTTATCATTTTTGTTGCAATGGCGAATGGGATATTTTCCATAATTTCTCTTTCTGATATTTCATTTTTAGTGTATAGGAATGAAAGAGATTTCTGTGCATTAATTATGTACCCTGCAACTGTACCAAATTCATTGATTAGCTCTAGTAGTTTTCTGGTGACATCTTTAGGATTCTCTATGTATAGTATCATGTCATCTGCAAACAGTGACAGCTTCACTTCTTCTTTTCCAATTTGTATTCCTTTTATATCTTTTTATTCTCTGCAACGGTGAGGACTTCCAAAACTATGTTAAATAATAGTGGTGAGAGTGGACATCCTTGTCTTGTTCCTGAACTTAGAGGAAATGCTTTCAGTTTTTCACCATTGAGAATGATGTTTGTTGTGGGTTTATCGTACATGGCCTTTATTATGTGGAGGTAGGTTCCCTCTATGCCCACTTTCTGGAGAGTTTTTATCATAAATTGGTGTTGAATTTTGTCCAAAGCCTTTTCTGCATTTATTGAGATGATCATATGTTTTTTATTCTTCAGTTTGTTAATATGGTGTATTATATTGATTGATTTGCATATATTAAAGAATCCTTGCATCCCTGTGAAAATTCCCACTTGATCTTGTGTATGATTCTTTTAATGTGTTGTTGGATTCTGTTTGCTAGTATTTGGTTGAGGATTTTTGCATCTATATTCATCAGTGATATTGGTCTGAAATTTTCTTTTTTTGTAGTATCTTTGTCTGGTTTTGGTATCAGGGTGATGGTGGCCTCATAGAATGAGTTTGGCAGTGTTCTTTACTCTGCAAATTTTGGAAAAGTTTGAAAAGGATGGGTGTTAGCTCTTCTCTAAATATTTGACAGAATTCAACTGTGAAGCCATCTGGTCCTGGACTTTTGTTTGTTGGAAGATTTTTAATCACAGGTTCAATTTCAGTGCTTGTGATCATCTGTTCATATTTTATATTTCTTCCTGGTTCAGTCTTGGAAAGTTAAACCATTCTAACAATTTCTCCATTTCTTCCAGGTTGTCCATTTTATTGGCATAGATTTACTATAGTAGTCTCTTATGATGCTCTGTATTTCTGCAGTGTCTGTTGTAACTTCTCCTTTTTCCATTTCTAATTCAATTGATTTGTGTCTTTTCCCTTTTTTTCTTGATGAGTCTGGCTGGTAAATTTAATCCATTCATGTTTAAGGTAATTATCCATATGTTTGTTCCTATTACCATTTTCTTAATTGTTATGGCTTTGTTTTTGTAAGTCCTTTTCCATTTTATCAATTTTGTTTATCTTCTCAAAATACTAGCTTTTAGTTTTATTGATCTTTGCTATAGCTTTTTCTATTTTGTTTATTTCTGCCATGGTCTTTATGATTTCTTTCCTTCTACTAACTTTAGGTTTTGTTTGTTCTTCTTTTTCTAGTTCCCTTAGGGGTAAGGTTAGATAGTTTATTTGAGATTTTTGTTGTCTCTTGAGGTAGGATTGTATTGCTATAAACTTCCCTCTTAGAACTGCTTTTGATTCATCACATAGGTTTTGGATTGTTGTGTTTTCATTGTCATTTGTCTCTAGATATTTTTTGATTTCCTCTTTGATTTCTTCAGTGATCTCTTGCTTATGTAGTAACGTATTGTTTAACCTCCATGTGTTTGTGTTTTTTCAGCTTTTTTCCCTGTAAAAGATTTCTCATCTCATAGTATTGTGCTCAGAAATGATGTTTGATATGATTTCAATATTCCTAAATTTACCAAGGCTTGATTTGTGATCCAAGATGTGATCTATCCTGGAGAATGTTCTGTGTGCACTTGAGAAGAAAGTGCAATCTGCTGTTTTTGGATGGAATGTCCTATAAATATCAATTAAATCTATCTGGTCTATTGTGTCATTTAAAGCTTTCGTTTCCTTATTAATTTTCTGTCTGGATGATCTGTCCATTGGTGTAAGTGAGGTGTTAAAATCCCCCACTGTTATTGTGTTACTGTCAAATTCCTATTTTATAGTTGTTAGCAGTTGCCTTATGTTTTGAGGTGCTCCTAGGTTGGGTGTATATATTATAATTGCTATATCTTCTTCTTGGATTGATCCCTTGATCATTATGTAGTGTCTTCCTTGTCTCTTGTAACATTATTCATTTTAAAGTCTATTTCATCTGATATGAGTATTGCTACTCCAGCTTTCTTTTGATTTCCATTTACATGGAATACCTTTTTCCATCCCCTCACTTTCAGTCTGTATGTGTCCCTAAGTCTGAAGTGGGTCTCTTGTAGATAGCATATATATTGGTCTTGTTTTTGTATCCATTCGCTGAGCCTGTGTCTTTTGGTTGGAGCATTTAATCCATTCACGTTTAAGGTAATTATTGATACGTATGTTCCTATTACCATTTTCTTAATTGTTATGGGTTTGTTTTTGTAGGTCCTTTTCTTCTCTTTTGTTTCCCACTTAGAAAAGTTCCTTTAGCATTTGTTGTAGAGCTGGTTTGGTGGTGCTGAATTCTCTTAGCTTTTGCTTGTCTGTAAAGCTTTTGATTTCTCCATCAAATACAAATGAGATTCTTGCTGGGTAGAGTAATCTTGTTTGTAGGTTCTTCCCTTTCATCACTTTAAGTATATCATGCCACTCCCTTCTGGCCTGTAGTGTTTCTGCTGAGAAATCAACTGTTAACCTTATGGGAGTTCTCTTGTATGTTATTTGTCACTTTTCCCTTGTTGCTTTCAAATTTTTTCTTTGTCTTTAACTTTTGTCAATTTGATTACTATGTGTCTCAGTGTGTTTCTCCTGCCTGGGACTCTGCCCTTCCCTGACTTGGGTGGCTATTTCCTTTCCCATGTTAGGGAAGTTTTCAACTATAATTTCTTCAAACATTTTCTTGGGTCCTTTCTCTCTCTCTTCTCCTTCTGGGACCCCTATAGGACTAATGTTGTTGTGTTTAATGTTGTCCCAGAGATCTCTTAGGCTGTCTTCATTTCTTTTCATTCTTTTTTCTTTATTCTGTTCCACAGCAGTGAATTCCACCATTTTGTCTTCCAGGTCATTTATCCGTTTTTCTGCCTCAGTTATTCTGCTATTGACTCCTTCTAGTGTAGTTTTTATTTCAGTTATTGTATTGTTCATTGCTTTTTGTTTGTTCTTTAATTGTTCTAGGTCTTTGTTAATCATTTCTTGCATCTTCTCAATCTTTGCCTCCATTCTTTTTCCAAGTCCTGGATCATCTTCACTATCATTTTTCTGAGTTCTTTTTCTGTAATGTTGCCTATTTCCACTTCATTTAGTTGTTTTTCTTGGGTTTTTATCTTGTTCCTTCATCTGGTACAAAGTACTCTGCCTTTTTATTTTGTCTATCCATCTGTGAATGTGGTTTTCCTTCCACAGGCTGTGGCATTGTAATTCTTCTTGCTTCTGCTGTCTGCCCTCTGGTGGATATGGCTATCTAAGAGGCTTGTTGCACACTGCCACAACTGATACCATGAAGGTAATGTATCTCTGAAGACATCGAAAGTTTTTGTTTGGAACCTTGTCAGTCATAGATTTTGCTCTATTCCACAGAGCAGAATAAAGAAAAATGATTGAAAAGAATTGAGGACAGTCTCAGAGACCTCTGGGACAACATTAAATGCACCAATATTCGAATTATCAGGATCCCAGAAGAAGAAGAGAAAAAGAAAGGGTCTGAGAAAATATTTGAAGAGATTATAGTTGAAAACTTCCCTAACATGGGAAAGGAAATAGTCAATCAAGTCTAGGAAGTGCAGGGAGTCCCATACAGGAGAAATGCAAGGAGACACACCCAGACACATATTAATCAAAATATCAAAAATTAAATTCAAAGAAAAAATATTAAAAGCAGCAAGGGAAAATCAACAAATAACATCCACGGGAAATCCCAGAAGGTTAACAGCTGAACTCTGCAGAAAGCAGTGGCAAGACATATTTAAAGTGATGAAAGGGAAGAAACTACAACCAAGATTACTCTACCCAGGAAGGATTTCATTCAGATTCATCAGAGAAATTAAGAGCTTTACAGATGAGTAAAAGTTAAGAGATTTCAGCACCACCAAACCAGCTTTACAACAAATGCTAAAGGAACTTCTCTAGGCAGGAAATATAAGAGGAGGAAAAGACGTACAATAACAAACCCAAAACAATTACAAAAATGGTAATAGGAAAATACATATTGATAATTACCTTAAATATAAATGGATTAAATGCTTCAACCAAAAGACATAGACTGGCTGAATGGATACAAAGACAAGACCCGTATATATGGTGTCTTCAAGAGACCCACTTCAGACCTAGGAACACATACAGACTGAAAGTGAGGGGATAAAAAAAGGTATTCCAAGCAAATGGAAATCAAAAGAAAACTGGAGTAGCAATTCTCATATAAGACAAACTGGACTTTAAAATAAAGACTATTACAAGAGACAAAGAAGGACACTACATAATGATCAAATGATCATTCCAAGAAGAAGATATAATTGCAAATATTTAGGCACCCAACGTAGGAGCACATCAAAACATAAGCAAAATGCTAACAGCTATAACATGGGAAATCGACAGTAACACAATAATAGTAGGGAATGTTAGCACTCCACTTTCACCAACAGACAGATCATCCAAAATGAAAATAAATAAGGAAACACAAGCTTTAAATGATACATTAGAACAGATAGACTTAATTGATATGTATAGGGCATTCCATCCAAAAACAACAGCATACACTTTCTTCTCAAGTGCTCATGGAACATTCTCAAGAATAGATCATATCTTGGATCACAAATTAAGCCTTGTTACATTTAAGAAAATTGACATCATATCAAGTATCTTTTCCAACCACAATGCTATGAGACGATATCAATTACAGGAAAAAAAACTGAAAAATACAAACACATGGTGGCTAAACAGTACACTACTAAGTAACAAAGAGATCACTGAAAAAATCAAAAAGGAAATCAAAAAATACCTAGAAACAAATGACAATGAAAACATGATGACCCAAAACCTATGAAATGCAGCAAAACAGCCCTAAGAGAAAAGTTTATAGCAATACAATCTTACCTTAAGAAACAAGAAACATCTCAAATAAACAACCTAACATTACATCTAAAGCAATTAGAGAAAGAAAAACAGAAAAAAACCCCAAAGTTAGCAGAAGGAAAGAAATCATAAAGATCAGATAAGAAAAAAATGAAAAAGAAATGAAGGAAACAATAGCAATGATCAATAAAATTAAAAGCTAGTTCTTTGAGAAGATAAACAAAATTGATAAACCATTAGGCAGACTCATCAAGAAAGAAAGGGAGAAGACTCATATCAATAGAATTAGAAATGAAAAAGGAGAAGTAACAACTGACACTGCAGAAATACAAAGGATCATGAGAGACTACTACAAGAAACGATATGCCAATAAAATGGACAATCTGGAAGAAATGGACAAATTCTTAGAAAAGTACAACCTTCCAAGACAGAACCAGGAAGAAACAGAAAATATGAACAGACAAACCACAAGCACTGAAGTTGAAACTGTGATAAAAAATTTTCCAACAAACAAAAGTCAACAACCAGATGGCTTCACAGGTGAATTCAATCAAACACTTAGAGAAGAGCTAACACTTATCCTTCTCAAACTCTTCCAAAATATAGCAGAGGGAAGAAAACTCCTATACTCATTCTATGAGGCCACCATCACCCTGATACCAAAACCAGACAAAGATGTCACAGAAAAAGAAAACTACAGGGCAATATCACCAATGAACATAGATGCAAAAATCCTCAACAAAATACTAGCAAACAGAACTAATAGCACATTTAAAGGATTATACACCACGATCAAGTGAGGTTTATCCTAGGAATGCAAGGATTCTTCAATATATGCAAATCAATCAATGTGATACACCATAGTAACAAACTCTTCAGAACTATAGATCAATGGAACAGGATAGAAAGCCCAGAGATAAGCCCACACACTCTGGTCACCTTATCTTTGATAAAGGACCAAGCATATACAATGGAGAAAAGACAGCCTCTTCAATAAGTGGTGCTGGGAAAACTGGACAGCCACATGTAAAAGAATGAAATTAGAACACTTCCTAACACCATTCACAAAAATAGACTCAAAATGGATTAAAGACCTAAATGTAAGACTAGACACTAGAAGACTCTTAGAGGAAATATTAGCCAGAACACTCTTTGCCACAAATCACAGCAAGATCCTTTGTGACCCACCTCCTAGAGTAATGTTAATAAAAACAAACATAAATGGGACCTAATGAATCTTAAAAGCTTTTTAAAAGCTACTGTACAGTAAAGGAAACCATAAACAAGATGAAAAGACAATCTTCAGAATGGGAGAAAATATTTGCAAATGAAGCAACTGACAAAGGATTAATATCCAAAATATACAAGCAGCTCATGCAGCTCAATATAAAAAATAAACAAACAACCCAGTCCATAAATACATGGAAGACCTAAATAGACATTTCTCCAAAGAAGATATACAGATTGCCAATAAACACATGGAAGGATGCTCAACATCACTAATCATTAGAGAAATGCAAATCAAAATGACAATGAGCTATCACCTCACACTGGTTAGAATGGCCATCATCAAAAACTCTACAAGCAATAAATGCTGGAGAGGGTGTGGAGAAAAGGGAACACTCTTACACTGTTGGTTGGAATGTAAATTGATACAGCCACTATGGAGAACAGTATGGAGGTTCCTTATAATACTAAAAATAAAACTACCATATGACCCAGCAATCTCACTAACGGGCATATACCCTGAGAAAACCATAATTCAAAAAGAGACATGTGGAACTTCCCTGGTGGCCAGTGGTTAAGAATCCGCCAGTCAATGGAGGGGACATGGGTTTGAGCCCTGGTCCAGGAAGATCCCACATGCCATGGAGCAACTAAGCCCATGTGCCACAACTACTGAGACCGCTTGCCACAACTACTGAACCCACATGCCACAACTGCTGCAGCCTGCGTGCCTAGAGCCTGTGATCTGCAAAAAAGAGAAGCCACCACAATGAGAAGCCCACACACCACAACAAATAGCCCCTGCTCGCCGCAACTAGAGAAAGCCTGCGCACAGCAATGAAGAACCAACACAGCCAAATAAATAAATAAATAAATTTATTTATTTAAAAAAAAGAGAGAGAGACATGTACCACAATATTCATTGCATCACTATTTACAATAGCCACGACATAGAAGCAACCTAAGTGTCCATCGACAGATGAATGGATAAAGAAGATGTGACACATATATACAATGGAATATTACTCGGCCATAAAAAGAAATGAAACTGAGTTATTTGTAGGCAGGTGGATGGACCTTGAGTCTGTCATACAGAGTGAGGTAAGTCAGAAAGACAAAAACAAATACTGTATGCTAATACATATATATGGAACCTAAAAAGAGTGGTTCTGTCGAATCTAAGGTCAGGACAGGAATAAAGACACAGATGTAGAGAATGGATTTGAGGACACATGGATGGGGAAGGGTAAGATGGGATGAAATGAGACAGTAACATTGACATATATGCACTATCAAATGTAAAATAGATAGTTGGAAGCAGCTACGTAGCACAGGCAGATCAGCTGTTTGCTTTGTAACCACCTAGAGGTGTGGGATAAGGAGGGTGGGAGGATATGCAAGAGGGAGGGGATATGGGGTATATGTATACATATAGCTTGTTCACTTTATTATACAGCAGAAACTAACACAACATTGTAAAGCAATTATACTCCAATAAAGATGTTAAAAGAACAAAAAGAAAAAGGAGGAAGCAAAGGCTGGTGAGGCAGGTGTGTGCCTGGAGTTTTCCAAGAATAACAAGTAGGAGAGTGTGGCTTGAGTGAAGCCAGCCAGGGAGGGAGGATTGAGAGTTGACATTATTTAGTGGCCTGTAAGACCTTATGATTTTTTACATCTACTCTGAATGAGAAAAGAAGCAATTGGAGGGTTTGCACAAAGAAAGGATAAGATCTCACTTGTATTTTTTAAAAGATTATCTCTGAGAATTGACTGCAGAGAATCCAAGAGCAGAAGCAGGGTGATTAGTAAGGAGACCACAGGAATAATTTAGGTGAGAGATGATGATTGCTTGATCCAGGGAAGTAGTAGCAGAAAATGAGAGAAGTGCTCAGAGCTTGCAAATATTTAGAAGGTAGAGCTCTTGCAATTGGCCAATGGATTAGATGTGGAGAGAAGGAGAGCAGTCACAGATGACTCCAAGGATTCCAGCCTGAGGAATTGGGAGGATTAACGGAGTTGCCATTATTCAGATAGGAAATGCTGCAAGAAGAGCATATTTGGAGGAAAATATCACGAGTCAGCTCTTCCAATGTCTTTAGGAAAAACGTCAGCTTTTTTCCTTCCTATTCAGGGAAAACCTCATTTCTTCCCTACTGTGTATTTCTTCCCTGTGTGTCTCCTTTCCTATCACATAGAACACTTCACTTCCGATACTTCTGGTCATCAACTGTGTGAAGGCTTTTCTCACAACAATAAGCAAGTCTTTGACATCAGCTTGGTGTCCTACAATTTAACTAAATTCTGACACTATCTACCTCGACAGAGCATCAGATCTCACAGGAAAGGACTCAGTCCCACAAGACTGCCCCACCCTCTTGACACACTTTAGATGCCAGTAGCAAGTTCAGGTTATCACCTGTGCTTCTGACCAACCAACTATAGACTGGAGGTTCCAAGGACCCCTTTCTCAGGTTTGATTAATTTGCAAGAACAGTTCACAGAACTCAGAGAAACGCTTATTTACAATCAACAGTTTATTAAAGGATATGATAAAGGATACAGATGAACAGCCAGATGAAGACATACATGGAGTGAGCTCTGGGAGGGTCCAGAACACAGGAGCTTCTGTCCCCACGGAGTTGGGGTGTGTCACCCTTCCAGTGCGGATGTGTTCTCCAGCTGAGAAGCTCTCCAACCCCACAATTCTGGGATTTTATGAAGGCTTCCTCAGGTATTTATGATCAATTATTAACTTTCTTTCTAGCCCCTCTCCCCTCTCTGGAGGATGAGGGGTAGAGCTGAAAATTCTAAGCTTCTACTCATGGCTTGTTCTTTCTGGTGACCAGTCCACATCCAGAAGCCCATCCAGAGTCACCTCATCAGAAAAAAAGATGCTCCTGGTGCTCTTACCACTTAAGAATTTACAAGGGTTTTAGGAGCCTTGTGTTAGGGACAGGGCTAAAGACAAAATAATAGAACCAGATATTCTCCTAATGTTCTTACCACTTAGGAATTTATAAGGTGTTAGGATGTCTGTGCCAGGAAACAGGCACAGCGACCAACATATATATATATATATTTCTTATCATTTCACAAGTTAAATTTGAGATCCAAAGGGAAATGGTAAGTAAGCAGTTGGAATTTAGTGGTTAGTCTTTATTTTACTGAGGGTAACTCTGCATTTCAAATGGATTCACAAACTCTTTAATGTAGTGTTCCCCCAGGAGCACTAAAAATGTGACTAAATTTACAAATTTCAATACACAAATGATATTTTAAAGTATATATATTACAATAAATTAATTCATAGGAGATACAGCACCTGCCCTCTCCCAGATTCTTGTCCCATGTTTGTTCTACCATCTCCTCAGATAGGCCTTCCTTCAACTATAGAAAATTTTCACATTTAAAAATTACCACTACATAGAAAATTATATTTCACAGATGGTAATTACTCTAATTTCAGAAAAATTAATGCTCTGAGCTAAATAATGTGAAACTCTGCATCAAATAAATTTTTACTATGACTATAAGACACCATGGGGCAGTTTTAACATGTGCCTTACATGTAAACTATTTTTTACCATGATAGTTCAACATTTAAATAAAAATAATTGATAACATAGCATATAGCCTGTTCCTAAAGCATTCACATTTTAGAAACGAGATGTGCAGATTTAGTACCCTTCGAAAAAGTCAGAAACCAACTGAGCAAAATTGAGAAAAAGAAAACACAAAGGAGACATTTAGTTAATATCACAATTACTAGTGGGAGCAGCAAATAAAACATTTCACACATTGCTTCTATTACTTTGACATATTTACATGAAGAACAGACAAAGCAATTTTCATAGAGTGAACAAATTTACTCTTCACATTTAAGCATATAAAGATGAACATGAATTCCTAACAGAATCTGTTTTAGAAAAATATGGAGACACAGGTGAAACAGCAAAGGACAATAAACAGCAAAGGATAAATACAATCTTGTTTCTCCCAAGATCGTACTCTCTGCTTTGTCTTGCATACAGGAAACTTCTTAGGATAAATATGGGCATTAAATATATTTTGAAGTAGTTTTGGATTCCTTCTAGAAGACTGTAATATATTTGTTTATTTTTTAATTAAAAAATTTATTGGAGTATAGTTGATTTACAATGTTGTGTTAGTTAATATATTTATAAAATTGATCAAGTTCCATTACTAATTATGTTTGTGTTCTAAAATCTGAACAGTCTTTGAAACTAAGTCAAAGATAGCTTTTTTAAATTAAATAAGTAAATTATAAAATTTATTCTTAATTATATAGCCAAATAAAATGAGTTTAATACCCACTGAATTCGATTAAAATAACTGAGTATTAATTCATAAATTCATACCAGTAATTCAATGATACTGGTTCCATTTTCATCTATAAGGCTATATCCTAGGCTGATTAGTTTCATAAAACTTCTTATACTGAATCTCATGGTTTTCTACAAGCTTCCAAGATGAATTTTCAACAATGAATGGAATGATTAAATAATTTTTCTTCACAAATATATACACACAAACGCATACATTCCTGTTTATCTGGCTCCTGACTCCTGTATATTATCTATATACATATGTGTGTGTGTGTGTGCGTGTGTGTGTGTATTACACAACTTAAATATTAGGGATACCAAAAACAATTAAGCAAATATCATTTACATAAACATTTAATCTATATCATAATATCATACTATTGCAATACACTGTAACAGTGCCAAATTATATAAATAACAATGATGTTTTGAGATTTGGAACACATCACCTTATTTATTTTTGCATGTTCAGTACCTGTCATAAGTCAGAGCAGAAAGTATATGCTCAGTAAATGCTTGTTGAAATGAGAACTAAGTGAATAGCCTTCAAAACTTTGGATATATTTTGAATTAATTCAGTATCAGTTATAAAATATTTTTCACAGTAGTATAAGAAAAGAGTAATTCCCTTTATTCTCATGTGTTAAGGTGAATTAAAATGTCTGGTAGGAGGGGGGAGCTTCGAAGCCGCGGAGGAGTGCACAGCAACAGGGGTGCGGAGGGCAAAGCGGGGAGATTCCCGCACAGAGGATCGGTGCCGACCGGCACTCACCAGCCCGAGAGGCCTGACTGCTTACCCGCCGGGGCGGGCGGGGCTGCGAGCTGAGGCTTGGGTTTCGGTCGGAGCGCAGGGAGAGGACTGACTGGGGACGGTGGCTTGAACATAGCCTGAAGGGGTTAGTGCACCACGGCTAGCCGGGAGGGATTCCGGGGAAAAGTCTGCACCTGCCGAAGAGGCAAGAGACTTTTTCTTCCCTCTTTGTTTCCTGGTGCTCGAGGAGAGGGGTTTAAGAGCGCTGCTTAAAGGAACCCCAGAGACGGGCGCGAGCCGCGGCTAAAAGCGCGGACCCCAGAGACGGGCGCGAGCCAAGCACGGACCCCAGGGACGGGCGAGAGACGCTAAGGCTGCTGCTGCTGCCACCAAGGGGCCTGTGTGCTAGCACAGGTCACTTATCCACACCCCTCTTCCGCGGAGCCTGTGCAGCCCGCCACTGCCAGGTTCCCGGGATCCAGGGACAACTCCCCCGGGAGAACGCACGGTGGGCCTCAGGCTGGTGCAACGTCACGCCGGCCTCTGCCACCGCAGGCCCGCCCCGCACGCAGTGCCCCTCCCTCCCCCCCCGGCCTGAGTGCGCCAGAGCCCCCGAACCAGTGGCTCCTTTAACCCCGTCCTGTCTGAGCATAAAACAGACGCCCTCCAGCGACCTACACGCAGAGGCAGGGCCAAATCCAAAGCTGAGCCCCTGTGAGCTGTGAGAACAAAGAAGAGAAAGGGAAATCTCTCCCAGCAGCCTCAGAAACAGCGGATTAAAGCTCCACAATCAACTTGATGTACCCTGCATCTGTGGAATACATGAATAGACAACGATACATCCCAAATTGAGGAGGTGGGCTTCGAGAGCAAGATCTGTGATTTTTTTCCCCTTTTCCTCTTTTTGTGAGTGTGTATGTGTGTGCTTCTGTGTGAGATCTTGTCTGTATAGTTTTGCTTCCACCATTTGTCCTAGGGTTCTATCCGTCCATGGTTTTTTTTAAAAATTTTTTTCTTAATAAATAATTTTAATAACTTTGTTACATCTTTCTTTCTTTCCTTCCTTCCTTCCTTCCCTCCTTTAGACAACGAATCATCCCAAATTGAGGAGGTGGTCTCTGAGAGCAAGATTTATGATTTTTTCCCCTTTACCTGTTTTTGTGAGTGTGTATGTGTATGCTTCTGTGTAAGATTTTGTCTGTATAGCTTTGCTTCCAACACTTGTCCTAAGGTTCTATCCGTCCCTTTTTTTTTTCTTCTAAATAATTATTTTTTAATTCAATAACTTTATTATACTTTATTTTATTTTACTGTATCTTCTTTCTTTCTGTCTTTTTTCCTTCCTTCCCTCCTTCCTTCCTTCCTCCCTCCCTCCCTGCCTCCCTCCTTTCTTTCCTTCTTGCCTTCTTTCCTTCTTTGCTTCTTTCTTTCTTCCTTCCTTCCTTCCCTCCTTTCTTTCTTTCTTACTTCATACTTCTACTAATTCTCTCTACTTTTTCTCCTTTTTATTCTGAGCCGTGTGGATCAAAGGCTCTTGGTGGCCAGCCAGGAGTCAGGGCTCTGCCTCTGAGGTGGGACAGCCAACTTCAGGACACTGGACAACAAGAGACCTCCCAGCTCCACATAATATCAAACGGTGAAAATCTCCCAGAGACCTCCATCTTAACACCAACACCCAGCTTCACTCAACGACCAGCAACCTACAGTGCTGGACAACCTATGCCAAACAACTAGCAAAACAGGAACACAATCCCACCCATTAGCAGAGAGGCTGCCGAAAATCATAATAAGGCCACAGACACCACAAAACACACCAACAGACGTGGACCAAACCACCAGAAAGACAAGATCCAGCCTCATCCACCACAACACAGGCACTAGTCCCCTCCACCAGGAAGCCTACACAGCCCACTGAACCAACCTTAACCACTGGAGACAGACATCAAAAACAGCAGGAACTACAAACCTGCAGCCTGCAAAAAGGAGACCCCAAACACAGTAAGATAAGCAAAATGAGAAGAGAGAAAAACACACAGCAGATAAAGGAGCAAGGTAAAAATGCACCAGACCTAACAAATGAAGAGGAAATAGGCAGTCTACTTGAAAAAGAATTCAGAATAATGATAGTAAGGATGATCCAATATCTTGGAAATAGAATGGACAAAATGCAAGAAACAGTTAACAAGGACCTAGAAGAAATAAAGATGAAACAAGCAACGATGAACAACACAATAAATGAAATTAAAAGTACTCTAGATGGGATCAATAGCAGAATAACTGAGTCAGAAGAACGGATAAGTGACCTGGAAGATAAAATAGTGGAAATAACTACTGCAGAGCAGAATAAAGAAAAAAGAATGAAAAGAACTGAGGACAGTCTCAGAGACCTCTGGGACAACATTAAATGCACCAACATTCGAATTATAGGGGTTCCAGAAGAAGAAGAGAAAAAGAAAGTGACTGAGAAAATATTTGAAAAGATTATAGTTGAAAACTTCCCTAATATGGGAAAGGAAATAGTTAATCAAGTCCAGGAAGCACAGAGAGTCCCATACAGGATAAATACAAGGAGAAATACGCCAAGACACATATTAATCAAACTGTCAAAAATTAAATACAAAGAAAGCATATTAAAAGCAGCAAGGGAAAAACAACAAATAACACACAAGGGAATCCCCATAAGGTTAACAGCTGATCTCTCAGCAGAAACCCTACAAGCCAGAAGGGAGTGGCAGGACATACTGAAAGTGATGAAGGAGAAAAACCTGCAACCAAGACTACTCTACCCAGCAAGGATCTCATTCAGATTTGATGGAGAAATTAAAACCTTTACAGACAAGCAAAAGCTGAGAGAGTTCAGCACCACCAAACCAGCTTTACAACAAATGCTAAAGGAACTTCTCTAGACAAGAAACACAAGAGAAGGAAAAGACCTATAATAATGAACCCAAAACAATTTAGAAAATGGGAATAGGAACATACATATCGATAATTACCTTAAATGTAAATGGACTAAATGCTCCCACCAAAAGACACAGATTGGCTGAATGGATACAAAAACAAGACCCTTATATATGCTGTCTACAAGAGACCCACTTCAGACCTAAAGACACATACAGACTGAAAGTAAGGGGATGGAAAAAGATATTCCATGCAAATGGAAACCAAAAGAAAGCTGGAGTAGCAATTCTCATATCAGACAAAATAGACTTTAAAATAAGGACTATTAGAAGAGACAAAGAAGGACACTACATAATGATCAAGGGATCAATCCAAGAAGAAGATATAACAATTGTAAATATTTATGCACCCAACATAGGAGTACCACAATACATAAGGCAAATGCTAACAGCCATAAAAGGGGAGATCGACAGTAACACATTCATAGTAGGGGACTTTAACACCCCACTTTCACCCATGGACAGATCACCCAAAATGAAAATAAATAAGGAAACACAAGCTTTAAATTATACATTAAACAAGATGGACTTAATTGATATGTATAGGACACTGCATCCAAAAACAACAGAATACACATTTTTCTCAAGTGTTCATGGAATATTCTCCCGGATAGATCATATCTTGGGTCACAAATCAAGCCTTGGTAAATTTAAGAAAATTGAAATTGTATCAAGTATCTTTTCTGACCACAACGCCATGAGACTAGATATCAATTACAGGAAAAGATCTGTAAAAAATACAAACACATGGAGCCTAACAATACACTACTTAATAATGAAGTGATCACTGAAGAAATCAAAGAGGAAATTAAAAAATACCTAGAAACAAATGACAATGGAGACACAACGACCCAAAACCTATGGGATGCAGCAAAAGCAGTTCTAAGGGGGAAGTTTATAGCAATACAAGCCCACCTTAAGAAGCAGGAAACATCTCGAATAAACAACGTAACCTTGCACCTCAAGCAATTAGAGAAAGAAGAACAAAAAAACCCCAAAGCTAGCAGAAGGAAAGAAATCATAAAAATCAGATCAGAAAGAAATGAAAAAGAAATGAAGGAAATGATAGCAAAGATCAATAAAACTAAAAGCTGGTTCTTTGAGAAGATAAATAAAATAAACCACTAGCCAGACTCATCAAGAAAAAAAGGGAGAAGACTCAAATCAATAGAATTAGAAATGAAAAAGGAGAAGTAACAACTGACACTGCAGAAATAAAAAAGATCATGAGAGATTACTACAAGTAACTCTATGCCAATAAAAAGGACAATCTGGAAGAAATGGACAAATTCTTAGAAATGTACAACCTGCCAAAACTGAATCAGGAAGAAATAGAAAGTATGAACAGACCAATCACAAGCACTGAAATTGAAACTGTGATTAAAAATCTTCCAACAAACAAAAGCCCAGGACCAGATGGCTTCACAGGCGAATTCTATCAAACATTTAGAGAAGAGCTAACACCTATCCTTCTCAAACTCTTCCAAAATATAGCAGAGGGAGGAAAACTCCCAAATTCCTTCTACGAGGCCACCATCACCTTGATACCAAAACCAGACAAGGATATCACAAAGAAAGAAAACTACAGGCCAATATCACCGATGAACATAGATGCAAAAATCCTCAAGAAAATACTAGCAAACAGAATCCAACAGCACATTAAAAGGATCATACACCATGATCAAGTGAGGTTTACTCCAGGAATGCAAGGATTCTTCAATATACGCAAATCTATCAATGTGATAAACCATATTAACAAATTGAAGGAGAAAAACCATATGATCATCTCAATAGATGCAGAGAAAGCTTTTGACAAAATTCTATACCCATTTATGATAAAAACCCTGCAGAAAGTAGGCATAGAGGGAACTTTCCTCAACATAATAAAGGTCATATATGACAAGCCCACAGCCAACATCATCCTCAATGGTGAAAAACTGAAAGCATTTCCACTAAGATCAGGAACAAGACAAGGTTGCCCACTCTCACCACTCTTATTCAACATAGTTTTGGAAGTTTTAGCCACAGCAATCAGAGAAGAAAAGGAAATAAAAGGAATCCAAATCGGAAAAGAAGAAGTAAAGCTGTCACTGTTTGCAGATGACATGATACTATACATAGAGAATCCTAAAGATGCTACCAGAAAATTACTAGAGCTAATCAATGAATTTGGTAAAGTAGCAGGATACAAAATTAATGCACAGAAATCTCTGGCATTCCTATATACTAATGATGAAAAATCTGAAAGTGAAATCAAGGAAACACTCCCATTTATCACTGCAACAAAAAGAATAAAATACTTAAGAATAAATCTACCTAGGGAGACAAAAGACCTGTATGCAAAAACTATAAGACACTGACAAAAGAAATTAAAGATGATACAAACCGATGGAGAGATATACCATGTTCTTGGATTGGAAGAATCAACATTGTGAAAATGACTCTACTACCCAAAGCAATCTATAGATTCAATGCAATCCCTATCAAACTACCACTGGCATTTTTCACAGAACTAGAACAAAAAATTTCGCAATTTGTATGGAAACACAAAAGACCCCGAATAGCCGAAGCAATCTTGAGAACGAAGAAAGGAGCTGGAGGAATCAGGTTCCCTGACTTCAGACTATACTACAAAGCTACAGTAATCAAGACAGTATGGTACTGGCACAAAAACAGAAAGATAGAACAATGGAACAGGATAGAAAGCCCAGAGATAAACCCATGCACATATGGACACCTTATCTTTGATAAAGGTGGCAGGAATGTACAGTGGAGAAAGGACAGCCTCTTCAATAAGTGGTGCTGGGAAAACTGGACAGATACTTGTAAAAGTATGAGATTAGTTCACTCCCTAACACCATACACAAAAATAAGCTCAAAATGGATTAAAGACCTAAATGTAAGGCCAGAAACTTTCAAACTCTTAGAGGAAAACATAGTCAGAACACTCTATGACATGAATCACAGCAAGATCCTTTCTGACCCACCTCCTAGAGTAACGGAAATCAAAACAAAAATAAACAAATGGGACCTAATGAAACTTCAAAGCTTTTGCGCAGCAAAGGAAACCATAAATAAGACCAAAAGACAACCCTCAGAATGGGAGAAAATATTTGCAAATGAAGCAACTGACAAAGGATTAATCTCCAAAATTTACAAGCAGCTCATGCAGCTCAATAAAAAAAAACAAACAACCCAATCCAAAAATGGGCAGAAGACCTAAGTAGACATTTCTCCAAAGAAGATATATAGACTGCCAACAAACACATGAAAGAATGCTCAACATCATTAATCATTAGAGAAATGCAAATCAAAACTACAATGAGATATCATCTCACACCAGTCAGAATGGTCATCAACGAAAAATCTAGAAACAATAAATGCTGGAGAGAGTGTAGAGAAAAGGGAACACTCTTGCACTGCTGGTGGGAATGTGAATTGGTTCAGCCACTATGGAGAACAGTATGTAGGTTCCTTTAAAAACTACAAATAGAACTACCATATGACCAGCAATCCCACTACTGGGCATATACCCTGAGAAAACCAAAATTCAAAAAGAGTCATGTACCAAAATGTTCATTGCAGCTCTATTTACAATAGCCCAGAGATGGAAACAACCTAAGTGCCCATCATCGGATGAATGGATAAAGAAGATGTGGCACATATATACAATGGAATATTACTCAGCCATAAAAAGAAACGAAATTGATCTATTTGTAATGAGGTGGATAGACCTAGAGTCTGTCATACAGAGTGAAGTAAGTCAGAAAGAAAAAGACAAATACCGTATGCTAACACATATATATGGAATTTAAGAAAAAAAATGTCATGAAGAACCTAGGGGTACGACAGGAATAAAGACACAGACCTACTGGAGAACGGACTTGAGGATATGGGGAGGGGGAAGGGTGAGCTGTGACAGGGCTAGAGAGAGTCATGGACATATACACACTAACAAACGTAAGGTAGATAGCTAGTGGGAAGCAGCCGCATGGCACAGGGAGATCGGCTCGGTGCTTTGTGACCGCCTGGAGGGGTGGAACAGGGAGTGTGGGAGGGAGGGAGAGGCAAGAGGGAAGAGATATGGGAAAATATGTATAGGTATAACTGATTCACTTTGTTATAAAGCAGAAACTAACACACCATTGTAAAGCAATTATACCCCAATAAAGATGTTAAAAAAAAAAAAGTCTGGTAAATATTACTCTTCTAAGATTAAGAACTTGAAAACGCACATTGATTCTTCAAGTGCCTAAAGCAATAATATATTTGACTTCAAAGTCCTACATGAGCTGATGGAGGGTCACAATGTGCATGAGTTTCTCTTAAACGTGTTCACGAATTGAATCTCAACTCTTTTCCAAGTCTTGTGTCCTCCATCTAGATGCACTGTATATTTTTAGGAAGGTTTTTATGACTGCACTATTTTCCCCCTGGATGTAATAAGGGCAAAAAAATGAGTTACTAAAGCAGTAATAATGTAGTTGTGCATAGAAAAAATTTTATAGGTGGATTATTTGCAATTTAGCTTATATGTAATGCAAACGTCTAAATCTAGGTCAATTTTTTTTTTTTTTTGCGGTACACGGGCCTCTCACCATTGTGGCCTCTCCCGTTGCGGAGCACAGGCTCCGGACGCGCAGGCTCAGTGGCCATGGCTCACGGGCCCAGCCGCTCCGCAGCATGTGGGATCTTCCCAGACCGGGGCACGAACCCGTGTCCCCTGCATTGGCAGGCGGACTCTAAACCACTGCGCCACGAGGGAAGCCCTAGGTCACTTTTGTTATTTGTTTCCTCCCATCTCCTGACATTTCCATTGCAAACTGTGGAAATGAGAGAAGTAATTATTGAAGAACAATTCCCTAGCTTCGTGAGTTTAAGTTTCCTCCTTACTTCAACAGGTTTTGTTTTGGTTTCTTTACATATTTATTGGAGTATAATTGCTCTACACTGGTGTGTTAGTTTCTGCTTTATAACAAAGTGAATCAGTTATACCTATACATATTTTCCCATATCTCTTCCCTCTTGCCTCTCCCTCCCTCCCACCCTCCCTATCCCACCCCTCTAGGTGGTCACAAAGCACCGAGCTGATCTCCCTGTGCTATGCGGCTGCTTCCCACTAGCTATCTACCTTACGTTTGTTAGTGTGTATATGTCCATGACTCTCTCTAGCCCTGTCACAGCTCACCCTTCCCCCTCCCCATATCCTCAAGTCCGTTCTCCAGTAGGTCTGTGTCTTTATTCCTGTCTTGCCCCTAGGTTCTTCATGACATGTTTTTTTTTTCTTAAATTCCATATATATATGTTAGCATACGGTATTTGTCTTTCTCTTTCTGACTTACTTCACTCTGTATGACAGACTCTAGGTCTATCCACCTCATTACAAATAGCTCAATTTCATTTCTTTTTATGGCTGAGTAATATTCCATTGTATATATGTGCCACAATAGCCCAGAGATGGAAACAACCTAAGTGTCCATCATCAGATGAATGGATAAAGAAGATGTGGAACAGGTTTGTTTTTCTAGGCAGGAATCTAGGTACCCAGGGGGGCAGGATTGTACTAGTACACTGTAGAAGTTTGCAATAATTCAGAAATTCTCTAGCAATGATTTCTTCCATCTAAATATACTGTATAAGTAGGATCCATGATCAAGTTGGTTATTAAATTTTTATTATCTCATCATTCCTAACTAGTGGACTGGGATACATTCTCAACTTCACAGAGAAATAGTAATACAGACTTTTATGAGAGAAAGAAAAGAGAAGGCAAGGAAAGGGAGAGAATTAAAGAGAAGACTCCCAAAGAAATACATAAATTGTATAATCCTGTTACCAAATTTGGTCAAAAGGCAAAACACATCAAGGATCAAACTTTCTGGGGGGAAGGAAAAAAAGGGAGGAAGATTTATTTTCACTCAGCACAAATAAAAAGGAACAAGTTACATTTCGGTTATATAAATACCATTAGGAAGATGAGATATATTTAGCTGCACATCATCCTCTAACTTTAAAAATAATTAGCAACTGTAGTAACTGGAGGCATGCAGAATATGGGATGAGGTTTCAGTGCTAGCAATAAGCAAAGGCCAATTATGATATAGTACAGATAGATATGTGCTGTGAAAATGGATGCCTGGGAAATAAGAAAAAAACATCCAGCCTAAAGGATGATTAATAAAAGTAAAGCTGAACATTTCATATAAGGTGAGACTTCCTGAGTGTTCCCTGGTGTCAGTACCTTGTCTAATCTTTTTTATTTTTTACTAACACTTAGCGAAGAAACTGGCACAGATTTTCAGTGTTGTTGAACTTGATAATATTTAAGGGAAAAGAAAAAGGAGTTAAAAATGTCTTAAACACACACAAAGATGCTTCTCCTTTTAATCAAAATCTAAATGTTCCAACACATTACCACCTTTGCTGAGATGTAGTTTCTTTTTTTCTCTAAATATATAACTAAAAATCAGGTACCCACTTTAAAGCACATTTTCTATTATTTTGTAGGAACATTTAAATTGTAATTAGTATTTAAAAGAGGATTTTGTACTTAACCCAGTCTCCTAAATACTTCACTAAAGTGGTTGGATAGAATCATGCAAATAAATTGATTCCCAGGGCACAGTTTGCATTTAGCAATTAGGTTGCACTGCACATCTTCAGTTGTTCATCAGCTGAAAGGGCAAAAGATTGCCAGACAAAAGATCTCTAAGATCTGTACTAGGTGGTTGGTATGATGGATGAACAAAGCTTTCATAGTTTGGAAGATTATTCTTTCTTCTTTCCTGTGCATTGTTTGGACAGAAGGTTTGGCTTAATTAGCTGGAGCGTTAAAGAGGAATACCAGGCAATGTTTAGCCTCCTCCAGCTCTCTAGAAAAATGAACTGGGCTGAATACTTGATTGATTTAAAGAGAAGCAGAAATGTTTCCTCTCTTCCTTCCTTCCTTCTTCCTTCTTACTTTACCTTATGAGCTTGGAAAGTGCATCCAGATATCCTGCCTAATTTCTAAATGTGAAAATGCATTATATTTGTACCTGTTTCTGTCTTCTAGTGACACTAGAGCAGTTGCTATAATTTGGATGCAAACATAACAATCCCAGAGGGGCTACAGCCCAACAGTCTGTAGAAAGTTCAAATGCACTTTTACATAATGGCACCAGAGCACTTATTTTAATAAGTGTGCAGACTTAGTATTAATTACGGATAAGAAAATAATCCTAAACTTGAAACAAATTGGCTTGTCTTTTGAGTCTTCCAAATTCTACCAGTTTTGTTCTTCTTCATGTCGGTTTGCTCTAGTCTGTGCCATAAAGTTGATGACGGCAAGCCCACAGTTTCAAGAATAAGCCTAGGAAATGCCAAGAAAAAGTCCTGGAAACTTAGTTTTGTAGTAGCATATGCAAGTCTTAAAATAGCTTGATTTTAAGAGAACACTTGAACATTAGAAGGGACTTGGGACAGCAAATGCTCTGAGAAAATTACAAAAAACCTTAATTATTGCAGTTTTTTTCTTTACTGGAGAGTTTGAGTATATCAAATAATTCTTCCTGAATTCAAACTTATTGTTCTTTATATCACTGTTCACTGGGGGTTGCTTTATTTGAATAATCAACTCCATTAGGCTGGAAAGCTCCATGAGAGTAGATAACATGCCTGTTTGTTTCATTCCTGTAGCCTAGCACAGTCCGTGCTCAATAAAATCTGCTTGCTAAAGGTTTTTCCTATCAGAGGGCTTGCTTAAGTAAGTAAATGATTAGACTGATTGTACTGAAACTGATTGTAATTTTATGAAAAAAGTATATATATCTCCAATGTGCAAAGAAAAGATTTAGGTAATATGATGAATATATTGCAAACTAAAATTATAAAAATATTCACGTATATTTGATTTTATTTTACAGGACATTGATTCTAGGGAAAGTAAGGTGAAGGAAAAAAATATATCATATTAAGGTGCAGAGACAGCAGTGACATTATTTTTGGAGAAACAAATATTTTAAATAAGTTTTATTGCAATACACATATGTACAGAATAGAGCACCAAATCATGCTTAATGAATTTTCCAAAGTGAGCACCCAAGCATATTGAATTTTTATCATTAAAATGGTTATACACATAAAATAATCTTATTTCATTTAAGATCAATTTTGTGTAATTTAACTAATCAGTGAAATTCTTTGGCCCCAGTGATATTAAATCTATATTAACATTGGAGAGATAACAACAAATACGTGTTTTTTATCTGCCATATAAGATACCATGCCTTTTTCAATAATTCTTCTATCTTATTAATTATTTGACCAAAACCTAGTAAATTAAAAATAATATTTTACATTATTTAAAACTTTTATGATGTGCCATATAAGCCTTCAATTATTTCTCATGAAAGCATTGTATTTTATTAACAGGTAGTTGGATATATTTTATAGTCAAAGATTTTCTATTCTTAAATTGTTTCAGTTAACTTTTTTCTGGATACTTTTCCTAGCTTTTCTATTAAATAATTTTTGTTTTTTTATTCAGAGATAAATATTATGACCTTTAAATAAAGTTGAAGTTGAGATAATGTTGCTTAATGTCCTATTCAGTCTCTCATTGTCTCTAGAATATCTGCTTCAAGCTCTTCTAGCTTGTTTGTTCACTTTCCATAATGGGATATGTGCCACATTCTGGACAAAGTCATTCTAATTCCTGACAACCTTATTCATCATTCACTCTAGTTGATCAAACAGATCTGTATTAAGACTCTACTAGAATTCCAGGCACTAGAGCTATTGTTTATTTTTTCTCAAAGAGAAATAGTTTTGAGTTTTTTTTATACTAAGCTAAAATGATCTCTCTACGAATTTTACCTAAATGTTCTCTGCTTTGTGCCCACATAAAATATATTAAAACTCTCTTTATGACAAAATTTTTGTTTTACTTGAAGCCAGATACCTCACCCCCTCACTCAAACACCTCTTTTTGTCTACCAGACTAAAGATAACCTCTTGGTTCATGAGAAAATGAGGTTATTTTTATTTGGAGATGTATCATATGATAGCCAGGATTCTGTTGAATTTTTTTTAATCCACAATAAAATATCAAACTTATGTTTTTTTCAGGAAGTTGTTTGTTACTCACTTATTGAATTCTATTGCCTAGTGTATGCCAGGAACTCCATGGGCAATGGACATAGCAGTGACAGGGCTGATAAGGGCCCTGATCACAGATTTCCATCAATTTAATGAGTGGAGATAGACAACAAATAAAGTAATATCGTTAAAAATTCAGGTAGTTATTTTATCTATGAAGACAAGACAAGCAGTATAACCAAATATCTTTCAAGAACATGTGATAATTCAGAGCTGGCTATTGAGTCATAGAAAGGAATTGTGAGAGGAACTAAGGAAGGATAATGAAAGTGAACCTTACTTCCTGCACTGGTTCTTGGTTACAGCCTTCTGGCTTTTATCTAGAAAGAGAAATGCGAGAAGGAGTGGACTTTGCAGTTCTCATAGATGCTAAGTACAGCCCAGACAATTCCTTCTGGGCTCTTATTTAGTGACAATGATGAATGTGGCTTCTAAATGACTTGCGAATTGCAGCTAAGTCAGTCACAGGACTCTACTTCTTATGTCCAAGGCAGATGGACCATAATAAAAACTAAAAAGATAGTTATTTTACACTGGGAAGTGTGATTTAATAACTTGTGAATTTAAAAGAAGTGTTCCTTGGACACTATTGAATTTTATGCAAAAATATTGAGGTAATGAAAAATTAATATCTTTTCTATTAAATTGTATTCTGTCTTATGATTAGGGTTATAGATATATTTATCTTGTTATGATCAGGTACATTTTCAACATTTTATGACTATAGAATTATGAAATGAAATATAAATTATGAAATATAATAAATATGATTTTTGGAATTAGAAATATTAAAATGTCCTTAATCTGAGAGGTGGGATAAACGTTTATTTTCTACATAGAGAATGGTAGATTTTTAAAGAAGATAAGGAGTATTTCTGCCAACAACATATTCCTCTTATGTTTCAAAGTTTGTTTTATTTTTGTTTTTTTGATACGAGGGGTTCTAGAGTGTTATTGCAGGTGTCATAATTTAAAAATAGTTTTAATATCATAAAATGAAGCAGAAGAAGTTTGTTATAAATGTTATTGGTTGTGTGATCTTGGGCAATGTGCCTAAATTCTCCAATCATTAGTTGATTTGTAATATAGGGATATTAATGCATTTTACATAGAGTGGTTGTAAAATAAATATGAAATATCTATACAGAATATTTAGAGCCATACCTGGATATGAATAAAATATTTAACAAATGGAAGCTATGATGATGAAGAGGAAGATAGCGATAGTGGTGACAACATTGTCCTGTAACCACTGGAGCTATTCTAGCAGCTGTTTGCTGACTTCCCACAGTAGGATCCACATTACTCACTGGACAAAGTTTGCCAATAAAGATGTGAGATAGATTTTATTTGGGAAATAGAGACACAGAAGAATTAATTATCTTGGTAACTCTGTGGTAAACATGGGCTTCAAAAATCAAGTATGTGTTTGTCTAAAGGCCATGCTATTTCTGATGCACCATTGTTTGTTAGAAGTTTAATAAAAAAGCAAGGCTTTGTGTGTGTGTGTGTGGAGGTGAAAGAAAAACCAAGAAATCCATACTAAAGTGTGTGTTTAGATTTTTAACTTTTAACATCATTTATTTCAATATTTTCAGGATTAAAAAGTAATTAAAATAGAAGTATTGCGTCTTTTAAATGTGTTCATACTTCTAAACATTATCATCCCAACTCCTTTTTGGAAAGTACATTCTTTTGGACATTCATGTACCAGTAATTTATATTATCCATACAATGGTGACAGTGTTATACATGAGATAGCTTTTTTTTCTTTTTGCGGTAGGCGGGCCTCTCACTGTTGTGGCCTCTCCCGTTGCGGAGCACAGGCTCTGGACACGCAGGCTCAGCGGCCATGGCTCACGGGCCCAGCCGCTCCACGGCATGTGGGATCTTCCCGGACCGGGGCACGAACCCGTGTCCCCTGCATCGGCAGGCGGACTCTCAACCACTGCGCCACCAGGGAAGCCCATGAGATAGCTTTTAATTTAAATGTATATTTATTTTATGTTGTGTCTCTTTTGCTACTACCATCATTTCCTCTTACATTTTTAACGTTTTTTGTAGGTATAGTTTGAAAAGATGTAATTTAGGTGTTTCTGCTTCCTATGCTGTAAATCAGTGATTCTTAATAGGAAGGGAAATAAGAGTAAAAGAAAATGGTGATGATTAGGAGACACATCCATTTAGGGGTCTACCAGACTTATTTGCAGGACTTTTTAAAATTGCACATACCTACCTGGAAACTTTGATGAAGATGTATGTCTTATTCTCTACCTTTAAAATCACTGTCATTGTGACTCAATATTCCAAAGGCAAGTAAGAACTTGTTATTGAAAGGTTTGTAATTAGTAAAAACAGAAAACAAATTGCCATTCAGATTCTGGGTTCCCCGGGTGTAACTTTTTGTAAGGTTCATTCCCTAGGCTCAAATTTTCTTTGTGACTCTCTCCACTCCTTTAATGAACTTATCCACTCTCGTTTTAATTATTCTTGTCTATGGTGAACTTGCCTGCCTCTCTCCACATTCTTATCCACAGCACCTTGCTGGACCCTAGAGATAAAATCCCAGCCACTTGTATATATACCTATGTTTAGCATTCTGCTTCCCTGTTCAACTCAGTGAGACCACACTCTATTTAGCCTCCACAAAAGTGCACACTTCTGTGTTCTCCCATTCAATGGATACCCTCAACCTGCTCCCAGTATCACATTACATCCTGAAGGGATGCATGATATTTGATTTATAATCACAGGGCTTGTGCTCAGACTCTAATACTAAAAATAGGGTAAACTTGCATGAAGTTTTTCAACTTCTCAGGGACTATTTATCCATACATTTTTACTCGATTGTATCAAGGAGACCAAAGTGACTGGAGTATAGTGAGCAGGGAGAGAATTTTAACAGAAGTAAGAAAAGAACATGCCATATAAGTTCTTTTAGATAATGATAAAATTTGGATTTTATTCTAGATAAACTAAGAAATCACTGGAGAGTTATTATCTCGGCAGTGATAAGATCTGGCTTACATCTTGAAAAATTAATTGCAACCATAGTGCGGAGAATAAACTACAGAGAGACAATCGTGGAACCAGGGAGACTGGCTATTGTAGTAAACTAGAAGATACCTTCCTGGCATAGATTAGGTTTGTAACTGAGGATAGTAAGATCTGTTATTTTTTCAAATATTTTGAAGTTTGAGCTACTAGAATTTGCTGATATGATATGGAGGGAGTAAGGATTCAAAGATAGCAAAGATTTGGGTTTTGAGAAACTTGTAAATATAGGGGACATTTACAGAGATATAAAAAAATTCATGAGTATATATATGGTGTTTAACATTATAGAAATAAGATGAGATTACTTAGGGAAGCATATAGGAAAACAGAAGGGAAGAGATCTAAAACCTAAGCTCTGGAAAGCTTTAGATGTAGGGAAGATAAGAATAATTCACTTAATTATTTATCTATTCACTTTACTGAGTAATTATTAATTGACTATTATGTGCCTAACAATGTTGTAGGTACTGGATAATAAAGTTCTGAACAAAATAAACAAAACCCCTTTTTCTTCTGGAGCTTATATTTTGGTGAGAGAGAGAGAGAGACGATGTATAGTATCAACCAGTTAAATAATACATGCTTAGGGGACAAAAGAAGCAGAGAAGGAAAATGTTTAGCATGTAGAAAGCTGAAAATGTAATAAGGTGACCAGGAAAGTCTTTACCAAGAAAGTGATTTTGGATCGACCTGAAGAAAATGAAAGATATATTCATGTACTAATCTAGAGAAGGAGGCAAAGAAACCAGTGAAAGAGACTCAGTGCAAAAGTTCTGACTATACTTAGTATAGGAGTGTACCAGTAAGTTCAAGAAACAGCAGGGAAACCAGTGTGGCTGGTGTGGAATGGAGGCGGTTAAGGCAGAGGAGATGAAGTCAGAGAAGAGATTGTTTAAGGGGCCTATAAATCATTGTAAAAGATTTCATTTTACTCTGAATGAGATGAAAGCAAATGAAGGCTTTTTAACAAAGAAATGACATGACCTGACAAACATAATAGCTCCTTTTGGCTGCTGTGTTGAGAACAGATGGAAGTTGAACAAACACAGAAAATGGACACCAGACAGGAGGCTAGTGCAAAAATACATGTGGGAGATTATGTTGTTTGGAACCTAAGAAGTCGCAGTGGAAGTGGCCAAAACTGGTTAAATTCTGGGTATTTTCCAACTTATTTATTTGTTTGTTTTATGCTATAGTGTAGGCATCACATTCTTCACCTAAGGAATTCAGTATGCATCTTCCTCCCTTCAAATAAGGCATATTCCTAATTATCCAGAATAACATCATCCTTAACAAATTAAACAATGATTTCTTAATATCACCTAATGCCCAGACTATATTTATGATTATTTTAGATTAAAAGACACATAATGAATATTAACAATTGTAAGCAAAGTGTACTCTTGAAGAGATTTCTTTTTTTTAATTTAATTTTTTTATACAGCAGGTTCTTATTAGTTATCCATTTTATACATATCAGTGTATACATGTCAATCCCAATCTCCCAATTCATCACACCACCACCCCCATGCCGTTTTCTTCCTCGGTGTCCATACATTTGTTCTTTACACCTGTGTCTCAATTTCTCTCCTACAAACCAGTTCATCTGTACCATTTTTCTAGGTTCCATATATATGCGTTAATATATGATATTGGTTTTTCTCTTTCTGACTTACTTCACTCTGTATGACAGTCTCTGGATCCATCCACGTCTCTACAAATAACCCAATTTCCTTCCTTCTTATGGCTGAGTAATATTCTATTGTATATATGTACCACATCTTCTTTATCTATTCATCAGTCGATGGGGATTTAGGTTGCTTCCATGACCTGGATATTGTAAATAGTGCCACAATGAACACTGGGGTGCATACGTCTTTTTGAATTATGGTTTTCTCTGGGTATATGCCAAGTAGTGGCACTGCTGGGTCATATGGCAATTCTATTTTTAGTTTTTTAAGGAACCTCCATACTGTTCTCCATAGTGGCTGTATCAATTTACATTCCCATGAACAGTGCAAGAGGGTTCCATTTTCTCCACACCCTCTCCAGCATTTGTTGCTTGTAGATTTTCTGATGATGCCCACCCTAACTGGTGTGAGGTGATACCTCATGATAGTTTTGATTTGCATTTCTCTAATAATTAGTGATGTTGAGCAGCTTTGCATGTGCTTTTTGGCCATTTGTATGTCTTCTTTGGAGAAATGGCTATTCAGGTCTTCTACCCATTTTAGATTGGGTTGTTTGTTTTTTGATATTGAGCTGCATGAGCTGCTTGTATATTTTAGAGATTAATCCTTTGTCCGTTGATTCATTTGCAAATATTTTCTCCCATTCTGAGGGTTGTCTTTTGGTCTTGTTTGTAGATTCCTTTCCTTTGAAAAAGCTTTTAAGTTTCATTAGGTCCCATTTGTTTATTTTAGTTTTTATTTCCATTACTCTAGGAGGTGGATCAAAAAAGATATTGCTGTGATTTATGTCAAAGAGTGTTCTTCCTATGTTTTTCTCTAAGAGTTTTATGGTGTCCTGTCTTACATTTAGATCTCTAATCCATTTTGAGCTTATTTTTGTGTATGGTGCTAGGGAGTGTTCTAATTTCATTCTTTTACATGTAGCTGTCCAGTTTTCCCAGCACAACTTATTGAAGAGACTGTCTTTTCTCCATTGTATATCCTTGCTTTCTTTGTCATAGATTAGTTGACCAAAGGTGCGTGGGGTTACCTCTGGGCTTTCTATCCTGTTCTATTGATCTGTATCTCTGTTTTTGTGCCAGTACCATACTGCCTTGATTACTGTAGCTTTGTAATATAGTATGAAGTCAGGGAGTCTGATTCCTCCAACTCCATTTTTTTCCCTCAAGACTGCTGTGGCTATTAGGGGTCTTTTGTGTCTCCATACAAATTTTAAGATTTTTTGTTGTAGTTCTGTAAAAATTGCCATTGGTAATTTGATAGGGATTGCATTGAATCTGTAGATTGCTTTGGGTAGTATAGTCATTTTCACAATGTTGATTCTTCCAATCCAAGAACATGGTATATCTCTCCATCGGTTTGTATCATCTTTAATTTCTTTTGTCAGTGTCTTATAGTTTTTGCATACAGGTCTTTTGTCTCCCTAGGTAGATTTATTCTTAAGTATTTTATTCTTTTTGTTGCAGTGATAAATGGGAGTGTTTCCTTAATTTCTCTTTCAGATTTTTCATCATTAGTGTATAGGAATGCAAGAGATTTCTGTGCATTAATTTTGTATCCTGCAACTTTACTAAATTCATTGATCAGCTCTAGTAGTTTTCTGGTGACATCTTTAGGATTCTCTATGTATAGGCATCATGTCATCTGCAAACAGTGACAGTTTTGCTTATTCTTTTCCAATTTTTATTCCTTTTATTACTTTTATTTCTCTGATTGCCGTGGCTAGGACTTCCAAAACTATGTTGCATAATAGTGGTGAGAGTGGCCAACCTTGTCTTATTCCTAATCTTAGAGGAAATGCTTTCAGTTTTTCAACATTAAGAATGATTTTTGCTGTGGGTTTGTCATATATGGCCTTTATTATGTTGAGGTAGGTTCCCTCTATGCTCACTTTCTGGAGAGTTTTTATCATAAAAGGGTGTTGGATTTTTTCAAAAGATTTTTCTACATCTATTGAGATGATCATATGGTTTTTCTTCTACAATTTGTTAATATGCTCTATCACATTGATTGATTTGCATATATTGAAGAATCCTTGCATCCCTGTGATAAGTCCCTCTTGATCATGGTGTATGATCCTTTTAATGTGTTGTTGGATTCTGTTTGCTAGTATTCGGTTGAGGATTTTTGCATCTATATTCATCAGTGATATTGGTCTGTAATTTTCTTTTTTCGTAGTATCTTTGTCTGGATTTGGTATCAGGGTGCTGGTGGTCTCATAGAATGAGTTGGGGAGTGTTCCTTCCTCTGCAATTTATTGGAAGAGTTTGAGCAGGATGGGTGCTAGCTCTTTTCTAAATGTTTGATAGAAATCACCTGTGAAGCCATCTGGTCCTGGACTTTTGTTTGTTGGAAGATTTTTAATCACAGTTTCAATTTCATTACTTGTGATTGGTCTGTTCATATTTTCTATTTCTTCCTGGTTCAGTCTTGGAAGCTTATACCTTTCTAAGAATTTGTCCATTTCTTCCAGGTTGTCCATTTTATAGGTATAGAGTTGCTTGTAGTAGTCTCTTAGGATGCTTGGTATTTCTGCGGTGTCTGTTGTAACTTCCCCTTTTTCATTTGTAGTTTTATTGTTTTGAGTTCTCTCCCTCTTTTTCTTGATGAGTCTGGCCAATGGTTTATCAATTTTATCATCTCAAAGAACCAGCTTTTAGATTTACTGATCTTTGCTATTGTTTTCTTGATTTCTATTTCATTTATTTCTGCTCTGATCTTTATGATTTCTTTCCTTCTACTAACTTTGGGTTTTGTTTGTTCTTCTTTCTCTAGTTCCTTTAGGTGTAAAGTTAAATTGTTTATTTGAGGGTTTTCATGTTTCTTGAGGTAGACTTGTATTGTTATAAACTTCCCTCTTAGAACTGCTTTTGCTGCATCACATAGGTTTTGGATCATTGTGTTTTCACTGTCATTTGTCTCTAGATATTTTTTGATTTCCTCTTTGATTTCTTCAGTGATATCTTGGTTATTTAGTAATGTATTGGTTAGCCTCCATGTGTTTGTGTTTTTTACATTTTTTTCCCTTTAATTTATTTCTAATCTCATAGCATTGTGGTTAGAAAAGATGCGTGATATGATTTCAATTTTCCTAAATTTACTGAGGCTTGATTTGTGACCCAAGATGTGATCTATCCTGGAGAATGTTCTGAGTGCACTTGAGAAGAAAGTTTAATCTGCTGGTCTTGGATGGAATGTCCTATAAATATCAATTAAATCTACCTGGTCTATTGTGTCAATTAAAGCTTGTGTTTCCTTAATAATTTTCTGTTTGGATGATCTGTCCATTGGTGTAAGTGAGGTGTTAAAATCCCTCACTAGTATTGTGTTACTGTTGATTTCCTCTTTTATAGCTGTTAGAAGTTGCCTTATGTATTGAGGTGCTCCTATGTTGGGAGCATATATATTTATAATTGTTATATCTTCTTCTTGGATTGATCCCTTGATCATTATATAGTGTCCTTCCTCTTTTGTAACATCCTTCATCTTAAAGTCTATTTAATCTGACATGAGTATTGCTACTCCAGCTTTCTTTTGATTTCCATTTGCATGGAATATCTTTTTCCATCCCCTCCCTTTCAGTATGGATGTGTCCCTAGGTCTGAAGTGGGTCTCTTGTAGACAGCATATATATGGGTCTTGTTTTTGCATCCATTCAACGAGCCTGTTTCTTTTGGTTAGAGCATTTAATGCATTCACGTTTAAGGTACTTATCGCCATGTATGTTCCTATTACCATTTTCTTAATTGTTTTGGATTTGTTTTTGTAGGTCCTTTTCTTCTCTTTTGTTTACCACTTAGAGAAGTTCTTTTAGTATTTGTTGTAGAGCTGGTTTGGTGGTGCTGAATTCTCTTAGCTTTTGCTTGTCTGTAAAGCTTTTGATTTCTCCATCGAATCTGAATGAGATTCTTGCTGGGTAGAGTAATGTTGGTTGTAGGTTCTTCCCTTTCATCACTTTAAATATGTCATGCCACTCCCTTCTGGCTTGTAGAGTTTCTGCTGAGAAATCAGCTGTTAACCTTATGGGAGTTCCCTTGTATGTTATTTGTCATTTTTCCCTGGCTGCTTTCAGTAATTTTTCTTTGTCTTTAATTTTTGCCAATCTGATTACTATGTGTCTCAGTGTGTTTCTCCTTGAGTTTATCCTCCTTGGGACTCTCTGCACTTTTTGGACTTGGGTGGCTATTCCTTTCCCATGTTAAGGAAGTTTTCAACTATAATCTCTTCAAATATTTTCTTGGGTCCTTTCTCTCTCTCTTCTCCTTCTGAGACCCCTAAAATGCGAATGTTGTTATGTTTAATGTTGTCCCAGAGGTCTCTTAGGCTGTCTTCATTTCTTTTCATTATTTTTTCTTTATTTTGTTCCACAGCAGTGAATTCCACCATTCTGTCTTCCAGGTCACCTATCTGTTCTTCTGCCTCAGTTATTCTGCTATTGATTCCTTCTAATGTATTTTTCATTTCAGTTATTGTATTGTTCATCTTTGTTTATTTCTTCTTTAATTCTTCTTGGTCTTTGTTGAACATTTCTTGCCTCTTCTCGATCATGCCTCCATTCTTTTTCCAAGGTCCTGGATCATCTTCACTATCATTATTCTGAATTCTTTTTCTGGAAGGTTGCCTATCTCCACTTTTCTGCTTGTTTTTCTGGGGTTTTATCTTGTTCCTTCATCTTGTATATAGCCTTCTGCCTTTTCGTTTTGTCTGTCTCTCTGTGAATATGGTTTTTGTTTCGTAGGCTGCAGGATTGTAGTTATTCTTGCTTTTGCTGTCCGTCCTCTGGTCTCTGGTGGATGAGGCTATCTGAGAGGCTTGAGCACGTTTCCTGATGGGAGGGACTGGTGGTGGGTAGAGCCAGCTGTTGCTCTGGTGGGCAGAGCTCAGTAAAACTTTTTTGCACTTGTCTGCTGATGGGTGCGGCTGGTTTCCCTCCCTGTTAGTTTTTTGGCCTGAGGTGACCCAACACTGGACCCTACCCGGGCTCTTTAGTGGGGCTAATAGCAGACTCTGGGAGGGCTCATGCCAAAGAGTACTTCCCAAAATTTCTGCTGTCAGTGTCCTTGTCCTCACGGTGAGATACAGCCACCTCCCATCTCTGCAGGAGACCCTCCAACACTAGCAGGTAGGTCTGGTTCAGTCTCCTATGGGGTCACTGCTCCTTCCCCTGGGTCCTGATGTGCACACTACTTTGTGTGTGCCCTCCAAGAGTGGAGTCTTTGTTTCCCTCAGTCCTGTCGAAGTCCTGCAATCACATCCCACAGCTTCAAAGTCTGATTCTCTAGGAATTCCTCCTCCTGTTGCCAGACCCCAGGTTGGGAAGCCTGACGTGGGGCTCAGAACCTTCACCCCAGTGGGTGGACTTCTGTGGTATAAGTGTTCTCCAGTTTGTGAGTCACCCACCCAGCAGTTATGTGGTTTGATTTTATTGTGATTGCACCCCTCCTACCATCTCATTATGGCTTCTCCTTTGTCTTTGGATGTGGGGTATCTATTTTGGTGTGTTCCAGTGTCTCCCTATCAATGATTTTTCAGCAGTTAGTTTTGATTCTGGTGTTCTTGCAAAAGGGAGTGAGAGCACATCCTTCTACTCTGCCATCTTGAACCAATCTCCTTGAAGAGAATTCTGATTTGTTACTTTTTTGAAGGTCAAGTTGACAGAATTTACTGATGAACTGGATGTGAGGAATGATAAAAAGGGAGACAGCAACATTGATGCTGAAGTTTGGAGCATAAGCAAGTGGAAGAATGGAGTTGTTTTTAACTGAAATGGGAAAGAAAGCCTGTGAGGAAATTATTAAATACCAATTATGGCTATAAATGTTTGTGATAGTAGATATCTAAGTGGATGTGTACATTAAGTTCAGGGTTTCAGGGAGAGATCTGGGCTGCAGATATAACTTTGGAAGTCATCAGCATGTTGATGGTAGTTAAAAGTGTGAAACTAGGTTGGATCCCTTATGGAATAAATATGTAGAGAAAATAGAACATGTCCAAGAACTGAGTTTTGGAACACTGAAACATTTAGAAATGAGAAGAGGAAATACCAAAGGAGGCTAAAATAGCAGTTTTGGAAAAGTTAGACAAAACCTGGTGATTTCTGGGTTCCCAAGACCTAACTAAGATGTTTCAAGGAAGAGAGGATGCAAAATATGTTGAACATTGATGACAGGTTAAATAAGAAGATTGAGAAATGATTATATGACTTAGCAATGTGGAAGTAACTGCCAACCGTTATGAGAGTGATCAACATGAGGTGACTGGGATAGTGAAATAGTGTAAATATAGAATGAGAGGATAGAAGTAAGTAATTGGTAGCATAACTCATTTAGAGGGTTTTGTTGTCCAAGAGAATAGGAACGCGAGGAAGTAGCTATTGAACAAAGCATGGTCTTTTTTAAAGATTAGAGGTACTACTATATATTAGTAAACTAATGGGAATGATTCAGTAGAGAGGAAAAAATGATGATGAAAGAGAAAAGAAAAATAAATTTAAAAGCTGAGTTCTTGCATAGTCATGCATGGGCTCTGCATAATCCCGTCCATGGTTAGAGATGAGAGACAAAGTATACACTGTAGAAGGAGGGAGATAAAGTAGTTAGGTGTGGATTTTGATAGGTTGATTGGTGAACTGATTGAGTCTGGGATTTTTTTTTTTTCAATGTAAAATGAAAGTTTATAACAGAAAGTGTGTCTGGAGGATGAATTTTTAAGCTTTGAAGAGAGAGAACATATAAATGTTATTTAGAAAAGTTGGGGAAATGAATTGGTGAGGGACACAACACTGGGCAACATTAAAGACCTTGAGGATAAGGTCTTGAATTCATTAGTAAGGGGTGTGTGTGTGTGTGTGTGTGTGTGTGTGTGTGTGTGTGTGTGAGAGAGATAAAGATTGAGAGAAAGAAGTCAAAGCATTGGATAGATTATTAGTATGAACACTAAAATAATTAAAAGTGCTTATATGATTTATGGTAGAGAGAAGAAAAGTAAGCTAGATGCTAAAAATTTCTATAAAATTTCAATAAAATTCATTTCATTGAATGAATAGGATTCACCAGGATTTAAGCAGATGACTATAGCAAAAATGGAGAGTGGATAGCATAGTCTGATGTAGTCTGACACAATCTGCTTCATGTGAACTAAAATATTCTGAGGGAGAAGGGAGGAACAATGTTTTCAAAATGGTAACCACTACCCAAATAAATAAATAAATATATATATATATATATATATATATATATACAAATCTATGGTACAAGAACAGTGAAATAAAAACAGCCATCAGTTTAATGGACTGAAGGTGAAATAGAATCTTTAGGATCAGCCATACATCACTTAAAGTCAGAGTTAAGGAAATATTCAGAAATTGAAACTGTTGTGGTCAGATTTGAATCTCAGAAGGAACAGTTGATGGGGTTTGGAGGTTTGAAAAAGGTAGTAATGTGATTAGTATTTTTTTTCAGTATAGATATTATCAAAACTTTAGACAAACTATGATCTATCATATTTTTCTAAAGAAGTTATTACTTTTTTTTTTTTTGGTTGGTGGAGTGGAGATAGTAAGTCAACTAGTACATAATTTTCATTTCTTCATATTTTTTGAGGTAAATATTACTGAAAAACAAAAAAAAGTTATATTAGGTTCCTCACATTAATTTATTAAAATTTTCCAGCATCTGTTTCTTTGAAAAAATAAGTTTAGAACAGAAATCCTGCAGATTAAGGTAAATTATAGTTGAATTACAATGTTTGTCTACCTTTCTGACATCATACAAGATTCTTTTTTTTAAAGAATTTTGTTCCAATTTCTCATGATAAAAGCCATTTTTAAAGTAAAGTAACATTTTTTTTTTTTTTTTTTTTGCGGAACGCGGGCCTCTCACTGTTGTGGCCTCTCCCGTTGTGGAGCACAGGCTCCGGACCGGACGCGCAGGCTCAGCAGCCATGGCTCACAGGCCTAGCCGCTCCGCGGCATGTGGGATCTTCCCGGACCGGGACACGAACCCGTTTCCCTTGCATAGGCAGGCGGACTCTCAACCACTGCGCCACCAGGGAAGCCCCAAAGTAAAGTAACATTTTTTAGAAGCTTATTTGTCCAATAACTTTCCTTATTGGAAAGAAAATAGAGTTGAAATTCTCCCTACATGGAGCACAATATTATTTTAATACACTTAAAATAGTTACAGTTGTTTTTAATAACAAGTTAACACTGTAGTGGACACTGAGATACTCATTTTAAAAATGATTGAGGTCAAAATAGAGAAATTTGATTAGAATCTTAGAAATAAAAAGTGTTTTCCTCACATTGAAATTTTTATGATTAAGGTTTTGTTGAGTTGGATTTCATTAAGAAAAACTGACCACTGAGTAGTATAGTCTTGCTTATTTTAAATATTAAGTATTCTGACACCAGCTATTGGGAAAGGAATGACAGATATGTCAGATACCATTTATGAATTCATAAACACTGAGGAAAAATAGATTTTTAGGAATTTTTTTGAACTTGTCAAATACATATCTAATCTTTGTATACTAGTTACATACATTATAAGGAAACAATGAACAAAGTTTGCTATTTTTTAAAGTAATTTTTGGTATGTTTAATTTCTAATACTCCAGTGATATTTTATGAAAAAATGCTGCATAATCAATCCACTGTGATAAGATTGTCTTTAGGAAATATCTTTGAATTAAATACCAATTTTGTCTTCTATAAACATAATAAATAAATATTTAATTTTAAAGGCTATGACTATATTGTGGTTACTTTATTTCTGCTACAACTTAAGAAGGCCGATTTTGAAAGCATTTAGCCTGTTACGAATATTCTTCCAAAATGCTATTTATATCTACAAAACAGAGGTATACTACAGAAAAATGCTGAATATATTCTTATCTGTAGGTAAGTTAAGAAAGTGAAATGTAGAGAAAAAAAAATCATCAATTAAGGAGTGGCATATTACAGTTATTTATTCCTTTTGACTTTATATATATTATTTCATCACTAAGAAATTCAAAGACTATCTTTACCTTTTATATTTAAAGAATAGACAATCCATAAGTATTTCTCAAGATATTATGAAATTATTTCCTTTTATGATAAATGGGTGTCCATAATATTACATAGTACTTAGTTTATAGAAGACAAAACTGTTATGAACTTTCATTTTTCTATATTTTCAGTAAAAATGTTTATCCTTTATTTTCTGTGGACTATTTTGAAGGTTCGATGGATAACATTAAGTGGATATAAATTAAAATATTGAAGTTCAGGTACAAAAAAGCTAAACCCAATTTCCATGTGGTTTCTATTTACAAATATTATGAGAGTTTTTCAACTTTTATGATAAGACATCAAACTTTTGCCAAATTTGAATGTTTGTAGGTCTCCTGTGTGACATAACAGCTTAAATACAGGATACTTTTATTTTATTGTTATATAATAACAATTTAGAATGAATGAGTAGATTTAAAGAATTTTTGACATTCAAGATGCATTAAAATATGTTACTTGCCATTATATATGTGTCTATATAATTGTACATGCGTAACTGTTTAGATCCATTGCTCATATTTAGCATAAGTTTATTAGTGATACCTTAAAACAAGTATGCGTTGGATATATTCCCCTCTAACTAATCTCACTCATATTGCTATGCATTTTTATAATCTGAGGATAGCATATTTTCATATTTACAGTACCTTCCAAAGTAGAGTACATAATATAATAATGTACACAAGTTACCTAAGAGAAGTGACATGGTTTTTATGATTAACTTGTAATATTTAGTAAAAGTTGACTTTAGCATGTTTAGTAAAGCATGGCCCTTAATTAAATTTCCTTCACTGCCAAAATTCCAAAAACACGGTGTTGTCTAGATAAGAATTATGTTATTATCATAATTTATTGGAAAATGCCCCTATTTCTTCAGTATTTTATAGAGGTCAGTAGAGTTTTACTCATTCTTAGGAGGATTTTTAATGTTTATTATTAGTAGTAATATTAAAAATTGCCATTCTTAATCATGCCTATTATGTGATAAACATTGTATTAGGTAATTTAAATTCATTCTCTATTTTCACACTAATTATAGAATTTGAGATTTATTTTTGCGACAAACGTAACAAGTTTTAGGTAGGCTGTATTCTTGCTAACTGAATTTTTTTTTTTTTTTTTTTTTTGGTACGCGGGCCTCTCACTGTTGTGGCCTCTCCCGCTGCGGAGCACAGGCTCCGAACACGCAGGTGCAGCGGCCATGGCTCACGGGCCCAGCCGCTCCACGGCATGTGGGATCTTCCCGGACCAGGGCACGAACCCGTGTCCCCTGCATTGGCAGGCGGACTCTCAACCACTGCGCCACCAGGGAAGCCCGCTAACTGAATTTTTAAAAATATATATTCATTAATGGATGGATGGATAAAGAAGTTGTGGTATATATATACAATGGGATATTATTCAACCATAAAATAAGAGAAAATACTACCATTTGCAATGATATGGACAGACCCTTAAGGCATTATGCTCAGTGAAATAAGTTAGAGAAAGAAAAATACTGTACATAATCTCACTTATACGTGGAATCCAAAAACAAAAACATACCAAACTCATAGAAAAGAGAACAGATTTGTGGTTACCAGAGGTGGAGGGTGGGGAGGGGGAATTGGAAGAAGGTGGTCAAAAGGAGCAAAATAGATTAGTACAAGGGATGTAGTGTACAACATGATGGCCGCTGTATGATATGTAGGAAAGTTGTTAAGAGAATAGGTACTAAGAGTTCTCATTACAAGGAGAAATTTTCCTTTTCTTTTTATTATATCTATATGAGATAATGGATGTTAACTAAACCTATTGTGGTAATAATTTCACAATATATATAAATCAAACCATAATGCTGTATACCTTAAACTTACACAGTGATGTATGTCAATTATTTCTCAATAAAACTGGGAAAAGTAATTAGGTTTGTTATCTATAGTTATACTCAGTATGAGCTAGGGATAATATTTTTCTGTTTAATTTGTGATTTTCTAGCAGCAGGTTCAAATTCATAGGCAAGATGTTTATGACAGTTTTCCATATTGTCTCTACTAGGAAGATTATGTCCACACAAAATATCTTGATATACACTATACATAGTGTCCTGGAAGAGTGCAGATTCCGGGACATACACTCCCTTCATTTGTGTACTAATGTATTTTAAGGGATTCACTGAATACTTTACATAGCTTTATCCCTTTATAACATTCGTTCTTATTTTGTCCTTGGGTGTTTTATTTTGTTACCAGCTTTCCACTCAGAGGCTAGGCTGTGATATTGGGACAAACACCACTAGTCACAATGCCACTGGGAATAAGGATGCTTATTAAGGAATAAGGATGTGCATCTGCTCTGCTTTGATGACCATCTGGAGAATCAAGTTCCTCCATTTGAAATTAATAGCAAGTTATTTGACATTGGTTTCCTTAGTAGTCCTTGAGGTAAGCTGTTATCTCTTAAATATTTTTGTTCTTCAGTATAACATTAAATGAAGAATTGGTGTGGTGCTTTCAACTCAAAGAACAAACTGTAGCAAGATCAGAACATAAGACTGAGGGGAAACTTCTGCACAGACAGAAACATCTGATTCAGGATTAATACATTAAAACTCCGATTAAAACATGCAGTTGAATGAATTATCCTTTTTTTTTTTTTTAAATTTCACTTGAGCTATAAATTAAATTGACCCAAGTTTATTTCACAGCGATGATAAAAATGAAGCTGCAGTACAAAATTGATAGCTGAAGTAGACACAATAAATTTTTAATTTTTTAAATCAGCCATGAAAACAGCAGCAATGCTAAATTTTAACTAGTAGAATATGACAACCTGAGAAATGAAACAACCTGGCTCAAAAGTAGAAGCCTCAAACTGCAAAAGAATCTAAAGTGGAGGGATTTGGATCTCCATTTAAGAGGCAGTTACAAACCTCACAGAAGAGGTGAAATTAGGAATGATTCTGCACATGCAGGTGGAGGTCTAGTTCTTCTTCTAACTAAATTTCCATTTAATGCCAAAGGACAAGAGTCAAATAAAAGTGAACACACACCTACCTATGTATTCATGAACAGGAGCCCCACCTGTGTGCAAATGTGCTTGACAGAGGGATGTAAATGTGGAGAGAAATTCAAGAATGAAGGATAAATTGAAAAGTAATAAAATTATTTTAAACGAGAGGGGTTTTGTATGAATAGACAATGGTAATGTTCTGGGAATAAATGAATTATCTGCATCTACCAAAAAAACACAAAACTCAACTGACAGTAGAAATTAATTTGATTTGCTCTTCAAAAATTCTATTTTTGGATTTCTATTTTAAGCATTAAAATTTTAATTTCTAAATTTGAAATAAAGACAATTTAGTCTGATAATTTAGACTTCTTGTTTCCTCAACAAGACAGTAGGGCACGTGGATAACCATTGTTACCTTCCTAGTGCATAGAGTTTCAGCTTAAGCAGAGAATTTTCTGTGAGTAAGTATTGGATATAGTAGGGATTAAAAAATAATAGTAAACAGTAAAATCTAGAGTGGCAAGGTGGCTACGTGATCTAGTGGGAAAAAAATGGGCTTTGGCGTCAGAAAGACTTGGGTCAGAAGCCCATTACAAACCATGTCTAACCTTTGATTTTCCCCAATTTTATTCACCCTATCTCTTCATCTAACTAGGAGAGATAATACCTTCTAAGCAAATTTGTTGTCAAAATTAAATTAAATGCATTAATATATGTAAACACACTTAGTCCAAAGCTAGAAACTTGATAAATTTCTTTTCTATTTTCTTCCTTTCTTTTTTCTCCTTCTCATCCATCATTCTCTAGAGATTCTTTTTATTGTAGATCAGTTCAAGAGTTCAAAATATCTGCAGGATGGATCCTGAAGATTCTGTGAGTACAGACTTTCAAGAACAGATAAGGGACCACCTCATTCTATCAGGAACAAACAGAAAATTATATAAGTAAATACTTTTAGTCTTTATCCATTCTTAACACTTTGGTACTAACTCTGAAATACATAATTTTATCAATAGTTAAACAGTTTGATGAGATAAAAATATACTGTAGTATCCTTGTTCAAAGTTTTCTTAGATATAAATCCATAACTGGATAAAAATTGTACCTCATAAGTCTTTTATATTTTTGTGGATCTACCACAAGACTTAAAAGACAAAAGTATTATATTTATCACTGTTTATACTCTATGTTTAGGTTTAAGGCATTAAATACGGTCTTGGTGGCATGATAACCTAACCATTTGTTTCACATGCTAGACATAAGAAAACTATAAAACTACAGTATTATGGTTTCAAATAAATAGAAAGTTCGATTTTAAAACTGTGCTTAAAATTGGCATTTCTAATTTTGTGAATTTTTAAATTCAACTCTTGCATTCTAGCTATAACTTAACTGTTGTAGAGTGCCAGAGAAGTTAAATGAAAATGAAATATTTTACGTACATTTTTCATATTTTTTGCTAGTTACTAATGATGTCATTAATATTTATTTGAGCTGTCTTTAATGTGGTATCTTCCCATGGTGAAAAATGTTTAAATAATATTCTATAGAAAGAGATGTAATACTGTGGCTAGGCATACACCCTGATAGTGTATGGGTGTGAAGGAGGAAACTTACTAAATATACCTTCTTTAATATGGAAGTATGTATATTCTAGTTATTAAGGGATATGCTCCAAAGCATTGTACATTGGCATTAGTTCTTCCCGAGTTTTTCTAACCCCTTTCTCTGTTGTTTATCATTTCAAGCTAGTAAAAATGTTTAGTATGCCCTTCATAATATCATAGGGTTTCCACAATTCTCTAATTGCTCAACCATCTTTACTTTCGTTCCATGACAGTCTTCTGCATACATTTTTTTTTTTTTTGGTCAGGATTATGGTTCCAAACTTTTTAACCAGGGAAAAAATGGTATAAAGAGAAGCTACCGTAGATTAAACCACACAAACTGCAGAATTATAATAAATCAATGTTCTGTGTCATGTTATTAAACAAGAAATAAGTTCACTTTGACTATTTACCAATAATTTTTTTAAATACTTCAAAAAATTAAATAAAAACACTTCAATATGTAGCTGGAATCTTTTTGATGTTGAACTAATTTTTATATTATTTTCAATATTAAATTATCAAATATTTTTGTTCATTTTCTTACAATCATCTTTTATTCTCTTGTTTTTCTTCTTTACTGAATAATTTTCAGTTCTTAAATCACTAAAGATTGAAGATCAATTTTGATTTTTCATCACCTTATTATCTTCCACTTGTGGATATCTGATTATGTTTATATCTAGAGCAGGTTTACAATGGGAGAATTTACATATGATGCACCAATATTTTATAAAGTCAAAACTACTTTACAAGATAAAGGTTATTGATCCTTAACTACGTTGAAAAGTTGGTTGAGCATATTCTGTTAAAACCTTAATTGATCCACTATTTAGATTCACTTATTGACACCAAAATCTTTCCCTAGTCCAAAAACTGGAGACAAAAATGTTAAAAGACAATGTTGAAATAATTTCTAGGCCTACGATGGAACTGCTCCTGCCTGAGGTGCTATATCAGCAAACCCAAACTTTGAAAACATTTGTACTCCTGTAAATGCTCTGTTTTACCAGAAAAGTAGTACAGTTGACCCTTGAACAACATGGGTTTGAACTGCTCAGGTCCACTTATATGCATATTTTTCTCAATAATAAATACTACAGTACTACACGATCCTCCGTTGTTTGAATCTGAGGCCATGGAATACATATACGGAGGCCAACTATAAATTATACTGGATTTTCAACTTCACAGGAGGGTGGGTGCCCCTAATCCCAGAATTGTTCAAGGGTCAGCTGTACATCCAGTCAGCCAACCCCCAAACATCAAGTCAACTCTGGGCTCTATACTTATTTCCTTATCCTTGATCTTTAATAAGGTCACACATGCAACACCAGCCAGTCCTGTCCTGTCTCCTTCTTACTGTTTCTAAAGTCTATAAAACTCGCTCCTGTCCAAACATCCCTCAGGAAGAGCACTACACTGCTTGTGAAACACTGTATTCCCCCAGTCCATAGACTGTTTTCCCTTGAATAAAACACCAAACCCGATACTAAGTTGTTTTATTTTTGTCGTTTGACAGCAATGAATATAAATTTATGTTTTAAGCAAATTTTCTGTAAAAGTTTCCACATAAGAAAGGGCAATTATAAGGTGAGGTTCAATTTCATATTTAGAAGTTAATAATTTTTCTCACTTTAAAAATTACTTATTCATTACATATAAATGATCTCCATTGTACTCATGGTAGAAAAAGAATGTAATTAATTAAAGATATAAACCATCCAATGTGGCTCTATATTATAATTTAGGTTGAGATCAAAAAAACTATCTTAATTTACACTTAGTTCATTAGAAGCCCGAGTAACTAATAGAATATCTGAACCCCAAGTTGATGGAGGAGACAAGATTAGGACTTGTACATCCTTGAATTTTAATTATTTTTATAGTTGTTATGTTTCTTTAACTTCCACAATGGTTACTTTGTAATAAACCCCCTTATATTACAAGGTCTGAGTAATTTATTTTCTAATAACTCAAATTGATAAGTAGAACATTATAAATAATTTTGGGGGGTAATAACTTAAAAATGAAATCTGAGATTGCAGTCTAGAGTTATAAATAGAATTAGTTTGAAGAATCTACAAACAACATATTTTCTGGTTTATGTTATTTTTCCCTCATTCTTTATTTCAGGGTTCACTAATATGATTCAAAAGTCTTTAATCACATTTTATGAAACATTCATTTCCCCGAGGTTATCTTTTCTTAAGCAGAAAACAAAACAAAAATCCAAAAATAAACAATAAAATAAACTCAAATGCATATTCAGAGCTTTAGAGATTTAGGCTGAGGGAGAAGGAAACCTTATTTCTATTATAATGCTAATATTTAAACCAAGTTTTGCCCTTATGATGTTGATCTTTACTTTCCTCAGCTCACTTAACACTTAATGGAAACCCTAAATATGCAGACTGAGTCCTGCCTAAACCCAGAGCCAACCTTGAGAAATGCAGCCAGGACAGTAGAAATGCAGTGAGTCCCTTTGAAACTGGAGGGAATGGGGCAGGACACAACATTTAAAAGAATGACATAGCCCCAAGGGCACGACATAAACTGGTTAGAACCAACTAGGTCCAAGATGACAGACAACTGACTTCCACTAGACCTTGAGCATGCTAAATGACACACCCACAGGCACCATGACAGCTCCAAGGCTGACCACAAAAGGTCAAAAAGTGGGCAGTGGCCTAACTCCTGGAAATCCCCACCCCTTCCCCAAAATAGCGGGAATACTCCTCCTACTCATTAGCCTATGAAATTAACCACCCCTATAAAAACTGACAACCTCCATACCCTGGTTCCTCTCTTGCCTTTTGAGATGTTCCATATTCCATCTGTGGAGTGTGTTTCTCTCTAAATAATCCACTTCTTGCCTATCACTTTGCCTCTCGTTGAATACCTTCTGTGCTGAGACACAAAGAATCTGAGCTTCAGTAAGTCCAGACACCAGGTGAGTGAATGTAATTAAAAGACTGTGGGTTCAAGTCCCAGTCTGGGTTTTGGCTGGGTTCAAGTCCTGGCACGTGGATTCAAGTCCCAATCTCAGTTGCATGGTTTCACCTTGATAGCCTCATTCTCCAATCCCTGCTGGCCTGATCCAGTTGTGAGAATGAGTTCTCACTTCAGTGTCCGGTTTTTTATTCTGTTCTTCTTCCTACCAACCTGTGGGCCTGATACCGAGCAGGACCCTGTGGGGCTCTTGGGCACAAAAGTCTTTCTGTGTCCCCCATTTCTTGGTTACAGGAAATAGGCTTCATTCAGACTCTATGACCTTCCCTGAGTTCCAATGAGCAGGTTCAAACAGTTGCTAATTAGGGAAGGGAGGGGATGTGGAGACAATGGAGGAACAGTCAAAAGAAACAATGGTGCAGCCTTGGGGCAAAGTCCTGGTTCTCCTTCAAGGGATATACATAACATACATATACTTTGAGCTGTTTTGCAGATACTGAAACTCCCACCAGGTGGGAGAAGATAACGGTATGTTGCCCACAAGCACGTAGACCCCAGACCAGTTGGAACCAAGAGGTTGATGATGCGTACTCCCACTTACTTTACCACCAACCATTCAGAAGAATGTCCACGAGCTGATCACGCCCTTTTTGAACCATTGCTATAAAACTTCTTACTGCCTCTCCAAGTTGGGACACATGGTTTTGAGGGCATTAGCCCACTGTGGCCCCCTTTCCCTGGCAAAGCAATAAAGCTATTCTTTTCTACTTCATCCAAAACTCTGTCTTCAAGATTTAATTTGTTGTCGGGGTACAGAGGCTGGATTCGGCTTCAGGCCCTTCACTGAACTTCCCTCCGACACTTTTTCAGCTTTTGCCAAACTTTGTTTCTTGAGGCTACTTCACATTTGCTGTAGGCCGTCTGACTTCCAGTTAGGGTTACCATATTTAGCACAAACAAAACAAAACAAAACAGAACCCCACGTTAATAGTGAATTTTAGCTAAACAAGTAATTTATCGATTTATTTTTTTAGTTTAAGCATGCCCCATGCAGACTTATGAGACATACTTACACTAAAATATATCTGTTTAGCTGACCTAAACAATATGTAACTAATCAACTAGGTATCCTGTTCTTTATCCATCAACTCTACTTGCAGTATGTGTCTGGAAATATGTCAGATATTTTACATGTGGTTTCTCAAATTTTCATGACAGCCAGGAGATAGGTATTAGCATTCCCATATTAAAGATAAGGAAACTAAGGGCAGAAAAGATTCAATTATTTGCTCTTTCCCTTTCCCATTGGTATACAAAAATTCTAATATAGAGGGGACAAAGTACAGGAAAGAAGTACCTGGGTTCTTCCATCAGAACACAGGGCTCAAGCTGGAGCTCTGGTTTTTACTAATACATGTGGAATTTTGAGTAGCTTAAGTTCTTTAAATACCCTCAGTAACCTTGTCACCACATGTTGATGATGATTATACTTCCTTAGAAAGTTGTCTGTCCTAATGAAAGTGAAGTCCTGAGCAGAGAACGAGCACATGCTAGCAGTTAATACATTCTAACTGATGTTATTATTAATATGAACAATACTATAGGCTTAAAATTGTTAATCCAAATGCTACTTGGTCAGTACTTTCTTAAGAATATTCAGACCACAACAAAAGCCTAAATTATTATATATAGGTCATGTGTGAGGCATATTCCTTAAGGGCTCAGTTATTTTTATTGTAACCGCATTTATTTTATTATAACAAATTAATTTTCCTAACAGATATTGCATAATACTTCCTTGAATCTTAAAGGATACATGGAAGTCACTACATAACATGTTTTGTGGACTCAGGGTTAATATTTTGCCACTACTTAACAGGAGGTTGTGCGTCAGAGGTTACTGTCCCTCCCCCACCCACAGCTGCTTGTCTGGCTGTTAGTGTGTGACCTCTCAGTTTTGTTGTAAAGTTGCTTGCTTCCTGCCCTAGCTCTCAGAAATCTGCTGCTTCTGATTGTGTCTCATTTTAAAAAATAGAGAAATAATTCTTTCAGAATTTAGGGCACATTATAAGTCCATAGGTTCCAAAGGATGAAATACAACCTTTTCTGTGGAATGAATATCAAAGAAATATTTCATGACAGCCTTTTTTTGATGTTCAGAATATTTGGGTGGTGGTTTTATTTTCCCTTTGCTTCCCATCTCTTGATTCCCTTAGTTTGTGCTCTTCAAAATCCAAGTTACTGACAGCCTGATTTCTAACCAAAGGGTTTGCATTGTATTTAGATTCATTGTTTTCTAAAAAGAAAATAAATAAATGAATAAAGTTAGGTAGATGATTATGATGCTGACACAAAACCATTATTAGTCACATTAATCACTATACCATTCCCATCAGCACACAAACCTGTTGCAACATCTCCCATGAAAAAGCAAAAACAATCAAAAAAACCTCCTGCTCTCTTGTTCCCATATCCCCTGTTTCAATTCCCCTGTTCCACTTAAAAGTAAAGCTCTTTGAAAAAGACGATTCAAATTGCAATTTCTAATTATTTTCCTCTCATTCTCCTTTGAATTGCCATTAAGGTTTTAGTCCCTATCACTCCATCAAAATATCAGGTATCTTTGCCACCAATAACCTGCACAGTTCCAAACCCACGAACCTTTATATAGAGTTTCATATAGTTTTCCTTATACTTATCCTATAATTGAAACAGATATTCACTCCCTCCTTGAAATGCTTTCTTCATTTGGTCTTGGGAGATATTTTGTTCTCCTAGTTGGCCTTCTAACTCATTGGCTAAACATTCTATTCTCTCTGCTGGTTACTCTTCCTTCTCCAAATCTCTAGCCTTGAAGAACTCAGACATCTGCCTCCGTAAATGATATAGTCCTTTCTCATGACTTTAAATACAATTTTCATGTTGTTAGATACCAAATTTATATCTCCAGCTTCTACCTCTCCCTTGAATTTCAGACTTCAGTATTAGAATAGCTATCTTATTGCTCCAAGTGCCTACAGAATAGGCAGGTTAAATTTAAAATGTTTAAATCAGCACTTTTGATTACACAATCTCAACCATTATCCTACCATAGTCATCCCTATCTCAGAAATTGGCACCTCTGTTCTTCTGGTGGCTCAGGTCTAAAAGCTTGGTGCATCCTCTTCTCCACTTGCTCTCTCATATCCCACATCCAATCTATCAGCAAATCCTGTCAGATCTTCTTTCAAAGTATATCCTGACCATGCCTTTCCAGTTATACCTAATTCAAGACACCACCTGGATTGCTATAGTAGCCTCCTAGCTCCTTTCTCAGATTCACTCTTATTTACCTACCAGTCAGAGAGATGAGATGCTTATAAAGTTTGAGTCAAATTATGCCACTCGATTGCCCCAAATGTTCCACGGCTTACTGTTTCACTCAGAGTAGACTCCAGAAAATGTATCTAAGCTCCAAATCTTATATAGCTTGACCCTCTGTGCTTCTCTGACTTTGCCTTTTACCACTTACTCCTCACATACACTCGCTGTCTTGCTGTTCCTGCAAAATCCTAAATATTTCAGTCTTAGGGCACGTCCTTGCTGCTTTCTCTCCTGAGAAAACTTTTTCCCAAGATATCGACACAACATTTTTCTCTGAATATCCACATGATTAACTCTGTCATTTTGCTCTACTATAACTCTGTGAGAGGCTTTTCATGGCAACCCTACAAATAGTGTCACATTCCACTCCCTTCAGGCTCTATGTCCCTAAATATGCTTATTATTTTTTCAGAGTTCTGATCACTATAAGACATATTATACATTTGTTTATTGTCTTTTTCCGTCTATAAATTGTAAGGCCCCTGAAGGTAGAACCTTTCTCTGGGATTTATTTTTTCCCCTCCAACATTTTCCTTTTCATTTTTTTTTCTTTCTTTCCCTTGGTATATTTTGATTACTACTGTATTCACATCACCTAAGTAATACTTGGTGCATACAGGCTTTCAAACATATTTGTTGAGTGACTAAATGAAAGAATGAATAAACAAATCATCATATTCCATGACCCATCTAAAGAAACATTATTAATTTGTGATTAGCAAGTGCTTTATAAAAGATGTGAATTTTAATTACAATGAGCTTCATAAAATGTGTAATTTTTCCTATTTCCAGAAATATTATCAAACCAGCATGAACCTGATTGGCATTGTGGCTTTTAAGAAAAACATAAATTCTAACACTTGGGATATCATTGGGTTATTATTTGGTTTATAATGGTTTATCAGATAAAATATATTTTGTAATTAATAATTCTAGTCATAAAACAAATATTATTTATATATCAATCCTTAGAGAATGATACACCAAAAGTAATTCAATTTAATTTGTAAGATAAAGATTCACTTGCTTTTACATAACAGAGGTCTGTGGACAAGTGAATATTAACATTTCATGTATAATAAATCAATAGATTATCCCATCAGGTTAATAGTACCTATCATGCTAATGTGAAGATGTCCAGGAGAGATATTAACATACAGAAAAGTTAAAAGAGTGGAATTATGCTTTTTAGCTCTGATCTTGAGTGTTATTGACTGGGAAGGAAGATTGGAGCAAAAACAATTTATTGGAACTTAATATAACCAACCACATTTTAATCATATCTGATTATGGAACAGTCAGAAAAATATAGTATTTTAAACAGAAAAATATTTAAAGTCACATTTTGGTTACTACATTTTGTTATTTTGAGGTTATTATTTTGTATCTGACAAGTCTTTTGAAGTATTGCGTTTATGTGTACATTCCTGAAAATTTGACGCTGACTTTTAAAATATAATTGATAATTCTAATTTCAGATTGAACTTAAGATTTACAGGTAGACTGGATGTTATAATTTTTCCAAATACAGAAAAAACTTTGGGCAAACATAGAGAACAAATCACATTAAGCTATTTCCAAGTAAACTGATCCTATAAATATGATTTTCTATGTTTGAATGAGCTCTCTTATATCCCCAAAACATTAGTTTTCCCCTACTTCACTGTGAAGAGTATTTCAAAACACTTAGTCAAATATATTTTAGTATAGCTATCTTTATAGAGGTAGTAGCCTTTTGGGGAATCTGGTTTCTCCTCATTCCACTGTCACTGATGGTAAAATATTGCTGCACTCTAATATGGTTTTGCAAATAATCTTATGTACATTTTAAATTGTCCTGTAACATAATTCTTTTTTTTCATATAAGTTACACTAATGCACATGTATATTTTTTCATTTACATTTATATTCTATTTGTTAAACTAAGGTATTTTACAGGAACACTGCAGCCAACTTTTATTGTTTTATTCCTTACTAAATCCTCACCTAATTCCTAAGGGGGAAAAAAGAAATTGAAGCGATAGAACATTGATGCATTGGTGTGGTCATGATAACAATAAAATAAATCCCAGGGGATTTGAACCCTAACCCTTTTGTGAAGTCATCAAAATGTTCCAGTTAGGTTAATTATGATAATGTACCACAAATAATTATAGAATCGGAGAGTAAGGACTTTTTCCCTCTCTCTGGAAACCACTTGAACTATTATCTGTCAAAAAATCTAATTATAAGCCTGATAATAATTGGACTAGATGGCCAGATGACAGTCTTTCACAAACTTAAATTTGTCTCTGTATGTCACGATGTCTAATTTTAGTCTATGCTCTGCCCTTACCTCTGTAACATTAACCAGGCAGGTATCAGCATGCTAACATGTTAAAATTATAAGTTTGCAACCAAATGCATTTCCTAAGCATATTTAATGACTGCTTTCATAATAATTCATGGTGAAGACAGCCTGGAGAATGGATAATAGAAGGAAATGAAAGTTAATCGCCTTGAGTCATAGCTAATCTTTGTTCTTCCCCTATTAGCTCCAATTCACTTTTCTTCTATGGACCACACTCTTCTCATCAGAAAACGTTAAATAGTGTCATCATTTCAGCAAATTTTCATTCTAATAATAGCATCCATATACTTCATACCTTGTCAGTATAATGGTACCGTTCACTTTAAAACTATCTTTAACTGCTACCCTTTTGGTATATTTGAGACATCTCTTATTAAAAGGCGTGTTGTAATTAAGTCCTAGAATATTTATTTTTAGTTGAAAAATATAATAAAAATAAATTCAAGTGTAATTTGAAAATTAATTTCTTGGTGAAGGGATACAAACTCTATAAAAAGAGAACAGACGCATGCTAAGTTCCTATACAGAGATTTAGAATAAAGGGGTACCTGCTCTCCACTAATATTTTCTTTAACTTTTCTTCAGTTTTTCTATTACCTTTTAAAAACATAAAATGATTCCAGGGGGTGAAACGAAAAGAACACACAAGGAAAATATACTTGTTTGAAAATTAAGTGGGGTTGAAATGTTATTTCAATCACTTTATTTCTTTTGTCATATATAAGTAAACATAATAGAAATATAGCTATTAAACACTAAATATTAAATAAACTTCACATTATAAATATTAGAAAATACATTATTATTAAGTTCACTCCTACTAGTAAAATGAAGTTATAGCAATGCATATGAAACACCCATCCTATATATATCTGGAATATAGCAATAAAGTTCATTATTTTAGAAATCTGGCAAATCTGTAATTTCTAATTATTGCAATTATAATTAATTACACAGAAGCAGGCCTATTTTAAATTCTCCCAATTATTCAAAGTAATCTTGTGCACTAAGGAATAATGACTTAGCATTTCATTTAATGTCACTTACTTTCCAGTACAAATGTCAAGAAATGTTCATATTTATTTTTTACAGATCAGTGAACCAGGGAACTGAAAGTTTAGTAATACATTTTTGTTCCTATTTAATAAGTTGTTCCTCACACTGTAAGGGAATAAATAAATAATAAATAAAACACACAAGGATAGCAGCAGGTATACTGATGTGAAGTTACTAAAAATACTTTGTTAAGTAACTTTTTGGTTTCATGACATCAAAATAGGACAAAATAAAAGTGCCTTGTGATATATCATTTATTTCTGGCAAAAAAGTATTAGGAAACAGTAACAAATTCAGAGCGGTTCTGAATAAATGAATTCTCACCAAAAAGACAGAAGCAAGTTAATTGCCTCAATTTTGCAGTTTACCTTTATTTGTTTGAAACCTTGATTAATGTTGAGTCAGGAAGTTAAACAATTGTACGTTCTTGGGAGGAAGCCAAGTTTAATCTTAGATAAGAATAAATTGAAGTAGTTTATGCCTGGTAGGGGCAAAACTGAATTTGTTTAATGTAAAGGAGGAATGCAGTTTCCTGTCAATGATAAGGTTTATTTCAATATGTCAATAGGGTTGTATATTTATAGTCCCATTTTTCAGATAAGGAAAAACAGTAAGGAATTTTAAGTAACTTGTCTAAGGTTATATTATATACAAAGGATCTGTAGAAAGATTAACACTGGACACTTTAGGGCTATCACTTATGATGGGGAAGACTGTGTAACTGCACTGTGAATAGCTCTCCTTGAGGTTGTGCCCTGGAGGAGCTCTGAAAATAGCACCCAGAGAGGACATAGCAAACAAAAGATGCTCTGCAACAGCAGGAGGCAACTGGAGTTGTCCTGGAATAATGATCCTCTATCTGTCGTTATGCTACTAATTGTATTTTGGCTTATTTTCCTTCTTTAGCTGTTCTGTTCTATCTGACAAATCAAGTTTTATTTCACCAATTTCCTGTATCACTGAGGTAGTGCTGAAAATACGTCATTAAGTGCAGGTTAATTTAATCTATTGGTCATCAAGCTATTGACTGGATGAATAATTGATGGATATATATGTTATATTGATATTTCAACAACTTCTATTATAGGATATTGGATATAATGCACATATGGACCTGTCTGCTATTTGGATATGGGTTTCATTCATTTTTAGAGATGGGATTGAGGGAAAAGCAGAAACAAGCAAAGTACGTATGGGTGGAAATTCCAACTAGCAAAGGCATAAATGCATTGTGGCCTCTACTTTATGAGGACTCTCAAAGACTGCAACTAAAGACACTAAATTTGAATACCATTTAGTGCTTTCACAGAATAATGTTTTCTTTATTTTTGCAAGAAGTCAAATTAAAAAGGTTTTTTTTCTAATATATTTTGGAAATTGACAAGATCTTTTAAAGTTACTGAAAAAAATGAATTTCATGGAACTGAATGAGAAATGTAAGGTTAAGATTCTCTTAAAATACAAATGGGAAAGAGGTTGGGCTTTCATCTTCATCCATGATGGAGTGATTGAAACTGGATTAACTCTGCTACCAAAAACAATTATATACTAGACCAAAAACAAACAAACCAAAACAAAAAGACAATGAGTTTCAGGAACTGGATAACAGGCAGCATAAGTCTATGATGTTTGAGAGAAGGGGAAGTTCAAGGTAAGTCCACATTTACTGTGGTTACTCACATAAGGATAAATTCTTGTCCAAGATGCAGGGAGCTTGAGACTAAGCAGAGTACAGTAGGTTCACTGAGGTTAAAAGACAGTAATAAGAGTTCTAGGATACAGAAGAAACTAGAATCTGTGGGACTGGTCTCCCTGCAGATCTTTGGCTGAGTCTTGGACTAAATATGTACAAGATGAGAGTATGAGAGGCTAAACAGAGAGAAGATGCTGCAGGGCTGAGAGCAGAAAAGAGATGGGAAAACTGGAGAGTGAATAACTATTATAATGTTGTCAACACTTTTGTTTTCATCTCATTAATACCTCATTAATACTCAGTCTAGCTGAGTGGAAAGTTATAACTTGGGAGTAAAGAGACTCAGTCTATCCCCATCCTAATAGACACTTAAACCAAGTAACTGTAATACCCTCAGTGACAACAGGCATTGGAGTTTAAGTCCTGCCAAGTGAGAGGGTCTATAAAATATCTTGGGCCTTTCATGGATTCACTCTAACAAAATATAAAACCAAGCCTATATACATTTGAGAAAAATTCATGTCTATACACATCCCTTAATTGAACTAGTAAAATTAAAAACAAACAAACATTATTCCATGGAAGCATACATTCTTCAGAGGAGGCTAAAATAATATAGAATTTCTACTCATATCATCCACAAAGTCTAGTACAAATTTGAAAATTTCTAGACACGCAAAGAAATAGGAAAACAGAAAATGAATCCATGAAACAGATATTGGATGAGCAAACAAAACTTTAAGGCAGCTATTGTGAGTATGTTCAAGAACTTAAAGAATAATATCTTTAAATAGAAAACAGGGAGGAACTCAGAAAAATAATGAAACTACTGGGAAAAAATAGATCTGAATACTAATGAGTGAAATAAAAAAATCATTGGGTAAGTTCAACCACAGATTGAAGAAGATAGAAGAGTCATTGAGCTTGCAGAGAAACCAACTTAAAAATGTACCTAATTTGAAAAACAGAAGCAAAACTGAAGAAAAGGGAAGAAAAGAAATGAAACTGAGTTATCTGTAGTGAGGTGGATGGACCTAGAGTCTGTCATACAGAGTGAAATAAGTCAGAAAGAGAAAAGCAAATACCGTATGCTAACGCATATATACAGAATATAAAAAGACGGTACTGATGAACCTAGTGGCAGGGCAGGAATAAAGACCCAGACATAGAGAATGGACTTGAGGACATGTAGGGGGAAGGGGAAGCTGGGACGAAGTGAGAGAGTAACATTGACATATATACACTACCAAATGCAAAATGGATGGCTAGTGGGAAGCTACTGCATAGCACAGGGAGATCAGTTGGATGTTTTGTGATGACCTAAAGAGGTGGGATAGGGAGGATGGGAGGAAGGCTCAAGAAAGAGGGGATATGGGGATATATGTATGTATATGGCTGATTCACTTTGTTGTACAACAGAAACTAACACAGTACTGCGAAACAATTATACTCCAATAAAGATATATTAAAAATAAATAAATAAATAAAATAGAAAAAAAATGTATCTAATTTGAAAAACAGAAGCAAAACTGAAGAAAAGGGAACAGAACCTTAGAGACCTGTGGAACAAAATTCAATAGTCTAGTGCATGTATATTTGGAGTTCTTGAAGGAGATAAGAGCAAGAATGGGGCAGAAAGAATATTTGATGCAATACTGACACAAAATTTCTCAAATGTGACATTGAAAATCACTATGAAGAATCTTAGTAAACACCAGGCCAAAACAAAACAAAACTCCTAACCAAAGAAATCACACTTGGAAACATCATGAACAAACTATTGAAACCAAAGATAAAAAGAAAATTTTGAAATAACCAAAGGAAACATTTTTTTTAATTGTATACGGGGGACAATCATATGAATAAAGGCTCACTTTACATCAGAACTGAAGAGATAAGAAGAAAATGAAACACATCTTTAAACTGATAAAAGAAAAAATGATCAAATCAGAATTCTATCTTCTTAAAAAATATATCATTCAATTGAAGCAAAATAAAGATATTTTCAGATTAAAAAAAGCTGAGGAAATTTGTAAGTAGCCAACCTGCCGATGAGAAATCCTAAAGGATGTTCTTCAGCACAAAGGGAAATGATGTCAGATGAGAGCTAGAATCCACAAGAAAGAGTAAAGAACACTGGAAAGGTATATACATGAGTAAACATAAAAGAATATTTTTTTCTTTTCTTTTATGAATTTATATTAATATAACTGATCATTTAAGGCAAATAAAATTTTATGAGGGATTTTATATTATACATTTTATAAACATATGACAACAATATAAAAAAACATGGAGGACAATAAATGAAACTATATTGTTAGTTTCTTACATTTGTGAAGTAGTAAGAGCGAAAAGGAAAATAGGAAGCATGAATTGTTTAGAAAGTGGGAAATGTCAATGGCAAAGTGTTAAGTGGTTCAGTATTAACTCTAAGTAGATAGTTATAAGTTACAGAAACAATTATTAGCATTAAGACAAATACTGGGGAAAAAATTAATGGTAAACTAAAACATCTGTTTAAAAATAAAATCAAATAAAACATTAAAATAATGCAGAAAAAAGCTGAAAAGGAGCAATAAGAAGGATGGATTAAAAATAGTAAGGTGGTACCAGAAAACTACTAGAGCTAATCAATGAATTTGGTAAAGTTGCAGGATACAAAATTAATGCACAGAAATCTCTTGCATTCCTATACACTAATGATGAAAAATCTGAAAGAGAAATTAAGGAAACATTCTCATTTACCATTGCAGCAAAAAGAATAAAATACCTAGGAATAAGCTTACCTAGGGAGATAAAAGACCTGTATGCAGAAAATTATAAGACACTGATGAAAGAAATTAAAGATGATACCAACAGATGGAGAGATATACCATGTTCTTGGACTGGAAGAATCAATATTGTGAAAATGACTATACTACCCAAAGCAATCTACAGATTCAATGCAATCCCTATCAAATTACCAATGGCAATTTTTAGGGAACTAGAACAAAACAATTTTTAGGGAACTAGAACTAGAACAAAACTAGAACTAGAACAAAAAATCTTAAAATTTGTATGGAGACTCAAAAGACCTCGAATAGCCAAAGCAGTCTTGAGAAAGAAAAATGGAGCTGGAGGAATCAGACTCCCTGACTTCAGACTATACTACAAAGCTATAGTAATCAAGACAATATGGTACTGGCACAGAAACATAGATGAATACAACAAGATAGAAAACACAGAGATAAACCCACACACCTATGGTCAACTAATCTATGACAAAGGAGGCAAGGATATACAATGGAAAAAAGACAGTCTTTTCAATAAGTGGTGCTGGGAAAACTGGACAGCTACATATAAAAGAATGAAATTAGAACACTCCCTAACACCATACACAAAAATAAACTCAAAATGGATTTGAGACCTAAATGTAAGGCCAGACATTATCAAACTCTTAGAGGAAAACATAGGAAGAACACTCTTTGACATAAATCACAGCAAGGTCTTTTTTGATCCACCTCCTAGAGTAATGGAAATAAAAACCAAAATAAACAAATGGGACCTAATGAAACTTCAAAGCTTTTGCACAGCAAAGGAAACCATAAACAAGATGAAAAGACAACCCTCAGAATGGGACAAAATATTTGCAAATGAAGCCATGGACAAAGGATTAATCTCCAAAATACAGAAACAGCTCATGCAGCTCAATATTAAAAAAAAACAAATAACCCAATCCAAAAATGGGCAGAAGACCTAAACAGACATTTCTCCAAAGAAGACATACAGATTGCCAAGAAGCACATGAAAAGCTTCTCAGCATCACTAATTATTAGAGAAATGCAAATCACAACTACAATGAGGTATCACCTCACACCAGATAGAATGGCCATCAACAGAAAATCTACAAACAACAGATGCTGCAGAGGGTGTGGAGAAAAGGGAACCCTCTTGCACTGCTGGTGGGAATGTAAATTGATACAGCCATTATGAAGAACAGTATGGAGGTTCCTTAAAAATCTAATAGAATTACCATATGATCCAGCAATCCCACTACTGGGCATATACCCAGAGAAAACTATAATTCAAAAAGACAGATGCACCCCAACATTCATTGCAGCACTATTTACAATAGCCAGGTCATGGAAGCAACCTAAATGCCCATGAACAGATGAATGGATAAAGAAGATGTGGTGCATATATACAATGGAATATTACTTGGCCATAAAAAGGAACAAAATTGGGTCATTTGTTGAGACGTGGATGGATCTAGAGACTGTCATATAGAGTGAAGTAAGTCAGAAAGAGAAAAACTAATATCGTATATTAACGCATATATGTGGAACCTAGAAAAATGGTACAGATGAACCAGTTTGCAGGGCAGAAATTGAGACACAGATGTTGAGAACAAATGTATGGACACCAAGGGGGGAAACGGAAGGGGGTTTGGAATGGTGGTGTGATGAATTAGGCGATTGGGATTGACATGTATAGACTGATGAGTATAAAATTGGTGACTAATAAGAACCTGCTGTATAAAAAAATAAATTAAATAAAATTCAAAAAAAAGAGAAAAAAATAATAGCAAGGTGGTAGATTTAAACAAAAACATATTGACAATTACATTAAATATCAAATAGGTTAATCACACCAACTGTAAGAAAGGGTTTTTTTTTGTTTGTTTTTTGTTTTTAAATAGGTGGGTTGGAGTAAAAGGATGGAACAAAATATATTATGCAAATGTAAGCATGGGAAACTTGATGTATCTATCTTAATATTAGGCAAAGTCAACTTCAGGACAGAGACATTTCATAATGATAAAACAGTCAATTAATCAGGACTACATAATCCTAAAAGTACATGGAATTAATAGTATAGATTTAAAATATTATAAGGAAAATTAGCAGAACTAAATGGAGAAATAAATAATACCATAGTTATAGTCCAAGATGTTAATACCCTTCTCTCAGTATTTAAAACAAGTAGGCAAGAAATATTAGTAAGACTATTAGAAGACCTGAGCAAGCATGAAGTAATTAATTTACAGACACACCATACCAAATAATTGAAGAACACACATTCTTTTCAAGAGCACATAAAATAATCACCCATAAGGATCATATGCTGGGTCATAAAATAATTCTCAATATATTTCAAAGGGAAAAATCTTACAGAGTATAGTCTCTTACTAGAACTGAATTCAATTAGAAATCCACAACAAGATATCTAGAAATTACCCAAATAGCTGGAAGTTAAACAATAGACTACTAAACAACCCATTGGCAAAATAAAATATCACAAAGAAAAATTCAAAATTATTTTGAACTTAATCCTAATGAGAAATACAATATATACTAAACTTACTATTTAAGGAGAAAAATTCATTAAAACATTTTATGAACCACGAACTGGAAAACTCATTTTCCTGGATGATTATTACAATGCTCAGTTCTACTTTTTTACTTTCTTGATGTGTCATTTTGGGGTTATATGGAAGTAAAATCCTGCAGTTTCCCAGTCTTGGCATTACTGACCTTTGGAATGAATAATTTGCTGTTGTGGGGGGCTGTCGTGTGCATTTTAAGATGTTTAGCAGCACCCCTGGCCTCTACCTTGCTAGTAGCATCCCAGCTCCAGACATTGTTAAATGTCCCCGGTATGGGGAGTAGAGGGGAACTAAGGGGGAGAATCTCTCTGGGATGAGAACATCAAACATCATGTTTGTGGTCAAATAAATATGGGTGGATTTCCAAACCTAACGCTTAAACCAACTTTGTTTCCATGGAGTTTATTTAATCATTCTAAATTTCTGTATTTATTCATAGGTATACTTTGAAAACAGATAGTGCACACCAGGAGATTAAAATTATGTTTGCCATCAAGTCAAATCTCAACACAAATGACATGCTATTATCTGTTCAACTGTGCAAACATGGGCTCTAAAGAAACTCACCGACTGAAATGACATCTTGTTATGGCTGAACTTCTTAAAAAAGTTTAATTTTTATGGTTTATAATCTTTATATGAATTTATCATTATAATTAAAATGTGTCAACCTTTATTTATTTCCCATTAAAATATGCCAATCATAGAAGGAGATTAGGATTAAACAATCTATTATTCTATTAATTGTCAAATATTCTCTTCTTTGACCTGTTGCTATCTGTGTACCATAAATACGATCTTTACCACATCTGGTTCTCAGTGTTCCCAATTGTGAAATAAGAAAATATAAATTTCTTGATGATTTAAACATGCAAAGTATGAAGTCCTTTAAAAATTTACAGGCATCAATAATTTGAAGAAATATTGATATTTCCCTTAAATTCCCTTAATATTCCCCTTAAGTTATTTATAATCTCTAGAATTGCCAGAAAGAATTAAAAGTATATTCAGATGATTTAATATGGATAGAACCTTGAGGGAGAGAACAGAATGAAATATACATAATTCTAATGCAGCTCTAGAAATAAGATGATCCTTCTTAAGCAGAAATTTAGACTGATATTGAGAAGGTGTAAGACATTGCACAGCTACAGATAATATAATAACAGATAATATAATAGCCTACATATCTTGAAAAAAATTTTTTTACCCATACTAGCTTTTACCTGCTTTCATTGAATCATTAACCAAATATTTGTAAAGTGTGACATATACTAATGTCAGTACTTTAATGAATATCCAATAAAACCACGGGTTCTCTTTCAAGAAGCTAGTTCTTAGTCTAGTTTAGGAGGCTCAGAATACAATGAAAGATAGGATTTAGACACGTGACAGTCAATGGCTTCTGTAAGAGTGAAAAAGAGGTCTGAAGGAATTACAACTCTAGGAATTAAATATACATTGTATGAAACATGTAGTCAGTCAAAACTTTAACAAAATAGTAGGACTTGTGTCATTAAAAAGGAGAGAGGTAAATGTTCTAAGCAGGGCACATAGCAAGAACAAGGCTCTAAGGTGTAGTTAAGCTTGAAATCTTTGGTATTCATGAGATAACTCATCTACCAAGCAACAAGGTGTTGGGGTGTATGGGTTGCAACAAGATTATAGAAGCCTCTTAATGCCACATGGAAGAGTTTTAGTTTTATACACAGTAAATAAGTATCAAAAATTTTGAGATGAATTATATCATACAAGTACTTTGTAGAGAGATACATACAGTAACATGGAGTACAATGAATTCCAAATGCAGGATGGAGAAGAAAACCAGAAAGCAAAATCATTCTCAACATTCTTTTCAATTGTAAAACACAGGATGACAAATTGGATTAATGCATCAATCAGATTATGAGTTTCTGTAAGCACTTTTCAAAAAAAGAGATGCCCAAATTTCTATTCTTTTATTATTCTCATTGATACAAATTATTCCAATGTATAAAATTCAATTTGGGGTTACAAACAGTAAAAAAAAAAAAACAACAAACTTATTTTTTACACACACAAAATATTAAAAAAATAGAATATATATTAAAAGAGATTATTTTCCTCTGATTATTGAAGACATACTATCACAATATTTATAAAATACGAGGGAAAATATGTTCTTTTGTAACATCTCTGATTATGTAATGTCATCCATATGACTACTCAAGTGTAAAACAGCTTAGCTGAACAAGATATAGCTTGTTGTAGCTCTCGCTCAACACAGGTTACCTAAAAGCTCTGAACAAACATATTAGGGAATAAAAAACGTTGATAAAATGGCAAATTCTGTATTTTGAATAATCTGAGGGCCAACCCTATCACCATCTTGCCCTTTGATTTTCCTGAGCAGGGATGTATTTCTTTGTGTATCAGGTAACAATGTACTAGTGCTTAAGAGCATGAGAAAAAGAGAGATATTCCTAATCTTTCTTAAACCTGTGAACACTATAAACTTTCAGGTTTAATAACATGTCACAGTAATTTTAGTTCTCAAGGTAAACATCTATTTCCGTACAAACTTTGGTGAACATTGTTAAAGTACTTTGAAGTACTTTGGAAATGAAATCAGAAAATATTTTTCATAAAAGTTCTTTGATTATTTCTCTTAAGCACTCTGATGCAAGGAACTGAAATGCAGTACATAATAAAAAACAAAACCAGCTTAAGGCATGAAGAGAATAAATAATCAAAATGTTTCTGTACTTTTAATGAAGTCTACACTGGAGACCAAGAAAAGTTAAGCAAAACAAAACAAAGCCAAACAAGAACAACTACAAAAATTGGCACTTACCCATATTTTGCAAAATTTGCCCAGCGTTTCATAATGGATCTACTCAAAATTTCCTCAGCTTTTGTGTAATTAACTCTTCTTTCCAGAGGTAAACCGAAGACAAATTCAATCTCATAACCATGCATCACTCCCATCCATTCTGGCCAAGGGAGTTTGGAGGATCGGTGTTCAAAATAGTAGAAAAAGGCATTGTTTCCCATATCTGAGAACTTTTTGGTGAACTCCAAGGCAGGGCATATGATATTATAATCCCCAACAACATCATCCAGGGCCTCACGGTAGTTTTCAGCTCTCTGATCATCTAACCAGTCCATGTAGTGGAAAAGGATCGATTCCTTTCCAAATTCACTCAATCCCGGAAAAAATATTTTTAAACCTTCTTGAAATTCTTTTCTAGTTATAATACTATTGTTATCTTTGCTGAAACCAGGAGCACCATATACTAAAAATGCTGTCCCTTCATCTTTGTTAACACCCACCAAGATCTGGGTTTTTTTGAACTGTCCAAGTTGGAGTAGTGTGTCTGGCATGTCAGTGAGAAAATCACCATCCACAGTTGGACCAAAGTTTACTGACAAGAGCGTACCATACGGAACAACAAATACTTCATTCAGAAGAATTTCCTGGGGATCTTTATTTCGAAGACATTTGATTATCTCAGTCTCATTTTCTCTAGAGCAACCAATAAATTTAGCTAAAGTTAATGTTCTGTTCCTAGCTTCATAAAGAGATGTCACTACCCAAGGGGAATTAGAGGATCCACTTTGCAGAATGGCTCTGGTAAACAATGGGTGGCTTCTAGGAGAAAGTAAATGAAGGCTAACTGAAGCTGCTCCTGCACTTTCTCCAAAGAGAGTTACACTCTTAGGATTTCCACCAAAGGCTGCTATATTTTTTTGGACCCACTGAAGGGCCATCTGTTGATCAAATAAGCCCGTGTTTCCTGGTGCCTCAGGATTTCCCGGTAAAGCTAAGAATCCTAGTGCACCCACCCTATAGTTCATTGAAACCACAATAACTCTTTCAGCCCGTGCCAGAAACTTGCCATCATAAACATGCAAAGATGATGTCCCAGTCTGAAAACCACCACCATAGATCCATATCATTACAGTAGCATTTTTTGGTTTAGGTGCTGGAATCCACACATTCAGATATAAACAGTCTTCACTGAGGTCAGTGTTTGGGTTCCACATCTCTGATCCAAGGAAGCCTGGGAAACTTTGATCTGTGTTCTGATAGCAAGAATTTGCATATTTTGTGGCATTCCAAATACTGGGCCACTTGGTCAAGGACTGTGGCTTTTTGAATCGAAGTCTACCAAGAGGTGGCTGTGCATAGGGGATTCCAAGAAAGGCTGTTACTGTACCACCAAGAACTGGCAAGTTCATCCCTCTGACTTTTCCATTCTTGGTGGTAATTATGACGTCTCCTTCAGTGTGTGACTTCCCAAAGAGAACCCAGAGCAGAAGAAACCGCAAGAGAAATCTGAAGTATATGATTGTACCCTTGCTCTGCATATTGGTTTCTGCAAGAGAGATAAGTGGGAAGTTTTAACAGCCTCATGCATCTAGTATTATATTTTATTGATGATAATTAACTAAAATTTAGTAGTTCTTATCAATCCTATAAATTATGAAAACTAATAAATCTATTACTGCTATAAAGACACATAAAAAAACATAGAAAATGGTTGGAGATATTTCAGTTTTCAATTTAGAAATAAATGAGTGAAATGGAAAAGGAGAAATTAGTTCAATTTGGAAAGATTCATTTTCAAACCTCTGTAACAAAGATGTAGTTTTTTAAGGAGGAAATTTGTCCAAGGCATTAGTATATATATATATATATATATATATATATACTTCTTTACCATACACAGCACCACCAAAGGTGGCATTAAGTGGTAGTCTACTTAATGATAGCTATAATAGATTAAATTTCTACCATAGTTAGAAGAGGAAATACAAGCTTATATATTCTCTGAAATATATACAGTTCTAATCATGGCTGGCTGGCTCTTGACAGTAGGTTAAGAACCTTTAAGGATCCTCAGACTTCTATTACTGCCTTTTTCTGTTTGCATGGTCCCTTCTGTGGTCCTTTTTGCCTAGCGTTTTCTTCCTCTATATAGTTGTACCCTGTGGTCAGAAGAGAATTTGGACAAGCAATTCACAGAATGTGAAGTAACAAAAAAATACAGTAGTTGCCATTTTTCCTACAAATTGTGAAAACTAACAAATCTGCTACCACTATAAAGGCCTACGGGAAAAACTGGAAAGGGAAGACTGGATATATACCAATTCCTCTGAAACAATAACCACGAAGGGCTTTTCTACCTGAATTATATTGTCAATGGAGATAACATTAGATGTGGGAGAAGAAACTGACTTAGAAGAAATTTTACACTCAGGGATTACTCAATGCATGCCTGTTAATTTGTTCATTGATTAAAGCATGTGCAACTAGGGAGGTTAAATGTGTTAGCATGGTCAGATTTACTTGTATTTTGATAGTGGACACGATGAGTGAAGTAAGAGGATTAAACTGAGAAATTACTGGGAAAAGTGGGAGAAGAAAAAGTAATCTTTGAGACCTATAAAATCATAACTATTTGGCATTTTATTAAATAATACTTATTAATGATATGAACAGAACATTTGGGGAAATCAAATTTTCATTAAAAACTCATAATGCATACTTGAGTTTCTTTTAAATAAAAAAAAATTTAAATCAGATTCTGAAACTCCAAGTGGCAAAGAGGGACAGAAAAATGTAATGCAGATATCATTTGAAAGAACTAACATCTTTATATAACTGAAAGAAAAAAGAAAATCTGATTGAAACTGTCAAATACAAACACTGATTCTCATCCACATAACAATAGCAGAGGTCCATACATGTACAAAATATTTTTATTATGTGTTGATAGTGTAATAATAAGTCCAACCTATATGTCCAAGAAGCTAATCCTGTGAGCACTGAGAATTTGTAATAGTCTTTTTATTCTACTTTTTAAATTACATTGTCTTGGAAGGCAGAGATTAAGGCACTATCTATGGTAATAAGTGTCTCAGATCTACGATCCTCACTGTATCAGCCTCATTCACCACTGCTCATAGGACAGCTAGTGATCAACAAGTATTTTTTGATCCCCCAAAATATCTGAATAAACTAGTCCATTGTGTATACTATTTTGTTCAGTGTCTAGTATTTATAGATATATCTCCATCTATACCTCTATCTCTGTCTCTATTTCTGCCTCTATCTTCTTCTGTTTATGGCTGTGTCTATATCTATATATTTATATCTAATTCTACTGATGTCCATATGTTTATGCATATATATACATACATCTTTATACATAATGATTGTTATAAGGTTTAAAGAAATCAAGCCATGAGATCAATTTTTATGCTCTCAATGTTGATACAACTGAATTTGTGCTAATACCAATAAATATATATTATTGAAGTATACAATATTTTAACACTATGTATATACTATTATAAAATTTAGCTTTATTATAACCATAACAAAATGCAATTTATCTTCTAAAAATAATAAGTAAATAAAATGTCATAATAATGTAAAATTTCCTGTAAAGTTGACACTTACTAATAAAATTTTATATTTCTGAGAGTTAGGAGTTTTAGAGACACTGCTACCACATACCACAGTTGTGTGTTTTTTTTTTTCTTCCTTCTGATAATTCCTAAGACATTTCTTCTAAATAAATGGAGGAGAGCATTTGGAAGAAAGCAAAGTGCTGTGATAGATTTTTTTTTTTCTCATTTTTAAAATCTTGCTTTAGAAAGGAAAAGGAATTAAGATACAAAGCTGGTTTATTCTAAGCTGCATTTCAACAGATAAATTGCAGCATCTTTGGTTGGACTCATTCCTGCCTTTGGCCTAGCTCAATCAATGTCTTCTGAGTCTAATAAAGACAATCATTTTTTTTTTTTGGTTTTATATAAATCTTATTTTGTCTTTTAAACCATAAAACAAATCCTAATAATTTTTGCTTTCTGACAATTTTCAAACTTTCATTCTATTGTTTATTAATTTTATTGCATAGCAAATATAAAATTACTACCAAAATTTTGGTTTTGTATGTAATTAATAAATATAATAATTTTCATTGCATGTGTTATGAAAGGCTGCTATAACATCTAAAAGGTTGTACTATCATCCCCATGTCATTTAGTTTGATTTATACTACTACTTTTGTGTGTGTGTGTGTGTGTGTGTGTGTGTGCGGTACACGGGCCTCTCACTGTTGTGGCCTCTCCCATTGCGGAGCAACAGGCTCCAGACGCGCAGGCTCAGCAGCCATGGCTCACGGGCCCAGCCGCTCCGCGGCATGTGTGATCCTCCCGGACCGGGGCACGAACCTGTGTCCCCTGCATCGGCAGGAGGACTCTCAACAACTGCGCCACCAGGGAAGCCCTATACTACTACTTCTTGTATGTTTTTATTTATATTTTGTGCTGAGTAGAACTTAATGTTATATAATATGATTTATATGAATAATAATCTTGTTTTTTCAACAATGATATCTGTGAGTCATCACTTTGATATTAGTAACACAAGTACTTACACCTTGTAATTGTAAATAATGTAATTAGTAACATTCACAAAATCATTGTAAGCCTTTGTTTATTGCAAGAATGGCAATATAATTACAATTCACTTTCATGGTACTTGTTGTAGTGTATTATACACCATATTATTAAATATAGGTTTTAATAGGAAAATATGCTTATGTTCACATACTCATTGTTAGCATAGGCTAGTTTTTTTTTTTTATATTTAGCTGCAGTACTTTATTTAAGTAAGCATTATTTTGTTCTTTTCATAACCTGTTATTCTCTAGTCTCACATGTTGCACTGTGGTTTTACCATTAAGAGATGTTTATGTTTTTAATATATGCTATCACATGATTAAACAATCAAAAGAGAGACAAATAAAGGAGACTAAGAAATGTTATTACTCTATATCTCTAAGTCTTTACTAATAATTAAAATATTCAATAAAATTTCATTTATTTCCTCCTATACTTTCTGGTGCAAATTGACTACTGGCACATTAAATAATTTAAACTCTGAGAACACATAACATGTTTATCATAAAGAATGGGGTAAAGTTTTATACCAAGGACAACTAAATATCTGAATTTAGATCAATTAACTTATTGTAATAATCTTTAATATTTGATTAAAGGAAGGAGGTTTTGTTTGGAATTGCAAAAGAGAATGGATGGGAGTGGGAAGAGAGAAAAACCTGAAAGACAATTGATACTATAGTGTTCCAAGTTTATCAAATGCTCCAGAATATTAAAATCTACTGGCAAATTTGGGAAAATATTCTAAACTTAAAAAAAATTTTTTTAATTAAAAAAAGGTAAAAAATAATTTCCTTCTTTTTGCATTCTTAATTCAATTTTGAAAGTATCAAAATTCCTTGACTGATTTCTAAAATATATAAGGTTATGCTATATAATATGGGTGCAATCAAATTATTGATATAAAGAGCTATTTATTTGCCATATATTTGCCATAATTGGATATCAACCAAATTTTCAAAATAATTGGCCAGTCAAGGACTTCTTAAAGGATGGTCATGCAAAAATTGTTAATAGTTTCTCTGAATGTAATTTTCCTGTCTTTTAAAAAGTTTCATTAGAATATATATTTCTATATAAAAATAGACTGTTAAAATGGTGTGGAAAGAGCCATCTAGAAAATATGATCTAGAACAAGTGCCACTAAAATGTATTTAGTTCAATTAAAACAACTGAGCCTTTATACCAAACCTAAAGAGCTTGTTTTGTTGTAGGCTAAGTGAAGTGGGGAACTGAGGAAGTCTGTTTATAAATAGACTATACCACTGTCTTTCAGGGATCCTTCAGATACCCAGTAGGCACTAAAAGGATGTGTATACATAGAAGACACTATATTAGGTATGAGAAACAGATCTGTAACTGTCCTCAATCAGGAAGAACATCCACAAACTTTTCATTGTGTGAACAATTTGAACATTTAATATTAGAGAGATATCTTGGGTCTTCTTTGAAAGTTCAATCTGTTCTTAGGTTAACATCTACCCAATTATAATTTTCCAATGTTTGAAACAGTTTAGTTTTGATAAGAATGAGCAGATTTTGGCATGAAAGCATTAAAATGAAGACAGCATACAATTTAAGTATATATTATTAATTGTTACCAAGAAATAAATCAAAGCACAAACTAAATTTGTAACTAAGATATCATTTGCTAAGACATTATTAGCTTATTATTATTAGCTTATATATTATTATTATTATATTATATTATTAGCTTATATTCTAAAAACTGAAATGTGGAGTAGATCCCAAATATCTTCTTACAATTAAAGAAGCAGGACATTAAAAACGAACAACAACAACAGATCTAGGAGAATAAAACAGAACTTTGCAAATCCAATTAGAAATTTAATTTGCTTCCAAAAGGTCACGTTATTTCAAATACACAGAGAATTCTAAACATGTCATTTAAAGTAAAAGTCACTCTTTAAAAGCTCGCTCATGCTTATCCTTAAACAAAGTAACTATTTATATAAGTGAAATGTAATATTTATCATAGATATGAGATAGCTTATATTATGGAAGCATTACACAGCCTAGTGACAGTAACTCCTAATTGAGTTTATTATCATGCAATATCTTCATAAAAGTTTGGAAGAGATAACTTTAATTTTTAATTACAAATAGAAATCATAAATAATGAAATAATTTTGCTCACATTTCAGTTTACTTTTAATCATTCATATATTTTATACTCAATGCTTAATCCTCTGGTTAAACAAGAACTGATATCAAAATAAAGGTAGAGTTACAAAATCATAGGATGAGCAGAAAGTCTATATTTGCTTATTATTTCCATAATAATAAAATAATAGCAATTGTAAAATATTTTGCTATAAACACACATATTAAAAGAAAGAGAACAAACAGGGCAAATGGGACAAAAGTTTGTAAATCAAATTGCGAAATAGCTTTTTCCTTTTAGAGAAAAGAAACTTAGACTTTTCCTTTGCCAATTGATATTGTTAAAGTTTCAGATGGCAAAATGTTAAGTACCCTGTAGAGCCAGACAATAACTATTCATTTCAAACCACTTTAGAAAAAGAAAAAACTAGAGAGTAATACTGGTCAAAAAACACTTCTGTTACTCTTTTAAGGAAAAATTCACTAAACAGTGCATTTAAGGGCAAAACACAGCATAAAGTGTTTTCCCTTTGAGGGTGCATTAGGAACGTATATTACAGTGATTCCACAAGTGCTACGGTCCTTTATACAAAGTTGAATAAATTCATTATTTCCTTAGCAGTTAAATGGCCACAGTCTGCGTTCCCTGAATAATCAATCGGAAGATTTGATGCATGTGGCTGCTCCCTTACTTTATCTGTCCCATTTGCAATGACTGTCTCCCACAGAGCACCAAAGGGGCACAGCAAACACGTGAAGGGATCACGTTCCTCCCACAGAACAAGCTTCACAGTAACTTGCATCTCTAACAGGAAGATGTAAATTCAGAGCAACTTACCCGACTCACTGCAACGAAGATGATAAAGTTTGCAAGGAATAGAAATCATATAATACTTCAGGGAAATGCAGTAAGCAGCTTCTGCTCCAGCCTGTAAATTGGACTGCACTGACATTACAATCAACTGTTACTGACAAAGCTCGCGAGAGTTGGCAGCGGCAACTTGATCTAGAGGCAGCCAATCTTTACTTTCTGACATCTGTTCAGAGGCTAATTGTATGAATGCAATAGTGATTCATTTACAGAGGTATTACCGGAGTCATGCTTTACGATTGCAGGCGCTCATCTAACAATGAAGAAAAAAAAGACACAGAGCTTCATTAACAGACGCTGAAATTGAACAGCAAATACACAGGTTGTTTTTGTTTGTTTTCTTAAACACTACCAGAACTTTTAAGATTCTTTTTCTCCTTTAAAGAATATACATTTTTCTTATGCTTGTTTTGATTTAAAGATATACATGTTGCTTTAAAGAAATGCTGTTATTGAAATCTTTGTACCTTCAATCCGTGGCAATCATGGAGCTATAAAGGACTGTAAAAGATTAAATAGGAAACTAATTACTCTGTAGGTAAAGCTATGAAAATCAAAAGACTAGTTATATAAATGAATTAACGTCTCTGATATGTACATCCTTCCAGCTCCCACACCCCAACACTCATTTGAGTCATGCAGATCTCAGCGTTCGTAATTTCCTAATCGGGGACCCTGCAAGCAGTCAAGTGTAATGAGAAGCCCCAGATTTTCTGGTTGAGACAAGGAAAATAAAATGCAATAAACAATCAGCACTAAACTTTATGGAAAAACACATTTGTCAGCTGAAAGGATGTATTTATGTCTTTCAACCTTATCTACTTTGACTTAGATATTTGGGAAAATGAAAAGACAAAATACAAAAAAAACTTATAAACTGCTTAATGCCTGACTTCTCAATGCAGTTATATTCTTTATCTCCCTCAAATGATCATTTTCACTTTTAAATCTCTCATTTTGGGGCTTACTATGGACTAACCAGTAGGCATGTAATTGTTGATAAGCCCAATTTTTATTTTTAAAACATGGTGTTTAAAATTTCAAACATGCAAATGTAAGAACTGTCATTTGTTATTAACACTACTCTGTGCCAGTCATTATAACTGACAGTTTACATAAATTATTTTATTTTACTCCAACAAAATATATGAATTAATATGAATTCCAGTGTATGAATAAATATTATTAATCACATTTTCAGATGAGGACACTAAGGCTTTTAAAGATCAGAAACTTAGCTATATATATCCTACCACTAGTAGGGGTTGGAATCAGAATTTTAACCTAGGTTTGTCTGATGTAGTTCCATGTCAACTGTTTCCAAGATAATAACCACTTTGGTCTTTTAAAATTATCTTTTCTGGGAAAATTTCTGCTTAGGAGGTATTTATTAGACAACGAATTTCACAATCACAATGATTTATATTGTATTTAGAATATAGTTTATGTAATGACAACCTAGCAACACAAAAGTTACAGAGTATATGGTCTATCTAAAAGGAGAAAAAGATTTTTTCGAAGGTGGTACACTGACAATCACGCAATGGATAGTAACATGATGGTGTTTCTGTTTGAAATGTAGTCATTCTGGTGGCCCATGTGGAAGAGAGTTCATTGGTTTAATACGTGATTTTTTTTAATCCAAATGTCAAAATTCTTCTCTCCAACACAGCTCCACTGCACTGTTCTCTGTGCTAGCATATGGTTGGTCTTATTCTCAGATCCTGCAATTATACAATATTTTGTTGCATCGTTTGTTACTTATATGATGATAATAATAATTTGCATACACTACTGTTTGTAAACACTGTTCTAAGCCTTTGAATACATTAACTCTTTTAAAACTCAAAACCCATCTTTTAAGTAAGTATTATTATTATCCCTATTTTATGGTTAAGGAAATGTATCCACAAAGTGTTTTAGTAACTTACCAAAAATCATACAGGTAATAAAAGTATTTTCTATTTTTTTAAATGTAAACACTTGCAATTGGCATTTTTGCAACTTTTGCTTGTTTTCTTAATTTATTTTCCCAGAAGTGGAATAACTGAACTTAACTAGTAGAATGTGGATTTTTTTGTTTGTTTGTTTTTGCAATTTTATGAGGTTCTCAATAGACTGTGGAATAAGAAGAGGTTTCCAACAGTTCTGGCAAAAGAGAAAATGTTCTTAATAGCAATAAATCTGAACAAGTCTCTGGAGCCAAGAGACTAGACATTCATACCTGGATGTGGCAGGTGAGGTATTTAAAGGTAGATTTCTTGACAAATTTTAAAAGTGCCCAGCCCTGCAAGCAAAAAGAATTCTTTAAGAGTATGGCAACACCTAATATTGGAGGTGCCTGCAGGTAGTAGCATCAGTAAATGATAAAACAAAGATCTCTTGAAGTTAAGGGAGAGTGAATGACAGGGAGTCTGAAGTAGCCCTGTGTAATTTAGACCAGGATATAGGTATTTTGTGTAAAAAGTTCTAGGAAGAGGTTTATAAGCCCAAACAATTTTGTTACAGTCTAGATCACTAGATCCTAAGAAGATAATTAAAATCAATAACAAGCTACAGCTTCTGAGGAAATATGGTACCAAGCCCAATTTTCAAAGACAAAAGAATCAAAGTAAGGAAATAAACTCTGAAACTAAACTACTCAGGGCTTGAGAAAAGAAAGAAGGAGAAACTCATTTTTTAAACATGAAAAAAGGGACAGAGAAGAAGAGCCCTTCTTTGTTTAAAATCTAATTTATTGAATAAGCTTAAATTTACTCTTAAGCACTTGATTAATCTTGGAGTTCTACTCTCAGAAAAAAATTCTACATTAGCATGCCACCAAATCAATCTTGGTGCTCTTAAAAAATCCTGGAGTGGGATATTTAAACTAGCCTCCTATGTGAGACTGATTTGGGAAGATAACAGGCCACACTGAAAGGCAGAGTCCTGGGGACTGGCTCATCAGGAAACTGTTATCGTATCGTGTTTATGGTTTATCTTTTTTCTCCTATTTACTCATGTGCAATTATGCCCTCTACTTTAGCTAATTTGGAAATGCATCAAATATAATATTTTGTAGTCTACTTTCATATAACTAATGCTATCAAATACTTTTCTTCAACTTAATTTCATTGCCTGTATATTAATCGTTTTTATGGATGTACTATAATTTATCTAACTCTTTTTTTGTTGTAAAGGTAGATTGCTTTAAACTGATCATGGAAATAGTAATACAAAAATGGGTGTAACAATTGTAGATATTTTTACACATTTCTGATTTTTTTATGGAATAATTAAATCAGAATTGTTCAAAAGTTATGTACACCTTTATAGCTAAGACACATACCACCAACTACTTCCACAAAATATTATCAATTTGTATTCTCACTGGCAATCTAATGTGTCTCCTTTATGCTCAAAAGACAGTTGACTATCATATATTTTCCTATTTTTCCATTTTGCTTGATAAAATATGACTTATGTTTCATTCATTTTCTATTATTGTGATCAATGTGTTTCATGTGTTTATCAGTTTCCTGAAATATAACATTTTAATTTAGATATAATTTCAAATTATGGAAAACTTTCAAAACACTGTAAAGAACTCTCATTTACCCAGATTCACCACATGTTAATATTTTGAGCCGTTTTTAATATCATGTTCTCTTTCTTCATGAAAATGTATATGATAATATATGTATGTACATATATGTGACCATTATTTTTTCTGAGTTATTTCAGTGTTATTTGCAGGCAACATGCTCCTGTATCCCTAACCACTCCTTTAAGATCTATGGAAATCCACCTGCTGTAGATATAAGTGAATTTAATCAGCAGTCTGATAAATAGACTACAAAACTTAACAGTCCTGTTACTGAGTCTAATTTAGAGAAGAAGGACAACAAATATATGTAGAAGGAATAATATGTTAGAAATGAAAATTTAACAAACCGTGATGAAAATTGGGTTGGGCAAGAATGAACAACTGGTATTAAAATCATTAAGTGTATGATCGATGGAGAGCTAGATATTTGATATTCCTCAGAACTCACACATATTACATTCAGAACTTCATAACTTAAGCCGAGGGTCAAATTTATATCATGTATCGTGGGGTCTATGGAATATTAGGCATACAACAGGACCTATACCATCTGAAATTTTTAAAATTGAATTACATTTTTTATCAGCAAATTTTAAGATTTGACTTACACTTTATGTGAACTAGAGAAAATAAATGAACAAAATAAATTGTATCACAAAAAAGTAATCAGACAACTCCTGAAAGTGGGACATTCTGGCCTGGTCATTTCAACAAAACGGTGAAGCAAGTTTCTATACAAGACTGGACAGGAGGTAAGGGACAGTATCAGATTCAGTGCATGGTGCAGATTAGGAATGGGTTTGTATATCAGAAAGGATATTTGGGGGGTCAGTTTGGAAATCTGAACAATTTCTGGCTACTAGATTAGATGAGAATAACTGTGGTGAAAACTCATGATTAAAAGAAGTATGTAGCAGGACACTATGAAAAACGCAATTCCATTGTGGTGTGTGTGTGCATGCACACACAGAGAAAGATTTGGAAGGGTATGCATTAGAATATTGATGGTGGTTATTACTGCATAGTGAGTGTATAGAATATTTCTAAATGTTTCATCTCTATTTTCCAATTTTCTGTAATGCAAATGTACTGTTCCTATCATCGTAATTTATATATATCAAAATAGAAAGTCAAATTTAAATAAATGACAGTCAAAATTTTCACTCTGCACTTCATTTCCAGGTGATCTAATGAGATTTTTATCTTGTGTTAATTGTTTCAGAGTATTGGGAAGTGTCAAAGCCCCCCATTTGATAATATTGAAATGATATACACTTCATGGCAAAACAACTTAAGGACAATTTAAAAAGACAAGTTGCAGTTTGAAGAAGCTGGAGCAAACAGATTTTAGGTTGAGATGAGGTAAATAAGATGAGAGGCAGACACAAGATAAAGGAAAGAGAGTGAGTTGGGGAGCCACCCTAAAGAGTAGAAATGTGGAGGAGTTACATGCATAGGAAAGACTTTTAGGGAGGTAGATATTTGTGGTGAGGTATAAATCCCTCCTGAGAATCCTCAAATTTGTTAGTAGAGACTAACATTGTTTTTTAATGGTTCTGGAGCAAATGTGTGTGTGTGTGTGTGTGTGTGTGTGTGTGTAGAACTAGACATTATGCTAGCTGGGACTTAGGAAGAAAGACATATATAGAATATGAAAAAAATAGTTATGCTACGATATTTGTTAGGTGGGAAATTGTAACATTTTGCTTTCTTCCTCTATTTCTATAATTTGAAAACCTTCCTAATTTGCATGTAACATATTTAAGTTAAAAAATAAGCTTTTTATTAAACAATTTTGATCATTCTAAGAGCACATTTTGGAGTCATCCACGACCTCTGAGACAAGAGTTGAAAAAGAGCAACAGGTGGCACCTTCCCCAGAATGGTCTTGCCTTCATTCCCAAGGTAATCTCATCTCAGTTTTTTTTTTCCTGACAATCTTCTGTTCTATGTCTTCTTTTCCTTTATCCCCTTTGCAATATTTCCAGATACCTCTCTTTCTGCTTTTCCTTTGAAACTTTATTTCTCTAGGATGATGTTGCAAATGACAAAATTCAAATCTTGTTTTTAGGGAGAGTAGGGAGAAATAGTGTCAAAAGCCACAAGGCAGAAACTCTGAACTGCTGACATTCACCTGTTTTGCAACTGGATTACGAATGTAATGCCAAATATTCTGACTAATTAGCTAAGCACTGGATTGTCAGTGCATTACTGCAGTTACTAAATATAATCAGGCAACTAATAATTAATCTTGCTATGTCAGTATAATCTGTATCTTAATATTGTTTTTGAGTCTGTTCATATTTGGTGATCATATTCACAGAATGATTTTATCATACAAAGGAATTTTATTCAGAGTATATTCCTAAGTATGGAGAGGTTTGTTTTGCTGGCCAGGAGAAAACTTATATCAAAATAATTTGCTGCCTCCAAGTAATGAGTCTACCTCTGATTTCCTCCTTAAACCCATCAGATGGCACTTTAGTTCTCTGTATAATCATTCTGATGTCAGATTTCTGGCTCTGTTTAAAAGATCAACATGACATAAGTAGATAAGTGCTACAAATCCCAAGAAACATGACTTGAGAGCACAACCTATTTGTAGACCTTGCAAAGTATTCTTCTACAAATAGATATACAAATCTAAATTATTTTTATCCAGTAATTCTTAAAATTATGGATGCATAAGCTTATGTAAGCCATATAAGTGGACACAGAAAAGACATTAGGAGCCTTCAAGAGAGAATATGTATTTTTGTCTTGCATATTTCGTTAAATTTGGGGGGAAAATCACATGAAATAATGTCTGGAAAAGCATGTAATAAATTATAATATTATTGTATAGCTCTATTGTATAGTTTATAAATATAAATAACCAGAAAATATTTTGATTTCTGTTGCTAATCATTCTCTGTTTCCCAAAGCACAATAAAATTGTATCACCAACAGTGATCAGGCTCCAGCTTTTCTTACTTGGTCTTAGAGAAGTAAGAAATGCCCCTAGGTCTGTTATCATAGCCTATCAGTGGAGGATTTTCAAAAGCATCAACGTCAAAGTATAAAAGCAAACATAAGTACATTTAAGGGCAGTCACAACAATCTTAAAGAAGGATGGCCATATCCCAAGAATACATTACTTTTGAAGCAAAAATGTGAAAATAAGAGGATGGATGTTTAGTCCTATTTCTATTTCTCCTACTTTTGATCTCATCACTCAAATAAATAGTCATTTTTAACTGAATGTTATACTCTGATTACTTCAGTTAAATTCAACTGAATAGGCCAGGGTAAATGGACCGAGAAACAAGAGAGGGGGTGCTTTTCAAGTAAATACCTTACTGTAGTTCTTTAAGTGCTAATTTTCTCGTGTCACCCTCCTATATTTGTTTACAACATGGACAATCATTTGTATGTCTTTGTGTTGACAGCACCTTGCAAATTGCTTGGCACATAAAAGATTATAAAAGTTTGGTAGTTGTTTGAATATATAAATAAATGTATAAAACATGTAGATTGTTTTTCTCAAGTACTATTTTATTAATACAGTGTGCCTATTCCTCTAAGAGTTTCATTGTTAGACACAGGAAGTACACTTTTTTTTTTATGTATTTATATTTGGCTGCGTTGGGTCTTTGTTGCTGCGTGCGGGCTTTCTCTAGTTGCGGCGAGCGGGGGCTACTCTTCATTGCAGTGCATGGGCTTCTCATTTCAGTGCCTTCTCTCCTTGAGGAGCACAGGCTCTAGGCGTGCAGGCTTCAGTAGTTGCGGAGCATGGGCTCAGTAGTTGTGGTTCGCGGGCTCTAGAGCGCAGGCTCAGTAGCTGCAGCACATGGGCTTAGTTCTTCCGTGGCATGTGGGATCTTCCCGGACCAGGGATCGAACCTGTGCCCCCTGCACTGGTAGGCAGATTCTTAACCACTACATCACCAGGGAAGTTCCTACACTTTTTTTAAAAAAAGAAAAAATGTTTCTTATCATTGGGGATATTTTTTGAAGCCATTCATCTATTATAGGTGGTTACCTACTACAGAGATTTGCCAGTATCTTTCCCCATGGTATTTTCTGAACCAGTTCTATTCCAGCTGAATACACCCAATGAAGCAATTTATATGAAAGTTAGACATGTCTCTTTTGTCTAAGGAATACAATAGAAGGTCTGAAATATCAAATTCAGGAAGATGTTCTTGAACTAGTCACACACATTCCTAAGGTGGGTTATGCTGTTAGTGGTAGTCATGAAATACAGTGACTTCCTGGGATGTATAGGTACACCATGATTATAGTTCATATGCATTAGTGATTATAATTGAAATCAACACCTTACTATTCTTGCATCAAGGAAGATTTGTGTAAAATTTCACCACACCCATGGTTAACAACAGCCAATTATTTAGGATATTTTGAAAGCAAACCATTAGCAGTATTTTGAGAACATTTTGATAGGAACTTAAGTTTTTACTTGAATTTTACAATATTTAATGGGACTCAGCTTTCTCAAATTGCAGACCTGTAATTCCTTTGTCTGGGACACTCCTGCTGTATGCTTGTTTTCTCTGCATGATTATTAATAGTGCTGACATTATGCTCAGAAATTTAAAGACAAATTATAGAGGCCCCTACTGACAGACGAAAATGGGTCCATGAGAAACGTTGTACATATACCTAAGTAATAAAGGACAAATATTAATTCAGAGTTTTCAGTACATCATTTTATGTAATGGCATAGCTGGTAATGATATATATATTCCATCCAACTAAAGAATGGTATCCTTTCTTATGAGGTCCCTCTATAAACAAAGCAAGATCTTCGAAGTTTTATTGGAATAATTACTATTCATCTTGTTTCCTTCGATGCATTGCCAAGGCATTTCTTCACCATTAGGATAAGCCTGGCATACGTAGGATTTATTGACTGTATAGTCTAGACTGTGACATCTTGATGAACACAAACCCTGCTTCTTGCCACTCACACTTTACCTTACAGTTTTGCTGCTGTGCTTAGCAACAGAATGCCAGATGGCACACAGACTTCAATTGATTAGTGCTCAAGAACAATGTCACCTACCAGAACAGACTACAGACAAATTGACAAAGACAATGCTGTGTTTGCAGGCCTAAATGAAGAAGCCCTTTGAATAGATTTATGGCTGCATTTTAAAAATGTGTGCTGTTTGGAAGCTTTTGTTTGTAGGATAAGGCTACAATCTTAATTATATAATTATGCATGTTTTGCTGGAGTCTGTTCTTTAGTTCTTCATCCTTTTAACTTGTCTAGAAAGATAATATAACATATAAAAGCTCTTTGTTGTCTGCCATTGAAAATCCAAAATAATCCAAACTCTCTTTTTTTAATGCATCCTTAGTCCCCTTTTTGTGATAATCAGTTAACATTTTAAACTCAGGCCAGAGAGAATGGCCAAAGAAAAATTGCCTGAGGAATTCTGGAATTCACAATCTGTCACCATGAGTTCTCTGGCCACAAAGAATGTCTTTTATGAGCACTTTTTTTTGTTTGTTTTTTTTAATAAATTATTTTTATTTTTTTAATTTTATTTTTTAACATCTTTATTGGAATATAATTGCTTTACAATGTTAGTTTCTGCTGTATAACAAAGTGAATCAGCTATATGTATACATATAACCACATACCCCTCCCTCTTGTGCCTCCTTTGCACCATCCCTATCCCACACCTCTAGGTGGTCACAGAGCACCAAGCTGATCTCTCTGTGCTATGCAGCTGCTTCCCACTAGCTATCTATTTTACATTTGGTAGTGTATATAAGTCCATGCCACTCTCTCACTTTGTCCCAGCTTACCCTTCCCCCTCCCCATGTTCTCAAGTCCATTCTCTACGTCTGCGTCTTTATTTGTGTCCTGCCCTAGGTTCATCAGAACAATTTTTATTTTTAGATTCCACATATATTTGTTAGCATATGGTATTTATTTTTCTCTTTCTGACTTGCTTCACTTTGTATGAGACCCTAGGTACATCCACCTCACTACAAATAACTCAATTTCTTTTCTCTTTATGGCTGAGTAATATTCCATTGTATATATGTGCCACATCTTCTTTACCCATTCACCTGTCGATGGACATCTAGGTTGCTTCCATGTCCTGGCTATTAAAATAGTGCTGCAATAAACATTGTGATACATATCTCTTTTTGAATTATGGTTTTCTCAGGGTATATGCCCAGTAGTGGGATTGCTGGGTCATATGATATTTCTATTTTTAATTTTTTAAGGAACGTCCATACTGTTCTCTATAGTGGCTGTATTAATTTACATTCCCACCAACAGTGCAAGAGGATTCCCTTTTCTCCAAACCCTCTCCAGCATTTATTGTTTGTAGATTTTTTGATGATGGCCATTCTAACTGGTGGGAAGTGATACATCATTGTGGATTTGATTTGCATTTCTCTAATGATTAGTGATGTTGAGCATCCTTTCATGTGTTTGTTGGCAATCTGTAAATCTTTGGAGAAATGTCTATTTAGGTCTTCTGCCCATTTTTGGATTAGGTTGTTTGTTTATTTGATATTGAGCTGCATGAGCTGCTTGTATATTTTCGAGATTAATCCTTTGTCAGCTGCTTTGTTTGCAAATATTTTCTCCCATTCTGAGGATTGTCTTTTCTACTTGTTGATGGTTTCCTTTGCTGTGCAAAAGCTTTTAAGTTTCGTTAGGTCCCACATGTTAATTTTTGTTTTTATTTCCATTTCTCTAGGAGGTGGGTCAAAAAAGATCTTGCTGTGATTTATCTCATAGAGTGTTCTGCCTATATTTTCCTCTAAGAGTTTTAAAGTGTCTGGCCTTACATTTAGGTCTTCAATCAATTTGGAGTTGATTTTTGTGTATGGTGTTAGGAATTGTTCTAATTTCATTTGTTTACATGTAGCTGTCCAGTTCTCCCAGCATCACTTATTGAAGAGGCTGTCTTTTCTCCATTGTATATTCTTGCTTCCTTTATCAAAGTTAAGGTGTTACTATATGTGTGTGGGTTTATCCTTGGGCTTTCTATCCTGTTCCATTGACCTATATTTCTGTTTTTGTGCCAGTACCATAGTGTCTTGATTACTATAGCTTTGTAGTATAGCCTGAGGTCAGGGAGCCTCATTCCTCCAGCTCTGTTGTTCTTTCTCAAGATTGATTTGACTATTCGGGGTCTTTTGTGTTTCCATACAAATTGTGAAATTTTTGTTCTAGCTCTGTGAAAAATGTCAATGGTAGTTTGATAGGGATTGTATTGAATCTGTAGATTGCTTTGGGTAGTATAATCATTTTCATAATGTGTATTCTTCCAGTCCAGAACATGGTAAGTCTCTCCACCTGTTTGTATCATCTTTAATTTCTTCATCAGTGTCTTATAGTTTTCTGCATACAGGTCTTTTGTCTCCTTAGGCAGATTTATTCCTAAGTATTTTATTCTTCTTATTGCAATAGTAAGTGAGAGTGTTTCCTTAATTTCTCTTTAATAATTTTTGTCATTAGTGTATAGAAATGCAAGAGATTTCTGTGCATTAATTTTGTATCCTGCTACTTTACCAAATTCATTGATTAGCTCTTGTAGTTTTCTCATAGCATCTTTAGGATTCTCTATGTATGGTATCATGTCATTGGCAAACAGTGACAGTTTTACTTCTTTTCCAATTTGGATTCCTTTTATTTCTTTTTCTTCTCTGATTGCCATGGTTAAAACTTCCAAAATTATGCTGAATAATAGTGGTGAGGGTGGGCAACCTTGTCTTATTCCTGATCTTAGAGGAAATGGTTTCAGTTTTTCACCATTGAGAATGATGTTGGCTGTGGATTTGTCATATATGGCCTTTATTATGTTGAGGTAGTTTCCCTCTGTGCCTACTTTCTGGAGAGTTTTTATCATAAGTGGGAGTTGAATTTTGTCAAAAGATTTTTCTGCATCGATTGAGATTATCATATGGGCTTCATCCTTCAGTTTGTCAATATGGTCTATCCCATTGATTGATTTTCATATATTGAAGAATCCTTGCATTCCTGGGATAAACCCTACTTGATCATGGTGTATGATCCTTTTAATGTGCTGTTTGGTTCTGTGTGCTATTATTTTGTTGAGGATTTTTGCATCTATGTTCATCAGTGATATTGGTCTGTAGTTTTCCTTTTTTGTGACATCTTTGTTTGGTTTTAGTATCAGAGTGATGGTGACCTCGTAGAATGGGTTTAAGAGTGTTCCTCCCTCTGCTATATTTTGGAAGAGTTTGAGAAGGACAGGTGTTAGCTCTTCTCTAAATGTTTGACAGAATTCATCTGTGAAGCCATCTGGTCCTGGGCTTTTGTTTTTTGGAAGATTTTTAATCACAGTTTCAATTCCAGTGCTTGTGATTTGTCTGTTCATATTTTATTTTTCTTCCTGGTTCAGTCTTGGAAGGTTGTGCTTTTCTAAGAATTTGTCCATTTCTCCCAGTTGTCCATTTTATTGGCATAGAGCTGCTTGTAGTAATCTCTCATGATCCTTTGTATTTCTGCAGTGTCAGTTGTAACTTCTCCTTTTTCATTTCTAATTCTATTGATCTGAGTCTTCTCACTATTTTCTTGATGAGTCTGGCTAATGGTTTATCAATTTTGTTTTTTTTCTCAAAGAACCAGCTTTTAGTTGTATTGATCATTGCTATCATTTCCTTCATTTCTTTTTCATTTATTCCTGATCTGTTCTTTATGATTTCTTTCCTTCTGCTAACATTGGGGTTTTTTTTTTGTTGTTGTTCTTTCTCTAATTGCTTTAAGCGTAAGGTTAGGTTGTTATTTGAGACTTTTCTTGTTTCTTGAGGTAAGATTGTATTGCTATAAGCTTCCCTGTTTAGACTGCTTTTGCTGCATTTCATAGGTTTTGGGTCATCGTGTTTTCATTGTCATTTGTTTCTAGGTATTTTTTGATTTCCTCTTTGATTTCTTCAGTGATCTCTTGGTTGTTTAGTAGTGTATTGCTTAGCCTCCATGTATTTTTACATCGTATTTTTACATTCTTTTCATGTAACTGATGATTGGTCTCATAGCGTGGTGGTCAGAAAAAATACTTGATGCAATTTCAATTTTCCCAAATTTACAAGGCTTGATTTGTGACCCAAGATATGATCTATCCTGGAGAATGTTCCATGAGAACTTGAGAAGAAAGTGTATTGTGTTGTTTCTGGATGGAATGTCGTAAAAATATCAATTATGTCCGTCTTGCCTAATGTGTCATTTAAAGCTTGTATTTCCTTATTTATTTTCATTTTGGATGATGTGTCCATTGGTGAAAGTGGGGTGTTAAAAGTCCCCTACTATTATTGTGTTACTGTCGATTTCCCCTTTTATGGCTGTTAGTATTTGCCTTATGTATTGAGGTGCTCCTATGTTGGGTGCATAAATATTTACAATTGTTATATCTTCTTCTTGGATTGATCCCTTGATCATCATGTAGTGGCCTTCTTTGTCTCTTTAACAGTCTTTTATTTTAACGTCTATTTTGTCTGATATGAGAATTGCTACTCCAGCTTTCTTTTGATTTCCGTTTTCATGGAATATCTTTTTCCATCCCATCACTATTAGTCTGTATGTGTCCCTAGGTCTGAAGTGCGTCTCTTGTAGACAGCAGATATATGGGTCTTGTTTTTATATCCATTCAGCCAGTCTATGTCTTCTGGCTGAAGCATTTAATCCATTTACATTTAAGGTAATTATCATTATGTATGTTCTTAGTACCATTTTCTTAATAGTTCTGGGCTTGTTTTTGTAGGTTTTTTCCTTCTCTTGTGTTTCTTGCCTAGAGAAGTTCCTTTAGCATTTGTTAGAGAGGTAGTTTGGTGGTGCTGAATTCTCTTAACTTTTGCTTTTCTGTAAAGGTTTTAATTTCTCCATGTAATCTGAATGACATACTTGCTGGGTAGAATAATCTTGGTTGTAGATTTCTCCCTTTCATCACTTTAAATATGTCCTACCACTCCCTTCTGGCTTGCAGATCTTCTGCAGAAATATGAGTTGTTAACCTTATGGGGATTCCCTTGTATATAATTTGTTGTTTTTCCCTTGCTGCTTTTAATATTTTTCTTTGTATTTAATTTTTGATAATTTGATTAATATGTGTCTTTGTGTGTTTCTCCTTTGATTTATCCTGTATGGGATTCTCTGCATTTCCTGGGCTTGACTGAGTATATCTTTTCCCACGTTAAGGAAGTTTTCAACTACAATGTCTGCAAATATTTTCTGAGACCCTTTCTTTTTCTCTTTTTATTCTGGGCCCCCTATAATTCAAATGTTGGTGTTCTTAATGTTGTCCCAGAGGTCTCTGAGACTGTCCTCAATTCTTTTCATTCTTTTATCTTTATTCTGCTCTGCAGCAGTTATTTCCACTATTTTATCTTCCAGGTCACTTATCCATTCTTCTGCCTCAGTTATTCTGTTATTGATTCCTTTAAAAGAATTTTTAATTTCATTTATTGTGTTGTTCATCATTGTTTTTTGCTCTTTAGTTCTTTTAGGTCCTTGTTAAACCTTTCTTCTATTTTCTCCATTCTATTTCCCAGATTTTGGATCATCTTTACTATCATTACCCTGAATTCGTTTTCACGTAGACTGCCTATTTCCTCTTCATTTGTTTGGTCTGGTGGGTTTTTACATTGCTCCTTCATCTGATGCATTTTTCTCTATCTTCTCATTTTGTTTAAGTTATTGTGTTTGGGGTCTTCTTTTTGAAGGCTGCAGGTTCATAGTTTCCATTGTTTTTGGTGTCTGCCCCAAGTGGGTGAGGTTGGGTCAGTGGCTTGTGTAGGCTTCCTGGTGGAGGGGACTGGTGCCTGTTTTCTGGTGGATGAGGCTGAATCTTGTCTTTCTGATGGGCAGGGCCACATCCGGTGGTGTATTTTGGGCTGTCTGTGAACTTGGTATGACTTTAGGCAGCCTCTCTGCTAATGAGTTGGTTTGTGTTCCTGTCTTGCTAGCTGTTTGCCATGGCCATCCAGCACTGGAGCTTGCTGGCCATTGAGTGGAGGTGGGTCTTTGTGTTGAGGTGGAGATCTCTGGGAGAGCTCTCACTGTTTGATATTACATGGCGTTGGGAGGTCTCTGGCAGTCCAATATCCTGGACTCAGCTCTCCCACCTCAGAGGCTCAGGTTCAACACCTGGGTGGAGCACCAATACCCTGTCAGCCACTCGTCTCTGCCCTGCTCCCCCACAAGTAGTGTAACAATGTGGGGACCAACTCAGCCTCCAACTTCCATTTCCTCATGACGGGGGTTCTTCCAGGAGCTCCAGCATCTCAGCGGTACAACCCTCACACCTGCTGCCACTCATGCCTAGTAATTTTGTTTTTATAGAAGGCATTTATTATCTAATTTGGCATCATTTTATGTAGCATATCTTGAACCGTTTGCACTCAGTCCTTGGCTACAAGCTGTTTTGGCCTTAGAAGTGAATGCCAATATTTGAAACACACACATGCCAGTTTACTCAGCTTATTTTTGGTAAATAAGTCATACTGATTTTTCAAAAATATTCCTGGAAATTTCTTGACTGCAGTAGCTTCCTCTCAAATTTATCTGAAGTGATACTAGTATGATAGTGAAAATCCTACTTCAACAAATGCAGTTTATTGCTGCTTTTATAAATGCATGAATTGCCTGTAACTGTTGTTTCAGATAAATTTTGCATTTACTTAAGTGCCAATATAATATTTCTTTGGACACAAAATTGATCTACTTATCTAAGATGTTACCAAAGTGCCTCAGTTGCTGTAGTGAGGGCTTTACTTGGATGATCTAAGAATTTTGAAAAAAAGAATCCCATGGATTCTGACTCCTTCTGTGTTTAGTTACATATTTTGACTCTGACAATATAACTTGATTATCTATAGCTGATCTCATTGTCTCTTGGAGCATATATTCCTGCTGATGGTAGTAACATGGCAGTGGACTCTACATTTGTTTATTAAATTTGATATCTTCTGGTTGAAAATAGCTCCTTTCACTTAATTACTCTGTCAGTATAAAGTTTGAGCATATTATCAGGGCTACATCTGCTTCAAAAGTTCTTACCATGACTTTCCAGTTTGATGCCTTGGTTCAAAGTGAAGTTTTCTAATCTCAGTGGAAGCCATTGTCCATAAACATCTTACTGTTCATTGTCCTCACTGAACTTTTCCCTGACAGTCATTCCTGAACTGTTGTAGGCTCAGGAGCACCTGGTTCGGCCTGGTTTTAGACCATCAGGATGGTACTCTCTCATGATGACTGGCTGCTCCCACTGCCTCAGGTTCCCATATTCTGTTGCTCCCTTATTCTAACTTTCGGTCCTTTGCAGGTCACAGATCCTCAGCATGGCCACATGCTCTAAGAGTGATGAAGAGCTTCTGTAGCTTATGTCTGCTTCAGGCAAGCTCTCAGGTAGGTCCCTGTGCACCATCTTCAGCTCTCCTTCTGCCTGTGAATGTCCAGTTGCTACTTCTCTTCTTCTGTAGTTATAAAGTGCCTCAGAGACCAGGCCTTTTCTTTCAATTTGCTCTGTCCCCTGTCTTGCAATTATTTTATTTTTCCCCACCCCAAGGTGTCCCTTATCAGATCCCTACTCAATATTTTTAATTTTCTTTTTTTGTAGTATCTGTGTCTGATTTTGCTATCAGGGTGATGGTGGCCTCATAGAATGAGCTTGGGAGTGTTCCTTCCTCTGCAATTTTTTGGAAGAGTTTGAGAAGGATGGGTGTTAGCTCTTCTCTAAATGTTTGATAGAATTCACCTGTGAAGCCATCTGGTCCTGGGCTTTTGTTTGTTGGAACATTTTTAATCACAGTTTCAATTTCAGTACTTGTGATTGGTCTGTTCATATTTTCTATTTCTTCCTGGTTCAATCTTGGAAGGTTATACCTTTCTAAGAATTTGTCCATTTCTTCCAGGTTGTCCATTTTATTGGCATAGATCTGCTTGTAGTAGTCTCTTATGATGCTTTGTATTTCTGCTATGTCCATTGTAACATCTCCTGTTTCATTTCTAATTTTATTGATTTGAGTCCTCTCCCACTTTTTCTTGATGAGTCTGGCTAAAGGTTTATCAATTTTGTTTATCTTCTCAAAGAACCAGCTTTTAGTTTTATTAATCTTTGCTATTGTTTTCTTTGTTTCTATTTCATTTATTTCTGCTCTGATCTTTATGATTTCTTTCCTTCTACTAACTTTGGGTTTTGTTTGTTCTTCTTTCTCTAGCTCCTTTAGGTATAGGGTTAGATTGTTTATTTGACATTTTTCTTGTTTCTTGAGGTAGGATTGTATTGCTATAAACTTCCCTCTTAGAACTGCTTTTGCTGCATCCCATAAGTTTTGGATGGTTGTGTTTTCATTGTCATTTGCCTCTAGGTATTTTTTTATTTCCTCTTTGATTTCTTCAGCGATCTCTTGGTTATTTAGTAATGTATTGTTTGGCCTCCATGTGTTTGTGTTTTTTACATTTCTTTCCATGTAATTTATTTCTAATCTCATAGCTTTGTGGTCAGAAAAGATGATTGATATGATTTCAGTTTTCTTAAATTTACTAACGCTTGATCTGTGATCCAAGATGTGATCTATCCTGGAGAATGTTCCATGTGCATTTGAGAAGAAAGTGTAATCTGCTGTTTTTGGATGGAATTTCATATAAATATCAATTAAATCTATATGGTCTATTGTGTCATTTAAAGCTTGTGTTTCCTTATTAATTTTCTGTTTGGATGATCTGTCCATTGGTGTAAGTGAGGTGTTAAAGTCCTGCACTATTATTGTGTTACTGTCAATTTCCTCTTTTATAGCTGTTAGCAGTTGCCTTATGTATTGAGGTGCTCCTATGTTGGATGCATATATATTTATAATTGTTATATCTTCTTCTTGGATTGATCCCTTGATCATTATGTAGTGTCCTTCCTTGTCTCTTGTAACATTTTTTTATTTTAAAGTCCATTTTATCGGATATGAGTATTGCTACTCCAGCTTTCTTTTGATTTCTATTTGCATGGAATATCTTTTTCCATCCTCTCACTTTCAGTCTGTATGTGTCCCTAGGTCTGAAGTGGGTATCTTGTAGACAGCATACATATATGTCTTGTTTTTGTATCCATTCTGTGAGCCTGTATCTTTTGGTTGGAGCATTTATTCCATTCACGTTTAAGGTAATTTTCAATATATATGTTCCTATTACCATTTTCTTAATTGTTTTGGGTTTGTTTTGTAAGTCCTTTTCTTCTCCTGTGTTTCCTACCTAGATAAGTTCCTTTAGCATTTACTGTAGAGCTGGTTTGGTGGTGCTGAATTCTCTTAGCTTTTGCTTGTCTGTAAAGCTTTTGATTTCTCTGTCGAATCTGCATGAGATCCTTGCCGGGTAGAGTCATCTTGGTTGTAGGTTCTTCCTTTTCATCACTTTAAATATATCCTACCACTCCCTTCTGGCTTGTAGTGTTTCTGCTGAGAAATCAGCTGTTAACCTTATGGGAGTTCCTTTGTATGTTCTTTGTAATTTTTCCTTTGTTGCTTTTAATAATTTTTCTTTGTCTTTAATTTTTGTCAGTTTGATTACTCTGTGTCTCTGCCTGTTTCCCCTTGGGTTTATCCTCCCTGAGACTCTCTGTGCTTCCTGGACTTGGATGGCTATTTCCTTACCCATGTTAGGGAAGTTTTCGACTATAATCTCTTCAAATATTTTTTCAGGTCCTTTCCCTCTCTTTTCTCCTTCTGGGACCCATATATTGCAAATGTTGTTGTGTTTAGTGTCCTAGAGGTCTCTTAGGCTGTCTTCATTTCTTTTCATTCATTTTTCTTTATTCTGTTCTATAGCAGTGAATTCCACCATTCTGTCCTACAGGGCACTTATCCGTTCTTCTGCCTCAGTTATTCTGCTATTGCTTCCTTCTAGTGTATTTTTCATTTCAATTATTGTATTGTTCATCTCTTTTTATGTGTTCTTTAATTCTTCTAGGTGTTTGTTCTTTGATTTTTCAGGTCTTTGTTAAACATTTCCTGCATCTTCTCAAGCTTTGCCTCCGTTCTTTTTCCGTGGTCCTGTATCATCTTCACTATCATTATTCTGAATTCTTTTTCTGACAGTTTGCTTATCTCTGCTTCATTTAACCATTTCTCTGGGGAGTTATCTTGTTCCTTCATCTGGTACAAAATCCTCTGCCTTTTCATTTTGTCTATCTTTCTGTGAATGCGGTTTTCGTTCCACAGGCTGCAAGATTTTAGTTCTTCTTACTTCTGTTGTCTGCCCTCCCTCAATATCTTAACAAGTCTTTTATTCTCTATATTTATGTTCATGTCACTGCTCACACGTTTGTTTCCTTTCTGAGTCACAATAAACTGTCCTCATATCATTTATATACTATGCCTGGTCTAGACTTGGCTTTGGCAAAAAACTGCTCAGACTGCTAAATTTTTTCTTGATATTTAAAAAAAAAAAAAAAGATTCTAAAATGTAGAAAAAAATGTTAAAAAGTCTATTACCTTCCATTAGACTAAAAGATTGTCTGATTTGAAACCCAAAATTGATCAATAAATACTTTATTTAAGTTGTATTTGACTTCCTCTGTTACAATGTATACCATTATTTCAATGGGTATGGAAACCAGCGTATAGCTGAGATTATCAGAACTAGAAGTCCATTGTTTTCATCCACAAAAATATTATCTCAATTTCATCCTACTTAAGTAAAACATTGATTCCTGAAAAAGACACTTATTCTTAGGCAAGGATGCAATTTCTTCCTAAAATTTGAAAGCCAAATAGTCTCAAACTTGATTTTTCTGTCACTTGCCACCTCTCCAACATCTGAGTACTAGAGGACACTATGTCTTACCCTAGAACAGTAGTTCTCAAAATAACTGTGCATCAGAATCACTACAAGGGCTTGCTGAAGAACTACACCCAGAGTTTTCAATTCAGAAGGTCTGCGGTGGTTCCAAGAATGTTCATGTCCTCCACTAGTAGCTTTGCCACCAGCATAGGCAAATTGTTCTTTGAGCAGTCATGCACCACTCTCCAACTAAGTCACAATTGCATCTAATTCAAAAGAGATGCAGTTGTCCTCACCCCCTAAATAATGGTAAGCCCCTTTTCTGGCTGCTCAAGACATCTCCTAAGTGATTTAGTGTTCACATTACCAGCTGCACATTTTCCTTCTGGCCTGGATATAGATACCAGTCTTTTTCTACAAAGTCCAAGCTCTTCAAATATTCTCTCAGCCACAACATTTAGGGATTTTGTTATGGAAATTTGTATTCTGTACCTGAAAATAGTTTCCATATTTTGAAAGTTTAAAACCCAATAAAGAAGTTTAAAGGTTATTTTCTATGTCCTTCCTTCTTTCTTTATTTCTTTATTGTTTTTGAAAAACCTATTTCTTCCTTGGTATGATATTTTTTCCCTAAAGTGTTGGTCGTGACCTTTGGTTCAAATGACTAGACTTCTCTTTATTTTATTTTATTTTATTTTTCTAAAGATTAGTAATGACTTTGTGGTATGGATATAAATCCCCACGAGTAACAGGTCTGGTTTATACCTCTATAGTCTAGTAGCTAAGGTCTATGTCTTATGTATCATTCTAATTTTGTAAATTCTCTGGTGTTATTCAAAAGGCTTACAAGAGGACTTGATGTAAATATTGGAACACCCCCATTGGTCATTTTGACTGGAGCTCTGCAAAATCTTGCAACATTGGTGAGAATCCCTTCTTTATGATGATTCATGAGCAACCCATAGGAAATTGTTGAGGAAGGCCCTTACCAGAAATGATGAGAAACATAACCTACATGACTACTCAGACCAGCAATGTGAGGCACATGCTCATGTGGGGACTAATGTGACTCAGACATTGGCCTGGATCCCACTTAGCTCTGTGATGGTATGACCCATGCTAGCCAGGCTTGTGATGCTGTGTTTGCTTCTCCACACACCACCTCCATAAATTTCACCTCTGATTACAGTTTTCAGTATCTTCTTCTAAACCGCATTCCATGCCAGATGAACTGCATCTTCCTTGGGCCAAGTCATATGTTTTCCTCTATCATTTATCTAATTCTTGTTGTGACATAAGCTTATATTCTGCTATAAGAGCCTTCAACTTTTGCTCTTCAAGGATATTTTATTCTCTTAACAAAGCTCAACTTTAATAAAACAAAAAACTTGACTTTAAAATAGACTCTCAAAACCTATATTGTAAGGATATTTTTCTTTTTTTCTTTTTATATTCCCATCATATAAACTTAAAAAGTTTTGTGGCAGTGTGCATAACCCAGGTGTACTTTGGACCTTGTGTAAGAAAGGCACCATGACCTTAAGCATAGGATACAGGCACCTTGATTCATTGCTATAATTGCAGATAAAGAATAGCTAAGGCATAATAATTAGTATAAAAATGCAAAAAGCAGTATTTGGTAAACAGTGCTCCATATCAGATACAGGGTACAATCTCCCAAGCAGATACAACCCTCACAGTTGTAAGAACTTGATAGTCCAGAACACTGCCCCCTTCTGTGATAGATGCAGGGACTCATTGATCATTCTAGTCACAATGCTTAGCACAGTGATTTGAATATGAAATATATTAGTTTATTTTAGCTGAATAGGTTAACAGAAGAGGGAGGTGTATATACTAGGGCATTCTGGTCACTTTAGGTTTTTACATTTATATGGAAACTGGCCATAATCTCAGGTGTTGTGGGTTAATTTATGTCAGATCATCTTAAAGTTTTGAAACTTTGGTTTCTTTACACACTTAAAAATTGCTGAAGATTCCAAACAGCTTTCTTTTAAATAGATTGTATGTATTTATGTATTTATTTATTTATTTATTGGCTGTGTTGGATCCTCGTTGCTGTGCGCAGGCTTTCTCAGTTTGTGGCGAGTGCAGGCTACTCTTCGTTGTGGTGCAAGAGCTTCTCATTGCGGTGGCTTCTCTTGTTGCAGAGCACAAGCTCTAGGCATGCAGGCTCAGTGGTTGTGGCACACAGGCTTAGTTGCTCCACGGCATGTGGGATCTTCCTGGACCAGGGCTCAAACCCATGTCTCCTGCATTGGCAGGCAGATTCTTAACTACTGCGCCACCTGGTAAGCCCCCCAAATAGCTTTTTAATGAGTTATATGTATTAATATTTACAGTGTTAGAAGTTAAAACAGATAATTTTTAAAATATTTATTTATTTATTTAAAATAGTAATAAACCCACTACATGTTAACTTAAATATATTTTTAAGCAAAATAACTTGATTTTTGAAATCACAAAACAGTTTAGTCAGAAGAGTAGCATTAACAACAAGAAAAAAAACTTTTAAATGTCTCTCTTAATAGCAGACAATTGGATTCTCATACCTGCTTCCACATTCAATCTGTTGTGATATCACACATCATGTAGGCTCTGGAAAACTCCACTGTACACTTGTGAGATAACGAGTGTGAAAAATACAAATGAGGTCTCAGTGTTATGAAAATAGTTTTAACTTTACAGATCTCCCTAAAAGGACTCATAGAAATGAAGGGATCCCTAATCCATAGTTTGAAAACTGTTGGCTTGAGTATTTCTTGATAGTTTCCTTGTTTTGTTGTAGCCATTAAACACAACACCTCAACATAAGAAAAATAAGAAAAATTAAAGAGTAAAGAGAGAAAAATGTTTTAAAATACAGGGAAAAACTGATCTGTCTCTTTATGTCTACTTAATTCATCCCCTCATAAATTTTTTTTTATATTTAAAATTTATTTCTTAACCAAAGTGTATATAACTTGATGTATAAACTCAAGGAAGAAAATAAAATAGCTTCCACATTTTCTATTGACTCAGTAAGGGATTATTATATTGCTCTTAATCAGAAAATAACAATTTCTATAGTTCACATAAGAAAAATCAAAATATTGTGGAATTTCTAAGTTCCAGTTTTAATACTATCAGTTTGTTTCAATGAAAGTCCCTGATGATATTTAAATTTTTTATCATAGAAACATAAAATTTTTGTACATCAACCAAATTTAGACCTTGTTTAAGCAACTCTCAAATGTGCCTAGGCAAAAAGTGAAAGACAATTGTCACATAATCGGGCTTGTAATTTGTCATCATTGGTTTATAGATTTAAAGTTCAATAATGACTGCCAGTCTAATAAATATGTGGATAGATGAGAATTTCTTTTGTATAATTTAGAAAAAACAATCCAAAATGAAGTTAAAATAATTAGTACTATATGTGCATATTCCTTGAATTTTTAGAAAGTGTGTTTATATGTTCATGGTAGTGTGTGTAAGAGAGGCACACACAAAACCAGAAAGACATGGGACAGAAAGTAAAAATAGATGAATTAGGGCCTCGAATATGCTAAGACCTTGTGTTTTTCTCCATGTATAAATCAGTGAAACTCAGAATTTGTGTTTGGAGCTGAGACTCAGACATCTGACTCTTAGAGACTTACATATTTCAGTATTAAAGAACCAAGAAAGAGATTGTTATGACCCATGTTTCTGCCAGTTATTTGTATTAATATTACGTCAAGTGATTTACCTGCCTTCCTTGGGAATCATCGCTCAACATTTCAAGTCACTCGCTCCCTATTAATATCATTTTAAAGTCCTTTACAACTCAAGTTAATTAGCTTTGTGCCTTTGGAATAAAAGATTTTTTTCCTGAATGGTCCATTTTACCTGCTATTCTGTAACCTGCATTTCAGGGAGAATTGATATAGCATCATAATTCATATATCTTTATATCAGCATTTAATTTTTCACTTGAAACAATATTTTCTCTGTATAACAAAATGAAGTTTTTCTACTGACAGACTGGAGAGCTCTTTGGTTGAAAATTAAAATGATATTTAGATCTGGAAATCTAGTTTTGTAAATACCTTTAAGCCCACAGTATTTTCAACTCCTTTTATTAAAATGAATAAACTCTAAATCAATCTTTCCCATCCAAAGTTTTCTTAGAAATATTTTACCTTTAGTAAATATAAATAAATAAATTGATTTCATAGGAAATACATCACCCTTAAAGCAAAGCAGCATCACTAAATTTTACTACAAGCAACCTCACCATGAAAACGTCTTTACAACAGAAGGCTCTCTCATTCTCTGAATGTGCAAGTAATATGTGATCATGAACATCTTATAATAAGCATCTGTGCAAAGTTTCCAGATTCATGCCATGATTCCTACATATTAGATAATTTATCATAGTGCCATCTGTTTAAAAAACATAGTTGCCAATGTGGATGGATGATCAAGAAAATAAATTATTTTGTGTCTTCATGTAAATGCTTTTGATGATATATTCATGTGAATTCTACATAGATCATTAGCTTTTAAAGGCAAAATAACATTGCAAAGATGGACTAACCATTGAAAATAAATATAATTTCAATCAAACAATATCTCTTAACGATAATAATAAAGTATTAGTTGTTCTGGTCAGTTCATGAAAAAAATGACAAAGTGGTAATTTGGGTGGAAAAAATCTGTGTTTTTAGATTTTTTTCTCTCCACCATTTGTGCTGGTATCATATGGACTTAAGACTTATTTCTTTAGAAACAGAGTGTGTATATATAGTTATTAATTTGTATATAATTACAACTATTTCCTCTTAGTACTCACTGAAGATTATATTGTAAGTGATCAACAATGGAAGTAGAATGCAGCTCATTCAAGCTCTTATACCTCTGAGAAAATGACCTTAAATTGTAGCTCATAGAAATCCTGGCTACAAAGGATTTTGAAGTTATGTTATCCAGTTCCTTGATTTTGTGGCTGGGAAAGTTGCTATTCAGCGTGGTTTAAGTATTCATTGTTACAGAGTGTTGTTATTATCAAGGTTTTCCAGAGAAACAGAATCATTAGGAGATATACACATATATGGAGAGAGAGAGAGAGAGAATTTATTTTAAGGACTGGGTTCGTATGATGGTGGAAATGCAAGTCTAAAATCCACAGGAGAGGCGGGCAAGCTGGAGACCCAGGGAAGAATTGAAACCGGACTTCAAAAGCTGTTTGCTGACAGAATTCCTTCTTGCTTAGAGGTCAGTCTTTGTTCCTCTAAGGTCTTCGGCTGATTGAATGAGGCTTACTCACATTATAAGGATAATCTGCTTTTCTCAATTCCAATGATTTATATGTTAATCTAATCCAAAAAATGTTTTCACAGAAACCTCTAGAATAATATTTGGCCAAATATCTGGGCACCATGGCCAAACCAAGTTGACACATAACAACTAACCATCACATTATTGTAGATGCTGCACCTTCAATGTTCTATTAACAATGTTTGGAGAACTGTTTGGGTTTTTACATATTTCCTCTCACAAGTATTCGTTACACATCACCCTCTCTTTATGGGATTTGGTATGAAATTGCATTACAAAGTATGTTTGTAAAATATATAATAAGTATATGATGTCACTATCAACTGAACTAAGATGCCTATTTAAGCTAAACAGCCAGTTAAAAAATGTTATGTAACTACTAAATAATACATTTGTCTAGAAATTTTACACTGCTTATAAAACTTATATGTGATCTTAGCTCTAGATCTATTTTGAAAGAAAAAAACTTAGTTTATTAGAGTAAGAGTATTACTAAAACATTTGCACAACAAATCACAAGGGTTGAAAGGACACTTCTTGAATAGACTTAACAATAAAATATTTTAATTAAAGGTACATGTCAGCCCTTAATATGCTATTCTTTTGTATTCAGGAGTCTTTATTTCTGCCATCTCTTTTCTGCTTTTCAACTAATGCTTATTCTCTAAAACAAAACTTAACCATCTCCTGCTCCTCTTATTTTCTGGTGGCTCCTTCCCCCATTCCCAGAGCAACTTGTGTGTATTTCAATCTTGCCAATCTCCTGCGACATAGTTTGCAAGTTTAAGTGAATCAGTATTTATTTTCTACAACAAATATTCTAACTGGAATTCTAACTGGAAATATGAAAGAAAACCTTTCAACATTTTAGGATGATCCTTGAAAATTTTATTAACTGAAGTAGATATAATTCAATTTTCTGATAAGAATAAGTATAGATTTCACTATGACAATTATATTTGTTAACGTTTCTTTTCTTTCTTCAATAAAAAAGTAATGTCTATCCAATGTTACATTTTAAGATTTAATATAAAAATTTCTTTTAAGGTTTTCTCATTAACTAATAGTTGAAGCATGTGGCTACTGATTTCAACATTAATTTTTATCAGGAATGAATAAAATTTATTTGGGCTACATAATATTTATTCCTCTAGTTATGAAATATTTGATGAAAGGTAATGTGTCTTATTCACCTTTTTATCAGGGGTACATGTCATATCTTATCACAGGTATTACCCAATACTTGTTATTTTAAAAACACTAAATAAATCATATACACTATGTGACTTGTATTAAGGAAACTTGATTTTGGATTTCAACCAAGGATAATTATAATAAAATTGCAAATTTATTTTTCTATGCTCTTAACACCATTTTTAAACACCCATTTGTTACTAACACATTTTTATATTCCACCAAATTCAGAGACTTTATGCTGTCTTTATTTCTTCCCATTAGAAAGAGTTCTGATTTAAATATCTTTCATTAGAGAGTGTTATATAACATAAATGGATACATCACCAAAGATTTTTTTTTAAAATATACGTAAAATCGAAATATCAACACAACTTGGTAGGAGTAAATGTAGTAAGTTCATATTGATTGTAAACTGCTACATTTGACATTTAGGTACCATTAATTTTGAAATTATAATGTTAATAAAATATTAATACTGTATATGTTGATAGAGTTGAATATTATAGTATATTATAGTAAACACATCCATTTATGCTCTTGAAATTGATCCTTTTCCCCAAATTTGTGAGGCATTTAGGACACTACTTAGTGTTAACTGTATGAACAAAATCTAATTGGCTCAATTCAATTTTCAAGCAGGATCACCAAGGTCTCTTAGTTTAGGAACTGGCAGTTGCCCAATCCTGGCATAGGAAAATGTGGCTGAGAAAGTAGGGGAAATACCTCCATTTGATAAAAATCATGGGTGGGGCTGTAGGCATGACAGCATCCTTTGTGTTTCTGCATGGGGAAACTACCAAGGGTTGCAAATTCAGTGTATTTATTAGTTATCTATTGTTGTATAGGAAAATACCACAAACTTAGAGGCTTAAAATAACACAAAGTTATTATCTCAAAGTTTCTGTAGGTCAGGAGTCTGGGCCCAGTTTAGCTGCCGTAGTTGCTTATAATAGTATAATAATTAAATATTGCAGACTCTAAAAATAAAGCTACCATATGATCCAACACTCCTGGGCATATATCCGGAGAAAACCATAATTTGAAAAGATACATGCACCCCAATGTTCACTGCAGCACTATTTATGTATTTTTTATTTTTTTGGTGGTACGCGGACCTCTCACTGTTGTGGCCTCTCCCATTGCAGAGCACAGGCTCCGGACGCGCAGGCTCAGCGGCCATGGCTCACAGGCCCAGCCACTCCGCGGCATGTGGGATCTTCCCAGACCGGGGCACAAATCCGTGTCCCCTGCATAGGCAGACGGACTCTCAACCACTGCGACACCAGGGAAGCCCTGCAGCACTATTTAAATAGCCAGGACATGGAAGCAACCTAAATGTCCATTGACAGAGGATTGGATAAAGAAGATGTGGTACATATATACAATGGAATATTAAAAAAGAACAAAATAATGCCATTTGCAGCAACTTGGATGGATCTAGAGATTGTCATACTGAGTGAAATAAGTCACACAGAGAAGGACAAATATTGTATGATATCACTTATATATGGAGTCTAAAAACATGGTACAAATGAACTTATCTACAAAACAGAAATAGAGTTACGGATGTAGAAAACAATCTTATGGTTACCAGTGGGGAAAGCGGGGGAGGGATAAACTGGGAGATAGAGATTGACATATACACACTACTATATATAAAGTAGGTAACTATTAAGGACCTACTGTATAGCACAGGGAACTCTACTCAATACTCTGTAATGACCTGTATGGGAAAAGAATCTAAAAAATAGTGGATATATATATATGTGTAACTGTTCCACTTTGCTGTACAGCAGAAAGTAACACAACATTGGAAATCAACTACACTCCAATAGAAATTAAAAAATTATACATATATATATATATATATCATATATTTATATATATAGCAGTCCCACAAAGCTACAGTAAAGGTCACCTGGGGCTGTGTTCTTATCTGGAGGCTTGACTGGGAAATAATCTGTTTTCAAGTTCACTCAGGCTTTTGGAAGAATTCATTTCTTTGCAGCTGGAAGATTGAGTGCCCCAGATTCTGGCTGGCTAGAAGGTGAGGGTCATTCTCAGCTGCTAGAGGCTGCCGTTGTTCCTAGAGACTGTTAAAGTTCCTAGTCGTGTTAGCTTTCCCAACATGTCACTGTACTTCATAGTGACAAAGCCTGCAAAGGGTCTTTAGAGCAAGTCTTCCAGCAAGATGGAGATTTATTTAATGTAGCATAACCACAGGAGTGACATCCATCACCTACTTTTGCCAAATTCTATTGATTAGAAGCAAGTCACAGGTCCTGTCCACACACTCAGGAAAGTCCTACGCAAAAACATGAACCTCAATTTGCTGGGATCATGACACAAGAGCAGAGGGACCTTAGAGTCTGTCAGCTCTATTCAATATAGACAGGTTTTATCAGCCACAGATGAAAACAGCAGAAGTAAAACTTTCTCTCAAGTCACCACTAGCAAATTATGACACTAAGACTTAAAAATAAATCTTTCTTTTTCCCAGAATTAAAACCTCAATATTATGAAATGTTTATATCTGGCGTTTTGTTTTTTTTTTTGGCTCTGTGACTTTTATTCCACTTCTCGGCATTACCAGCCACTTCAACCCTGGCTCCTGTCCCCATACCAGCTTTATCCCTAGCCTCAACTCAGTATTCACCATGGTACCTTGTTGGCAGATGTTGTGTTTCAGATGCCTGCACCCCACACTCACTTCTGAAATTTAACATGCAAAGAGGCCAGGCATGAGAAATAGGTCCCTAGGATGCAGTCTAGAAAGAGACAGCCCAAAGCAAGCAGAAAATAAAATAACTCAATAGAGACTAGAGGAAAATTAACTGAAGAACAGAGAAAATAATGTGATTAAAATGAAGAAAAATGAAAAAAACAATACTCTCCCCCTTATATTCTGCATGTTATATCTGGAATACTTTAAATTGCAGGCATAGCTATATGTACAAACTGTAGGTAGCAAATAACTACCCTGAAGGTTGCATATTTTAATAATGTAAAAGTGAAGCAGGCAGCTCTTTCCTCTCCTTTGGGCAGGTTGACAGAGGTGATCCTAGATGGATGGTGAGCAAGGATGTAATATAGAGACTTGGAGGGAAGGGTAAGACATCCAGCCGAAGCCCAAAGCTCTCATCAACATGAAGGGACCAGAAACTGAGGTATAGGCTTGAGGTATAAAGCCAGGGACCGTAGAGACAGGATCAGAGAGACAGCTAAGCAGGAAGGCCTTCGGAGTGTTGTCCTGGGAAAACACCTAACAACTAGGCTGTACTTGAGGATGATTCCTTGCTACTCAATTAGTTGGATGCCTGTGTCAGGAGGATATCAGCATCAGGAAATCCTGAACATCCTTTGCTTTAGTCATCCTCTGTGAGGCTACTCATTCATTCATCAGATACAGCGGGGAATAAAACAAACAAAAATATACTCTCTCATAGACTTTATATTCCAGTCAGGGGAATCAAACTCTAACATAATAAACATGCATATTATACAGTGATAGGTGATAAGCCCCATGGAAAACAAAAAACAGGGCAAGGGGTCCAGAAGAGTTAATTATTGGATAGTCTTTACTGAGACAAGGTGACATTTTAAAAACTCTTGAAGGAAGTAAAGGTATAAACAGGTAGAGTCTGAAATAGGGTCCTGTGTGTTGTGCCTGAGGAATAGCAAAGAGGAAAGTGCATCTGGAGTGGACTGAACAAAGGAGTAAGTAGTTGTAGATGAGGATGGAAAGGTTATGGGAGTTCTTATCACATAGAACCTTGTAAGCCTTTAACAGCGTCTGGGTTTTACCCTGAGTGAATAGGGAAGCCATTGGCGAGTTTAGACAGGCACCAGGAAGCCCAGAGGTTTCTTTAGTTTGATATTGCACCTACGAGCAGGCTTCTGTGTCCTCCCCTGTGGCTGATGTTTATCTCTACTCTTTTCTACTTCTAAGTAATAACAATCCTATCGGACTTATAGAAGTCTCCTGACCTTGCATTTGCCCCTAATTCCAGCAGTAGGTAGTCACTTGTATTCTTTTAACATGATTTGGGAAATAATATACAGGGATTGACAAATACCCTTTTAACGAAGCACTACCTGATGGATGTACTTTATAATTTTATTTATTTTTCATGTTGATGCTTTGGTATTGTAATAACATTAAAAAATCTGTCTATGTCTACAAAGAATTCTTTTGACAAATTTGTGAATCACCACAATCTAATGAGAGTGATCTGCATTACATCAGGTTCCAGGACTGAGGCAAGTAATGCCTACAATTCATATTCTGATTTCTCATATTTTCCGTATGTCTTTAGACTCTGTTAAACAGGGAATGACCCTCCTTCACACTTCTGATTTTAATATTCCCTAAACAATTCTTTCCTCTTCCTTCACCCCTTACTTTTACTCTCACAGGTGTAGCCAGTTATCTGGTTGCTGGGTAAAAGCCATTGTTATGCATTTTTCTGTTTGACTTAGCTAATCTACCAAAAGATATAAACAACAATGGAGATATTGTTTCTTCTTTCACCTCCATTTCAAACCAGTGTTAAGACTGAGAAGAAATGAATGTTTGCTGGTTGGGCTTTCCCAGGCTCAGACTGGGGGTCAGTCCATTTGACTATTATTTAAGCTCTATCCACCAAGGTAGTCTTGGAAGGCTGACATTTTGGCCTTTCTTGTCTTTTTCTCAATTTTTTAGGGATCTTGAGAGTGGTGAGAGATACTTCAAATCCTAGATACCCTTCATAGATTAAAATACTACATTTGTCTCAAGACTCAACAAATTTGGAGCTATTGTAACTAAAAAGAGGGGTATCATTGAGAAGCCATGATTTTCCATTGTTTTCAACTATGTGTTACAGTTTTCCTTGTAAATCTCATTCTTGCAATGGTAATATGCTGCTACTAGGTGACAATGTTGCCACACATTCTAGACTTTAAGGCTTAGTTCCTTTTGATTGAGCTAGAAGTAGGCATATAATTTATGTTTCTGTGTTAACTTATGCATAGATTTTAAGTCTATAATTAAGTAAATTTTGTCCAATGCATACACCCACATAAGGAAATACCTCAATTGAAATAGGGAACACTTTCATCACCTTAGGAAGTTTCAGATCACTTTTACAGAATAGGATTCTCGAGAGAATGGGGGAGGGACAGAAGTGGGGAAAGACCCAATTTAGAAAATATCAGAATATCCAAGGTTAAACACGGTTCAAAAAGCATCCTTTCTCACAAATCACATGGCGGGGGAGGGGGTGTTAGTCTGTGTCCTACCTCTGCCTTTAGAGTGTTACTTATGAGAGCATGTTGTGCAAGTGAATGTTCTCAGAGTGGAAAATATGGGTAAAAAGCCTAGAACATTTAATGCAATAAGCCCCCAGAAACAATATAGCACTTACTTCAGTGTTTCTCAATTAATATCCCCTTGTTGAAGCATTAATCTTAAACACAGCTTCATCCATTTGCTGACTTGAAGGCAGAAATCTTCCCCAGGACCTTTAATCTTATTGGTAGACCAAACTGCTGGACAGATGCAGTTTTGCCAAGTGATCGGGGCATTTCTCCATATTATCAGTTGCCTTTCATGTGTGGCATCATGAGTGAGTAAAGAGCTATCTATGTGAGTCCTCACTGTAGAAGAGCCTCCACCACTCTCAGAACACTTGGGATGTTTGCTTTTTTTCCCCCAGCTTTAGTGAGATGTAATTGACATACAACATTAAGTTTAAGCTGTACACTATGATTTGATACAAATATATATTGTGAAATGATTACCACAAAATTAGTTAACACATTCCGTCATCTCACATAATTATTACTTTTGTATATGTATGGTGAGAACAGTTAAGATCTATATTCTTAGCAACTTTTAAGTATATAATACAGTATTGTTAACTATAGTTGCCACACTGTACCTTAAATCCCTGTAATTTATTCTTTTTAGAATCAGAAGTTTGTAGCTTTTGACCAACATCTCCCCATTTCCCCATCCTCAACCACCATTCTACTCTCTGTTTCTATGAGTTTGTTTTCTTAGATTCCACATATAAAGTGAGATCATATAGTATTTGTCTTTTTCTTGTCTGACTTACGTCACTTAGCATAGTCTTGGAATGTTTGCTTTTATCATAAGAAAGGAAATATAAATTCACTCTTGAAAATTAACAAATTACTCACTCTTTCTAGACATTATTTGGATTTTTCCAGCTAAGTATAATTTGATATTTTATTTTTTGCCAACCTAAAATGGCTTAGCAATTTTATTTTTGGAAAAAAAAATTGTAAAAAACATTTACCAAAATGCAAATTGCTTTAGTAAAATAGCTGTAAAGATTTTATGTCTTTGGAAAATGAAACAATCAACTAAAATACAACTCAGAAAAAATGAAAGTAAATAAAATGGCATTTTAAATACTATATTATCAAAAGAAATAGTAAGCAATAAAGGAAGCTTCCCCTAAGTTCTTTAATACAGAGTGCTACACTATGTCTGTGAGATTATGATGATGATGGTGATGAAGGCGACAGCAGAACTTAATTGCTCTCTCCCAGTGTCAGCCTCTGATCTAAATGTTTTGCATGTGTCACCTCCTTGCATCTTTAAGAAATAGACATCGTTATTATCGCTCGTTTGCAGGTAAGTAAACAGAGACTCACCTACATTAATGTCTGAGGTGGCCTAACTGCAAAGTGGCAAACCTAGGGGTCAAAATTAAACTGTATGACTCTGAAGACCTTGAACTCAACTCCCATGGCAATGTTTCTCCAAGTATGAGCTATGAACCGTTTATGTCAGTGTCAGTGGAAAATTCAGGGTCTTTGGCCTCACACAAAACCTTCTATGTTTATGTCCAACACTAATAATTAAAATTGACCAAGCTCACAGTAATTCTTAAAACACAGCTTCAGTGCATGTCCTCTCCTAACAGCCAACATATCTGCAAAGACAAAGGATGAATACAAAAAGCTGTTTTGTGTATAAAATTACTTCTTGGAATAAGGTAGAAACAATTTTTGTCTACTTTCATTATCTATGAAAATTGCTTAAATATCATGGCATCAAAAAAGAATGATTTGCTTTTACCGAATAGGAAATTCTTTTTACAATTGAATGTTTCTCAACTATTTGGCTGTCCCTCCACACACCTAAGTAATCAAATGTGCTCCTGTTACTAAGAGTGGTGACTAAAGCAGTGTTTGAAAAGGGAGAAGGAATAGGGTGTGTGTGAAAAATAAAAACAAAACACTGTTGATGGGAAAGTAGTTAATTACAATGATCTCCCTAGATCATTCTGATATAACCTGTAGCTTTTAGTTTTTATTTTTTGTTGAATATAGTTGACATACAATATTGGCTTAAGGTGTACAACACGATGGTTTGACATTTATATACATTTGGAAACAATCACCACAATGAGTCTGGCAATCATCTGTCACATAAAAGCTATTACAATATTGTTGACTATATATTTTATACTGTATGTTACATCCCCATGACTTATTTATTTTATGTCTGGAAGGTATAACCCCTAATTTTAGTTGAGAATCCTTGATGTCATTTTTGTCAACCACTTCTACATCTAATTTCAGTAATGTGCTATTTTGAATCTTGGTGGAAAAAAGTCACAGAACATATCATTGGCAATATTCATAAAAATATTTGTAGATCAAACATCACATGTTATAGTAACTGAACCACAAAACTTTCAGAAACTAGCCAAAAGGAGTTTTCAGTTTATCTTGTTTCATTGAAGGGGGATCAAAAAATTACTTGCTATTCAATGACGGGAAACGTATATTCTTTCAACAAGACATTCTGGTTAATATATTTTATTGTTTAGTCAATATTTATAAGAAAAAGAAGTTTATAATATATTATCCATGCTGACATAAATTGTTCTTTTTGATATGAATTTACAGAAAATGGTTCAATTATTTCAGAGACTATTTATATTCTGTCGCTGTAAGTTCTAAATATTTTGATGCTGAAAAATCAATGATCAGATCTAGTTTAGACTGACAGATATCCCCAAATTAAGATGTCAGATATTTGAATTATTCATTCTGAATAAAACCATAATGCCAAATGTTACTACTGAGTGTAAAGGAAATTGTCATATCAATTAAGATGAAATCAGTAATGATCCATATGTTAAAAAATCATAATTGTGAAGGAAGGCTGAGCCATTACTTAGGAACTTGAGTTTTATATGTTCATAAATACATCATTGATGTAGTAACTCTTTTCCTCTTTTTGAATATATAGAAAATAGTGATCTAAAAGATATAAAACCCACTATTTTTGTCACCAAATTTCAAGCATGTTTTGAATTTAAAAAAAGAAAATTTATTGCAAATGGAGGCACTCTACATGTCTCCATAATCATAGCTCTACATCTCCACAGGGGTGCAAGACTGTCACAATAGAGTGTCAGAAGCCATCAATTCCTTTGTAATTTTTAATCAATTTATCACCTCTTGAAATTTTGCCTGTATTGCAGCTCTCTGTGAGCATCTTTTATCAACCATACAGAACTATAAGCTCTTTGAAGGTAGAGTCATAGTATTCATCTTTGTTTCCACACTTGTAGCCTAGAGACTCGACAGTGGTAGACTCTGAGTAAAAAATTGTACTTTTCTGTGTCTGCTCTTCTCATGAATGACCTGAGAATAGAGGTTATGAAAACAGGTATTCCTGTTTTCCCATGATATAAACCATGGGAGAGCCAGGACCTGTGGTTTCTACAAGGCTTTATCACAGAACTAGGTTATAGTTGTCAGAAACATTTATCTCAACAACAGAAACAAAATTTTTAAGTGTTTTATCATGTGGATATAACTGCATTAAGATTTTCCAAGTTTCTTCTCTCCAATACTTTGTGAGGATTATTTAACATAATTATTAATCACCTACTACATACAAAGCACTGAAGAAACAGAAGAGGAAAATATAAGCTTGTCTCCGACAGCACCCACAGACTTTACTGAGTGAACATCTCAGAACTAAAGCAATCAGGATTCAGCCTTAGGTTACCAAGTGAGGAAGGGAGCATTGTAATTTAGGGTAAAGGGAGAAAGAGGTGGAGTCAGGAATGTTGGACATCATTCTGCGTGCCCCATCAGGGCAGTGCTAGAATTAGGCTATAGCACAGAGTTCTAAGTTCATTGTGTTAAATTATGTTGCCAACATAAGACTGTGGGTCATGCATTTTGATATGAAGTCAGCTCTCCTTCTTGAACATTTTCAAACAAAGCCTGAATGGGCTTTTTTAAAATTAAGGAGCTTGTAGTGGAGATTTTATGATAAAGTACAAATGTTGATGTTGGGGTTATGTGGAATGGGAAGGGAGAGGAAGCTGAAGTAATAAACTTTCTGACAACTCACCTGGCCATACTTCTCTGTGTCTGGAATCAGGTTACCAAGCCAAAGTCAGGAAATCTGGGGATGATTCAAATCTCTAAACCTAGATCAGAGACAAAGGACATAGACTTACAAAGATGGACTCACTAAATAAGCAAAATTAACTAAATACCTTCAAATATTATTAATTTAACTTTATTAGTTCATTTATCAAACCCAAATAAAACTATTACCTTATATATTAGTGATCTCAAATTATACTTCTATCTATGGAAATAATTGATAACATACAAATAATATCTTCTTATATAAATTGAAAATTGTGAATCAAATTATATCTTACATTTCTGTTAGCATTAATATTTTGAATTATTAAACCCCCAAAACTAGACATTTTAGTCAAATAACATTTTCTTTCTTTTACCAAAAAAGAGCTGCCAAGGAAACTAATTTTTAACTCCAAACTACAGAATATTTTTGCATTTAACCACTCTACTAAACAACACAGAGTGTGATCCTTAACAGTTGTTCAAAAATGTGAACCTAAGACACTTATATAACAAATTATAATATACAAATAAATTTTATTAACTTTTAGCTACAAAGATGGAAATATAGTTTGGTATAATTTAGAAATATGCTTAGTGAATGCTGAAACAACAAAGAAAAATTCTATTTAAACATAATGTTTCCAGAGAAAAAGGCAGGGATTATTTCTTTTATTAAGAGAAACTGAAGTGAGAGAATTTTCTAGTGCTGGTCCTTAGGCAGGCACTCATTTCATTTGTACCAGTAGTTTTCTGTATCATTTATCATATACGTTCTTTCTGAATACAAGAAAAGAGACATACTAAGGAATTGTTAAATAAAGTAATCACTGTTAAATTTTCCCATACAACTTAACTATAATTTATCTTTTCTTGCTCACATTTACGCAGTCAACACTTTAATACTTTCTGCCTTTTACTGCAATAAACTGTCCTCATATGCCTCCCTTTTCTGTCAATATTAGCATCTAAGTATAACAATTGATATAGCATATAAAAGTCAGACTTGAGAATCTGTCTTATTCCCTCATATTTCCTATATAACTTACTTTAGGCTCACAAAGACGATATAATTGTTAACACTAATTGAATGAATTCCCAATCATTGGCTAGTGTGGGGACGAGTGTAAGAGATAAAGAAAATAATATTCTCGTGCATTGAATAATGTCATTATCTGAAATGATCCTCAATTTTCAAAGAATTAAGAATAAAATGGTTACCAGTAAAAAGAAATTGAATATCATTTTCTCTTTACTTAGAAACAGAACCTTAGAATGAATGATATAGAACCGCCTGATTCTTTTAATCTTGAGTTAATCAGCAGGGTTACATTAGGAAAAAATCACTGTGACTCCAGTGGTGAATTAGGCAATTTTACCAATAAAAATTTAGTCATGCTTTGGGCTATTTTAAAGTATTTGTATTGTAGATGTAATTATTCATTGCAAGTTACACCAGTGTACACCGAAAAGGCTAGAGTGAAGAAAATGTATTCAAGATTTTTGTCACATTCAAAAAGGCCACTTTAAAATTAGGATGATAGAATCAGCCTGCATTAGTTATCTACTTTCCAAATGACTGGTATGGCTGTTTTCCTAAATCTGGGTGTTGAGTACAAAATTATCTTCTATAGTAAAGTGGTAGACTCTACATATATGAAATCAAAGCAGAAGTATGCTGAGTCATCTTAAAAGGGATAGTTGTGTCAAGGTCTGGTTGACCAGATTAAGCTCCTTTAAAGAATGCAGTGGAAGGTGGTTACTAAAGGAAGAACAGAATATCAGCAAAGCAAATTAATAAATACACATATTCTGTATACCAAGGGCTGTGCTCATTTCTGAGAATACAGCAGTAAATCCTAATTTCTAACCTTTCATGTTCATAAAATTGAATGAATAAACATTAGTAAACAATATATTCATAAAATAAGCATATACTTATAAATATAATATATATAATATATAATCTTATATCCTGTATGTATGTATGTATGCATGTAGATCCCAGAAGCAAAGTGGGTGAGAGTAACGGAAAACAGCGTTCTACTTTATTTATTTCTTTTATTTATTTATTTTTGGCTTTGTTGCGTCTTCCTTGTGGTGCACAGGCGTCTCATTGTGGTGGCTTCTCTTGTTGCAGAGCACAGCCTCTGGGCGTGTGGGCTCAGTAAGTGTGGCCTGCGGGCTCAGTAATTGTGGCACGCGGGCTCTAGAGCGCAGGCTCAGTAGTTGTGGAGCACTGGCCCAGTTGCTCGCGGCATATGGGATCTTCCTAGACCAGGGCTTGAACACATGTCCTCTGAACTGGCAGGCGAATTCCCAACCACTGCTCCACCAGGGAAGCCCCAGCATTCTACTTTAGACTGGGATGTCAGGAAGCATAGCTCTTGGGAGTTAATATTCATGCTAATGTTTGAAGGGTGAGCAAAACTTGGCCAAAGGAAGTGGGGAGCACTTCAGGGAAATAGAACAGCAAGGGCAAAAGCCCTGAAGTGAGATAGAGATTTACCTGTTGGAAAAAAAGGAGAGTAGGTCAATGTAACTGGAACCTAATAAGGGAGAGACCAGTAAAAGACAATGTTGTGATTTTTGTGAAGGCTGATGGGTTTTTCCCATCCATCTCACACTTCTGCTGTCCTCATGTTGGTTTCATTTTCAGACAGCTTTCTCCACTTTGTGGCAAACATTAGCAGCTCCAGTCTTTAAGGCTCAGAACGTCAGAAACATTCCTGTCTTCACAAATCTGCTTCTTTTGCGGTCTTTCCCACATAATTTAAAGGTGATTCCATCCTTCCAATTATTTGTGGGCAAACATGGTGTCATCTTTGACTCTCCTCTTACATGCCAAATATAAGCTGTAAGGATTTCTTGTAGGAAACACCTTCAAAATAGTTCCAGTGTCTGCTCAATTTTATCACGTGTCCCCGCTACCATCATCTTTCACTTGGATCACTGCAAGAGCTGTCTCCGTGATCTTTCTATTTCACATTTGCTCTGCTTCAGTCGACTTTTTCCGCGCGTGGGATTTCTCTAGTTGCCATGAGCGGTGCTACTCTTCGTTGTGGTGTGCGGGCTTCTCCTTGCAGTGGCTTCTCTTGTTGCGGAGCATGGACTCTAGGTGCACGGGCTTCAGTAGTTGTGGCAGGCGAGCTCAGTAGTTGTAGCTCATTGGCTCTAGAGAGCAGGCTCAGTAGTTGTGGTGCACGGGCTTAGTTGCTCCGCGGCATGTGGGATCTTCCCAGACCAGGGCTCGAACCCGTGTTCCGTGCATTGGCAGGCGGATTCTTAACCACTGCGCCACCAGGGGAGTCCCTCAGTCTACTTTTAAGGCAGCTGCCACTCCTCTGACCTCATCTCTACCTCATCTATTATCTTTTCTCTTTGCTCACACAGCTCCAATCACATTAAAAAACCATAATTGTGCATACATCTTTCCAGACTTTAGTTTATTGGATCTATCTCAGGAAATTAAAGAATTTTATGACAACATACACGTAAATGTTTGCTATCATGATTCCTAATAAATTATAATATTAGCAGCTATTAATATTATTATTGATGATTATAAAATTGTTTAGTCAATACAGACAAAGCATGCTATTTATAAAGACTTTTACTTCTATTGTTCTATTTCTAGTTGTCTCCATAAGCTAATACAATACCATTAGAATTTAAACAATGCATTTTTTGTAAGGTACCTAGTTTAAAAAGTTATTAATTTTGTATTAATCTGGAGTAAATCTGGACAAAGTAGACAAATGACACCATTGAAATTCAAGATTTAGACTTTAGGTGGCTGAAGAGTTACTAAAACCCCTTAAGGAAAAGTGCACAATAAGCTATAAGCACAGAGACTTGACATAGTGTCTGATGCCTATATGCTTATGGAATGAGTTACCAGTGAACATGGGACTCAACAAACACTGCAGCTGAAGGGAGTAACCAAGAGGATGTTACAAAAAATTTATGGTCTTTCTTTATTACTTATTTGCAATTTCTCACTTTGAGTACCTTATCCTTGTACCTGGTATCTGAAAAAAAGGAACTTGGAGAAAACAACTTGCTCCAGAGTGACTCTCCATATCTTATTTTCAAACTGTTTTTTGCTCTCTAATTTTCCTTTTTATGGTATACTTATTGCTTAAATGATAGATGGAAGGAAGTTCACGAAAGGGACCAATCACATTAAAAAAAAAAAAAAAGTTCTGTGTGCAGTAGTGAGAACACTACAGTTTCACTTCCTGCACTGCTTACCCCCTACTTGAAAGATATATTATGTAAATTAGTGCCTCATCCATTTCACTTTAAAGCTGGTGAAATATTTCCAGTCTCTATACATTAAAAAAAAGGAGTCATCTAATATACTCTATATTCCAATTAATTAATTATTTATGAAATGACAGCATAATGACTGAAAAAAGGAAATGTGCATAACAAGGCAACTAAACCCCTTTCAGGAAGAATCTCCTGCCAAGAAAGTATTGAACTATATGTATAATGTTATAAAATATGTTTTTCAGTACTGGTATTTGAGTTCTACAAGAGGAAAGGCACATTCTTGATAAACAATAGAAGGAAAACATAATTATTTAAGACTCTCCATAATAAGACATTCATAATCTGAGTTCTTTGTGTGAAATAATGCTCCTTTTCTGGCAAAAATGTAATTTGGTAGATGAAAATCTACATTTTGTTATACGTGAATATAAAATATATCAATTGTAAAGCAGGTTATTTTTCTCCAGTGTGTTTCATAAAATTTACCATGACAGAAGTACAAATCTTAGTTTATCCTGGAATCTGTTTCTCTTTTATTAATAAAACTTATATTTAAACATATAAATTAAACTAGAATTGAATGCTATATTCTTTGTCTAGGAAACCATTCTCATTTATTTCCTAGTGAAATTGAAAGTATATAATGGAAACTCATAGAACATGAATATAAAAATATGAAATAAAAATAATGTCAATATTTATATCAATGTTATCGTGTTACATGGCTTTCTGTGGTGTTTCAACATGTTGCCATTAATCTAAAAGAAATATGACAGTAAGACAAAATGTAAACTTAATTTGGGACAGATTCTTTTATTCTACAGGAAAAGTGCATAAAGTGCGTATCTTTTAACAACATGGACACTCTAAAACTAAAATTCTTAGTGAAACATTAACTGATTATATATTTTAACTGGGAAGTCAATGAGAATATACATATTTGTTCAACTTGAAACACTATAAATATAGAACATCCTGTCATTTATAAACATATATAAATGTCTATATTTTCATATATAGTAAGAAATTTATTTATTAAATTTTATTTTAAGAAGGACCTCATTAAAAACAGTGAGAAAATAATGTTTCTCCCTGCCTGGCATTGCCACAATATTTATTGCTGTTACAGTAAATTATTAGGTCAAGAATGAATTCTTGGGCTTCCCTGGTGGCGTAGTGGTTGAGAATCTGCCTGCTAATGCAGGGGACATGGGTTCGAGCCCTGGTCTGGGAGGATCCCACATGCCGCGGAGCAACTAGGCCCGTGAGCCACAAATACTGATCCTGCGCGTCTGGAGCCTGTGCTCCGCAACAAGAGAGGCCGCGATAGTGAGAGGCCCGCGCACCGCGATGAAGAGTGGCCCCCGCTTGCCACAACTAGAGAAAGCCCTCGCACAGAAATGAAGACCCAACACAGCAAAAATAAATAAATGAATTAATAAACTCCTACCCCCAACATCTTCTTTAAAAACAAAAAAAAGAATGAATTCTTCAGAGGACAGTAGCCATGTTGGGCATTTTAGAACATGAGAAGTTTTTATTGCATCCAAAAGAAAGCCCTGGGGTCATACAATAACAGCATAAGTATGAATATTTTTTATGAAGGCCATAGAAACCAATGCCACTTAAATATGTGTGTTTTCATTCCACGAATATCTATTTTTAAGTTTTGCTTAACCCTAGCCTCCACTTACCAAAACCACCCTCCTTAGAAGGAATGGACAACTACAAACATGCAAAAAATTGTTCAGCTACACAATTATTCCTTTTCAGTCTGTACTGAAGTCTTTCCTTCATTGGCTCTATCCCAGTCACATTTAAACATGCTTTAACTGCTTCCACATTTAAATATAAAACAAACAATCGAACATTTGAATGCATACCCACATGCATCAATCCAATCCAAAGTCTCAATTACCATCTATGAACCGATAATTCCTTAATCTTACACTCTATATGCTTAATGGACAGCTCATGAACTTCAAACTTAGAATGTTGATATATCAGTTTTTCTCACAAATTTTTCCCTTCTCCAGGTTTATCTATCACATTAAATAACCTGCAATTACTCAACCTTGGAAATATCTTTGATTTGTTTTTATTCTGTTCCCCACTACAATTGTTAATCATCAAATTCAGTTGATTAATTCTACTTATTCAAGGTGTCTTAAAAGATATACTGATATCTCAGCATTCTGCCACTAGCATGGGTTACATCTTTGTCCTGACCACTGCAATAATCTCCTGTTTGTTTCCCTGCATCCACTTGCCCTGCTCCAAATCATTATTTTCAAATAAAAATCCAACTGTATCAGTTCTGTTTAAATTTTTCTAATGAATTCCCATTGATCTTGTTATAGAATCTGAAACACTTAATAGAGCTTAAAAGGATCTCCACATGAAGCCTTAACTTCCCAGACACATTTTACCATACCCTGTACCCAGATATTCTAGACTTTATAGTGCCTCAAATATGCCACATTCTAATTCTAGTCCAGTGCTTTACATATGCCACATTCTCTGTTTAGATTGAGCTGACCCATTCAATTCTGTAGTTTCACTTCAGTAATCTACTTTTCCTTATAACCTGAGCATAATGTCATTTTATCAGAAAATCTTCCCTAGTTCCATAGAGTAGGTTAAAGTACCCCAGTATATGCTCTTTTATCACAATGTTCCTCTATGTACATCACACATGCACTTATTCTGTCTAGATAATCTACTCCATGAGGACAGCCACCTTCTCTATCTTATTCTAGCTGCATTTCAGTGCTTAGGATAAGTTTTAATCAATGCATGTTTCATAGAATTAAATATACAGTTAGTCATAAAACCTAAACACATAGTTATCATTTATGTTTTGTTTTTTATAGATCAAGTTCCTTCAGTGGTGTACAAAAGGCACATGATTATTTAATGAAATAACAATCATTAAACAAATCATCTGAGGAAACCCAGGGATTGAAGGGAATTAGTGTTAATGCATTGTGTTTATAGCAGTTTTGCATAGTGCATTGTATTGTGCATAGATAATGAGATAACACATTGAATACGTCATGTAATGTCATTAGCCACATCATGTAATAGTGATCAATATTTTGTTACCTATATTGACTTATGCTTTCAGACTGTGGCCATGCAGTAGAATAGACATTCTGAGCTGAAAATTGTACACTTGCTTATAGTCTTCACCTGAACGAACACTGGTTCACTGCTTTTTTTCACCTTAATAAACTTTCAGGACTAAGCACTGAGAAGAGTGATCTCCTTGGACAAATAGGTCAGTGAGGCATAAAGACAGAAAGGTAAGGATCTGACAAATTGCTTCTTGAATAAAAGAGGAACACAAGAGGGAGTTCTGGCTTCCAGGTATCATCTAAGAAAAAGTATTAAGAAGTATATGGAAAGGAATGCCTTCCTAGAGATCACACTTACGTTTCCTCTTTTTTTTTCCTGAGCCATACTGAGAAGGAATATTTCTTTTAGACAGGGGTTCATTTGAAGTGTTTATTAAATGTAAGGGGTTTTGGGTTTTTTGTTTGTTTGTTTTGTTTGCTTGTAACTTGTACGTCATCCTCAAGTTTATAAAAAAGGGAGAAAAGGAAAGAGTAGTCCGTCACTTTGGAGACTGAATGAGCCACAATAATTTCTCTTCCCAAGATACCAATAGTCAGTGTAGAAAAAACAATTATAATTACAATTGAAAGCTTAGTTTAAGCAGTGAGGAGGGATATACTGGCACTGTTCTATAATCCTTTGAGAGTGTTTTGCTTTGGCATTTGGTTCCAGTATAAATAATGCTTTCATCCTTTAATGGCAATGCTAGCCATCGTTATCTGGCATAAATGCAAATATCTATAATATTAAAGATACTTGGGTTTTGGAGGGTGTCTCAAAGGTGAGTTACAAATATCAGAGAGGTCCTGGACCTGCATTTCTCCTGGGTCCCTCCTGAATAAGCATCTACTAAATTTGCTCCAAAGATCCCAATCCCCTGGAGTTGGGAAGGCCAAAATGGTAGAAGTGACGCACATAGAAACACCAGGGAACCTAGTGCTAATGAGGAGTGGGTGGCAGATAGCCATATGTTCAAATTATTTTATGAAAAACGTTCTCCATGACAGCAATTGATTGGATCATTCTTATGAAGCTCAAATACTGAAGCTTAACCTCACTTCAGGTCCACGGTGGCTCTGAGAAGAGTCAGTTCCTGCTGTTATTATGTACAGACAAAGGGCTCATGCAGAGAATGCTACACATGATGAGGAACTGCTCCAGCTTTTAAGAAGTACTGTCCGAGGACTTCAGGCAGCCCATGGATATTGAATCACTGAGCTCATTCTCATCTACATTCTATGGATAGAACATGTCAGAAAGCAAAATGGTAACAAAGGAAAACGACAGTATCCCTGCTCCTCACCTAGGTTTCTACCAAATGACCATCCCCAAAGTCCCTAATTCAGAGAATTTTATTTCCAAAATACCCTGAGAGGGAGAGGTCACAGAAGGCTTTGTCATTTCATAGATTATGTTCAGAGCATAAAACAAAGCCACAAGGTGTTTGACCCTTTGGAGAAATATTGTGCTTTTTGAAATCAATAATTTGTGAGAACACAGAAAACATGCTGATATACTGTATATTCCCTAAGTTTCACAGCCCTGGGTCTTCTCATCATGGAAATGCATTAAAAAAAGTTAGAAAAATATATACATATGGCTGTGATAGACCATGGCAGTCTGAACAGGCTCATTAGTAATAAATTGTCAAAATATTTCCTGAATTCAGAATGTCCTGGGGTGTTTATGAGGAAGCTGCTGGGTTTTAGCACAGGATTTGAAGAGCAGATATAATTAAAAACGTATGGCTAATGAGAATTTTAAAAATACCTTTGTTTTCTCAAATGGTTTTATTACTTTGGCAGGATGCTCAAAGGCAGTGAGTGCTTCCCAATCTTTTTCATGGCGTGGTATACACAGAAAATAACAACATTGGTGTGGAAACACAAGAGTAATTGGGAAGAATCCTTCGGGACAAGAAGGTTGCCAGGCCAGGTGACTCCAAAAGCCACAGGCCCACCATGCAACTATGATAAGAATGAATTCAGCAGCACTTAAAAACACCCAATACTTTATTAAGGGAAGGTTGACATACAAAAAGCTGAACATATTAAATGCTTAATGAGTTTGGCGATAAGTATATACCCATGAAACCATCACTACAATCAAGGTCATAAACATATCTATCACCTCGAATAATTTCCTCTTCCTATCTTTATTTTTTTTCTTTAATTAAAAAAACAAAATCAATGTCATGTGAGTTTCAGTTTGTTTCAGTTTCAACAGGACACTGTAAATCAACTATACTTAATTAAAAATTTTTTTTTCTTTTGGGGTAAGAGTGATTAACATAAGCTAGCCTTGTAGCAAATTTTTAAAGTACAGGATACAGTATCATTAACTGTAGGCCCTGTGTTGTACAGTAGATCTCTGGAACTTATTATCTTGCATAACTGAAACTTTGCACCCTTTGGCTGACACCTTCCCATTTTTGCCTCCCAACAGCCCCTGACAAACACTACTCTATGTTCTGGTTCTATGAGTTTGACTATTTTAGGTTCCCCATAAAAGTGTAATCATGCAGTATTTGTCCTGTGTCTGGCTTATTTCACTTAGCATAATGTCCTCCAGCACTTCTTAACCCTTCACTGTACATGAGCCTGCAATGGCACACTGACTGGAGAGCTCCATCCTCAGGTATTATCTTGAGAGAAAAACTCATTGGGGATAATTTAACTGGATGTCTAGTTCATGCAGGTTTACAAATTTATTAGTGTATATTAGCTTATAATGCTCTCTGTTGGGATATGCCTAGGGAGAGCATGACTTCAGCTCAAAAACTGTGATAGATCCCAAAGGCACTGAGCACCAGCTACCTTCACACTTTACTGAATGTTTCTTCTTGAAGAGAGATCTGAGTGGCATATTTCCGTAATTGCAACAGTCTACCACTTGTGCTGAGGACATCCATTTCTCCATTGTTAAGAAAACAGCACATCTATTGCTCATTCTCAGGAGCTTCTTTCTCCTGAAGGGAAATTTAGAAGAAAAAGTTTGGGGTTTCACAAAACAGCCCAGGGCCATGACTTGTGTTAATCCTTTCCCTCCACTGCCATTCATTCTACACCTCTGAGTGCAGAAAAATCTGAGCCCCTGGCATCCACATGCTTCTCAAGCCAGGGTTGCTGCATTTATCCATTTACAGTTATAGCTGGGCAAGCAGAACCCTCATGAATTATTTAAGTTTTCCACATACTTTTACTGCCCCAGTGGTGTAACAGCAGGTATCTGCCTTCTTTTGCTGATCAGTTTCAATTGTCTGTCTGGATGGGAACTCCTCTAGTATTGATCTCTGTGCCAGATCTTCTCTTTGCATCAGCCAACACTTTCTCAGAGCTACATCACAGTCAGAGGTTTTTTCTACCCCATCTTCCTTTTTCTCCATCTCTCTCACAGGTATCAGATCTACATCATGGTCTGAATGCCTTCTTATCCTACTCCTGTTCCCTTCTCCCTTTATCTTTCACAGTCGTTACCCCTAATAAATGTTTTGCACTATTAACTCTATCTTGTTCACTTCTCAGAGGACACAGACACAATGAGCAAGTGTTGGAAAGGAAACAGAGTAAGTCAGGCTGAAAAGTTCAGCATCCTCTCCAAAGGAATGAAGTTGAACTAGAATAAATCTAAAGGAGATAAAAAGGGCTAGTTTACCAGACTTTGCAGTACCTATTAGGTAGTCCATAGAACCTTACACAACGATTTTAGAAATCATTAAAGAAAAATACTTTAAAGCAAACTCAAAGTTGGGTCTTTAATCCAAAATTGAAGAGGCTTTCATGTGTAAATGCTTCCTAATATTGCATTGTCGGCATTCAACCTCCTGGTTCTAGAAGAGATTATCATTTGATTATTAATTATGTTAAATTAAGTATTAATAGTACTTATGAACAATTATCACTTATTATCTTCCATGGTTGGTACTTGGTTCAGTGACTAAGAACTTGAGCTGCTATTCTCTGGTAAAAATTTATACCTGGTGGTACATGCTGAACTTGAACAGGGGAGAAGTGGACACCCCATCACAAATATACTGCAGGTAATAGATATGAGTCTCATTCTCTGTTTACCTCATTGTGAGTGCTAATTTTGTGGGTAGTACTTGCTGGCTTTTGGGAATTCAGAGATAAAAGTCACAGTGCTTTCCATAGAAAAGGTGACATAGGTTCAATTGTATTATATTATGATAAATGTTATAGTAAACGTAATAATGTGATTTTATGAGCTAATATAGGGAGTTCCCTAACTTAGCCTGTCATAGAGGAAGTGAGAAGGCAAGAAAATATTTCCATGCTTTGAAAGAAATACTAACAAGAAGAATGAGGATAGCATGTTTGGAAAAGTGAAAATTCTTCCATATTGTTCAAGAATGGGATAAGTGTGGAATATTTAGACATGCACCTGGGGCAAAATACTAAGGCCCAAATGAAGTAAAGTAATGGAGTAAGATCTTCTTTTAGCAGTAGAGTGAAATAATATTTTCAAAATATCATTTTGTCAGTAGTATAAAATAAATATCAATTTTCTAATGTTATTTTTATTATATCTTTCTTCACTGTTTACAGTCAAGTGTTTTGGCAGTTAAAAAATTTGAATATTGCTATCATTACCTTTTTATCATTTTCTCTAAGTCCTTTCCTTCTTTCTGGTATATAACTTTTCCTCTATTTATCTATTAGTCTTTGCCTAATCTTTTCTTTGATGCTAAAGAATGTTGAAAAATCATTCATTTCCAAGTACATCTTCATTCATTTGACTATAGCAACATCTCAGAATTACTTTTATTTCAACTTTAAAAGATAAATCTCAGTTATATTTAATAAATATATATTCTAGATTTATTTTTAATACTGATATTTTTTTCTTTATTCCTTAGAAAGATGCCAGCTAAGTTCTCTGTTATGAGTCAGAAAGTTATTCAAACCTACTATTTTTCATAGTAAATAAAATTAAAATAATTAGACTTCCTCAAGAGCAGAGATAACCCTCAACATATATTGATAGGGACAGAGTAAAGCGACAAAGTAGGTGATTAAATAGTTAATCCCACCAGGGGATTGTAAGTAGAAAAAAATATGGGAGACCACTGTAAATTAATGATTACTCAAGAAAACAGTTTTACTTAACCACAAAACCAAGCAGGCTTGCCTAGCAACGAAACCATGGGACAAAAGCACGAGACATGTCCCCAAACAGTAAAACAATGGTGGCATGGGACCCACATCCAGCCCAGTGAGCTCAGTAAGTTAATGATTCCTAGGACATACTCTCTGCACACATAAAAAACAATAATATATGAAAAGGTGCTCATTGTACAGAGACCTGTAATAATTTTTACAGTCCTGGCTTGACCATGTAAGGACAAAAAAACTCAACCTGGAGGAGGAGCTGTTGATGAAAGCATAACGTCTACTCAAGAATGAAGGAGAAAGTGGTCTTTTCCCCCTCCTCACTTTTCCTTTAATTATAAAACTGTAGCCTACTAAGTTCTCGGGCGCGGCACTCTCTCGCCCACACTCTTGTAAGCTTCAGAAGCATCCTATTCCTATAAATCGTTTCTTATCCATCACTTTACCTCTTGCTGAATTCTTTCTGCACTGAGACATAAAGGATTGGGCTCCTTGCAGCCCCCCGAAATGACACGTATTGGTTTCACATATGACTGTATATATACATATACATATATATATATGTATATGCATATATGGAATTTTTAAGAAATCTGTAGTACATAATGCATAATTGGTCATAGATACTTTTGAGTAACTAATAAAAGTGACAGTTTCTCCCCAGAAAAATGAACATAATTTTATCAGATATTTTTTATAAAATTTATTGTATCGAAACTTTATTTTCCTCACATAGATAGAATACGAAAATAATCCTTACAAAGAGTTACGTCTCTCTCAGTTTTATCTTTCATGTACAAACAAATTCCACTTTCAGAGAAGTAAATACATTTTTTAAAATATCTTAATAAAACCAAATTCTATTCCTGCACAAAAGTGTATTTCAAGAGAAAAACAGCTATAGTTTGATTTGCATAAGAAATTGAAATTTCAAGCAGTCTTTTACATGGCAAGTTCCAAGTGATGTTTTATATCCAGTTGATTTTGATTTTTCACTTTTATAAGAAATGCAATCTCTTGCTCAATGTTACTCACAGTATCAGAATCAGTATCAGAACTCCTACAATTTGTTTTTCCAGATATCCATAGGCTTGTGTTAAGAATCACTAGATTCTAAAAGAATATTTGTGCCAGAATATATATTGATCTCTTTTTATTCAAGTTAATGAGATAACATCTGGTTCAGTCTGAATTATGGATTATTTATTGGTAAAAATGAACCTGATTTCAATTCTAAGGCAAGTTTAACCAAAGTATGATTCAAAAGAGTACTAACAGTTCCTAGGTCTGTAAGGCTTGGTTTCTATTAAAGGAAACAAGGTTTATGATTTTTCACTCCAACCTAGAAAATATATTCCTGCAGCACTGAAAAATTTTTCATAGCTATTTGCCTGTAATCGATGGTCCTGGTATCATTTCAAGGTTCTAGCCTAAAGAAAATGAAATTTTTCAGCAGCATCCATTATGGTGGCTGGAGGGTGTTGAATTGAAGATTCGTCTTATTTGTAATGCAAAAAGTTTTCCAAGTTTTTATTGAGCTCTTTCTTGTCCAATAGTTCTGAGAGTGGCTTTCTTCTACCTGTGATAACAGTGAAATTTACACCAATATTTGAATCAAACACTTGAGTCCTTCCTGTGGGAAAGCCTTCAGTGTGCATTAAGCTTCACATTCTCTTCCTATTTCTTGATCAAAGTGCTAATCTAAAGCCCTTGTTCCAATAAAATTGATAATATTCATAGCATTAGCCAAGTATATTTGTTTGTTTCTAAATAACCAAAATAAGATGAAAACCAGTTGAACAAAAAATGGAATTTGGGGTTTAGGGAATCCAAAGATAATTAAAATAACCAAATTAAGAGGACAGAAATGCAGCTGGACCCCAGTCACTACTGAAAATAGGGATTAAAAAAACCCACAGGAACTCTCCCGCTCTAGTCTCTGCTTTTCTCAGTGGATTTGTTATATCCCCCCCCCCCCGCAATTTTATTTTTCCTTGTTCTAGGAAACATAACTGTTGATACCTTCAAGATTTTAAATATTATAACTTCTACAGGGGAAGAATTTATCTAGAATCTCAGTTTCCAGAGACTCATTAATCCAGCCTTGTTCAGATGAATTCTATACTGATCAGTGTGGTAAGCGCCTGAGGTCATATAACAACTTAGAAGCTTCCAGAGTAGCAATATGGATAGGATATTACACCAATAAGATTATAGGGACAACTGGGAAAATATTTTCATTGATGTCACCCACAACATGTTGAAATAAGTTTTAATGCTAATAGATGCTATACAGAAAAGAATACTACACAATGTGGCTACCTGTTTTAAAATCAGACAAACTAAGCCTTTCAAGAATGTCATCAATGTTTAGAACCACCTATTTTTATTCTGCTCAGTGTTTTGTATGACAAATTTTTCTCCATGTGGAAGTTGTAGACATCCTTTAAAGTTTTCAAAAGAGGCTTAGCTTAAAAAATGATAATTTTTTTCTGGTGTCAATAGGAATGCAGCCCCAAATTGGGAACTAAAGACTCAAGTAAACATTATTAGTTTTATCCTAGAAAGGGAAAATCGTGTATCTCTCAATATTACTAAGACATATATAAAAATAATTAAAGAAGCTTTAGTAATTCTTTGGTAATGACATCATGAAAAAGTAGATGTTTTAATTTTTTATGGTAGAAATTGTCAAACGTATTTAAGAGTTTGGATAAATAACAAATTACTATGTACCCATCAAACAGATTTAACAGTTATCGATATATGCCCGATCTTATTTCACCTATATCTCTTTCACTTGTCTCCATAACAGATTGTTTTAAAGTAAATACTAGACATAAAACCATTTTTCCTGTAATACTGAAATAGTTATATCTACAAGGAGATTGAAAATTTAACTTAGTTTTATGTGTTTGTTTGAATCAGATTTCAAAGGGTTTTATAGTTTTATACACATTGCATTAGGCTGATGAATCTACTAAGTCCCTTTAATTGTTTTCTTTTAATTTAATTGTTCCAGAAGTGGGATGGACTTCTCACATTTTGAATTTTTTATCTCTGTAAGAAAAAGGAGTAGTAACTGCTAATAGGTAAAGAGTTTCTCTTTGGGGTGATGAAAACATTCTGGAATTAGATTGTGGTAATGACTGTATAACTTGTAAATATACTAAAATCCACTAAATTGCACACTTTTATATAGTGAGTTTTATGGTATGTGGATTATATTGTTTTTGAAAAAGGAAATAAAATCAGAACATTTAAACTGGAATAGAATTAAAGTATCTTCTGGCCCAGTGGTTTCCAAACTGGCTGATTATTGAAATCACATGAAGAGGTTCCAATATAAACAGATTTTTTAGACATTCTTATTTCATAGGTCTGAAGTGAAGCATAGAAGTATTATATTTTAAAAGAGATTCTGTGATTATGATTAATATTTAGGCTTCAAAACCATTAAGAGGAAAATAAAGCCCAAAGACATGTAATCCCAAGGATCAAGGAGCTAGTAGCAGCAGGAATCATAAGCCAAGCCTCTCAGTTTCTTTTTCGTGATCTTTTCATAATGCTGTGCTGCTTCCCATTATAGGCAGCTTCAAACCAATTAAACTTGATACACATGGTCCTTTATGTCTCCTGTATATCCTATAGTGACCCAAGAAAAGCCATTTAAGCTGGGTTCCTTCTCGTTTACCCTAGGTCAACAATCCATCTCTTTCCCATTTCTGCCCCCTTCCCTTCAAATCCCCTGCATCTCCCTTTGATCTGGAACAAGACAGCAGTGGGGTTTATGTTGCAAATTTAGACAATCATGCTGAGGAAGGGGAAGTAGATCAAAATAAATCCACAATTCTGTTTCAACACGATGGATTTAAGTATATTTTTATTGTTGCATTGTACCTGTCTCTTTCTAATTTTGTTTGCCTGCCTTTTCATGCCTCTCTCTCTCTCTCTCTCTATTTCTTTCTAAAATTTTCTCTACTCTGATACCATGTTCCTAGTTCCTGAGAAGAAGGTCAACCAAAGCAGAGTTGATATTACTATATTCTACAATATATGTTATTAATGCCTATGCAAATACTCTGTAACTAAAACAACCATGTGGTTATATGTCTATGGAGGAGAAACATAAAGTTATAAAGGAGCAATTTTGAGGGAATTATTAATATGATTTTCACTTTGACCTTTTTAGTTGCATGATCTTCATCCTAGTTGGTCTAAAGAACACATTGACCAGGGTATAGTCTAGCATTCCTTACAGAATGAATGAAAGGAGTGTGAGATCATGATTTAATATGGTGATTAACTTAATTACATGAGTTAAGAATTGTACACGAGTTAAGAATTGTAAAGTTGTTAGAACTATGTCTGACACATAGTGCCTTTTGAGTGTTATTATTGTTAGTATTACTAAAGGAGACACAACATGGATTTCTCCCTGTAGTATAATAGTGAAGATACTTCTGCCCCAGTTCTTGAAACAAGGTTTACTTCACTGGAGGTGAAGCGTGGGTGATGTTAGGGGGTGAAAAAAAGGATTCGGGGATGGAAACAAGAGATGGAGGCAGAAATGTAAACTGATAGAGACCAGATCATCTAATAAACAAAGCACCAAAGACTTCTAGCTCTTTCCTGCCAGCTTATGTTTGCACACAACTACCTTCAGACATCATCTTGGGCGGAAAGCAATGAAGAGCAAGGCTATTTGAGAGAGGTAGCATTTTTTTCTAGAGAGGCTGAATATTAACTGAAAAGATTGTTTAAATGATGAAAGACAGTAAAGGGACTTCTGTGTCTATTCCTTTGCTACCATGTTGTATTTGTTGTTTTCTTCTGAAAACCCACTATCCATTCTTCCTTCAGTTGCCTCATTTGGCAATTCATCTTCTCACACTCTTAAACTGAACATATGGCTTCATTTATGTGGTCCCACCTCTTAACTCTATATAAGTGTTTTATTTAAAGCTGTGATCCTGTTGTGTAGCATTAATATTAGCGGGTGATATTTTTCTCATGTACAATCCAATGTAAAAGACTGAATAGTTGAATTTGACAGGTATCCCTTCTAATGAACACAACAGTGCCAAAGATAATTCTGAAGCAGTATATTTGAACTCACAAAGTCTTCGCATATGGAATTTATTTTTTCTAATTTTTTCAGTGGTTACATATGATTAAGAGGAATATAGCCTTCTAGATCAAAAGCATCTGTGGATAGATTGTGTGCTGCATTTTGTGTCCTATATTATGTGGTAAAGTGAATTTTCCCCACTCAGATACATAATAGACTATGATCTTTGTTCTCCACTGGTGTCTCCCTCACCCCCTGCATTGGAAACATTGGTTGCCTTTGCTATAAATATCAAATGAACAGTGTTAGGGAAATTCAAGTGGCTGTTGAAATAAATTTTTAGGTCCAAGATGGAGCAGCTCCTCCCTGGGGTGCCACATCAGCAGATTAAAACTAAGATAACTTTCCCATTCCTGTAAATGCTTCACTTGACCAGAAACACTGTATATCCAGCCAGCCAATCCCCAAATGCCAAAAATCTGTAATGACTTCCTTGTTCTAAATAAGGTCAGATATACAACCCCAGCCAATCAACTTAAGCTAAACACACTTTTCTTAATCCCCAATTGTCTTCCTCTATAAAAGCTTGCAGCCCTGTTCCTTGCTTTGCATTTCTCTGGACTCTTGAGGGTGGAGACTGTCTGCTCCGTGAAATGTAAAATAAAATTTGCTTATATCAACTAAATTGTTCTCTTTGATTATGTTAACATGACCCCTTATAAAATTTTGCTTTGGCATAGCTTGTATTAGCAAAATATGTCCAAAACTTTCATACCACTTGTAATTTTGTGTTGCAAAATGTACCTGAGAGGGAGGTTTTTTATAAAAGAAGGAGCAGAAAAAGAATTAATAGGCAGAGGATCTCAGGAGTTCTAATTTGATGCATTAGGAACTACAGCCTCCACCTCCTCCATACCACCATTTCTGATATTTAAAAAAAGATATGGTTACCAAAGGGGAAATGTGTGGGGGAGAGATAAATTAGGATGTTGGGACTAACATGTACACACTACTATATATAAAATAATCAACAAGGACCTACTGTATAGCACAGGAAAATCTACTCAGTACTCTGTAATAAACTATATGGGAAAAAAATCTGAAAAAGAATAGATATATTCATATGTATAATTAAATCACTGCTGTATACCTGAAACTAACAGAACATTGTAAATCAACTATATTCCAATATAAAATAAAAATTAAAAAAATATAAGACACAGCAGAATACACTCACTCTAGACCTTAGAGATAGATATAGAAAATTCTTTGTACAGATATGCATGCCAACATGTGTGCATGCTACCCCTTTCTTGTATATGCCATAAATATAGTATTTAGTTCATGTGGTGTGAAGCAAGAAAAAATTACTAGCTCAGAAAAAATTCCAGAGAACAAAAATTTAAGCCATTTCTGTATTTCTGAATTTTTCTTGACCCTATTCAAAATGTGGACTTGAAATTATTAAATGTTAGTTCATTTTACAACTATAGAGATTAATATCCTCCTGTGGGGTGTGTGTGTGTGTGTGTGTGTGTGTGTGTGTGTGTGTGTGTTTACTTGTTTTCTGCTGTGTTTCAGAATGAAGTTAACCAGGATTAGTTTTATAGTAATAAAGGACCGTATTTTTAGGGAAAAAAATAGAGCAACATGAGATTACTGGCGTCATGGTTTTATGATGTATCCAGAGAGACACAGCTGAGCCCTGGAACTGAAGTCTAGTGCCTTACCCAGACAAATACAAAGGGATAAGGTGATTAAGGATGGTGCTGAGAAAAGTTTATTTCATTTCATCCACTATTTTGTTTCTGGATTTAGCATCTCCAAAAGTTTGCTCAGGAAATAACACTGTTCCAAGAACGACACGATAAAAAAAATAACTTTTGTAATAACAAAGAGTTGTAACTATTTCTTACCAGTGTTCACCCATCTTTGAATGAATTAATATCAGTTTCAAAAGCCTGATGATCAAGATAGTGTAATTGGGCTGATTTAGTATTAAAGAATAGAATTAGAAATTGTAGAATATGCCAGAGGCTATAAATTTCATTGGTGATTGGGCTTTGTCTGGGATTACCTATGGTAAATTTACAGTGTCTAAAATAGTGATGCTTATAAATGAGGTACTTAGTAAGTGTTTGTTACATGAATTTGTGAATGCATATTTGAGAGTATGCAAAAGAAGGTATAGCAATGAATATCTCAGGGAGTACTTGCCAGTAATACTTTGCAGAAACCAAGTTATTAAACTTTCATTATGAGAAAGGGAGTAGGTGACTTAAAAATGTGCATAGTTAATTATTATCCTCTTTTCTATGAGCTAAGTTCATTTTATGCCTGAGTGGAACCTGGGTTTGGGAAACAGGATTCTGCTCAGTGGATGTCTGTCTGTACTAGATACATTCAGAAGGAGACTCAAGTAGAAAGTCAGCTCATTAGAAAGACTACTAAGGTCAGTGGTTCCCAAAGTTGGAGAATGCATATTCTAATTTCAGTTAAAAAATGTTATTACAAGTTCTTTCTTAAATGGGCTGCCATTTGTCAGTGTAGTATATAAAGTATCTTCAAGTAACTCTGAAGAGTACCCACATTCACTCCTTCCCTTTTAGTGTATTCTAACTTGGTAGATAGTTCACTATTACCCAAAACCATGAACAGTAAATTTCATATGAACATGTTTTCTAATGGTAGAATATTTATAATAGAGTGGAAGGAATGCAGAAGTACCAAAACAATTTTTTTTAAATCACCCAGAAATTTACATGTTTTCTCATAATGAAATACTCAAAAAGGAGATTTCAAATCACATAATTTTGGTAACAGAAGCCCAAATATTCCAAATTTTCTGACAATTTCCTTGATATCACAAAGCTAAAATGTTGTCTATAGTAGTTTACCAGGCAGATATTAAGAAATAACCAAATACTTTTTAAGACAAAAGATTAATTTCAAAGTGACAAAACTTTTTGAAAATAGATGTCTAGAAATATTCTCATTACTGAGATAGCTCAGTAGCTGAGTAGCTTCTTATGGCTGAGCAAAGAAAGTGTTTCTTGAGGTGGAATCTACTCCTGGTGAAGATTGTTGAAATGACAACAAAGAACCTAGAATATTACATAAACTTAGTTAAATAGATAAAGCAGCAGCAGGTTTTAAGAGGACTGACTCCAATTTTGAAGAAGTTCTAGTATGGGTAAAGTGCTATGCTACAGAGAAATCCTTTGCAAAAGATAGAGTCAATCAATGTGACAAACTTCATTGCTGTCTTCTTTTAAAAAAATGCCACAGCCATCCCAACCTTCAGCAACCACCACCCTGATCAATCAGCAGCCATCATGGAGGCAAGACCCTCCACCAGCAAAAAGATTACAACTTTCTGAAGGCTCAGATGATAGTTAGCATTTTTTAGCAGTGAAGTATTTTTTAATTAATGCATGTATGACGTTTTGTAGACATAATGTTATTTCACACTTAATAGACTACACTATAGTGTAAATGTAACTTTTATATGCACTGAGAAACCAAAAATATCTGTGTGACTTGCTTTATTGCAGTGGTCTGGAACTGAACCCGCAGTATCTAAGAGGTATGCCTGTAAAACATCTTAAATGTTTATTTCATATTTTTTTCTTCTTTGTGAAAGTTTTGGTTTTGTGTTGTTTAATACAATAGTACATAGATAAAATTTTCAAATAAATGCACGCACTTTTATTAGGAGACACATTCAAGTCTTTAAGTGATAGGAATACATGTCAGAAATGTTTGAAGAAGCCTATATTGATTGTCCTACCCCAAGCTTACCTCAAGTACATGGATCTCTAAAGCAGTGAGAACAGTCAGCGTACAGGATAAACATTTCTGGGACCAAGAGATTGAGAAAAATTGCAGCAGGCATTCACCAGGCAAATTGAAACATCAACTTGACATTTTTCTGTTATCCTCCTCATCCCATTCCCTCTGTGTGTGCAAATATTTATGTCTTTCAAAACATAAATGTCACATGTTTTTAACAGTATTTGATGAGATAAAGCAGAAGTTAGGATTCTAATATAGAAAATATGACTCTAGAGCCAGTGTTTTAATGACTACTCTGTTTTTTCTTCTTTGTTTCTAACACTTAAAACTTCTATTTCACACTCTTGTCAAAATTTGTTGTTGAAATTTCAAGAGCCATATTAAGTAATATGGAGTTAGAGCATTTCACTCCTGTTGTTTTTATTGTGAATGTCTTCATTGTTTCTTCATTGTTTATAGAGGATGATGTTTGCTGCTAATTTGGATTGATGTTGATATATTACATAGTGATATGTATATAGATATTATCATAGGAACAAATATTGCTTGTTTTCTTAGATATTTAGAGAAGGTATAAAAAATTCAGTGTTGATACATATCTGTCATTTAATCTTTTGTTATATAGATTATGAGCTTGCTCCCCCATGTATCTATTGCATTTATTAATTTCCTAAGTGTACTGTGATGTACCCATGAATTCCCAGTGTAATGCTTACTTGGTAATGGTATATTATTAGATCAAATTTAATATTACTTTATAATTTGTGCACTAGTCATAAATGAGTTTGTGTTTATTCTATATTCATCACCTTTTTTGTTGTTGTTTTGCTTGCTTTGTTCATCTTGCTTATTTTCTTTCCCTATGTAGTAGAATATTTTGAATAGCATGTGTATTTATTATTTTTTCAATCTGAAATATGCTCATTTTACTCAGATGTTATTGAATTCTTAAGTTTTCCTAAACCTTCTAAAGTCCATTTGGGAAGTTCGCATTTTCTTAGAAAGCTAGCATTTCATCTAAACATACAAATTTATTTTGTAATATTGTATGAAATTATATCTGTCTGAGTTCTTTTATTTTCTTTTTGTGCATTTGAATTTTAATCCTTTAACAACTTTATTGACATATAATTCACATAGCATACAGTTCTTCCATTTAAAGCGTAATTCAATGGCTTTTAGTATATTCACAAAGTTGTACAACCACCACCACAATTTCATTTTGTAACATTTTCCTCACTCCAAAGAAAACCCAGTACAAAATTAGCAATCATTCTCCATTCCTCTACCACCCCCAGGCCGAGTCAACCTCTAATCTCTACTTTTTATGTCTATAGATTTGCCTCTTCTGGATATTTCATATAAATGGAATAATATAATTTTTGGCCTTCTGCCCCTGGCTTTTTACATTTAGTATCATATTTTCAAGGTTTATTTTTATTGTAGCATGCATCAATACCTATTACTATTTTGGCTGAATAATATTCTTTTGTATGGATATATCAAATTTTTTTCAGCCATTCATCTAATGGACATTTGAGCTGTTTCTACTTTTTGGACTTTATGAATAATATTGCTATGGATACTTATGTACAAGTTTTTGTGTGGATGTATGTTTTCATTCCTCTTGTATTTACACATATACCTAGGAGTGGAATTGTTGAATCAAGTGTAATTTTTTATAAGATCATAGTAATGATATTGGTTTAGAAATTTAGCAGAAATAGATCTTAAAACATTTATTGGATTCTTATTCCTTCATATTTAAAAAATAAATAAATTCTTTCTGTTTTTCATGGAGAGTTCTGAAATTTGAAGAAAAAATGGGCATTAATGTATATTTCAGAGAGACATTTTAAATTTTACTCACCTATGAGAGAGCCATATGGATTTGTTATGGGAAAATAATCTATTGATTTTTTTCTTATTTGTCTCAAAGAGATGCCATGCAAGATATGAATTGGAACCATACAGAGAATTAAGAGTTGAATGGGGAATTGCTAAAATCTCCCTGTGGAAATTATACAGCATCAAACAAAAATTATTCAACTATATGTGTGCCAAGTTGCAACTGATTTTATAGTTTTCATCAAGGTAAATGATATATGCTAGAATGTTGTGATTTTACTGTTAAATTCTTTTTTAAATAATTATTTTTAGGACTTCCCTGGTGGCGCAGTGGTTGAGAGTCCGCCTGCTGATGCAGGGGACACGGGTTCGTGCCCTGGTCCGGGAAGATACTACATGCCGCGGAGCGGCTAGGCCCGTGAGCCATGGCCGCTGAGCCTGTGTGTCCGGAGCCTGTGCTCCACAGCGGCAGAGGCCACAGCAGTGAGAGGTCCGCGTATCACAAAGAAAAAAAAAATTATTTTTAGATTCTGTTATTCATTAGGATGTATGCATATGCATATGTGTTTATATCTGTAGGTCTGCACACACCGTACACACGTGTACCCACACTTAATCTCTAAAACCTAACAGGTTCAAAATAAAACAAATTATTTTTTTTTACTCCACACAATGTCTTCACCCTTATTAGCAATTTTATTAAAAGTCACCAAAGTGCTTAGTCGTATTAAATAAAGAACTCTGAATCATCTTGGCTCTTTCCTATCCTACAGGGTGCTTCATGGTCTGGATTCTGCTTATTACTTCAGAATCACTCCATTTTAATTCCCAAACACCAGCTCTCTGTAATCAATCCATATAGGCCTTCTCTCAAATCCTACAGTACCATTCTTATCCTGTTGCCTAGAAAGCTTGATTGGTTTCTTCTTGTTCTCCAAGAATCGGATAGATTCCCTCCTTGATCACTAAGATTTCTAGGATAGAAACCTCATTCTGAATCCCGTTTCTTTCCTTTGGAGCACTCCTTAGCATGAGGAATAATTTTTATTTTATTTTTCTTCTTTCTCCTACACTAAACGACAAGCTCCAATAAGGAAAAGATTATGACTATTATATTTGCCTTGCAGAACTATTGACATTAGAAGTCACAAACTAATTTATTTTTTTTAAAGAGCAAGGACTTTTTTTTTTAATTTTTAATTAATTAATTTATTTATTTATTTTTGGCTGTGTTGGGTCTTCGTTTCTGTGCGAGGGCTTTCTCTAGTTGTGGCAAGCGGGGCCACTCTTCATCGCGGTGCGCGGGCCTCTCACTATCGCGGCCTCTCTTGTTGAGAAGCACAGGCTCCAGATGTGCAGGCTCAATAGTTGTGGCTCACGGGCCTAGTTGCTCCATGGCATGTGGGATCTTCCCAGAACAGGGCTCAAACCCGTGTCCCCTGCTTGGCAGGCAGATTCTCAACCACAGCGCCACCAGGGAAGCCCACACAGACTAAATATTTATGGATTGAAAACATAAAATAAAATATCAAGTGTGGGTTAATTTCTTGGGAATTCATTGGAAGATTTAAACCAGTAAGCAAGCAACTAGCAAACTATCAGCTCAGACTCAAAATGAATGAAATTTATTTTTAAAATTACATATTCTTGTTTCCATATGTGAAAATTGCCAAGAAAAATATAAAGTACATCTTTGTAAATTTCATGAAATTTACAAAGATTGAAAATAAATTCCTTTAAAAATTAATATTAAATATAAGGCTGAAAAAATTTGCCTTTTCTAGGTAATGATTGTGAAGGATGTACTATAAGATTTATCCTTAAAATAATCAAACATACACATAGTAGAGAGAAACCGTGAATAGTGACAATGCAAGACCATACATTTTCCTAAATATGCTGACATTGTTCAAAGTATTTCTGGATCTTCTCTTGGGATTGTTCTTGGAGGCTACAGTGCATTCCTTCATACTCTCTCTGTCAAGGAAAATGTTTATCATTTAAATGTGGATTCAGTTTTTGGAAACCACACAACCAATTTTGATCCAAGTTTGCTGAATAAGAGAGTGATTAAGTTGGGAGATACTGTTTAAATCAAAGAAAAACAAAATAACAGAAGAAATAAGACTAAACTTCATGGTCAGCTCACATAACTGACCTTGAACTAACTCCCAAGAAAGAAATTCCAAAGGTTTTCAGAAAAATAGCAAAAAACTGGAATAACTTTATTGCCTCATAAATGTGACTTAAAAAGTTCTAATAGCTCTGTCTAAAAATGAGCTTTTCCCTATTAGCAATATTCTGTTGATTTTTGCTGTTATTGTTGAAGTATAGTTGATTTACAGCTTGTGTTAGATTCAGGTGTACAGCAAAGTGATTCGGTTATGTATACATTTTATATATATATAAATTTATATATTGATATATATGCTTTTCAGAAACTCTTTTCCATTATAAGTTATTATAAGATATTGAATGTAGTTCTCTCTGTTATGGTAGGTCCTTGTTGTTTATCTATTTTATATATAGTAGTTGGTAACTGTTAATCCCATACTCCTAATTTATCCTTCTCCCTGTTTCCCCTTTGGTAACTATAAGTTTGTTTTCTATGTGAGTCTTTTTCTGTTTTGATATTCTGAACTACCTTGTTAATTCATTTAAAACTCCTAGGTAATTACTTGTATGACTCAATACAATTTGAGTTTATTTACTGGGAGATTATAATGCATATATTTTTTGTAAATTACTCATAGAGAAAGAGTAAAATTGAAAATTGTTGACAGAGTGTTTGATGGCAACGTAAATGTGAGTATGGCTACTTCAAATTGGTGAGTTAAGTGTTATTTTATTTTTCTTTAAAATTTTAAATACTAAATAACAATAAATATATAAAACAATAAAAATAAGAATAAATAATAATTATGACTAATTCAATTTCTTATTGTATCAAAATTTAATGTATTTAATTATCAAAATGCTAAAATGAACCATTATTTTTCTTTTACCAAAAATTAATAATCATCAGAATTGTTCAAGTTAATAGCTTAAATTATGCTTAATGTAGGAATTAACACAGAGAGATTGCATAATAAAAGTTATTTCCTATTCATAGATCAAACAACCATGATTTTAGAAATAAAACACTTTAAGAATAATATACTAGTCAAGGGATTTAGCTGCCAGAATAAGAAACCACTTCTCTTTAATGTAATTGAAATGGAATTTATTAAAAGATAGGTAAACAAGAAATCAGCCCATCTCACCAGAAAACTGTTTTGAATGTTTCTCTGGTGCTGACTCTAAAATTGAATTCATGGGACACCCAGAAGGTGACCTCAACTGCTCTCCTTCTTTGTATTACATTTTTTCCCAAACTCAGATACTTTTTTTTTAACACCTTTATTGTGTATAATTGCTTTAAAATGGTGTGTTAGTTTCTGCTTTATAACAAAGTGAATCAGCTATACATATACATATATCCCCATATCTCCTCCCTCTTGTGTCTCCCTCCCACCCACCCTATCCCACCCCTCTAGGAGGTCACAAAGCGCAGAGCTGATCTCCCAGTGCTATGTTGCCGCTTCCTACTAGCTATCTATTTTACATTTGGTAGTATATATAAGTCCATGCCACTCTCTCACTTCATCCAGTTTACTCTTCCCCTTCCCCGTGTCTTCAAGTCCATTCTCTACGTCTGTGTCTTCAGAACCTTTTTTTTTTCTTTTTTTTTAGATTCCATATATATGTGTTAGCATACGGTATTTGTTTTTCTCTTTCTGACTTGCTTCACTCTGTATGACAGTCTCTAGGTCCATCCACCTCACTACAAAAAACTAAATTTCATTTTTTTTATGGCTGAGTAATATTCCATCATATATATGTGTCACATCTTTATCCATTCATCTGTCAATGGACACTTAGGTTGCTTCCATGTCCTGGCTATTGTAAATAGAGCTGCAATGAACATTCTGGTACGTTACTCTTTTTGAATTATGGTTTTCTCAGGGTATATGCCCAGTAGTGGGTTTGCTGGATCATATGGTAGTTCTATTTTTAGTTTTCTAAGGAACATCCATACTGTTCTCCATAGAGGCTGTATTAATTTATATTCCCACCAACAGTGCAAGAGGGTTCCCTTTTCTCCACACCCTCTCCAGCATTTATTGTTTGTAGATTTTTTGATGATGGCCATTCTGACTGGTGGGAGGTGATACCTCATTGTAATTGTGATTTGCATTTCTCTAATGATTAGTGGTGAGAATCCTTTCATGTGTTTTTTGGCAATATGTATGTCTTCTTTGGAGAAATGTCTATTTAGGTCTTCTGCCCATTTTTTGATTGGGTTGTTTGTTTTTTTGATATTGAGCTGCATGTGCTGCTTGTAAATTTCGGAGTAATTCTTTTGCAATTGCTTCATTTGCAAATATTCTGAGGGTGGTTTTTTGGTCTTATTTATGGTTTCCTTTGTTGTGCAAAAGCTTTTAAGTTTCATCAGGTCCCATTTGTTTATTTTTACTTCCATTTCTATAGGAGGTGGGTCAGAAAAGATCTTGCTGTGATCTATGTGATAGAGTGTTCTGCCTATGTTTTCCTCTAAGAGTTTTATAGTGTCCAGTCTCACATTAAGGTCTTTAATCCATTTTGAGTTTATTTTTGTGTGTGGTGTTAAAGAGTGTTCTAATTTCATTCTTTTACATGTAGCTGTCCAGTTTTCCCAGCACCACTTATTGAAGAGGCTGTCTTTTCTCCATTGTATATTCTTTCCTCCTTTATCAAAAATAAGGTGACCATATGTGTGTGGGATTATCTCTGGGCTTTCTAACCTGTTCCACTGATCTATATTTCTGTTTTTGTGCCAGTACCATACTGTATTGATTACTATAGCTCTGTAGTATAGTCTGAAGTCCAGGAGCCTGATTTCTCCAGCTCCAGTTTGGCTATTCAGGGTCTTTTGTGTTTCCATACAAATTGTGAATTTTTTTGTTCTACTTCTGTGAAAAACGCCATTGTTAGGTTGATAGGAATTGCTAATATTCTGTTCAGAATTTTTGCATCTATGTTCATCAGTGATATTTGCCTGTAGTTTTCTTTCTTTGTGACATCTTTGTCTGGTTTTGGTATCAGGGTGATGGTGGCCTCATAGAATGAGCTTGGGAGTGTTACTCCCTCTGCTATATTTTGGAAGAGTTTGAGAAGGATAGGTGTTAGCTCTTCTCTAAATGTTTGGTAGAAGTCACCTGTGAAGACATCTGGTCCTGGGCTTTTGTTTATTGGAAGATTTTTAATCACAGTATAAATTTCAGTGCTTGTGATTGGTCTGTTTATATTTTCTATTTCTTCCTGGTTCAGTCTCAGAAGGTTATGCTTTTCTAAGAATTTTTCCATTTCATCCAGGTTGTCCATTTTATTGGTGTAGATTTGCTTGTAGTAATCTCTCATGATCCTTTGTATTTCTGCAGTGTCAGCTCTTACTTCTCCTTTTCATTTCTAATTCTATTGATTTGAGTCTTCTCCCTTTTTTTATTGATGAGTCTGGCTAATGTTTTATGAATTTTGTTTATCTTCTCAAAGAACCAGCTTTTAGTTTAATTGACCTTTGCTATGGTTTCCTTCATTTCTTTTTCATTTATTTCTGTTGTGATCTTTATGATTTTTTTCCTTCTGCTAACTTTGGGTTTTGTTTTTTTTTTTCTTCTTTCTCTAATTGCTTTAGGTGTAAGGTTAGCTTGTTTATTTGAGATGTTTCTTGTTTCTTGAGGTAGGATTGTATTGCTATAAACTTCCCTCTTAGAACTGTTTTTGCTCCATTCCATAGGATTTGGGTCATCTTGTTTTCATTGTCATTTGTTTCTAAGTATTTTTTTATTTCCTGTTTGATTTCCTCAGTGATCTCTTGGTTATTTAGTAGCGTATTGTTTAGCCTCCATGTGTTTGTATTTTATACAGATTTTTCCTGTAATTGATATCTAGTCTCATAGCACTGTGGTCAGAAAAGATACCTGATATGATTTCAATTTTCTTAAATTTACCGAGGCCAGATTTGTGAACCAAGACATGATCTATCCTGGAGAAAGTTCCATGAGCACTTGAGAAGAAAGTATATTCTGTTGTTTTTGGATGGAATGTCCTATAAATATCAATTAAGTCCATGTTGTTTAATGTATCATTTAAAGCCTGTGTTTCCTTATTTATTTTCATTTTGGATGATCTGTCCATTGGTGAAAGTGGGGTGTTAAAATTCCCTACTATTAGTATGTTACTGTTGATTTCCCCTTTTATGGCTGTTAGCATTTGTCTTATGTATTGAAGTGCTCCTATGTTGGGTGCATAAATATTTACAATTGTTATATCTTATTGGATTGATCCCTTGATCATTATGTAGTGTCCTTCTTTGTCTCTTGTTATAGTCTTTATTTTAAAGTCTATTTTTTCTGATATGAGAATTGCCACTCCAGCTTTCTTTCGATTTCTGTTTGCATGAAATATTGCATGAAATATCTTTTTCCAACCCCTCTCTTTCAGTCTGTATGTGTCCCTAGGTCTGAAGTGGGTCTCTTGTAGACAGCATATACACAGGATTTGTTTTTTTATCCATTCAGCCAGTTTATGTCTTTTGGTGGGAGCATTTAAACCATTTACATTTAAGGTAATTATTGATATGTATGTTCCTATTACTATTTTCTTAATTGTTCTGGGTTTGTTTTTGTAGGTCTTTTTCTTCTCTTGTGTTTCCCACTTAGAAAAGTTCCTTTAGTATTTGTTGTAGAGCTGGCTCGGTGGTGTTGAATTATCTTAGATTTTGCTTATCTGTAAAGATTTTAATTTCTCCTTCGAATCTGAATGAGATCCTTGCTAGGTAGAGTAATCTTGGTTGTAGGTTTTCCCCTTTCATCAGTTTAAATATGTCTTGCCACTCCCTTCTGCCATGCAGAGTTTCTGCTGAAAAGTAAGCTGTTAACCTTATGGGGATTTCCTTATATGTTATTTGTTGCTTTTCCCTTGCTGCTTTTAATGCTTTTTCTTTGTATTTAAGTTTTGATAGTTTGAGTAATATGTGTCTTGGCATGTTTCTCTTTGGATTTATCCTGTATGGGACTCTCTGCGCTTCCTGGACTTTATTGAGTATTTCCTATCCCATATTAGGGAAGTTTTCAACTATAGTCTCCTCAAATATTTTCTCAGTCCCTGTCTTTTTCTCATCTTCTTCTGGGACCCCTATAATTCGAATGTTGGTGCATTTAATGTTGTCCTGGAGATCTCTGAGACTGTCCTCAATTCTTTTCATTCTTTTTTCTTTATTCTGCTCTGCAGTAGTTATTTCCACTATTTTATCTTCCAGGTCACTTATCCGTTCTTCTGTCTCAGTTATTTTGCTATTGATTCCTTCTAGAGAATTTTTAATTTAATTTATTGTGTTGTTCATCATTGTTTGCTCTTTAGTTCTTCTAGGTCCTTGTTAAATGTTTCTTGTATTTTCTCCATTCTATTTCCAAGATTTTGGATATCTTTACTATCATTACTCTGAATTCTTTTTCAGGTAGACTGCCTATTACCTCTTCATTTGTTTGGTCTGGTGGGTTTTTACCTTGTTCCTTCATCTGCTGTGTGTTTCTCTGTCTTCTCATTTTGCTTAACTTACTGTGTTTGGGGTCTCCTTTTTGCAGGTGGCAGGTTCATAGTTTCCGTTGTTTTTCGTGTCAGCCCCTAGTGGCTAAGGTTGGTTCAATGGTTTGTATAGGCTTCCTCATGGAGGGGACTAGTGCCTGTGTTTTGGTGGGTGAGGCTGTATCTTGTCTTTCTGCTGAGTAGGACCGTGTCCATTCTTAATTTTTAGGGTGTCTTTGACCTTATTATGTTTTTAGGCAGCCTCTCTGCTAATGGATGGAGTTGTGTTCTTGTCTTGCTAGTTGTTTGGTGTAGGGTGTCCAGCACTGTAGCTTGCTGGTCATTGAGTGGAGCTGGGTCTTAGCGTTGAGATGGAGATCACTGGAAGAGCTTTTTCCATTTGATATTACATGTTGCTGGGATATCTCTGGTGGACCAAAGTCCTGGTCTCAGCTCTCCCCCCTCAGAGTCACAGGTCTGACACCTGGCTTGAGCACCAAGACCCTGTCAGCCACATGGTTCAAAAGAAAAGGGAGAAGAAAAGAAGGAAAGAGAAAGAAAGAAAGAAAGAGGAAGTAAAGTAATTAAAATAAAAAATGTTTTTAATTATTAAAAATTAAAAAGTGGGATTCCCTGGTTGCGCAGTGGTGGAGAGTCCACCTGCCGATGCAGGGGATGCGGGTTCATGCCCCGGTCTGGGAAGATCCCACATGCTGCGGAGCGGCTGGGCCCGTGAGCCATGGCTGCTGAGCCTGCGAGTCTGGAGCCTGTGCTCCGCAATGGGAGAGGCCACAACAGTGAGAGGCCCGTGTACCACAAAAAAAAAAAAAAAAAAAAAAATTAAAAAGTGATAAAGAAAAAAGAAAGAAAGAAGAGAGCAACCAAACCAAAAAACAAACCCATCAATGATAACAAGTACTAAAAACTATACTAAAAACAAAACAATGGAGGTTCCTTAAAAAACTACAAATAGAACTACCATATGACCCAGCAATCCCACTACTGGGCATATACCCTGAGAAAACCAAAATTCAAAAAGAGTCATGTACCAAAATGTTCATTGCAGCTCTATTTACAATAGCCCAGAGATGGAAACAACCTAAGTGCCCATCATCGGATGAATGGATAAAGAAGATGTGGCACATATATACAATGGAATATTACTCAGCCTTAAAAAGAAACGAAATTGAGCTATTTGTAATGAGGTGGATAGACCTAGAGTCTGTCATACAGAGTGAAGTAAGTCAGAAAGAAAAAGACAAATACCATATGCTAACACATATATATGGAATTTAAGAAAAAAAAATGTCATGAAGAACCTAGGGGTAAGACAGGAATAAAGACGCAGACCTACTGGAGAACAGACTTGAGGATATGGGGAGGGGGAAGGGTGAGCTGTGACAGGGCGAGAGAGAGTCATGGACATATACACACTAACAAACGTAGTAAGGTAGATAGCTAGTGGGATGCAGCCGCATGGCACAGGGATATTGGCTCGGTGCTTTGTGACAGCCTGGAGGGGTGGGATAGGGAGGGTGGGAGGGAGGGAGACGCAAGAGGGAAGACATATGGGAACATATGTATATGTATAACTGATTCACTTTGTTATAAAGCAGAAACTAACACACCATTGTAAAGCAATTATACCCCAATAAAGATGTTAAAATAAATAAATAAATAAATAAAAAGGACAGACAGAACCCTAGGACAATGGTAAAAGCAAAGCTATACAGACAAAATCACACAAAGAGGCATACACGTACACACTCACAAAAAAAGAAATGTATGTATATCTATATATTAAAAAAAAAGGAAGAGAGCAACCAAATTAATAACCAAATCTACCAATGATAATAAACTCTAAATACTAAACTAAAATAAACATGAAACCAGTCAGTTGCATAGAGCAAACCCCAAGTCTACAGTTGTTCCCAAAGTCCACCGCCTCAATTTTGGGATGAATCTTTGTCTATTCAGATATTCCACAGACACAGGGTACATCAAGTTGATTGTGGAGATTTAATCCACTGTTCCTGAGGCTGCTGAGAGAAATTTCCCTTTCTCATATTTGCACAGTTCCTGGGGTTCAGCTTTGGATTGGCCCCTCCTTTGCATGTAGGTTGCCTGAGAGTGTCTGGTCCTGCCCAGACAGGATGGGGTTAAAGGAGCAGCTGATTCAGGGGCTCTGGCTCACTCAGGCCGGGGAGAGGGAGGGGCATGGATGCGGGGTGAGCCTTCGGTGGCAGAGGCCTGCATGACATTGCACCAGCGTGAGGCGTGCAGTGTATTCTTCCGGGGAAGTTGTCCTGGATCACAGGACCCTGGCAGTGGCGGGCTGCACAGGTTCCTGCGAGGGGAGGTGAGGACAGTGACTTGTGCTTGCACACAGGCTTCTTGGTGACTGCAGCAGCAGCCTTAGCATCTCATGCCCGTCTCTGCGGTCCACGCTGATACCCGCAGCTCGCGCCCATCTCTGGAGCTCCTTTAAGCAGCGCTCTTAATTCCCTCTCCTCGCGCACCAGGAAACAAAGAGGCAAGAAAAAGTCTCTTGCCTCTTCAGCAGCTCCAGACTTTTTCCTGGACTGCCTCCCAGCTATCTGTGGCGCACTAGCCCCCTTCAGGCTGTGTTCATGCCGCCAACCCCAGTCCTCTCCGTGGGATCTGACCTCCTAAGCCAAAGCCTCAGCTCCCAGCCCCCTTCCGCCCCAGCGGGTGAGCAGACAAGCCTTTCAGTCTAGTGAGTGCTGGTCAGCCCTGATCCTCTCCGGGAATCTCTCTGCTTTGCCCTCCGCACCCCTGTGGCTGCACTCTCCTCCCGTGGCTCCGAAGCTTCACCCCTGCCCACCCACCATCTCCACTAATGAAAGGCCTTCCCAGTGTGTGTAAACCTTTCCTCCTTCACATCTCCCTCCCACTGGTGCAGGTCCCGTCCCTATTCTTTTGTCTCTGTTTTTTCTTTTTTCTTTTGCCCTACCCAGGTATGTGGGGAGTTTCTTGCCTTTTGGGAAGTGAGGTCTTTTGCCAGCATTCAGTAGATGTTCTGTAGGAGTTGCTCCACATGTACATGTATTTCTGATGTATTTGTGGGGAGGAAGGTGATCTCCACATCTTACTTCTCCACCATCTTGAAGGTCTCCTCCCAAAGTCAAATTCTTGAGACCTTCCTGAATGATTGAGTTTGACCCATTAGCTTCCAGGGTTCTGGGAGAATGAATACCTAGTATGACCTCTATATATAGTCCAAATCAGATCTTAGCCTTCCATCAAGATCCACAAAGAAGCAGACTGCCAAATTTAGCAATACTTTTAGATGATGGGGAATAAAAAAAGAGGAAAAGAAAATTTCCACCACTGTCCTTTTTAATGGAAGCATTTTAAGATGAACAGGTTGCTAATTATTAGTAATTATTGACACTAATATTCTACACACTAATAATACATACATTAATAATACACTCCTGGGCTTCCCTGGTGGTGTAGTGGTTGAGAGTCTGCCTGCCGATGCAGGGGACATGGATTCGTGCCCCCGTCCGGGAAGATCCCACATGCCGCGGAGTGGCTGGGCCGTGAGCCATGGCCGCTGAGCCTGTGCGTCCAGAACCTGTGCTCCGCAACGGGAGAGGCTATAACAGTGAGAGGCCCGCATACCGCAAAAAATAGAATAAAATAAAATAATACACTCCTAGTAGGAAAACCCTATTTAGAGTGACTCAAAGATGCTAATGTTGTATAGATACAAAGGAAATGTAACCTTAACATACTACTTGGTATTTCTTATTGTTATTTTCTGTTGTTTATTTTTATTCCTATCCTTATATGTTTTTAGCTTTATAAAACTTACATGGAAGAAACATAGCAAACCTAGGAATGATTAAGATCTGAAAGAAGATAGGTCCTCAGTGCAGAGAGAAAAATGGAAAACAGTAGTACTACTATCTTCATCTTGCAGAGTACAAAAGTCAATATTATTGAAGTGATAGAATAGACCTAAAAGTTAGAGCATTTTATTTAAAATTTATAGACACAAACTATGCAAAATTTTAAATAATATTAATATCATAATCCTCATATGGAACTGTGAAGAAGGAAACAGTGAAATCTTTTATATAGGGAAGAATATCAATCAGTTATTGCTGTGAAATAAACCATTTCAAAATCCAGTGATTTAAAACAATGAAATAATTCTCACCCATGTGTCTGCAGGTCATCTGATCTACTCTGAGATGCTCTTGACAGCTCTACTTCAAGCTACACATCTGTCTGGGCTTGGCTCCTGCTGTGGATTTGACTTTTGTCTGCTCTTCATGTCTCTCATCCTCCTTGGACCAGCACATTCGTTGGGGTAAATTATTTTCACGGTGAAGGTAGAAACAGGGGGCATGGGGAAAACACACAAAAGCTCTTAGGTCCAGGTTTGAAAATAGCACAAAAACCCTGACTAATACACATCTCATTGTCCAGAGCAAGACTAATGGTCAAGCCAACATGATAAGAAAAGGAAAAGTATCTGTTAAAGTTGAGGATACAGATTTCTAGTCAATAATTCAATCTACTGTAGTGTAACCACAGAAAAGCTAAAATCAGAAACAAGGAAAGGATAACTCCTTTGGGGAATGGTATTAGAAGAGAGGAACGATGAGATGGGTGATTATTCCTTTTCATCCTAATCTGTTCTGTACAATTTTGAGTCATTAGAACATTTGCATTGTATTACTTTGTTGAACAGGAAAAAAAAAAGCACAGAAGAACAAAATCCATGTGTGATTAGCAAAAAAAAAAAGGAAAAAAAGAGAGAGAGAAATAAATGACTTTTTTAATTGCCCTTGCATATATTTATTATTAGAAAATGTAAAGAATTTATGAAACCAAATTTTAGGTATTCCATATTTTTATGCATGTGTCATATTAAATCACTAGAATCATAATTAATCTCTTATGCTAAAGGTTTTTTACTAAAACATGCAGTTTTATATAAACATTATGGAGAAGGATTTTGATAATAATACAAAATTATATAATATTATGATTATATTTACACAAACTATATATTTTTAGAACAATATTTTGAGGGCGTCTTTCTTTTATTTTACTTTTACTGATTTTATACTATTATATTGCTTTCAGACTGCAGTTATCCCAGTTAAATACTAAATAAGAACACAGGAACAAAATTTATCATTGGTAGAAAAAGAATTTATTTAGGATGTCTTGTAATATGTATTTACTTTTATGAAAACTTCTAATTCTTAAAAGGAAAAATACTATAGAATAATCAACAAACAGAGAAGGCAGTTTGACAAAAAAGAGACATATAGCTTAATAACTGACAAAATGGGTTGTAATCCATCTGCTCTGTTTTAAATACTATGAGTCTTTTTCAGTTATAATAGCTAATCTTTCTGAGCATTTATGATGTTCCAGACTCTAACAAATGTTTCAAATTATCACCTATAATCTTCACAATGGCTCCGTAAAGCAGGTGCTAATGTTTTTACCATTTTACAGATGAGGAAATTGAGTTTTTCAGGGAGATCAATGAATTTACAAAGGTGACACAAAGAGTAAATGTTGAGGTAGCAATTACCTTGAGTTTTTTCTTCTTCAGTTTCTTGTTTTTAACAATAATATAAAAATACCTTTCTCAAGGTATTTTCTGGTACATTCATATTACAAAGAACATTGTACAGATTGAAAATTTGTAATATTACATAGAGTGAGTATACAAATTTGCTTGAGAGGAGGGGAAAACCAATGGAAAGTTATTTGAAAATTTCCTTTAAAAAGATTGTTAAATTTTAGATGATATCAAAGATAAATAAAAATATTTAGAATAGAGATTGGAAGACTCCATAGGGTATTAGAAAATAAGTAGATGGAAATGAAAATATAAGTAATTTTATGTTTTAACAGTTATTCTGAGAAATCGAAGGCCAGTAAATTGAAAGAAGGCTGAAGCTCTATTTATTGATCACTCTTTACAAAGTTTAAATGTTTAAATATAGGTATTTTAAATCATTTTTATTTCTGCATTTATTCTGCCATGTATCTCCTGCTCACTTTTTCACCCAAGTCTCTGTTTTTTAGCACTTTTATCAGCAAGAGATAAGAACAGAGAACCAATTAATTAATGGAATTTTATTTACAGATCTAGTAAAAGGTTTAGTAGGGATTAAACTACTGGCTTGTCCCTTGCCCTCCCCTAGGTTCAATAGATAATAGACCTAATTAGCCATTAAGAAGAAATGCTCTATTCAGAGTTATAAGTGCACAGAATGGAGCAGTTGAGGCTCTGGAGAACCCATGGCATTAAGAATCCCCTTTTTTACAGCCAAAAAATCCAAAAGGAAAATCATAGTCATAATGAGTTAGCATTAAACGTACTTTCAACTACATAAAATGGCTTTAAAATTTCTGTATTCTGATTCATCAGCTCACTGACCAACAAAAATGAGGTTTAATTGCTCTTAAAGGATCCAAAACTTTCAGGGTATCTGTATCATCGTTACAGCAGTTAAGTTTCCAATGAACTTATATTCCAAATACAGATGGTCCTTAATTAAAACCAAGCCTGCCTGGTTATAGCTGCAAACTCTTTAAGTCGGTGAAATACCCTCCTTAAAGTTTCTTCATTTCACACATACAGGGCACAGACACAGATATTTTCTTTATTTTATGAAAGAGAACAAGAGATAATTTAGTTTTTCTGTTATGAAGATTATAAATCAGTATATTACTGATCACAGTGGCCTTAATATTTCCCTCAGCTTAACTAAACTTTAGACTGATTTATTCTTGTCTATAATACCACCACCTCCCTTTTCTTAGAGATTTACTTTAGAAAACTTGTAATTACAATTTCTTTCTCTGCCCCATTTGAAGTGTACATAAATCCCCTTAAAAGTCTCTTGACAGTTTTATGACCCAGGGAATGTCTTCCTCAAGGGCCTGGGAGCCATCCTTTTGAAACATAATCATCAAGGAAGATAGTTCTCCTATCTCCCAGTCTCTGTGTGTGTGTGGGGGTGGGGGGGAGGTAGAAACCTAACTTTAGTGGGTGCATCTTATACCTCCTGTCCTAAGAATATAAGAAAGTTTAATTTTCCTTTGGGTAAGGCCAATCAGCAAACACAGGTGGCCTAAGATTTCCCCCATCTCAACTGGTAAGACTCTCTAGCCCTTTGTTTCACTGGGGTTGAAGAGTAGTCTCTTTTCCCCACTGCAATAGTCTTAGACAAAGTCCTCCTTGACTGTTTAACTTCACTCAGTGAAATTTTTCTTTGACATTATTCAAAATACTTTTCTGTGGAGACCCATAATTTTTCATATGTTTTAGAGGGTTTCTGCATTCATATATGAAATATGTAAATATTTATGATATATACCAAATTAAATCTTGTGACTTTGGGTTAAAGAAAGTCAGTGGGCAAAAGGACTTTGAAGACTTCAATATCTCCAAACCTCACTCTTGAATTATGTTTTATTATTTTTAGTTTATTTATTTTTTTCCCAAAGAAAATGACAAGAAAAGCAACAATTGAAGGCAGGTGAAAAATAACAGAGACTCATCAAAATTTAAATTCTATAATTCAGTAATTGAATGACTAGCCTGTAAACTATTATACCAAATGCCTTTTTGCTAGTTATCTTTAAAGATGCTTTTACAGATTACACTCCATTTAAAGTTATTATAAACTAATGGACAAATTTCCCTGTGCTGTACAATATATCCTTGTTGCTTATTTAGTTTATACATAGAAGTTTGTACCTCTTAATCCTATACCCCTATGTCGCCCGTCCCCCCTTCCCTCTCCTCACTGGTCATTAGTTTGTTTTCTATATCGGTAAGTCTCTTTCTGTTTTGTTCTACACATTAATTTTGTTTTTTAGATTCCACATGTAAGTGATAAAATAGAGTATTTGTCTTTGTCTGACATTTCACTAAGCATAATACTCTCTAGGTCCATCTATGTTGTTGCATATAGCAGAATTTCATATTTTTGTGGCTGAGTAATATTCCATTTTATACATATGCCATATTTTCTTTATCCATTCATTGGTTGGTGGGCATTTGGGTTGCTTCCATATCTTGGCTATTGTAAATAGTGGCTGCACCAATTTACAATCTCACCAACAGTGTACAAGAGTTCCATTTTCTCCACATCCTGGCCAACATAAGTTATTTGGAGACACTTTGTTGATAGCCATTCTGACATGTGTGAGGTGATATTTCATTGCGGTTTTGATTTGCATTTCTCTAATGACTAATGATGTTGAGCATTTTTTCATATGTCTGTATTCCATCTGTATATCTTCTTTGGAAAAATGTATATTCAGATCTTCTGCCCATTTTTAAATCAGATTGTTTATCTTTTTGATATTGAGTTGTACAAGCTATTTATATATTTTGGATATTTACACCATATGTTGAGACATGTTCTCTCTATGTCAATTTTGATGAGAGTTTTTATCATAAATGGACGTTGAATTTTATCAAATGTTTTCTCTGCATCTATTGAGTTAATCGTGTGATTTTTATCCTTCCTTTTGTTAATATGCTGTATCATATTGATAGACTTGCAAATATTGAAATATTTTATCATCCCTGGAATAAATCCCACTTGATCATGGTGTATGACCCTTTTTATATATTGTTGAATTGAGTTGCTAATATTTTGCTGAGGAGTTTTGTGCTAACATATCAACTCTAGTACTTTGTACTAGAGTCAAGAGTTTTTTATACAAAGAAAACTATAGCAAGGAAAGGAGAATATTATATTGTGAAAAACAAGAGTGCAGGATTCTGGGTTTTTTTGCAAGATGGAGAATAGAAACCACTTGTCCCTCATTTTCCATTCTTTTGCATGTTCCTCCTTACTCTTTCCCAACACTTTCCTTCTGCTGGTTAAAGAGCTGTGGAATTACATCAGCAGAATGTGTGGTTTCAACACTTATCGAGACTTGGGGATAGAGGACAAATAAATCATCTAAATGCATTTGGCACCATTACTAGACATTTTCTCGCCCATTATTCACTGACTGTTGTTTTGTAAAGGGCAGAGTTAAGAGCATGATATGTAGTGAATCTCTCCAAGTTCAAACACTGATTCTTCTGCTCTTAGGTAAGATGGAGAAATTATAGTGCTAAACATTTAGGAGGGTTGAAAAGGACAAACCACGTAACCCTGTAAAGCACTTAACACAGTGTCTCATCCTATTAAATTTTAGTTTTTGCTTTGTTTATCAGCTATGATGTAACAAACTCTCACAAACTTAGGAGCTTAAAACCACCATTCCTATTGTTCATGATTTTCTGTGTTAGGAATTTGGGAAGGTCTCAGTTGGGTGGGATGACCTCACTCCACATGGCATCAGATGGAGCAGATGAGGCCAGAGGGTGCCCTAGGTTTCCTTCTTCACTCACATGTCTGGCACCTTGACATCCTTTCTCCCTCTTTTCATGTGCCATCCCATCCTTGGTCCTTTCTCTGGAGCTTTTTTTCCTAGGCTGGTGATCCCAAGGTAGTCTCACTTCTAACATGGTTGTTAGCTTCCAAGAACCTTTCTGTGGAAACTTTCAGGCCAGTTTAAAAGTTAAGCCTGCATCTGACCAGCAATCACAGGACTCAGTCAGATTTGGTGGGATTCAGAAATAGGCTGAGTTTCTTGATGAGGCTTGGCAAGGTCACACTACAGAGGTGCCTGGGAGATCTTTTGTTACCATCACCTTTGGAAAATGCACTCTTCAGTAATTAGTCTATTTACAGTTATTACTACTTCAGTGATTTTTTCCACATTATGTAACCCAAATGAGATACTTTCATTTTGGACTAAGTTGTGTTGATCTTAGTTTATTAGTTCTTTCATTCATCTTTTAAATAAATATTTATTGAATAACTATCATGTGTGGGACACTGCTCAAGGAACTGTGACTACAGAAGTAAACATTGCAGGTAAGCTCCTTGTTCATATGTTATCATAAAAATAAGTCCCCAGGATATGATAGAAAATGACTGACATCACAGATGGGGGATATGGAGAGCTTACTATTTGCTGGAGATCATGGCACCCATTTTTGAAAAAGTGACATTTGAGCTAAGACCAGATTGACAAGAACCCCTATGAAAATACTGAAGAAGAATATTCCAGGTAGAAGGAATGGTAAGTATCAAAGCCCTGAGGTTTTGACTAAATCATCAGCCACAGAAACTTAAAGCTCAAAGGGATTTTTAAGGCTGTGATGAGTGTTGGGAAGAGATTTACCTGTCCTAGTAACTCTTCTCTATCTGCAATTGTTTCTTATTGGGAGAATCTTCTCTGGCACTTATGGGAGAGAAAAATAAGTACTGTTAAGTCAGATGTGGAAAAAAAATAAAATCAGTATATTTATTTGATCCAAAGGGTCCCACCTATGATACCATATTAGCAGCCCATTTCCTTTATAAATGTAAATACTGCCCAAACTCCATTAACTAAATCCAACACCTTTTCCTTCCACGGGGTCTGTGTAGGATAGTGGCTTGGACAGCTTTACCAACAGAGCAGTAGTTTCAGTTTCGTCCTTCCCCAGAGTTCTCGGACATTTTCAGATGGGTAAGTATGGCCTTCAGTTTCCCTTGGGGATGGAGAAACCTCGGCTCCACCTCCAATTTTCCTTCTCCTCAAAGTAACTGTGGTTGAGGGAGAGAGCTATAGGGATGGGGGCATGGGGCATGGATGGAGAGAGTAGCTCCATGCCATCAAGCAAGTCTTCACCTTTATTTTCTGCTGCAAGTGCCATGGCAATGTCATGTGACTCAACCAAATGAATTTCTAATATTTTCAGCCTACCCAATGTTCCATATCATCTCTGATGCCATCCTTTATTTCAGTCCCTTGACTGAACAGCCTTAGTTGCTTTGTTTTCTGGGTGGGATTATGGGGTTTGAGCCCTCTGTCTGACTCAGGCTTGGTTTGTACAGCAGAAAAATGCTTTGAACAATCCACTTTAATCTGGGGCATCTGCTGCTTTTTGGCCTGGTTTAATGTAAGAGCTAAGGGAATTTTCTAAGGGGACAAGGCTGACTGAAAATATTTATGCAGATTTTTTTGAGTCAGTTTCTCCAATAGGTTACCTGCATCAGAATTAAAAAACAAATCTAGGAAATAAGAGCCCCAATTCAAGTCAATGCTTTATGCTTGATTTACCACAGGACTTTGTTTGTTTGTTTGTTTTTCACATAGAGAGCCAAAACCCCTTATAGTAGCCCAGGAATCACTGCAAAAACCTAAAAAACAAGGAGACATTTTATTGTCATGTCCAAATGGATCTAGTGTTGGCTTGATGGACTGCAGAAGTGTCTGAGCTATAAGATTGTCCAGCTATTGACATTCTTCCTTAAGGAGCCTTGAGCATCTTTCCATCTCCTCTTTCAATTGAATCAGACATTTCCTAATGATTCTCCTAGTTTCTGCCTATAGCAATTGTCCCGTGTTCTCCTATTACATGCAGTGTAGATATACATCTCTGTTATCTGAGAAAGGTTAGAACCCTCTGTCAACTGAGGACAAATCTCAGTACTAGTTATTACAATGGAGCAAACCAAGGTTGACTGCCAGCTTGACGAGGAAGTCCCCCTGCCCAGAAGAGAGTGAGAAACAACCAGGGAGGCTATTTTTGGACCTATCCTAAGACTCAGCATATAAGCACCTATTCCTTATAAAGAAAATGCGTTGCTCAGAAAACCATAAAGTTTGGTCATTATTTTCATTGCTAGTTAGATTGACTCCTCTCAAGTAATTCCAATTGGCTTATGAGGCCTTCATTTATTCTATTCTAGAAAATCATGTATGTCACATCCCATCTTCATTACTAAAACTATCAAGAAATGTTCAGGATCTGAGATTTTAGCCCACTTGCAAGCTAAATTAGCATGTCACAATTATATGTATATGTACATATTTACATACATATTAGGATCATAAAAATGTTCAAGCTGAAACTGCTCTAAACATATTTAATATTCAATGGGTAAAATTACATTGTTCCTTGACCTTTAAAATTTTTTGTCAAAATACTAAAAACTCTCTTGTTGTTGGTTATAAATATACAGAGAAGGAAAAAAATAAAATCATTATTTTTTAAGAAACATAGAGAATTAGTGTCTCATTTCTTTGTAAAATCTTATCAAATATTTGAAAAGTGCTTGCCTTCTTCTGGTCTTACAATATTATAATGTTATTGTAATATGCAGTAAAATATTATGTTGAGAAATTTCATACTCCTTTCTAAATGTGGATCAGCTTCCAACATTTGTTCTTTGTATTTGCAACATTGTGAAATATTTCCAGGAGTTACTCTAATGTGAAATTACTTGGTATTGTCACTTCCTCTAAGATATCTATATCCTTTTAAACACAGTCACTTTCTTTTTTTATGGTGATAGGTTTGTCTTCACTAAATTCCTCTGGCTGCATATTGAGTCTCTCAAACAGTAGCCTTGTCAACATTCCCACAGGCATTTATCTTCTAACCATAACCAATTTCATATTCAACCCCTTAGCTGTTTATTTCTTTGTTGGACTTTCATCTTTGTTGGCTAACTACCACTTTTGATTATCTGTTTTTGAAAATGTCAAGTTGGTTTATTACTGGTAAACCAGGAAGCAACATAATTGCACACTTTGCTGTCTATGCATGAACTATATATAAAAGAGTACAGTAATCAATCACCAGCAGACTTTGAGAGAAGTGACCTTATATGGTCACTGATTATGATACACATCTGTTATTTACATAGTGATTATGGAATGAAGGCCTAGTAGTAAAATTTGTGTTTTATACAAATAATAATATTTAATATTCCATCGTAATCTGAATCCAGCTGTCTTAGTCAGTTACAGCTGCTATAACAAATACCATAAACTGAAAGGCTAAAACAATAAACATTTATTTCTCACAGTTCTGGAGGCTGGAAAAACCAAAATCAAGGTTCCAGCAGACTTGGTGTCTGGTTAAAGCCCTCTTCCTGGTTTGCAGACATCTGACCTTCTTACTGAATCCTCACATGGTAGAGAGACATCTTTCTCATGTCTTTTCTTACAAGGGCACTAATCCCATCATGAGGGGCTCTACCCTCATGACCCTAATTACCTCCCAAAGGTCCCATCTCCAAATGCCATCATTTTGGAGATTAGGGCTTCAACATATGCATTTGGGAGAACACAAACATTCAGACCACAACAAATGCTCTTGGAGGACTGGTGTTATGTAACTAAATCATAGTAACTGATATTTGTGGATATCACACCATGCAAAGTAAAGACTGCCTATGTGTGTATATAAAGAGAGAAAAAGAGAGAGAGGAGAGAACAAATGGGGCAAAATATAAGCAATTGGTGAAGCTGATTATACAGTATATAGGCATTTCTTATACCATTCTTGCAATTTTTCTTTATTTTTTTAACAAGTTAGAATGTATTTTTTTCTCTCTTTTTTAGCTTTATTGAGATATAATTGACATGTAACATTGTGTAAGTTCAAGGTGTATAATGTAATGACTTGATATATGTACATTTCAAAATTACTACCTCAGTAAGGTTAATACATCCACGACTTCACATTTTCATTTTCTTTATTTATTCATCCATTGACAAACACTCCTGTTGTTTCCATATTTTAGCTATTGTAAATAATGCTGCAATGAACATGGGGGTACAGATATCTCTTTGAGATAGTGACTTCATTTTCTTTGGATATGTAACCAGAAGTGGAATTGCTGCACCATATGGTAGTTCTATTTTTAGATGTTCCTTTTTTTTTCTTTTTGCCCCATCTCGCGGCATGTGGAACGTCCCTGACCGATGGAACCCGCGCTCCCTGCAATGGAAGTACAGAGTCTTAACCACTGGACAACCAGGGAAGCCCATGGTAGTTCTGTTTTTAATTTTATGAGGAACCTCCATACTGTTCCTAGTGGTTTTCTATTATAGACTCTTGTAGGAAGGGCTATCTCACTTCTGATTTTTTGTGCTCTGTCTTGACTATTGTTCATGAACTTCAAATTTTCTGGGGAAACTAGAAGTTACTTTAAGCCTACTAACTTTCCCTTTCTCCTTAAAATGGGGTGAAGTTTACTACCATTGCACTGGATCATTCTTCATACCTGCTGAGAGAGCTGTGAGATTTTTTAGAGTATATGTTCTCCACCTTGATCCCATTTGATAGACTTGAATATGTCTGTCAAATAATTTAATTCTCTGGAGAAATTCAGAAATAATTTCTGATATAATAAATTTGCAAAATAAAATCAATACAGAATGACGTTTATTTTGGGATAATTTCTCTTTTAAATAAAACTAGGTGATATAAAATATAAAGTCTCCAAATAATCTTTACATATTCATTGGTAAATTTATAAAAACTTTTTTATTTGCTAATTAGAAACAAGTGCATAGAATATTAATGTGTCTCTTATGAAACTATTTGGATAATGACATTTTAATAATTTTAAAACAATTGCTAAAATTTATGATTGTTGTTATAATTTTACTTTTCTGTGTCATTTCCACAAATTATAACTTTTGTAACTTGGGTCAATTACAAAAAATATGTTTTTCTATAATATATTTTATTGTAATTATTAACATTTAGAATAGGAAAATTATTGTATATTAGGCAAAAATATCAATAATTAGGTTTGATTTTGGGTATTCTAAGAACTGTGTAGTTTGAATGTTGGAAAATGTAATAATGATTTTATTCCTGTACATTTCCTTACTTAACACAGATTTATTCTATATAATTGGTCATGATCTGATAGGGTCAAACAGTAGATAATCATTTTAAAAAATATCAAGTATATTGTCACAGCATGTCCACTGGCGAAAAAGTTTTGAAATAAAATTATTTTCAAATATTTCCTGCAATTAACCAAGTAAAAGAACTTTCTTATATTTTGTTTTATGAAGGATGATTTTGTTCATAACTGAGCATTTTGAAAAAAAATCTGTTATCCCAAATTTGAAATATTTTTTCAAAATAAATTACTTTCAAATATATGAAAAACTTTAAAGAGGTATCTGAATAATGATGGTAACAGTAGAAATTAAATAAACTTGATAGCTTATATTTGTTTTATTGATAACATATTTTATGACTCAACAGCATTTCAGTGTTTTCCTAATTTTTGCTACAAAAGGGAAGTAAAACAACAGTTTATTGTGGCAATACTTCATACTGACCTACTTTGTAAATTGTCTTTAAGCTCTAGGGTACAGAGAAGAGCATTCATGTTTTTAAATTGGATACAATAGCAGTTTCTATCCCGTAGCTGTTGTAGCATAAATTTTCAGATAGAGACTATTAGACATGTCTAAATGTACTGTTGCTCATCAAATTCTAAACACTTTCTTTGGTGTGCTTTACCTGGGTGAGCTTATTTAGAATTTTATTGAATATTTTAAAGATACAATATAAGTTATTAAACATTTTCAGTTTCCAATAACATGGTTCTTGTGGTATGTGATGCAAGCCCAATGCTGTTTCTTCAACATATTAAGTCTTTTTAGAATGGAATATAGTCATTCAGTGTTTCTGGGAGAGAAAGAAAGAGAAAGAAAAAGGGAAGGAAGAAAGGAATGGGGGTGGGAAGAAGGAAGGGAGAAAGAAAACTGAAATAAGGAAGAAATAGGAAATAAAAATTAAGCAGTCGTGAACAGTTATATTCAGAATAAGTAGGAATATAGGCAGACACTTCAAACATTAAAATAATACCACTAACCTTGATAATTAAATACCTTAAAGATTTGTTACATGATATGTATGAAGGTGGCTGAAAGGTTCTTTTTGACACATGCTCTTTCCCCTCTTTCCAAATTACATATGGAAGTTCCTATTGCCTTAGTTATAATCTAGTTTTTGGATGAATATTTAGTGAAATGGGACAAACACCTATATGGTCTCTCTCTGTATTTAGAAGGTATTAAATAAAGATTTGTTTATTTATATTTTATATTTAAGAAACAAGATTTTTGTTTTCATTTTGTACATACTTATTTTAGCATTCACAGTTTGGGAGCTAAGGGGAGGAGAATTGTGTATGTGTGTGTGCATGTGTGTGTGTGTGTGTGTGTGTTTAACACTTGTCTCTGTATCTTCATTTTTATACTGAAATAACAATAAGTAAAACTACTGGTCTTCTTATTAGATTGGTCAGTTCAGATTTTCTTTAAAAAAAGAAGAATCCAGGTATTCTTAACACTATTTTCAGTATAATGATTAGCGTTACACTTTCCTACCCAGGTTCAGAAGTGCATTTCTGTGTAGTTATACTCACACAAATCCACTTACATTCCATTCTATGTGAATTAATTTCTTAACCTCCAGTTGTAATTATAGAGTTAGCTATACTAATCTTAACATTGTATATATTGATTTACCTAGTCCAAATTTTCAATACCACTTCTCATTTTATTTTTTCTCTAAGCTGTGATCCATCTCATGGTTGACAAGTATAATGAGACTACCACTGGTTGCATCATCTAATTTAGGACAACTAACATTTCAACTCTGAGAAGAATGTTTACTCTTCCAGTAATCAGTATACGTCTGAGGAAAGACTTTCTCATGTTGGCTTTTGACCTGAATTACACCCTCACCTGCCATATTTCCCTTATATTTTTTTCCTCTCCTGGAATTTGAGACATGCAGCTCTTGAGAGTCAATGAGGACATGTTCTTTCACAGGATACCAGGATGCAAGTATTAGCACACATATTTCCACATTTATCTTGGCTACCTTCACATTCCAATATAGACTTCTTTGTTCTGATGATAGTTCACCATGAAGGATGAATGAAAAGAGTGTACAACTCTCTTCATCATGGAATACTTATAACTGAGTTTTTAAATATAATTCCTTAAATGTATCCCGACATTTTCTAGAGGAAATCTCAAGCACTACACAACACATCCACTCATTTCTCATTGATAAAAGTTCTATCAAATAAAGAGAAGCAGGTCTGTTTGCAGTGATAGAGGCCTAGGTCTTGAGAAAGTGCAGCCTGTCAAGTTCAAGTAAAACTCAAAAATAAAAAAGCACTTAAAAGTTCTAATGCCTAGATAGTTCTTTTAATCATACTGCACAGAGCCTGTGGTTTTGATGGTTGTAGACTGCCTCTACTAAAGGGTGTCCATGTTAGTGATCTAAGTTTTATTCTTAGTGATTGCAACCGAAAGGAGTTCAAAAAAGGAGTTTTTTAAGGCTTATGCATCTGTGTAAAATATATCTTTTTAATTCAACATTTTATTTTTTATCTTAAAATTTCTAATGGGTAAAAATACTTTCCTATTTTTCTTAGATAAGGTTCATGCCTTACGGATGACTGTGAATCATCCTCATTTCTCTAGCTCACACTTTGACAGAGTTTCCTGAAGACCTACTGTTTTCATGAAGCTTTTTCTGAAAAGTAAACGTCCAATTAGTTTCTATGTTTCTCTATCTTTCTCTGTTTCTCATTTTAAAATAACTTCTTTCAAGTAATCAAAAATTTTATTGTTCCTTCATTGGAACCAGGCAGACACAAACACAAAATAAGTACAGGGTCTATAAACTTTTTTTCTGCCTTCAAAAGTAGCTGCATCATTTTACATTTAGAGATTGTAAATTCAAATGACTTCTTACACTGGAAGATATAAAGAACCTGAAGTGTTTTAAAACAATTTGTTACTGAGTCCTGAGTCTAAAACATTTAAATGCAAAATATTATTATTATTTTAGTAGATACTAGCCAAACAACAACAACAAATTTCTGTATGCTTAAATCTGCCCCTAGCTATTGTATTAGTCAGCTAGGATGACCGTAACAAAATACCACAGACTGGGTAGCTTAAATAATAGAAACTTATTTTCTCACAGTTCTGGAGACAGTCCAAGATCAAGGTGCCAGCAGGATTGATTTCTGGTGAGTATTCTCTCCCTAGCTTGCAGACAGCCACTTTCTTATTGTGTTTGCACATGGGGAGGGAGAGAGCTCTCTGATGTCTTTCTTCTTATAAGGGCATCAGTCCTATTGGATTAGGGCCCCACCCTTATGACCTCATTAAACCTTAATTATTTTCTTACAAATTCTATATCTAAATACAGTTGCACTGAGTGTTAGGGCTTCAACATATGGATTTTGAAGAGACATGATTCAGTTCATAAGAGTCTTCAATTTGCCAGTCTTGAACAACTAAATATGTTGTCAAAAATCTAGTTAAGGTTGTACTGCTAAACAAAATCTAAATTAAAAAAGTTCTGATGTATCATATGTGGGTCTCTCATTAAGTCAGATAACCTAGTAGAGTCAACAGTAGTCCCTGTTATTTTTTATATAATTACATTAAGAAAATGAGAATTCAGTTTGCTCTTATGACAACAATCAAGGGGAGACCTGTAATCAATCTGATGCCTCGTCTGAGGTTGGCTTTGCGACGTTACATCCATCTCGTTAGGCAGACATCCATAGAACCATCCCTGGTCCTCTGAGTTTCAGCAGCATGTTAGTATGAGGATCTAGGCAGCCAAGCAAAGGGCTCTTGATATTACATTTGAAATAAGACACACACTTCCTGTGCATAAAGGGGTTGGGATAGAATGAAATAAAAGCTCTTTTTTTTCTTGTTCCTAGTACTAACAAGTCACCCTTTTTCCCTCTTTTAACCATTTCGTGTTAAGGAGGGCTTAATTTGATCTAATAATATGAGCGCGTTTGGAAGAATAGAAATAAAGACTCTAAGTCACTTTAAGGTAGCCCAGCATATCATTTGCTACCATGAACCAAGGACATGGACAGAGATAATAGAAATGTATCTTGGAGATAAGACTCTGAGTCTTAGCTCTAGTGCTCATTAGTTTTGGTATCTCAGTTTAACACCTTCAAAGAAGAATATCATGTAACAACTTCATGAAATTGTCTTGAGGATTAGATATAAGTTCCATAATATAGTTGCTTGCACATGATCAAGACCATAATAAAGACAATATTCTGTATCAGAGTATCATTCTAAGATTGTGCTCTAGAATAGAAGTTTCTCCAGGGGTATGGTTTAAATATTTTTCATTATACTTTAGTCTTGTTATAATTTTAATACTCTAAATATAATCATCATGCAAAAGCAAATAAACAAACACATGCTTTATTGATTGTATTTTAGACAAAACTACTGCTCATATTTTTTTATATGTGATTTCAGACCTCGAAAAAGGAGCTGGACCCAGATAGTAGAGTTCTGAGAAAGTGGTTATAAGACAGACCTATTGCAAAATCTAATTTAAAAGGAATTCAAAAGTAATTGCATGACATAAAATAAAATGAGTCACTGCTAACTCTGAAAACACATTTCAGGATCTGGTGTCAGTTACCAACTTTGTCTTTGGGGTTGGTGTGGCAAGTGGGTGAGAACCAGGTCCAAAAATGTTTATATGATAATTTACTCTGGAGCTAATACTGAAGAATATATACCCTAATCTATGAATTAATCCTTCTTACGTGTTTATGGAGTCTTTGATTCTTTTCCCATAAATCCTTGTCTATCATTGACATAACATGAAGAAATAGAAGTAATTGGCTGATGGGTTTAAGAGGTACATTACTGGTGAAAAGTTTGGGCTTCACTAAGGGCTTTTCCTGCACAGATTATTTATAATACACTCATAGTCATTTTCAGGTTGGTTGGTAATTTCAAGTGCTTTGCTGAATCTGAAAATTGTTATATAATGTTACATGCCTTTGCATATTTTTTGTTCCACTTCAGTAAGCCTAAAGCAATTGCTAGAAGCAGGCAACCCTGACAGAAATGTAAAAATGAGTTGAGTTTTCTTGGTTACTTACCAAGAATCACTTCCTTTTCTCTCTACCTAGTTATTCCACTCCCCAGTTGCCCAATATTTCATCTTCTGAAACTTCAATCTTGAAGTCAATATTTTGGAGGCTGACCAGGTCCTAATCTTCATCATTCGCTTCTCTGTATGTTAACATAGTGTTTTAGAGCCTGAGCTTTGGACTGAGACAAAACGGGATTTAAATTCTGACATTAACGCTTACTAGTTGTGTGCCCTTGGGCAAGTCTCAGCGCCATAACTGGTGGACGTGATAAAATAATTTAAAGTCTCTGGAAATTGTCCTGAGGGTATAAATAAAACAGGGAAATATTTATTCTAGAAAATGTAATAAATCATCGTAAGAACAGGAAGAGTTTGTGGCAACTTCCCTCCTCTCACCCACTGAGTTTGGTGTGACAGGAGATCTACCAGAGGCAGGTAGAGAAAAATACAGGCCTGCTCTTCCCTCAGCCCTAGTTGAGGGCTATGGCATCTCCCCTCGTTCCATGTTGCAGAAGTTTTACTCTAGGAAAGAAAGGCTGAGAGACCTGGGGCTCTCTTCATCCACTCAGCCTCCACTCTTAGGGAAGAAATTCTATTCAGGTGAGGCAGACCAAGGATGTGAGGACCCTCAATCACTCTCACCACAGCTCACTCAGAGGGAAGAGATTTTCAAGTCAAGAGAGGCAAGCTGAGAAGACCAGAGGCTACTGCTCTCACTTAGAGCCCTGTTTATAAAGCAGATATCACACTGAGGGAGGCAAGCCACTGTTCACATCCACCACTACAAAGTAGTGGTTCAGAGAGTCTAACCAGAATCATGAAAACATATGTCCACATGAAAATTTGTACATAAATGTTCACAGCATCATTAATCATAATGGTCCAAAAGTATAAATAATCCAAATGTGCATCAACTGATGAACAACAACAACAAAAAATGTGGTGTATCCATGCAATAGAATGTTATTCAGGCATAAAATTAATGAGGTACTGAAACATGCTACAACATAGATGAACATTGAAAACGTTATGCTAATTATAAGAAGTCAGTCACAAAAAACACATATGGTAACATTTCACTTATATGAAATGTCTAGATAAGCATAGAGACAGAAAGTAGATACGTGGTTTCCAAGGACTGGTAGAGGGGAAATTTCCCTTTCAGGAGTGATGAAAATGTTCTAAACTTAGGTTGTAGTGATGGGTGCACATCATTGTGAATATATTACAAAAAACATGGAAGGGATGAATTTTATGGCATGTTAATTATATCTCAATAAAAGTCCTAAGAAATGGTCACCCTCTCCCCCAGTAATAAACTTGATTTTGATTTACTCTTTCAAAGCCTTTGATAAACCTTTGTCAATAAATCAGGTCAATCAAGTCAGTATAGTTAAGTAATATTCCTGGTCACCACCAGAGACATAAAAAATGCAGGAGTTAACATCATTTTACTCAATATACTCCCAATGAAAACAGGAAAAAAAAATCTCTATAAGTAAGAAGAAAAACATGCATCGAAGAAAGTGCATAACAATTTCGCTCCCAACTGATATTTACTGATGTGTTAAAAAATTCAACACCAAAGTTTATGTAAAAATGGATAGGATAATCTATAGATTTAAATACACAGAGGCATAGGAAAAAAATTGAAGAAGATATATTAAGATATTAACTATTCTCATTTTTAATTGGTAGAATTACATGCAAGTATTTTATTTTTATTATTTTCTGTATTCATAATTCTATAATTACATATTTTTATAATCAGAGCAATATTACCGCTTTAAAAAGAGTCAGAGGAAAGATGTAAGTTTCCAAAGAGTAACAAATAATTATTAAAAGTTTCCATAACTTATCCATATGCAAGAAATAATGCTAAGTGATATAAAGAATTTAAAGATACATAAAACTCAGGCTGGCCTTTCAGGAGCTTAACACTTAGTAAAGGAGATGAATTCTGTATGTAAATCGAACACAAACTTTAAACCTACTATATGATTGATTTTATATGTGTATTAGAAGTCTTAAGCGCTGGGGGAAATTGTGGGGGAAGATCTTATCTGATAAGAAGGTTTTATGGAAAAGATGCTTTGCCTTGGGTATGCTACTGATAAATTGTGTTATGACAAAAGTCATTCTTAGTTAAGAGAATAATGTGAACAAATATTATGAAATTAAAAAAAATAATAACTGAGGCCATAGAACAGGAAGTATGAGGCAGAACTGACAAGAGATAACACCAGAAAATGATGTAGAGCATGGAACATGGAGATCAGAGAAGGATATTTTTTGAACTTATCATGATCTATTTTGATAGATATAACCTATAATCTATTTTGATGGGTAGGAATTAAATCATCAGAGAGTATGTGGGAGATCATTCCCAGGAGAAAGATGAAGGAAGAGAAGAGGATTTGCTGAATGTGTATGAAAATAGTGGCTGAAGTTAGAGAATATGTAGAATAATGGAAGGAAGCTTTATGCTTTGTACATCTAAGGAAGGGCTTGAATTTAATTTGTAGGTAGTGGAGTGCAATCAAAGTTTTCAAAGAAATGGAGTGCTAGCATGACATAAGTAACACATAATATGCTTTTCTTATTCTATATAGCACTAAACACACTCTTTTTTGTGGCCTACTCATTGGTGTACCTCACCCTTTCTATTGTAAATTTTGGGGGGACACGAACCATAACGGTGTGACATTAATAAATATTTGTTAAAAAAATAGAAAAATGAAAGAAAAAGGGAATGTGTAATACATGATATGGTTTTAAAAGTTTAAACATAAAATTAGTGTTAAAGAACAAGTAGTGAAGAACAATCGGAACTTCAGACACCATAATTATCTCAAGTTATTTGAGAAATGGCTTCTCTAGGTATTCAGATATTAGATAACTGGTTCATATGCTTTAGTTACATCAGAATTACCTTATCACAAGCCAGACTGCTGTACCTCATTACCAAACTTTCTGATTCAGTAGGTCTTGGTGCTCAAGACTTCATTTCTAAGAAATTCCCAAATGATGCCAATAGTGCTGAATGCCTTGAACATATCACTGAACTCTGAGTGGATGGCACATGGTTGTACTCAGTTAATGGTGATGCTATAAGAGAGTGATTAAAGAGTTTGAGGGTCAAAAAGCTTAATTAGAAGCAGGCCATTCTGTGTGATTGGTTGTGGGACATACTGGGCTTTCCCTGGTTGGTCCCCAGTTCAAAGTGGCATCAAAAATTAGGGAAGCTGTCAGTTTTTTTCAGGTTCTAGACATTTGGGGCCAATTATTGCAGGAGTTATTCTTTGGCTTTCTGGATTTGTTGCTAGAGATAGCAACCTGACTTCCTACAAATCTGACTTATAGAAAACAGGTTGGCTTCCCGGGCTAGTAATTGTTATTGTAAAAAAAAAATTAGCTTGGTTTCCTGGACTGGTTGCTGTAGATAGTGGGCCAGAGTTCTGTTTTTACATATTGTTTGGCCATTGTCCATTGGTATATTCTGTATCTCAATAAAATGATTGTTTTAAAAGTCTTCATGTTTGGGGACCTTAAAGATGGTGGAGAGATAAGATGTGGAGATGACCTTCCTCCCCACAAGTACATCAAAAATACATCTACATGCGGAAAAACTCCTACAGATCACCTATTGAATGCTGGCAGAAGACCATAGACTTCCCAAAAGGCAAGAAAATCCCCACATACCTGGATGTGTGAGTGAAAGGGTCTTGGTGCTCCAGGCTGGTGTCAGGCCTGAGCCTCTGAGGTTGGAGAGCCGAGTTCAGGACATTAGACCACCAGAGACCTCCCGGCTCCACGTAATATCAATCAGTGAGAAATCTCCCAGAGATCTCCATCTCAATGCTAAGACTCAGCTTCACCCAACGGCCAGCAAGCTCCAGTGCTGGACGCCCCATGCCAAACAACTAGCAAGACAGGAACACAACACCACCCATTAGCATAGCAGCTGCTTTAAAATCTTCCAACAAACAAAAGCCCCAGACCAGATGGCTTCACAGGTGATTCTATAAAACACTTAGAGAAGAGCTAACACCTATCCTTCTCAAACTCTTCCAAAATATAGCAGAGGGAGGAACACTCCCAAACGCATTCTATGAGGCCACCATCACCCTGATACCAAAACCAGACAAAGATGTCACAAAGAAAGGAAACGACAGGCCAATATCACTGATGAACGTAGATGCAAAAATCCTCAACAAAATACTAGCAAACCGAATCCAACAGCACATTAAAAGGATCATACACCATGATCAAGTGGGGTTTATCCCAGGAATGCAAGGATTCTTCAGTATACACAAATCAATCAAAGTGATACACCATATTAACAAACTGAAGAAGAAAAACCATATGGTCATCTCATTAGATGCAGAAAAAGCTTTCAACAAAATTCAACACCCATTTATGATAAAAACTCTCCACAAAGTAGGCATAGAGGGAACTTACCTCAACATGACTTCACTTTTATACTTAGCTTGAATCAATTTTTTGAAAGTGTATCTACACCTAAATATGCCTTGCAAAATTATTTTGGGGTATTAATACCAGCTTTTCTATAATATGTTTCTTTTTTGTTAAAGTTTTATGTTTAAATTTAATCTTTACTTTCTGAAAATATAATGAATCCCTAATATTTCATCATTTTAGAGCCAGACTGCTTAAGTTGGAATTTTGGTTTCAACTCTTGCCAGTTGTTGACTTTGGACAATTTCTTATATATCCTCATGCTGCAATTAATTTCCTTGTAAAACAGGCATAACAGTATTTACTTCATGATATTTTCTGAAGATTAAATTACTTAAAGTATTCAAAGCACTTAGAAAAAATACCTCGTACAAAGTAAGTGCTAAAAAATCTTGGCTACTTTTCTTAGTATTATCTGTGGTGTTGAGAAAGAGGAATTCAATGAGTAATTATAACAAATGCTCTGAATTTCATTTTAAGCAATGAACTATGTCCTAATACTTCAAATACAAGCAATGCCGGGACTCAAAACAAATCCCATGCAATAATTTCAACAGAGAAATTTTAACAATTTAGTGAGCTCTATTATGCTGTTTGTGTTGTTGTGTTAAGTACTGTTTGTGATCCTTATTATTGCATTGAGCAGAAATAATACTTGGAGGTGCTACCATAATGAATGTAGGATTCAGATATTCATGAATTACCAGTGAGGGTTCAGTGAAAAATCTGGATCAGCTTGGGATTAACAATTTCGAACATGAAACAAGTAAACAGAGGAATTCAGTTCAGAAGCACTGGATTGGAATTTAAATATCCAATTTTAAATCTTGATTATGACAGATAACTGTGTAACATTGCTTAATTTTATCATCTTCAGTTTTCTGGTAAAGGGAAGTAATAACATATTTTATAAGTATTTTGAAGATTCAATGAGTTAATTTCTGAAAAATTAATTTCCAGAAGTGTTGGTGGTGTTTTTATGGAAAAGTGACAATTAAGTATTTTATTACTTAGAGGCAAGAACTGTATCCCAGTGTGAAATTGTTTCATGGATAACCTTACAAAGGAAAGACTAATCCTTCTCTAAAACCAACCAAAAACAACTTAAAGACTTAACAACTTTTCCAATGAATCTAGGATAATCACATAAGTCAAAACCAGATATTATGATACATCTATTATGATACATCACAGCCAAATACAGGACAGCTTGAATGACACCAAAAGATGATTATAAGAGCATCTGTGTTAGCTTTGCTGATCCCTCAACACAGAGATAAAGGAAATGGAAAAACCTTTCAACAATTACTTACTTTGAGTTGCAAGGTTCAAGTCTACTGTGGAAGTACAGGGCACCCAAATGGGACTAAACAGCAGGAGATGAGCTATTTTCATTTTCTATTACCCAACCTCATTTTGGGAAATAGCTTTGTGACAAGACAGGGTAAAGGAAATAAGACCTTTGACTTGGCAAAAAATGACCACGGTCAGGGGGTCAGATATTTAAAATGGCAAACACTAAAGCATCAAATGGAACCTCACTAAAATACTTCATAGAGAATAGAGACAGGAGAAATGCTGAAAACCAAGGGAAGATGCCTTTCCAAGGCAAAATTGATGAGCAAGTGTTTTAAACAACATTTCTGAATTGCTAGCTCCTCCAGATCATTCCCTTTGCCCCTCCTCACAGAATGCTTAATCAAATTGCTGAACTACCTAGAAATTATCTAATTCAAAAGCTCCTAAAGCAGTATATTAGTGAGGGTTTTCCAGATAAACAGAACCAACCCACAGCATATAAATATATAGAGAGATTTATTTTAAGAAATTTGCTTTCACAGTTGACTTGAGGTTTCCAAAATCTGATGAGATAGGTGGGTGGGCTAGAGAGTCAGGGAAGAGTTCTTGTTCAATGACAGTCATGTGGCCGAATTCCTTCTTGATCAGGAGAGGTTAGCCCTTGTTCTGTTTAGGCCTTCAGCTGATTGTATGTGGCCCACCTACATTATGGAGGACTTTGGCTTTATTCAAAGTACATTAATGTGAATGTGAATCTCATACCAAAAGTACCTTCACAGAAACATTCAGAATAATGCTTGACTAAATATCTGGGCACTGTGGCTCAGCCAAGTTGATACAAAAAGTTAATCATCACAGGCAGTAAAGAAGTGGTGTGGTTCTTAAACCAAATTACTGAAACTTTAAAAGTAGTAATAAAATGTCAAAAGCAAAAGGAAAATTAAAATATTTCTCAATAGAAAAACTTCTCAAACACACAATCTTCCATGTCTTCACAAAATTAATGTGAAATGGACTTTCTAAAAAAAAAAAAAGCAGGTCAGATTATATTACTCTTCAGACTTTCCATTGGCTCTCCAGTTCACTCAGAGGAAAAAAAAAATCTTTGGAATGACTTACAAAGCCTGACATCACTTGATCTCATTAATTCTCTGACCTAATCCCCTTCTACTTTTCTCCTTGATCACACAGTTCTAGACACACTGGCCTTCTGATATTTCTTGATATTCCATCATGCCTTCCCCTTGGGGCCTTACACTGGAATTTCCTTCTACCCTTTCCGAGGTGGTTGCATGACCAACTCCTTCACTATTTCCCAGTTTCTGCTCATCATTGCCTTCTCAGGGAGACCAATGCTGTCATCCTATTCAATGCTGCACATTTCCCCCACACTACTTTCACACATTCACCTTCCTTTCCCTGCTCTATTTCTTCTTTCTTCCATAGCAATTATTATATTCAAAGGTTCTATATTATGTACTTATTTATTGTTTTTACCCTTATCTCCCCAGCCCTGCTAAAGCATAATTTAACTGGGCAGGGATCTTGGTGTGCTTTGTTTATTGATATATCTGAAGCACAAAAAATAGAACTATAGCAAGTAGACAATAGATTTGTTAAACAAGGAGGTAGATGGATGAATGAATGAAGCAATCATTTGAAGAAGAAGGGTATATAAACTATAGGGTGTCTATTCTAAAGAAAGGAGCCAAGAACATTGAAAATGAGCTATAAAAATTAGTAAATATATATAGATAAAGGTAAAGTAAATTTAAGTATCATTTGTTCAATGCTATGCAAAGAAACTTGAATGATCTTATGATGTACTATTTTTTAGAAACACATGCATTTCCAAACTCTATCTTAAAAGACATAAAATATTCACAGTCCATATGTGTGAAAATATTGAGAAATCTTAAGGCATGACATTCCTTAAGCACCAGGACAAGAAGTTTTTGTCAGTGAATTATTTCAATGAATTATCATTCCAGGAATGAGATAAATTCTGGTTCAGTTTAAAATGCCACAGTGCACAATAGAAGAAAAGTTTCCCAAATTCATTTTTGATGCTACCCTAAGACTGCTTCACATGATAAAACTAGCAGTTTAAAAACTATTATCTAAATTCACTAATGAATTTAATTGCAAAAAAAATAAATGTTGGAAAATAAAATGAGGAAATATATAAATACACATTATAATATTAAAATGGCATTGATTTCAAGAATATAAGAAAAATCAAGCTAGAAAATTCACTATTGTAATTTATCATTTTAAATATTGGAAAATGAAAATTTAATGTAAATTTTGACAAAATTCAAGTAGAATCAGATAGATACTCTGTATATAGTAAAATACACATTATTTCTGTCATGTAACCAGCACTAACTTTAACGTGAGTTAATAACCATTGTTATTTAACAAATTAACATTGCCTCAGAATACTTATACAAGTGGGAAAAAATTAGATTTATAAATATTGGATAGGAGGAAGGAAGGAAATAAATTCTTGTATTTCAAGATTGATTACTTAGAAAACTTAAACGATGGTTCAACATAACAATTTTTCTCTGGACTTTATTATGGTACAAAAGCAATACGCATTCAGTAGAAACTGTTCTATGATATTGAGTTTTGATCTTTTCTGAGGCCAACGATATGTAGTACCATAATCTCTTGTGATGCTGGGCAGGGCAGCAAGCCACAGCTCCCAGTAAGCCATGTGACCCCACAACCACATCACTATGAAGGTAAATAATCAATACACTTACAGCCATTCTGTACCCATATGACCATAACTGTTTTTTACTTTCAGTACAGTATTCAATAGGTTACATGAGATATTCAACACTTTATTATAAAATAAGCTTTGTGTTAGATAATTTTTGTCAACTGTAAGCTAAGAGTAAGTGTTCTGAGTACGTTTAAGGTAGGCTAGGCTAAGTCATGATGTTCAGTAGGTTAGGTGTATTAAATGCATTTTCAACTTATGATATTTTCAACTTATAATGGGTTTATCAGGACATAACCCTATCATAATTGAGGACAATCTATACTAGAAACAAACAATTTAGCAAATTTACTAATTTTAAAACAAAAAAGGCAAAACAAATGCTTTATATAAGTTAAAAATAACAAATATAATGGCTAATGTTTCCTATTAACAGTAATCATAACAAAAAAACCTAGGTAAGTATTCAACAAAAATTATTTGGATCTCTGGAGCATAATATGAAAAATTGAAAGATTTAAATGGAACTTGTTACTTTTCTTTCATATGAAGACTTTCTATGGTATATTTCATATACAGGGAACATACATTTATACACAAATGACATTTCAATGGCAATCACAACCCCTTCCTTGCAGCCTACTTTTAACAAAATAATATAAAATTCCTGTAGAAAAAAATAATAGTGCAAATAATTATTTTGAAATATAAGTGACAATATTCATAAAATTTCTGTAGAGTAAGGAGGAAAAATTAATCCTTCTGTTTATTCAAACACAATGTTGTAGCAATTAATGTAGGCTGAAACTAACACAATGAGGGTATAAATATATTAATTAGATATAATTGGGAGAGCAAATGTATATGACAATTCCATAGATGCAAAAGAAGACATTTCAAATCATTTGGGAGAAAATTGAGTATTCATTGTGACAGTTAGCCAGCCATTTGTAGAAAAATAACATGTAACTTTACTTTACTACTTGTGTCAGAAATAATTCCAGATGGATCAAATATTTAAATGTCTAAATAGGACCAGAAAGTTATTAGAAGAAAAATCATGAATTTTAAAATGATAAACTTGGAATGGAGACAGCATTTTAAAACATGGCAACTTATTCAGGAAGATGATAAATCTCACAAAAGATTCAAATTTTAATTACATTTTATTACACTTTACTAGATAGAAAATTAAAGTATAGAAAACAAAGAATTCTTTAAAACTAAAAATGAAGAAAACTCTATTGTCAAAAGAGAAATCACAGAAACACATATACATAAACTTACAAACATCTAAGATGATGCTTTTTTTCACAATAAAAGAAATGTAAATTAAATGAGGAAAATGTTTTACATATGATGGCATATAATTTTATATACTGATGATAGTATTTGAGAGGAAAACACACTCATAAATTGTTTCTGGGACTATATGTTGATGAAATAGTTGTGGAGCACAATTTGGAACATATTGTAAATTATAAAAATCATGTATTCTTTGGCTCAGCAATCATCATTTGCATAAAAAATATAGATTTCATATATATGTGTATATGTATACATTTTATATAGTCTCAGTGTAGAGACATAGATTCATAAACATTGCCTAGAATTATAAATAAGTTATTAAGAGTGATCATTTCTGTGCTAAACCCAGGATGAGGGAGTGGAGTGATGAGTATTCAGAGAAGAACAAACAGTATGGGGAAATCTTCAGTCTTCACTGTGAATTTATAAATGCTTTTTTAAAATTTCTTTAGTTTTAATTGTATACCCTTTTTACTATTTTTTTTTCACTATAAGCTTTGATTGCCCTTTAGGTTTTATTATCCTTGGTGTTTCTTAGTTTTACTTTAGTTCATGGTACATGGTAATTACTGATCATGAAGAGTCTGCTCTAATTAATTAGTTGATCAGTTATTTTTAATGAGTTCAAAACCCCAAAACCTTGACAATAAACAACACCTAAGTATATAGTTCCAACACAAACCATTTAAACTCCTTCCCCCACCAGAAATAATTACTATCCTAAATTCTATGTTTATCATTTTCTTGTTCTCCTCTTTATATAATCGTGTCCACATATTTATTTATAAAATATGCTTTTAGCATCATAAAAAAGGGCATCAAGTTATAAAAATGTGGGGACTTAATTTTAAGCTTTCTATTACATTCCTAAAATTCATTCATGTTTGGAAACATTGCTACAGTTCAATTTTTGACTGCTGTTAAATATTCCATTGCATGAATATACTATAGTATATTAATCTATTCTCCTGATGATCAGAGGTAGAGTTGTTTCTAAGTTTTATGAATTGTTCCTATAAATATTCTTGTACATGTGTTCTGCTGTTGATATATACTTAGGCATGGAATATTCAGGTACCGGAGAAAGTGTCTGTTTTCCAAAGCAGTTGTAACAATTTACACTACCACCAGCAATGTACAGAGACCCTGTGACCAACATCTTCAACACATAGCTATTTTCGCACATTCTGTTTTTTTCCCCCAAATACTTAGGTGTAAACAGAACTTCATTATGGTCTTGAGTTTTTTTATTATCATTGATGTTGAATATCTTTTCATATGTTTGTTGGTCGTATGTGTTTCTCTTCCTTAAAATGCTTATTTATGTCTCTTGCTCATTTTTGTATTGGGTAGTTTGTTCACTTCTTACCGATTTTTGTTATTTACACATTTTTGACATGACAATTTTAAATATAACCCTTTTAGTTTGTAATTTGCCATTTTCACTTTCTAAAAGTGACTTTTGATGAAAAAAGTTCTTAAATTTAATTTAGTGAAACACATCTTTTAAAGTCTATCGTTTTTGTGTCTTGTTCTAGACCTCTTTCCCTCCTCCAAAGTTTAACATATATTTACCTATATTTTATAGAAAAAGTTTTTAAGTTGTTTTTGCCATTTGTCCTTAATCTGTTTGGGTTAATTTTTGTGTATAATGTGGGGAACAGATCCATTTTTTTATCTTTTCCCACGTGCCTAATTAATTTCAAAGATCAATTTTGTTGAGTAGTTTCTACCTTTCCCATTTGATTGCTTTTCTAATTAAAAATGGAAGCAAAGGTAAATAACAAACACAACCCTAAGATCTAGCTTTAAAGCTCATTTCCTTGTCACTAGTCTCCTTAAATAGAGACACTTTGATCATTCCAAATGATACTATGTTCTTTTTCAGGAATCACCTTCTAATTAAATATTAGAATGGGAGAGGTTTACATGTCCATATGTGTCCTGTGTTAATTTCCAGCATTTCCACCCCCTCAAATTCTGCTATGAATGAACTTAGACAATTCAAGGTAGGGCACTTAAGTGTCAAGTTGTAAAGCAGGGTCCAAGAGGCTTAATTCTCAAATAGAAATATTGACATATAATAATACTGTAACTTTTACTGTATTTTTATTGCTTCTGGGCACTACTCAACCATTCATACATGCATTTTCTCATTTCATACTCACAATAAGCCATAGAGAGGTTTGATTAGTCTCAGTTTTCCACATAAGGAGGATTAGAGACGTTATATAATTTGCCTACATCATACACATCATGTTTAAAGTGATTTGAACCTAATTCTTTCTTATTCAAAAGCACATGTTCTTTCCCATTATACGAAATTATCTTTCTATGACCTTAAACTATTTTTGTTGTTTATTCATCCTTTATTGTCTATCAGTGTTTCTAAGGTTTACCTCAGTAGCTGACTGAACAAGTTCATATTCAGTCCAGGCACCCTCTTCATGGATGGGTCTTTTGTTAGGTGCCAGGATTTTTCTCTTCTCACATGCTGCTATAAGTGAACCAAGACAGTAGAAGGTAGGACCCTTGAGTGTGAAATTACAAAAGATTATCAAAGATGTCCAAATATTAAATTAAAAATATCGATTTCTAGTATTCAACCCAGATCTGAAATGTAATTTCTTTTTTTAATGTTTATTTTAATAGCGAAGCTGAAAAAAGTGTGTAAATCGAGTTATGAAGATCCACGTAGCAAATGTGTTGCACTATGTAAATTTCACCAAGAATATATAAGAGATGTACCTTCCTGACATGGAAGTTATTTTACTTTCAGAAAAGTTTTTTGAAAGTCCTCTTGACTTTTAAATAAAAACTTTCTTTAGGATTTTGTACAGCAGTAATTGAATAATAGCTGGAATATAATTTCAACATTAAAATATGACTACTAAAATATAAAATAATATTCTCCAGATGCCACCATATACCATTAGCCTATCGAGCCCAGTGTGACAGTGATACTTTCTCACTTTTAGTGCAGCACGGCCCAGCAATATCCTTGCTTTCAGATTCTGTCTTGGATGGTCCACATGCTACTATTGACTCCAAACTCCCTGACAGTATAATCACTGCTCTCTGATAAAAGGTTGGCTGAGGCAATCATCATTTCAAAGAGAGTAACCAGCTACTTACTGAGTTAGGTAAAGCTGCCAGACACATTGTCAGTCCTCTGTGCTGACACAGAAGAAGACATATCAAGAATCTCCACTGAATTGTGTTTGGACCCTGCTTGGGTACACAATACCATTGTTATCCCAGATATTTTCAGATATCAAAATGCGAAGACTTTCACTGGTCTCACACATACGAATATTTTTGTGAAAAGGAAAAGTATTTCCATATGAGCATAAGAGCTTCTTCTCCCACATTTTCCCATCCTCACCCAGTGTGTTAAGATTATTTTTTGCTGTCCAATGTGTTCCTATATACATTTTTGTGTGTGTAAAGAACAGGGTAAGGGATGTATTTGTATAAGCCAATGGGGATTTTTTTTTAACTGTGGAGTATATGATTGATTATCTCTGTGAGAAAATGAAAAATACTTTTGTCATATTTGCCTTTAACCCTGAGCAGAGAATCACTAAGTGATACACAAGCAGATCACCTGTGTTTCAAAAGTATTCCTTCCTGCTCCCATGGAATAACAGCTACCCAACTTCATCCTGGTGATGAGGTTTAATTATTCCTGCCAGTATGGTAATACTTTCCATTGCCTCCTCATCTCTTGGCAAGAGGACCCTAGAAGTTAGTAGGTGGTTTGCCATAGTTTTAAGCTGAGTGATACACTTAACTTTGTGTATGGTAGGAGTGATCCTTCTCTGGGAACCTAGATCTCCACATTAATAGTGCCTAAAATTGTGTGTAACAGAAGCAAAATTCCCTATGTGGGTCACTGTTGGGCCCATTTGCACATTTACTCCTTGGTTTTTAATTCATGTACTCTAAGGGGCCAACAGCTTCCAGGTATTACAGTATGTGATACAGGCAATGGATTCCATGTACAGGTATATAATCCTTCTCTCCTATGTGATAAAGTCGATTGGTTACCTTCTATAATGTAATATTATGTGGAATTGTGTCCTGATGAGTCAAACACTTTATAGGAAAGGTAGAACCATACCCAGAATATGTATCAATTCAGGTCAAGATGGATCACTGCCATTCCAGGATGGGAAAGGTCTAATGTAATCAACATCCCACCAATCCATTGCAATCCAGCAATGGTGGGACTTAATGCAACAACAGTAGCTGGTCCAACTTTGATGAGGGGAAGCCCACATTATTTGGTTCAATGCATAGTGTCCTTCCCATTGTGCCTACTCTATTCATGTGCCCATGTAGCAGATCACTGGTCACAATGACTGGATGATGTCAGTTGGTTCAGCCATTCTGTATACTTGGGTGTTTAGTTCCAATAACTGTGTGGACGGTGTCTGCTGGGCAAAACTATACAAAACAAAGTTCTTCACACTTTGTATCCACTCTCACAGGCCCACCTGCATGATTATTCCAAAGACTTTTATGTACCCTAGCTTCCAGTTTTAAAATTTCCTGGCCACTGACCAACTAGCCAGTTCACTTAACATTACTTCCCTTTGCACACAAAAAAGTAGGTACACGGGTTTGCTACCTGAAGAACTGCCTTTAGGAGACTATTCCCTCATAACCACAGTCATGGTAAAGTGAAGCTGTTTAGAATTAACTCAGTAAACGGCCATAGGTCAAATTGGCATAGAACTGGGGAAGTCATTGTACTTTACAATTGTCATTGTATTCTGAGGGTCTCTTTCTCACTGGAACCCAGTCTTGATTTCAGTTAATGGGTTTACCTGTGAGAATTGGCTCAAAGAAAAATTGGACAATAGATCTTGATAGTACAGCCATAAAATCATTTTTCCTTGATGTCTTTTAGTTGTACAGATTAATACCCTTGTTGGCTATTTATCTATTTTGCTCCTAGGAACACAGTGTCTAAAACCATCTTCATAGCTCTCTGCGAGTTAGCCAGGTCCCCTTGACTGCCACTTAAACTTTGCAACTCGTTATAATTAAATGTTAAACACAGACACCTGGCTTCTATTATCTTTTATTTCTATATTCCAATTGCTTTCAGGGAGTCCAATTCTGTAATAACATTTCCTATTCTGCACTACCATCAACCTTCGTTTTCGTTGCTCATCTTAATAGTGCATTTCCTATCACTTGTCCCCCTCCCGTGGGACAGTTTTCTGCCTTACATAGTATACCCAGTCTTGCATACCCAGTATGTTGATCCTTTTAATCTCTTCTTCCACCATTTACTATGTCAGTTTTAACATTTCTTCTTCACTTAGTGTGGGCCATCACTATTTATATGCTTCCAAATGCCAAATGAGAAGCTTAATAGCATTCTGTCCTGGTGGACTTGTCAGTGTATTAGATTCTGCTGTCACAGGGGAATGCACCTATATTAATAAATTCTCATTTATACAATTTTATATTACCTCCTGCTTGATCATAAACATTGAAGATACAATTCCATGTAATTCTCTACCACCTGATCCTGTGACATGTTGACTATAACTTTGACTATAGTTTGATTAAATTATAGATTCCTTTATCCTCAGCAGGCCAAGCACTTCACTGGCTGCATTTCCTTCCAATGACATCCCTTTTCAATTTACCATCAGTGAAATTTTAACAATTTGTTACCTCAACATTTGAGGGGTTATCAGTAGTTCATCTAGTGAAATATTTCACTTTTTCATCCAGCTAAGAGGTAATCCAGTTTCAGAATCTCATTTTAGAATCTGCTCCCTATGACCACTTTTCACAATAACTGTTTTAGGTCAAGTTTCCTAGAAAGTGACCCTGGGATGGACATTTCCACATAGGATGTTGTTTGAAGATAGCGCCTAGGAACACTTTCACTAGGTAGTCAGTTATGCCACAGGATAAAATATAACATGAGCGTGGCCAAGGTCAAAAGATAGATAAGTACAAACCAGGGAAGAGACCAGTGCGTGATTTGAGGTCACTGAGAACAGAGATGGAGTCTTCTTCATCTATTATTTTTGAAAAAGTGTGTATATTTTTTTCTATAGAAATCTCGGAATTACCTTCTTATATTTATTTTTGGTTAATATTTGATACAAATGTATTTTATTTATAATTTAATTTTTATTACTTTTAAAAAACATATCAAATATAAAAATGAAATGAGGGAAGAGAAAATATTTTGGAAACAAGTATAGAAAAATGTGTATCTACCTCTCAAATATTATATAAGGAGGTAATGTCATCTGGATCATATTTTAATAGTGAATTCACAGCACTCAGAACTAAATGTTTCCTATCAATTCAAAATAGAGACTTTATTAGGTTATACCTTAATTCTAGTGAGGCATTTATTATTTTAAAACACTTTGAAGCTGGTTTAGATGCTCTCTTTAAAATATGTATATATATATATGTATACACACATATATATATATATATATATATATATATCCAGTCAATATTTGTCTCCTGAGCTCTTGAACACACACACATTTTTTTTTTCTAACTGAATTTCTCCTAAGTATCTCAAATATACCATATGCAAATCTGATATCATTGTTTCATCAACACCTGCTCCATCAAAATACAAATTTCTTCTCTTAAAACCTACTCTCTCTCTTTTGCAAATGGCACAATTCTCCTTTTTTACCAAAATATTTATTTTATTAACCTAACCTTATTAACTTGATCCCACCTTTGACCTAATAGATCACTGGTTTCTATTGTTTCTCTCTCTTAAATTCTCTCTTCTCTCCATTCTCATTACCTATGCTTCAAGCCTTCCTTAGCTTCTGTGTAAACTCCCACAGTTAATTTTTCACTGGTTTCCCAAGTTCCAGTCTTATCTATGTCCAATTAAACTTTCTCAATGTCTCTATTATTGCTAAAAGCACCAGTTTTATATGCATATTATACAAATCTTGATCGGTAAAGTAATTTGCAAAACGGAGATACTTAGATGTGGATTTAAGTTTTGGAAAGAGTTAAATATCATTGGTTTGTGAAGAGGAGTTAATTTTGTTTGAGGTAAAAAGTAAAACATAATTACATAATGATTCTGATTTCCTTGTGTTACTTGCAAAGGTCACTGATATAAATCTACCTTATTATCTCTGTGCCATAATTAACTGAACTATCTAATAACTGAAAAATCTAGTTTTCTCTAATAATATGAAATTAGCTGCTATTCATCCTACACTTTCTCTATTTCTTCACCAATATTTTGCAATGCTATAATTACCTGTGATCAGTGCTAAGATGCCCAGAAGTGATGGGTAGGCTCCTAGGAGAGCTGTTTTGCCATTACCATGGCTTTATTATAAAGACACTCTGAAATTTTAGACTTCACTCTTAGTTTCCTATCTCTAATCACATAAGTTTTTCAGGGAAATAAACATATTTTCTTTAACGAAAAAGCATGTGCCCTCTTCTGTCCTCTATTTTTAACTTGAGAAGGATGACTTTGCAAACAAACATCATAGGAAAATGTACATGAACTTTAACATCAAAAGGACTAGATTCAAATTCCAGTTCAAATACTCACTGACTAAGTTATGTTGGACAAATGGTAAAATCTCTATGAGCTTCTTTTTTCCAAATCTCCAAATAAAAATGGCAATGAATTGTTTACAATATTAGAGAGATTAAGGTAACTCATGAGAATCTGTTGGTAGAAAGCATTTTCTCTATAACTTGAACATAAGCATCTTAGAGGCCTGGTGTGTAAGATTTGAAGTAGAACTTGAGAGTCTAATAATGAAATCTTGTTTCATAATCTTTTATGTAAATCATTGTCATGTGACAATCCCTTTGATGGAGAGAGGCATGTATTGGTAATCATTTACTATCTGAGGACATTATGTCTAAGAGTTGTCAAGAACCTTCTGAAAGATCACACAACTCAAAAACACCAGACCTAAATCTTTCATCTGAATTTCAGGTTTCAATCCTGTCTTTGCATCATCAATGCCAGCAGACACTAGCCAGTGCAGGACTTTCTCTGCAGCAGCCATTGCAGACATCCTATTTCACAGTTGTTGACTAATTGAATCACCAGTAAATTCTGTTAATTTAGAACTGAATCTGCTTCACAGTAATTTCTAACCCATAATCGTAGTTTGGCTGTCCAGAGCCACACTATTTACTCATACTGAATGATATTTCAAGGGTATGATGTTCCTCATATCTTCTGCTTTCTAGATGTTACTTACTTCTGGAGAAATCCCTATTTGAATAAATACCTGTGGAGGATTACAGGGCAAAATATTTCAAATCTTTCTATAATATATGTTGCCAATGACAGCAGTGAGGATAACCTTGGGCAGTTTATCATTATGAACATTCATATAAGTGTGATTTGCTATTTAGGATGTGAATACACTGTAAAAGAATAGGTTGGAAGCTTACCATCATAAAAATAGCCACAAAATCAGTTTAACTTAGAAGGTAATTTTGAAAATACTATGATTTTTACTGGATGGAATCATCAGGATCAAAATGTGTTAAAAGAAAGTTGGGTAAAAGCAGATATTTCTGTTACCAGTCTTCCCTGCAAAGGAGCTAAGGATGACTGTAGATGGTTTCTTCTACTTTCAGTTCCTAGCATGTGAGCTTCTGCATTATATCTTGCATCACAACAGCTTAAAATCTGTTACAGACCATTCTGGTAATGAAAAACATATGATATTTATTACAAAAAATTAACCTCCTAGACTATGACTTAAGATGGGAGAGTTCATTTTAAGTGGAGTTCATCAAACTTCATAAATTGTGGGCCTGTGTGATGCTTTACTGAAAATAAAATGCATCTGAGAATGGTAACAGTGCATAGCTCCATAGTTTAACTCAGTAAACCTAGTCAGTATTGGTACTATTATTTTCATTATTTAAGCCAATTTATGTGCCTACTGGAATAGTGGTTATATAATTTATACACAGATAGTGGTTATATAATTTATATACAGATAGTGGTTATATAATTTAGTTAGCCTCAGGTCTACAAGTTCTGTAATTTTTAGCTATTAAGAAATTTTATGTGTGTTTGTGAATATGTGTTTATATGTGTTTACACACAAATAATTCATACAATTGTAATAATTAATACATCCTCATCTATACTACTCCAGTCTTCTGAAAATAGGAAGATAGTTGTTGCTAAACAGAGCACCTTATACATAGATAAGAAGGTTGAAAATTTTATTAATTTTTTAATATTCTACCAGGGATAGCATTTAGAGCCATTATGACATATGTACATCATGTTAGGAAATAGTTTATCAGAGCCTTTCAAATAAAAGTTCAAATTAAGAATAGACATGAGCTTATAGAAGACCAGACTTTTCTCTACCCTGGAAAGACTTCGCTCCAGGAATAAGAAAGCTAACAAAGCTAACAGGAATCAGCAGTTCCCTAAGAAGAAAAGATGTCATCATGGGGCAGCAAGTTAAACAGAAGAGATAAATGTGAATGAGAATTTATTTTGATTTCCCCAAACTGAAGGTGTCTAGTGACCATCAAAAGTTCTACTTTTTTTTTTTAACCAGGTTAGCATCTAACCTAAAATTTTACTATAAGTTTCTTTCAGTTGCTATATATACTCATTTTCCCAAGTTCACTTTGAATCAACTCCACCATATTGCTGGTTCCTTCATGAATGAGTTAATAAAAATGTTAGGCACATACTAATTTAAAAATAGTCCAGTTCTGTTAGTTCTGAGTACTATGAGAAGTCACAGTGAAAAGAACAAGAGTACCTTAAGGTGGTCGATTTCCCTCAAAGCAAAAGATATTTCTCATTTACCAAAAACTTTATCATATAGTTGACTTTGTCATAATTCAAGAGAAATAGTAGTGCCAAAGGGGGTTTCTCCAAAACCTTGAACCAATTTACAGACTTTAGTAACTAACTTCTTATTTCCCTTAACATTTTTTTCTTCTCCTTCAATAGAGGTAAAACAATACAATACCAAAGCTCTATAAAATGTTTAGTCATTTTTTAATCTCTCCTAAAATTGAATTGCAAAATCTATCTCCTAAACTCTCACTTTTCTAATTTTTATGAAATATGGTTGTCATCGTACTTATAGCCTGCAGGAATTTTACATAGGATGAGTTATATATGTAGGATTCTAGAATTTCTTTCAGTGCTGGAGGTTATGAGGCATGATCACTATTAATCAATATATTTTTATTTACCAACTTGACTATTTCTCTGTGTTTCCATGCTTTCCTTTCCTTTAACCCATAATACTCAAGCTTATTATGTAAATAAATGTTAGATATATCAACAGTAGACAGACAAAATGTGTCAACTGTTAAGTTTGAATAAATCTCTCAGCAATTGATAAAACGACTAGAGGAAAAAAAAAAGTCATTTGTCTTAGAATATCTGAATAATGCTACCAACCACTTTGGCCTAATAGTTACTTTAGTACACTTTACCCCACAACTGCAGAAAACACGTTCTTTTCAAATTCATATGATATATTTATAATAGACATATGCTGGGTCATAAAACAAAAAAATTCCCAATATATTTAAAATTATTTAAATCATACAAAATGTCAAAATGTGACCCCAGACTAGTAGGGCACTGAATTATAAGCACAACAACATCTATTTATTAGAAAACAGTTAGATACATACATACATGTAGATACTGAGAAATAACAATAATTTTCACTAAGGACATTCGCACCTATCAAGAAATACAACAACACACTTCTAAATAACACATAGGTCAAAGAAGGATCTCAAGGGAGAGGGCAAACAGCAGAAGCAAGAAGAACTACAATCCTGCAGCCTGTGGAACAAAACCACATTCACTGAAAGATAGACAAGATGAAAAGGCAGAGGGCTATGTACCAGATGAAGGAACAAGATAAAACCCCAGAAAAACAACTAAATGAAGTGGAGATAGGCAACCTTCCAGAAAAAGAATTCAGAATAATTATAGTTAAGATGATCCAGGACCTCAGAAAAAGAATGGAGGCAAAGATTGAGAAGATGCAAGAAATATTTAACAAAGACCTAGAAGAATTAAAGTACAAACAAACAGAGATGAACAATACAATAACTGAAATGAAAACTGTACTAGAAGGAATCAATAGCAGAATAACTGAGGCAGAAGAACGGATAAGTGACCTGGGAGAAAGAATGGTGGAATTCACTGCCACAGAACAGAATAAAGAAAAAATAATGAAAAGAAATGAAGACAGCCTAGGAGAAACCTGGGACAACATTAAACGCAACAACATTCGCATTATAGGGATCCCAGAAGGAGAAGAGAGAGACAAAGGACCTGAGAAAATATTTGAAGAGATTATAGTCGAAAATTTCCCTAACATGGGAAAGGAAATAGCCACCCAAGTCCAGGAAGCACAGAGAAAACCATACAGGATAAACCCAAGGAGAAACACGTCAAGACACATAGTAATCAAATTAGCAAACATTAAAGACAAAGAAAAATTATTGAAAGCAGCAAGGGAAAAGCAAGAAATAACATACAAGCAATCTCCCATAAGGTTAATAGTTGATTTCTCAGCAGAAACACTACAAGCCAGAAGGGAGTGGCATGATATACTTAAAGTGATGAAAGGGAAGAACCTACAAACAAGATTACTGTACCCAGCAATGATCTCACTCAGATTCGATGGAAAAATCAAAAGCTTTACAGACAAGCAAAAGCTAAGAGAATTCAGCACCAAAACAACAGCTCTACAACAAATGCTAAAGGAAATTCTCTAAGTGGGAGAAAAAAGAGAGGAAAAGGACCTACATAAACAAACCCAAAACAATTAAGAAAATGGTCATGGGAACATACATATCAATAAGTACCTTAAATGTGAATGCATTAAATGCTCCAACCAAAAGAAACAGGCTTGATGAATGGATACGAAAATAAGACCCATATATATGCTGTCTACAAGAGACCCACTTCAGACTTAGGGGCATATACAGACTGAAAGTGAGGGGATGGAAAAAGATACTCCATGCCAATGGAAATCAAAAGAAAGCTGGAGTAGCAATACTCATAACAGATAAAATAAATAAAATAAAGAATGTTACAAGAGACAAGGAAGAACACTACATAATGATCAAGGGATCAATCCAAGAGGAAGATATAACAATTATAAATATATATGCACCCAACATAGGAGCACCTCAATACATAAGGCAACTGCTAACAGCTATAAAAGAGGAAGTCGACAGTATCACAATATTAGTGGGGGAATTTAACACCTCGTTTACACCAATGGACAGATCATCCAAACAGAAAATTAATAAGGAAACACAAGCTTTAAATGACACAATAGACTAGATAGATTTAATTGATATTTATAAGGCATTCCATCCAAAAACAGCAGATTACACTTCTTCTCAAGCATGCATGGAACATTCTCCAGGATAGATCACATCTTGGGTCATGAATCAAGCCTCAGTAAATTTAAGAAAATTGAAATTATATCAAGCATATTTTCTGACCAAAATGCTATGAGATTAGAAATGAATTACATGGACAAAAACGTAAAAAAAAACAAACACATGGAGGCTAAACACTATGTTACTAAATAACCAAGAGATCACTGAAGAAATCAAAGAGGAAATAAAAGCATACCTAGAGACAAATGACAATGAAAACACGATGATCCAATACCTATGGGATGCAGCAAAAGCAGTTCTAAGAAGGAAGTTAATAGCTATACAAGCCTAGCCCAAGAAACAAGAAAAATCTCAAATAAACAATTTAACCTTACACCTAAAGGAACTAGAGAAAGAAGAACAAACAAAACCCAAAGTTAGCAGAAGGAAAGAAATCATAAAGATCAGAGCAGAAATAAATGAAATAGAAATAAAAGAAACAATAGCAAGATCAATAAAACTAAAAGCTGGTTCTTTGAGAAGTTAAAGAAAATTGATAAACTATTAGCCAGACTCACCAAGAAAAAGAGGGAGAGGACTCAAATCAATAAAATTGAAAATGAAAAAGGAGAAGTTACAACAGATACTGCAGAAATACAAAGCATCCTAAGAGACTACTACAAGCAACTTTATGCCAATAAAATGGACAACGTGAAAGAAATGGACAAATTCTTAGAGAGGTGTAAACTTCCAAGACTGAACCAGGAAGAAATAGAAAATATGAACAGACCAATCACAAGTAATGAAATTGAAACTGTGATTAAAAATCTTCCAACAAACAAAAATCCAGGACCAGATGACTTCACAGGTGATTTCTGTCAAATATTTAGAGAAGATCTATCACCCATCCTTCTCAAACTCTTCCAAAAATTTTCAGAGGAAAAAACACTCCCAAACTCATTCTATGAGGCCACCATCACCCTGACACCAAAACCAGACAAAGACAATACCAAAAAAGAAAATTACAGATCAATATCACTGATGAATACAGATGCAAAAATCCACAGCCAAATACTAGCAAACAGAATCCAACAACACATTAAAAGGATCATACACCATGATCAAGGGGGATTTATCCCAGTGATGCAAGGATTTTTCAGTATATGCAAATCAATCAGTGTGATACACCATATTAACAAATTGAAGAGGAAAAACCATATGATCATCTCAATAGATGCAGAAAAATCTTTTGACAAAATTCAACACCCATATATGATAAAAACTCTCCAGAAAGTGGGCACAGAGGGAACCTACCTCAACATCGTAAAGACCATATGTGGCAAACCCACGGCAAACCCACAGCAAGCATCATTCTCAATGGTGAAAAACTGAAAGCATTTCCTCTATGATCAGGAACAAGGCAAGCATGACCACTCTCACCAGTATTATCAACATAGTTTTGGAAGTCCTAGCCACAGCAGTCAGAGAAGAAAATGAAATAAAAGGAATACAAATTGGAAAGGAAGAAGTAAAACTGTTACTCTTCTTCAAAAGAAGAAGTAAAACTGTCATAGGTGAGATGATACTATACATAGAGAATCCTAAAGATGCACCAGAATACTACTAGAGCTAATCAATGAATTTGGTAAAGTTGCAGGATACAAAATTAATGCACAGAAATTTCCTGCATTCCTATACTCTAATGATGAAGAGTCTGAAAGAGAAATTAAGGAAACACTCCCGTTTACCATTGCAAGACAAAGAATAAAATACCTAGGAAAACCTACCTAGGGGGACAACAGACCTGTATGCAGAAAACTTAAGACACTGATGAAAGAAATTAAAGATGATACCAACAGATGGAGAGATATACCATGTTCTTGGATTGGAAGAATCAATATTGTGAAAATGACTATACTACCCAAAGCAATCTACAGATTCAATGCAATCCCTATCAAATTACCAATGGAATTTTTTATGGAACTAGAATAAAAAATCTTAAAATTTGTATGGAGACACAAAAGATCCCAAATCGCCAAAGCAGTCTTGAGGGAAAAAAACGGAGCGGAGGAATCAGACTCCCTGACTTCAGACTATACAGCAAAGCTACAGTAATGAAGACAATATGGTACTGGCACAAAAACAGAAACATAGATCAATGCAACAAGATAGAAAACCCAGAGATAAACCCACACACCTATGGTCAACTAATCTATGACAAAGGAGGCAAGGATATACAATGGAGAAAAGACAGTCTCTTCAATAAGTGGTGCTGGGAAAACTGGACAGCTACATATAAAAGAATGAAATTAGAACACTCCCTAACACCATACACAAAAATAAACTCAAAATGGATTTGAGACCTAAATATAAGACCGGACACTATAAAACTCTTAGAGGAAAACATAGGAAGAACACTCTTTGACATAAGTCACAGCAAGATCTGTTTTGATCAACCTCCTAGAGTAATGGAAATAAAAACAAAAATAAATAAATGGGACCTAATGAAACTTCAAAGCTTCTGCACAGCAAAGGAAACCATAAACAAGACAAGAAGACAACCCTCAGAATGGGAGAAAATATTTGCAAACAAATCAGCAGACCAAGGATTAATCTCCAAAATATATAAACAGCTCATGCAGCTCAATAATAAAAAAACAAACAACCTAATCCAAAAATAGGCAGAAGACCTAAATAGACATTTCTCCAAAGAAGACATACAGATGGCCAAGAAGCACATGGAAAGCTGCGCAACATCACTAATTATTAGAGAAATACAAATCAAAACTACAATGAGGTATCACCTCACACCAGTTAGAATGGACATCATCAGAAAATCTACAAACAACAAATGCTAGAGAAGGTGTGGAGAAAAGGGCACCCTCTTGCACTGTTAGTGGGAAGGTAAATTGAAACAGCCACTATGGAGAACAGTATGGAGGTTCCTTAAAAAACTAAAAATAGAATTACCATATGATCCAGCAATCCCACTACTGGGCATATACCCAGAGAAAACCAAAATTCAAAAAGAAATATGCACCCCAATGTTCATTGCAGCACTATTTACGGAATCCAGGTCATGGAAGCAACCTAAATGCCCATCAACAGATAAAAGGATAAAGAAGATGTGGTACATATATACAATGGAATATTACTCGGCCATAAAAAGGAATGAAATTGGGTCATTTGTTGAGACGTGGATGGATCTAGAGATTGTCATGCAGAATGAAGTTAGGTTAGAAAGAGAAAAACAAATATCGTATAGTAACACATATATGTGGAACCTAGAAAAATGGTACAGATGAACTGGTTTACAGGGCAGAAATTGAGACACAGATGTGGAGAACAAACATATGGACACCAAGGGGGGAAAGTGGTGGTGGCGTGGGGGTAGTGGTGTGATGAATTGGGAGATTGGGATTGACATGTATACACTGATGTGTATAAAATTGAGGACTAATAAGAACCTGCTGTATAAAAAGAAAAATGTATATCTAGATTAATGAATATTTTCTGACAGAATCAGAGAGATTTGATTGGATGTTGGAGAAAATTTATTAAAAATTGATAGGATTTTAGAGTATTTGACCTTAAGCCAGATTCAATTGTCAAGGTCATTCCTAATGCCCTAATTTGCATATCATGTAGCCTGAAGAACATTTACTTTTCTACTTTCAGTACCTGGGGTATATATATATATATACGGTCTATAGTTTTAAATCATTAAGGAGCGAATTAAAAGTAGTGGGTAACAATATCTATCCCTATCTGATAGTTCTCTTTGTCTAGAATATTTCTGCTGACCCTGACCTCGATAAGGGGTTAATATGCAAGTTCTACCTGAAGATTAAGTTTGATTTGGAAAGGTTTCACTCCAGAGAGCCAATGGCAATGAAAATATCAATAAAACTAAAACAAATGGTTTGTTTTATGCCTAACAGATTTTTTGGCAAACTAAGCAGGGCCAGGAATGGGGTGTGGAAAGTAAGGCACCTAAGGCACAAAATTTCAGGAGGCTTTCCCTCTCAGCCATGGACAAGTGAAGACAAAGGAGTATGATATGCAGAAGTAGAGATATGGGGCCCTTTTGCCTCAGATACAAGCACTCAGTACTTCAGTGGAGGAGCAGAACATTCCATAAGTGAGCTTGGAGGGCACAGCATAGGGATGTATTTTAGTGCTCTTTGTACAGATAGTAGAGGTGGCTTCCACACTAATTTTTAACAGTGCAATTGACTGAAATGAGCACCTAGCAATGTGTAGGAAAGTCTCTCTTTGTAACAAAGGTTGTGGTAACTCTTCCTTGGTTATTTTACATTCTTCAAAGCTGTATGTACAAAGATAAACCTTCTCATAATATATATGTAAATAAATAGATATTTCAAAAAATTTAGCTAATTATTAAAAAAAGGAATCTCAAGGGAAATTAGAAAATATTTAAAACTAAATATTAATGAAAATACAACACAAAATTTATGGGGTGTAGCTAAAAATTATACTGCTTTATAATATTCCAAGGGCAAAACAATGCATATAACATTGACTCACTTTTCATTGAGGAACCCTTCTCTCTGGTATCTTGGCCCCTCAAGTTGTGGCTGGCCTGGAAACTTGTTAATGAACTCACAGTGATTGTTTTTTGTTTTATATTATCCAACTTTTCTAGTTCTCAGAAGACATTCATTTGTTAACAGCTACTCCATCATATCCGGAAGTGGAAATCTGGAACGTTTGCCTTTAATATCTAGAATTAAGAGGCCGAGGTAAAGCATTAACATTTGTGGTAAAAAGACGGCTGAACTGATCTTACTCAGTTTTCTCTAATGTTAGCACAATTCAGAAATATTGCAAAGCATCTGAAAATGCTAGATCTCTTGATCTTAATGACTCTGCCTTTGGATTTGTATCTTATTCTCCTGGGAGATAAATTAGTTTTTCATAAAGCTGCCCAGGAATACCATAATCATTGAATTTTACTTCAGCTTTTCAGATGTAAATCTCAGTTTCTGTAGCATATATCATGTACCAATGCAACTTTGAACTACAGAAGATTATTGAATTTAAATTTGAAACATTATTTATAATTATATCAGAGTTAGTGGAGTCTGTTACAAGTTATTAAATTTGTTAAACAAATCTTTCAATTGGGTCTAATAAGAATGAATGGTTTCCTAATGTTGTTGCTGTAATTAACTATAAAAACCAATTAAGAAAATGAATTGAAAAGTAACTGAAATTCAACTTCCAGAAGAACTAATATGGGAGCAAATTTATAAAAATATCTAATAAAATACCAGTTCCTTAATAGTAACTCTATCTCCAAATAAAAACGAATACTTGTTAAAAATAGTAATCTGAATGACTACTATAACTTATCCACTTTAAGCAGCTTGAATTATAATTTTAAATGTTTCCTTTGCAAATTGTGTATCAATTTCTTTGTTATAATTAAAATATTATGAAAATATGCTTTGAGTTTTGCTGTTTATTTAATTACAATTCTAATAAACAAAAGCTTCAGGGACTACACAGAAAAGTTATTGTAGAAAATGCACTAATTTTGCTAATTCACCACGAAGTTATTATTCCACAAAGAATATATTTAGTTCTCAAAATGTGATCCTGTCCTATCACTTCATCAATGTTTCATTAGCACTCTTGGGAATGTTTAAAACTTCATTAAACTCTTAAAACAAGGGCACACTTTCTTAACTTTTATTCTACTTTATTTCTTCTGTTTCTTGAAGATAATGCCACCATTTGAAAACTGATTCTTCAACCAAAAAAGATAAAAATTTTCTTTAAATTTTCTTTTTATTTCTTGTTTGTTGCCACATAACTCAGTTTCAGTTTCTCTTATTATCTTAGTTTCCTTATTAAAATCCTAAAACAGTGCATACTTCTCTCTACATGCATTTGGAAAATTGTAAAGCTCTATATAAATGCTAAGTATTTTTACAATTTTGGAGAGATGATCATTGGCAATTAAAAATTGTTATAACCAAGATTTGTTTTCTTTCACCAGGTTCAAGGAAACTATGAAGCTAATTGTTTCCTGAGTAAATTCTGGAGAAAAAAATTAATAGTGAAATGTTTTGTTATGTTTTTTAGGTAAGGAAAAATTATTCTATTATTGACAAAAATAGGTCTCTGGAAGATACTTTTGGAGACAACAAATAAATCACCTTTTGAGACTGTTGGCTAAACAATAAATGAATACCTGCATTGTTTGTTCAAGTATTAACAGTCATATTAAATTATTTAAAGATAAGGTCATTTTGGTGGAAAAGAAATATGACTCTGAATTTGCACCAGAACAAACAGATGCGATTCTGCCTTTATTATTTACTCTATCTCAGAAGATCATCTAGAATTTACTTTTGGAGTACCAGTATTATAGATGATCAATTAAATTAGCATAGGGTCTCTTAGGGAAGCTTCCATTCAACAATGGTTAAAATAATTCCTATTTTATATCTCTACTTTAAGCAATATTTTGCTTAAATAAAAAATGTAAGCCAAAATCCTACACTTTTCAGTTTGTATCAGAAATGATTTATGTACCCAGCAAATTGGCTATATCAAATCACAGATGTTTCTCTTTTATCAACCTAAATAAACACAGGAGGCAATAATCAAGCAAAGACCAGATCCTGTTGGTTGGGAAGAAAATGTCTTTGTGGCTTTCCAGAACCTGAAAAACAACTTCTCAGTACCCCTGCTTTAGGACATCCTAATTACCAGCTTCCCTTTTATTTTTTGTTTACCAAAAGGAGAGGAATGCCTTGGTAGTGCTTATAAGAGAGGCATGGAGGTCAACACTGACCACCTTGGCTACTACAGGCAGCAATTAGACCCTATAGCCAGAGGTCTTCCCGCAAACGTGAGAGCTATTTCATCAGCAGCAGCCTTTATGAAACCAACTGAGAAATAGTTATGGGCTCTCTATTCAATATCTATGTTCCTCATGCAGTAGAAGCCTTGCTCAATTCTTATCACACTCAATACCTTTCTGTAAGCAGTCTTATGTCATATGAAATCTTGTTACTAACTTCCCCTCAAATAACCCTTTCCTAACTACAACAACCTTACCCCTGTAAGCCCTCTTCCTTTACCTAATGACATAACTCCTCATTACTGTGTGACTGATCAGATATTAATCCCTAGAGCTGACTTACAAGAAACTCTTATTGCTAATGCTGAGATTTCATGGTTTACTGATGGTTCTTTTTTAAAAAGTGGAGAAGGAAAATTTCTTGTCTGGTATGCAATCACCTCCTCCCTTGGACTAACTGAGACTGCTCCACTGTTGACCACTACTTCAGCCCAACAGGCAGAACTCCATGCTTTAACTAGAGGTTGCACCTTAGCAGAAGATAGAGCTATGAACATCTATACAGATAGTCACTATGTCTTTGGGGATAGTCGCACGACTTTGGCATGCTTTAGAAACAAAGAGGATTCTTGACCTTAGGAGGAAACCAGATTAAGAATGGAAGTTGAATCAATGAGTCGTTGGAATCAATCCAACTTCCATCTGTCCTAGACACTATTATGGTGCCTGGGCATTCAAAATTAAATTCAGAAGAAACCAAGGGAAATAATTTAGCTGATCAGACCACAAGGACAGCAGCCTTAAAAGCCACCAAACCTGAAACTGTTACAGCAAAGTTTGACTACATTCAGAAATAGAATTTAATGAAAATGATCAAAGACAATTGATCATTGATCTCTGATCAACAGTAATCAAAGACCAATTTAAGGCACCACATAAAGGTGAAACCCCATTGACAAGGCACTGCTTTTTCATGATCGTGAGTTTCTCTTTGAGTGTGTTATAATTTTGTGATTAACATTTCAAGGGAAAAAACCTTCCTCTGCCTCTTTCCTTTGGGAAGGGGAGAACCAAGAAAGGGGGCGGGTACTGTTGGGGTTGTGCCTATCTATCTCCAGACAGATAGAAATGAAAGAGGAACAAATTCAATACCAAGGTGCCCAAACCAGGACATTAGCTTTAACCCTGGAGTGGAGGTTGGCGGGGTAGGGGTGGGGAGTGATGGAAATAAGGTACGGCAAAAAGTGAGGCTTCACTGAGCTGATAGCAGTTGTATTTTAAGTCCATCAACCAACTTATGATATGGCCCAAATAAAAGACCTGTCTTGGGCTTCCCTGGTGGCGCAGTGGTTGAGAGTCCGCCTGCCGATGCAGGGGACACGGGTTCGTGCCCCGGTCTGGGAAGATCCCACATGCCGCAGAGCGGCTGGGCCCGTGAGCCATGGCCGCTGAGCCTGCGCGTCCGGAGCCTGTGCTCTGCAACGGAAGAGGCCACAACAGTGAGAGGCCTGCGTACCGCAAAAAAAAAAAAAAAAAAAAAAAGACCTGTCTTGCCAGAGTCCACGGTAAAGACTCCTGATGGAAACGAGTCATCAGAAGACCCACTGGTCAGTAGATAAACCTATAAGTTTCATGAAACGAAACTGGTGGGGTAATATTTCTAAGGCCACCAAGATGGCACAATTAACTTATGTTGTATGTTCTAAATACAACCCAGGGAAAACTACTCAAACCACCCCTGGACACTTGAACCTTCCTAAAGGGCCTTTTGACCTTTAAGGAATGGATTTTATCCAGTTGCTTCCTTCCTAAGTCTATAAATTTGTTCTTCTTATGATTTGTATGTGTTTTCATTGTATTGAAGCATTTCCTTGCCAATGGGCTACTGTTTTTTTTTTTTACCGGGTTGGCGTGCATTGTGTCAAATAGCTTCAACTGAGGAGGTCAACGGAAGAACCGGACCAGCAATCTCCGTCCTTGTGATAGCAAGCAAAGAATTGTAGACTACCACTTCATGCTTAAGCGCAAAGCAAAATTTATTAAAGCAAAGTTACACTCTCAGGGTGAGAGCAGGCTGTTTCTGCGAAGTGAAACCAGCGCTCCTGTACAGGCCTAAGGGTGTTTAGAAGGAGCGTTCGTTTATAAGGAGCGTTCAGGGAGGACGCGGGGTGTGATCATGGGTGAGGGACAGGAGATCATTATTTGATTGACAGTCCCGAGCTATGTAACAAGTTCATTATTGCGCATGCCCTTACCCTTGATTTGCTAAGCATAGCCCACGGGGTGGGGGTGGGGCAGGGGGAGCAAAACCACGTGCAGATTTTATTATAATGATGGTATCGTGAGTTTGGGTTTACTCTAGGTTATACGTCTGTGTAGTCTGGGCATGCTCAGCCCGGGGACGTTCCCTCATGTTACTATGCTCCCTCTTTATCAGGAAAAAGTTGCCCACCACCCGACCATAATTTCACGGTTCTGGGTGGGGTCAGAGGAGGATCCCCAGATGGTTGGGGCATAACTTGACCACTTCCTCTGTCGTTTTGCCCCTGTCATCTCCTTGCTGCTAATGTCTAACTAACTACCTAACACTTTGGCAGTTACAAAATTGTTACTGGCCATGTTATGAAGCAGATCTGTGAGGTTTGGCCTATTCTATAATATTTTTATTGTGCCTATCACCCCTAGTCCTCAGGACTGGTAGAAAGAACAACAGCATTATTAAGATTCAATTGGCAGAATTTATCCTTGAAATTGACTTGTCCTAAGGCACTTCCTCTGGTCCTTTTGAATCTGAGAGCTGCTTTCTTTGGGAAACACAGTAAGTCACCGTTTGAAATCACCATTGGCAGACCTCTGCATTTGGCTCTCTCTGCTCTTGATACTAAACTAATTAAAGGAGACAAGCTTCAATATTGCAAAGAACTAATCAGAGCCTTAGACAAAAAAACTATACCCTGGAAGGACCATCTTTCCACAGTGTGTTCCCAGGAGAGGAAGACCACAAACATCACAATCTACACGAGGTAATTTTGTCTACTGGAAATGACATCTTCAAAAAGATTCTTTACAACCTAGATGGAAAGGACCATGTCAGGTACTCTTAACTAATTTTTGTGCTGCAAAGCTTAAAAGTGTTGATTCTTGGATTCATATTTCTCATTTAAAGAAGACTCCAGAACCCAACTGGACTTCTGAACCAACTGGAGAATTAAGATTAAAGTTAACTAGAAAGTGAAGCAGAATACATCTGAGGCTGATAGCTTTCCCAAGATTTGGGAACAGGCCAGTATATACAGACACACTGCTCCAACCTCTTTACTGATTCTTTTCATAATAGATCTGCACTATTGTACTGATGAATTTACTGAGTTTAATTATACTAATTTAACATTCTTCATAAGGAAGTCCACTGAGTTGGCTGGTGGTTTCAGAATGTTGTTGGACCCAAGTTCACGTGCCTGATGCACAGTGAAGCCAAACAAACCAAAACTTTTAAGTTTGGAGCAGAGAAACGTTTATTAGTCGAGGAGGTGTTAACATGGAAGATGGGAGACCTAGACTCATTTCAAATCCATCTTGTCGGATCAGCAGGGCACAAAGTTTTTAAAGGCAAAAAAGGTAGGTGTGCAAGGTAGTCTTTTTGACTTCAGATTCCTGATAAAATCTCAGTTGTAAACTTCTTGGCACCGTATTGTGACTCGATGTGTCACTGGTGATTGTGATTGATTTATGTGTACCTGCAGTGCAAACTAGTAAATCATGGTCTTGTGATCCCTTAACTGTTTTGTAGGAGAGAGCAAAAGCAATGGTTGGGGCATTTTATTATTTACTTAGAGCCTTCAGGATGGTTAGGGGTTTCAGCTCTTAATTCACTCTCCCAGTGTCATCAATTTCAAATCCACATGGTGCAGCTGGTTGAACCCACAGAACGTCATCTGGACAGTCTGGGGTCATAAGTCAAGACAATTAGTTTAAGCTGACAATCATGGAAAAGATTATGTTGGGCTCACTTTTCTTTTGTTTCTGTGTTCCCTCATTTCCCTAGTCAGCAACTGTTTGAATATACTCTTTGGAACTCAGGGAAGGTCTAAGAGACTAAAGTCTTTACAAACAAGAGGTCTGTCCAGGGAAGGTTTTAAAGGCAAAGAAGGGAGGTTTGCATTACAAGAATTTTAATTGGAGTTGGAGGTAGAAGCAAGTCTTGACTAAACATAATTGAGAGCTATCACATAAAGGCTAATATCACATAAACATAATTAAGGATATCACTAAAGGAAGGAAAAGTCCGTTAGTACAATAATTCACAGGTGTTCTTGGAGAATCCTTTGAATATCTGTGGTTTGGCCCAGTTCAAAAGTTCATGGTTCCACCCAGCGAGGATGTGTATAAGGTCCACCTCCTTAATGACTTCTGGGCTCAATTTTAAAATCCCTTGACATAAGTGACTTCATTTTATTTCACATTTCACACTTTATAGATTTAAGTTAGAAGCTAATTAGTGATTAAAATGAACTCCTTACTTACTGATTTTGAACAATAATTTCTAATTTAATTTATATATTTTCCCTATTTATATTTGGCTGAATACACAATTTAACAATTCTTAAATATTCCTAAAACAAAAACGGATATATTGCATTGACATTTGAAAGTGTTCTTTAGATGAGGGTATCATGTCACACTAGGATAGTGCCTATGGAACTAGTCTTCGCTAATAAAAACGCATGTTCAAGATGGCAGGCATATGCCCAGTAGTGGGACTGCTGGGTCATATGGTAGTTCTATTTGTAGTTTTTTAAGGAACCTCCATACTGTTCTCCATAGTGGCTGTACCAATTCACATTCCCACCAGCAGTGCAACAGTGTTCCCTTTTCTCCACACCCTCTCCAGCATTTATTGTTTCTAGATTTTTTGATGATGGCCATTCTGACTGGTGTGAGATGATATCTAATTGTAGTTTTGATTTGCATTTCTCTAATGATTAATGATGTTGAGCATTCTTTCATGTGTTTGTTGGCAGTCTGTATATCTTCTTTGGAGAAATGTCTACTGAGGTTTTCTGCCCATTTTTGGATGGGGTTGTTTGTTATTTTGTTATTGAGCTGCGTGAGCTGCTTATAAATTTTGGAGATTGATCCTTTGTCAGTTGCTTCATTTGCAAATATTTTCTCCCATTCTGAGGGTTGTCTTTTGGTCTTATTTATGGTTTCCTTTGCTGTGCAAAAGATCTGAAATTTCATTAGGTCCCACTTGTTTATTTTTGTTTTTATTTCCATTTCTCTAGGAGGTGGCATATACCCTGAGAAAACCATAATTCAAAAAGAGTCATGTACCAAAATGTTCATTGCAGCTCTATTCACAATAGCCCGGAGATGGAAACAACCTAAGTGTCCATCATCAGATGAATGGATAAAGAAGATGTGGCACATATATACAATGGAATATTACTCAGCCATAAAAAGAAATGAAATTGAGCTATTTTTAATGAGGTGGATAGACCTAGAGTCTGTCATACAGAGTGAAGTAACTCAGAAAGAGAAAGACAAATACCATATGCTAATACATATATATGGAATTTAAGAAAAAAAAATGTCATGAAGAACCTAGCGGTAAGACAGGAATAAAGACACAGACCTACTAGAGAATGGACTTGAGGATATGGGGAGGGGGAAGGGTAAGCTGTGACAAAGTGAGAGAGAGAAATGGACATATATACACTACCAAACGTAAGGTAGATAGCTAGTGGGAAGCAGCTGCATAGCACAGGGAGATCAGCTCGGTGCTTTGTGACCTCCTGGAGGGGTGGGATAGGGAGTGTGGGAGGGAGGGAGACGCAAGAGGGAAGAGATATGGGAACATATGTATATGTATAACTGATTCACTTTGTTATAAAGCAGAAACTAACACACCATTGTAAAGCAATTATACTCCAATAAAGATGTAAAAAAATAAAAAAAGATGACAGGCAGTATGGTATAAGAGGTATGAGATTTGTCTCTGAGGTCAGGTGGGTGTAGTTTTATATCATGGCTCAAGACTCGACTCAAATATTACCTTTCCTGGGACAATTTGCATAAGCTTTCTGAGCTTGTATCCTCAACCGAAAAAAAAAATAGCAAGTAGCCTATATTCACTATATGTTAGTTTTCAATATTATAGGTTTTTTACATTTCATGGAGTTTCTCCTCTACAAATATTCTTTCCAAACCACACTTAGTAGATGCCAAAATTAGGAGTTTGGGATTAACATATACACACACTGTATATAAAATGATCAACAAGGGCCTATTGTACAGCACAAGGAATTATACTCAATATTTTGTAATAGTATTGGGAAAAGAACCTGGAAAAAATATATATACATACATATATATGTCACTGTGCTGTACACCTGAAACTAACATGATATTATAAATCAACTATACTTCAATAAAAATAAATAAAAATTTTTAAAACAGAATTTGATGTTTCAGAACCTGGGTTTTATCCACGGAATCAGGATTAACATCTACTTCTCATAGCACCTTGTGCTAAAAGGTGAGATCATTGATATTTTTGGGACCCAAAATGAGCCTCAATGGCATATTGATTATTTTGAATTAAAGTTATTTAAGAAACAGCCAAGGGAAAAGAGACACTATGAACCTCCATTCTGCCTCCTTGAAAACAGGAAATAAGCCTCTCATGTGAAAGGTGCACTCCCTGCATCTGGGGGTAGGATACCTTTATCGCTAGAGATTAATTCAGACCAAGAAGTCTGTTTAAACAAACCTTGTTACTTTAATTTACTACCTAAGCCCAAACTCAGTTTAGATTTGTCTCTGAGCACCCCAAACCTGGGTTACTCTGTCCTGTGAATTCCTCACAAATTTACTGTTTCTTTATCTAAAAAGTATAAAAGCTGCCTGCTTTGGCCATAGGCCCTATTCCCACGAGACCTGTTTGCACATGATTAAAATTGATTTCTTTTCCTCCTCTTACTCTGTCTTGTGTCAATTTTATTATTAGTCCAGCCACAAGACCTCAAAAAGATAGAATGGGAGATTTTCCCCTCCCTCATGATATAAGATACACTTAATCAAAGACAATTTTTAAGCAGCCAAAATCACACATTTCAAGTGTATAACCTTTTGATTGCACAATTTGATTCAAGGTCAGATAAACAAATAAATAAACTTTTTAGACCTGAAACATTCTTTTCCATCAAATATCACTTCCTCAGAATTTGTAGAGAAGAACATTCTACTTCTGTTTACTGATTCATGCCTAATATGCTGCTGTTCTGAATTGTTTATAGAATAACAATTCAAATACTTTAAAAAAGCCCCCTGTATCTGTCTGTAGTTTATTTCTAGTGGTAGCATGAACTATAAAAATGCAGTTATCTTCAATTACTTTCACAAAAGAGAAGTGCAACTCAATGCTTTGGAGCGACTGAAGAGTTGAGGACCCATAATGCAATCTGTCTGCTCCACATATGGTCAGTTCAATTTCTAGGAGATCACTGCTTCAGTCAGCATATCAGTATTTCTTACAGAGTGAGAGAAACAAAATTCAGTCATTTCAATTTAAAAGGAAGAGTGATTTCTCGATTTAAAGCTTTGCTCTTCTCGGTTTCCATGGGGTTAAGACCATGAAATAAAACTTAGTGGCCAGGGTCCACCTTGGTGGAACTTAAACAAAAAAGTACTAACCACAGCCTGGAACATCAGAGTGGAAAGAATACATACATAAAGAAACATGAATTATACTTCAGAAAGAGTACAGAGCTATGAATTTTGGCCTAAAGATGATTTCTTGATTTCCTGAGAATCTCTAGAGCACTTTTTATTGATGAGACAGAAATGAAAGCAGTCATTAACTTGTGCAACACTAAAAATAGTGCATAAATGGGAGGATGTGAGCACCATGTATCATTCTGGATAATGATGAAAGATAATACATGGCTTTAAGACATTGACTTACCAAGGATATCAAGTATTCTTTAATAATAAATTCCAGTCTCCTTGCATTTCTCTGTGGACCATATTTAAGGCCAAATGATAAATCAAGATTACTAAAATGAGACTCCATATTCTAGATTACATTAAAATCTGAAAGCATTCATGCCATGTAGCTGAAATTTGAGAGGTTACTTGTATATAAAGCATGAATAATAGAATAGCCGTATTTCTTAGCACTTGCATTTTGAATATATGAATTTTTGTAGCAATAAATAGAAGGGCAAGAGGAATGGTAAATACATTTTTTAAATAATTTCAAGTGATTTGTTCATAAATGTGAAATATTGAGTATGATATATTATATAAAAAATTAATACTGATCACTTTATAACTGAAACTCATTGTAAGAAACACCTTATGTTTCCAGACAGTCTTGGCTTTCACGTCAGTCTAGTTCAGGAGAAATAGAAGATTGATGAAATTCAGCCTTGCTACAGATTTAATGGATTTATAGAGAAATGGTTGTGAGAAAAGGGAAAAAAGGAAAAAAGAAGGTTTGATGTGGAGCTATGGAACCACTGATCCAATAATATGAAGGAGGAAATTTTCCAGTATAATCTAAAGTAAAGAGATTCATCTTCTCAGAGTTAGTAAGAATATATTAAAACTCTCATCAAGGAATATCTAATAATTGACAAGGTTTATGTACACCAACATATATTATATATAGGGACATCAATTTATCATATTTCACTACATTTTTCTATTGTTAAAAGAAAAGCAATTGTACTTACTTGTTTTGGTGGTTAGGTACACAGATTTCAGGTCTTAGTTATTGACTTATTTTTGACTAATTTTGGGAGAAATCCCTAGAACAGCAGAGATAGCAGTTGAAAATTGTTAAAGATAAATTGCTTTGGTGATGAGTTTCTTAATTGAATCTATTGAAGACATAAATATAATTGAGGTAAATTATGTCTGTTATATGAATTTAGAGAAGAAATACTATCGGCATTCTTTTAACATGCCAACTTGATTCTTAAGCATTGTAAGTGAGTTAATGATATTTTTCCATTTTCTTCTCCTTATATTTCATGTTAAAAATGAGTACTCACAAATATACAATTTAAGTCACTTATATTATATATTTTTACCATGTTTATTTATAAAAATTGATAATTACAAATATATGTATACATATAAAATATATTCTAATTAGTTTGTGCTATTAAATTTCAATAATCAAGATAAAATTTTAAGCATATGTGTTTATTTATTTGACTTCTGTGATTCTTCAGTCATAAATATATATGTGTACATATTTACATTTATAGCTGAAAGTGACATAGATTAAATTGATATGAATTGTTGCTGCCTTCAGTACCTGGAAATATAACAAGAATTTTACCTGTGTTGAGAGTTTACTCCACAACCACATTGGGCATCATGTCAAATGTTTGTCTTATGTTTTCAAATTGAAAGCCAGATTTCTTTTCTAAGACAGAATATATGCTAAAATCCATCTCAGCCTAGTTGCATTAATGACCATTTTCTTTTCTCATGACACTTAATCTTATTATGTGGGGGGATGTCTTAGAGGAGATGAAAGATGGGAGATGATGCCCCAAGAAGATTTGATTTAGAAACACAGACTGAATATGGAAGAGTATAGGAAGTGGTTTGGATCTGGGAAGTAGAGAATAGCTTCAATTATCCTAGAAAATAAGAAAGAAATGTATTTATGGGAAATGTAAGACTGAACTGAATTAAATATGTATAGGTCAATTTTACTTAAACTTTTATCTGGAGTATAAGGCACTATAAAAGCAATAAACAGATTGATATCTATTACACTAACTTGACAGAGTAAGTAGGAATTAGATTTGGCTTAGCAAAAAAAGCTGGGATGTGAGAATCATTCACTTGCTGTCTCATCCTAGTTTTCTGACTCCTAGATATGAAATTTGAACAATTTGTTTTGATAGTGATGGTGGTGGTACTCATTGAATACTAAATACTTTCTAGGCAAGAATCAATGCTTTACATGACCTTAAAAGTCCTTTCAAGTCTTATATTTGGAAAACAGTAGATGGAAGCTTGCAACAAAGAGGGACAGAAAGTAATGACTATGGATTTTATTTGAGACTATTGAGAGAACTGAAATCTATAGCAAATGTATAAGAAAGTATCATTAATACTTAATGATGGGATGCCTGTAGGCTGTTACCTCCGGAAGTAGGTAAAGTGCAAAAATGAAAGTTCATCTCTGGTGAATTTAAACTAAATAAAGCTCATTGTAGATAAAATTTATATATCACTTCTGAACCTTGAGTCCTAAGTTGTATAGACTGGAAATTCACTGCCCATAATGATTAATTGCCCATTTTTCCTTCTCATTCTGTCTGCACTTTTTAAAACTAGGTGCTCATACAAAGTTTAGAGTATAACGCATTTCCTGGGGATTTGAATTTTAAAAGCCAGTTTTATACTGAATCAGACATCAATACATTATGGATTAGGACTCAAAAACCCACTGCAATCTTAAGACAAATCTTGTGATATCTAAGAAATATTATCTTATGCTCCCAAGCTCCCTAAATTCCAGTTTGAGAAACAGGAGGTTGACTTATGTGTTTGGGATTTGTCTGTCTAGGGAAGAAGAATTTTTGTGGCATAACAGTATGTATTCTTTTTACTGTTCCCTATTCTCATCACATTCAACATTTAACAAATATTTATACAGTGTTCTTGTGTTCACAATATCTAGTTATTCTCTCCTATCTGGGCTAGCAGAAAAATACATTTTGTAGCTTATTTGAAATCAATCAGGGTCACGTGGCTAGTTCTGGTCAATCACATATGACATAAAGTGAAAAATGCCACTTTTATTCTGAGACTATAAAAATATGTTTTACAATTATACAGAGCCTCTATTCTTTATATCAAGAATGGAAATGGCCATGGACTTCAGCTGGTGCAGCTAAAACTCACTGTGCAGAGCAGGGTACCACATTAACCTGTGCATAAGCACATTTGTAGGAATTGCTGCATGAGCAAAAAGTAAACTTCTGCTTTATTAAACCACTAAGATTTGAGTGTTTAAAATAAGGCATTATAATGTAATAAATACAAGCACTGCTATGTTTCCAGCATGGTTCCAGATCCTTGGAATTCACTGAGGGCCAAAATGAGACAAAAATCCCTCCCCTGCTAGAGTTTACTGTATAGAGGATCACAACATATGTAGTAAATATATTGGAAATAAATAAGGGGTTGGTGAAGGTGTGGAAGAAGAGCATAAGTAATATAACGTTTGTGGTAGGTAGAATAATGACCCCCCCCAAAGATGTCATTCCTGATCACTGAAAACTTTGAATATATTTCCTTACATGTCAAAAGGGACATTACAGGTGTGTTTAAGTTAAGGGTCTTGAAATGGGGAGTTTACCCAAGTAGGTTAAATGCAATCGTAAGAGTTCTTTTTTTTTTTTTTCTTTTTTTTTGCGGTACACAGACCTCTCACTGCTGTGGCCTCTCTCGTTGTGGAGCACAGGCTCCGGACGCGCAGGCGCAGCAGCCATGGCTCACGGGTCTAGCGGCGTGTGGGATCTTCCCGGACCGGGGCACGAACCCGTGTCCCTTGCATCGACAGGCAGACTCTCAACCACTGCACCACCAGGGAAGCCCCGTAAGAGTTCTTATAAGAGATACAGGGGGCTCAAAGTCAACTAAGGAGGTGTGATGATGGTAGCAAAAGTTGGATAACGGGGACAAGAGCCAAAGAATGTGGTGACCTCTAGAAGCCAGAAAAGACAAGGAAATAGTTTCATCCCTAGAGAATCCAGAAGAATGAAGTCTTGCCAACCCATTTTAGACTCTGACCTTCAGACTGTAAGATAGTACATCTGCGTTGTTTTAAGCCACTGTGTTGTTTAAGTTTATGGTAATTTACAGCAACAATGAGAAACATATACAATTACTTAAAAAGAAGTGCTACAAGATCTGCCTACTTTTTTGAGAATAGACTATATTTGGGATTGTAATAATTCAGGTGAGAGGTGATGATAGCTAAAACCTTGTTGGTAAAAGTAGTGATAGTTAGAATTAGTAGGATTCTGTATATGTTTTGAAGGTAGGAATTCCCTTATTGGTCAAATGTGATGACAGAAGAGACCATGTGAAATAGTCTAAGAAAGTAGAGGAATGAGTAGACTAGTAAAATATATTGTGATATACTATAATTGCAAGGTGAACCAATGGTCCACTTAAGCTGTGGACATGAATTTAATGTGGTATCAGTTAGTATATTCCCCAAAGTCTAGTGAGGCACCTTGCATATCATCATTAAAGATCTGATGAATAAATTTTAAAAGGCTTGAAGTCCTCTAAAAGATACTGAATTCAAATCATAGGAATGACATTTGCCTGTTTGATTTTCTACTTCTTCTTGTCTTTCTAAGGCATATTTCACACTAATCATGGGGAAAAAAAAAATAACTACTCTGTTCTAGATGCTCGAGAAACAAACTCTGAGATCTGCATACAAGAGGTTTATTTGAAAATATTTCTAGAGAAACAGAATTGGGACTAAGGCAATCGAATTGGGATATAATTCCAATTAATCCTACAAGGAGTTGGAATGTATCTTGAAAATTGTTGCAATTGAGATAAGATAGGTGGAACTCCGTACCCCTTTATTAGCCTATCATTGGATATAGGCTGCCCAGGGAGTGGGTGTAACATTGTTCAAGCCAACATATTTCAGCCTAGGGCAATTCCAGAGGAAGGACTAAGATGTCAGATAAACAATAATGTTAGGAAAGTTCTTAGAGAGATAATTTTCAGTTACTAAATTCTCCACTTCTTGGTAAATATCCAGAACACTTTGTAATATAATTACCTCTTTTTCCACAGTAGCGACATTTAAATCTTTATCCAATACTAAGGTCTAAAATATAGAAAAAATATAGGGTCATTGAGTCAGATAAGGATTATAAAACACTTATTCTGGCTGTTCAGTAGTTGGATACAATAATCCAAACCTTTGCTTCTAGCTTCTCTAACTCTATATTTTGAAATTAATAATAAATAAATAAATAAATAAATATCTAATTATAGCCCATTAACTTGATTTTATAACCTCCTGATGGTTTTCAATCTAAAGTTGGAAAAAGATGGACTACAAAACACAGAAAAGACACTTACTCTTCATCCATTTAGCAAGAATTCGAGAAATTTCCTGGGCACAGGTTCTATCCATAGGTAAAGTGGTCATAGAATATATCATCCAATCTCAGATTCTTTGAGAGTAAATGAGGCATAAACAAGGACTGTCCCACTCTACATAGTGGGAGTTTTCCATCGCTAAGCCAGGTCAAGGGTCAAAGTAAAGAAACCAGAAGAGCACAGCAGTGGGATCCCAACAGTTGTTTGTCCTCTTCCCTATTTTTCCTTTTGTTTCTCGTGTCCAGAAAAAATAGAAAAAGAGGAAATCAAAAGACATTTGCTATGTACTAGAAGCTACTAACCGAGCTTGGATAAAACAGGGGAAAAATATTAATTTGCAAGTTAAAATCAAACCCAAAGCAAAAAGTATCAACTACACTTGAATTGGAAAAAGCCACACTTGCCTGTGAAATGACACACAAGAAAGCACTATGTTACTGGGTTATGATGCACTGAATAAAGTAGCATATGCATATACCTGATGTCTCACTGAAACTCTCAGAGATTACAAGTCATGGAGAAACTATCTTCATGTGTAATTATGAGACAAAAAAGCAACCAAGGAATTTAGCTTTATTTGGATTCCCAAGGTTTTGTTTTGACTATCAACTTTCCCAATTCCTCATACAAATCTAGCATGCTTCTTTGTAACTGTATTTAATCAAAACTGGGTTTTAATTTTTTTCAGAATTTTATAGAATTTTATTTGGTGTGATGGTTAATTTTATGTGTCATCTTGGCTGGGCTAAGTGATGCCCAGATAGCTAGTAAAACATTTTCGCTGGGTGTGTCTGTGTGGGTGTCTATGAAAGATTAGCATTTGAATCAGTAAACTGAATAGAGAAGGCTGACCTCACCAAAGCGAGAGGGCTTCATCCAATCCACTGAGAGACTGAGTAGAACAAAATGGAGGAAGGGTGAATTTGATCTCTCTGCTTGAACTAAGACAACCATTTCTACCCTTAACATTGGTGCTGCTGGTTCTCAGGCTTTCAGTCTCTGACTGAATTACATCACCAGCTTTTCTGGTTCTCCAGTTTATAGATCATGGGACTTATCAGGCTCTATAACCATATGGGCCAATTCCTACAATAAATCTCCGCTTATCTATATCTATATCTATATCTATACCTTTATCTATATCTATCTATCTGTCTATCTGTCTCCTATTGATTCTGTTTCTCTGGAGAACCCTTACTAATATATTTCATTAAGTATTTCACAGGAAGGGGTTGAAATGAACGCAGTAGGATACATTATCTTTCCTTCTCCCATCAGATCATTTGAATTTATGTTTTTACCCAAATAATTTTCACAGAGTACTAAAATCATTAATGTTTAGCTTTTCTAATTTGAATGTGATTTCAATGAAACTTAAAGCAGAAAAGGAAGTATATTTACTGGAGACTAACTGAAACCAAAACCAAAGATATATTTTAGGAAACAGTATAGCTCACTTAATAAGCTCTTCTTACCTTCAAATTCAACACCATCTCCTAGTCAAAAGGAGGAGAGGGAATTCCCTGTCAATCCAGTGGTTGGGACTCTGTGCTCCCACTGCCAGGGCCCCAGGTTCAACCTCTAGTCAGGGAACTAAGATCCCACAAGGCGACGCAGCCAAAAAAAAAAAAAAAAAAAAAAGAGGAGAGTTTCAGAAGGAGCTTCGGAAGGAAATTTCAGAAACCTGGAGCTTTTGAAACTAAAGCACCCCATATATAACATGGAATAGAAAATAATATAAACAGTTCTCAGTCATGCCACTGTTTTTCTTTACTATAAAAGCAAAGTTTTCCTGGCTTCTTTCTTATTTGATGATACCTAATTAAGCTATGAATTCATTACACACACTGCATGGTTACAACTTTAAATGTTTTCCTTAAACAACAGTGAAAAAACTGGTGAATCATATCACTTCCATACTATGGTAAACTTCCCCTCTCACCTACTTACATACTTATACTACATACTTACATGTAAATGTATCTGAATAAATATGTTCCTGCTTACAAGGTTTTTCTTGCATAACAAATCAAGACTGTTGTTGTTCATTCATTGTGTGTGCCCAAGTGTTTATAAACTTAGTATGCACAGGTTCACATTTGAACATTCATAGTTCATTTCTGCTCTCATAGTGTAAATTGTCATCTTGAGAAATCTATTGTCTGTCACTTTACTCTGCAGAGTGGCCATTCTTTTGATAATGAAAACTATTGAATAATGTGATTCTTTTGTAGAACTAGATAATAAATTAAAAGAAAATAATAAACATCTGAGTGGTAAGAATAACAGAAAACCTATCTTATTTTCTGTTACCTATTATTCATTAGAGTAGAATTGAGTAATTTTTCTCAAACAATTGATTTTAGAAATGTAGACTTTGTGTTCATTTTGCAAAACTTTGCTTTACTCATTTTTATCATAAATAACTTTAAAAAATTTGTGTTGTTTAAAATGTATTTTAATTTTCTTTTAAAGAAATGTTAGTGCTTATGAAGTTTAAAAGCTAAATAATAAATAATAAAACATGCAAAATAAAAGTATTAAGTTATACAATGGAAACTATACATAATCCAGGACATGAAACTAATATTGAATTAATGTAATAATCTTAGAAAATTTGGAAAACTTTCTATTTTAATACAAAGTTTCTTTTTTAAAAAAACAGCAATATTTATGTAGCTACTTTTGTAGTAGAATAATTATTTTAAAATTCAGGCCAAAAACTAACTTGCAGGAAAAAAACAATAACACAGAATCACAGGTAATTTAGCTTAAAAAGTCTTCCATTCTACTATGGTTCAAAAAGGATATGTTTTCATTTTCAAAAATGGGCCATAAAACTTTATAACAGGAAAAATTCAATAACTCTTCTTTCCAAAAAACCAGATTTTTAAAATATCATGAACCCAATAAAGAGTCCTAAGAATTATTTAGGAAAAATCCTTAATATTAACATTCATACAGATTATAAACAAAAAGTATAGCATCTATGGCATCCCTGAGTACCATACACTAAGGTCAATGAAGGATTACTATAAGCAACAAAATGCAAATAAAATGAACAATGTGGAAGAAATGGATAAATTCTTAGAAAAGCACAATCTTCTGAGACTGAACCAAGAAGAAATAGAAAATATAAACAGACTAATCACAAGCACTGAAATTGAAACTGTGATTAAAAATCTTCCAACAAAAAAAACCCAGGACCAGATGGCTTCACAGGTGAATTCTATCAAACATTTAGAGAAGAGATAACACCTATCCTTCTCAACACTTCCAAAATATAGCAGAGGGAGAAACACTCTCAAACTCACTCTACAAGGCTACCATCACCCTGATACCAAACCCAGACAAAGATGTCACAAAAAAAGAAACCTACAGACCAATATCACTGAAGAACATAGATGAAAAATTCCTCAACAAAATACTAGCAAACAGAATCCAACAGCACATCAAAAGGATCATACACCATGATCAAGTGGGGTTTATCCCAGGAATGCAAGGATTCTTCAATATAGGCAAATCAATCAATGTGATATACCATATTAACAAACAGAAGGATAAAAACCATATGATAATCTCAACAGATGCAGAAAAAGCTTTTGACAAAATTCAACACCCATTTATGATAAAAACCCTGCAGAAAGTAGGCATAGAGGGAACCTACCTCAACATAATAAAAGCCATATATGACAAACCCACAGCCAACATCGTTCTCAATGGTGAAAAACTGAAACCATTTCCATTATGATCAGGAACAAGACAAGGTTCCCCACTCTCACCACTATTATTCAACATAGTTTTGGAAGTTTTAGCCACAGCAATCAGAGAGGAAAAAGAAATAAAAGGAATCCAAATCTGAAAAGAAGAAGTAAAGCTGTTACTGTTTACAGATGACATGATACTATACATAGAGAATCCTAAAGATGCTACCAGAAAACTACTAGAGCTAATCAATGAATTTGGTAAAGTAGCAGGATACAAAATTAATGCACAGAAATCTCTTGCATTCCTACACACTAACGATGAAAAATCAGAAGGAGAAATTAAGGAAACACTCCCATTTACCACTGCAACAAAAAGAATAAAATATGTAGGAATAAACTTACCTAAGGAGACAAAAGACCTGTATGCAGAAAACTATAAGACACTGATGAAAGATATTATAAAAGATAAAAACAGATGGAGAGATATACCATGTTCTTGGATTGGAAGAATCATCATTGTGAAAATAACTCTACTACCCAAAGCAATCTACAGATTCAGTGCAATCCCCGTAAAGCTACCAATGACATTTTTCACAGAACTAGAACAAAAAATTTCACAATTTGTATGGAAACACAAATGACCCCGAATAGCCAAAGCAATCTTCAGAAAGAAAAATGGAGCTGGAGGAATCAGGCTCCCAGACTTCAGACTATACTACAAAGCTACAGTAATCAGGACAGTATGGTACTGGCACAAAAACAGAAATATAGATCAGTGGAACAAGATAGAAAACCCAGAGATAAATCTATGCACATATGGTCACCTTATCTTTGATAAAGGAGGCAAGAATATACAATGGAGAAAAGACAGTCTCTTCAATAAATGGTGCTGGGAAAACCGGACAGCTATGTGTAAAAGATTGAAATTAGAACACTTCCTAACAGCATACACAAAAATAAACTCAAAGTGGATTAAAGACCTAAATGTAAGACTGGACACCATAAAACTCTTAAAGGAAAACACAGGAAGAACAGTCTTTGACATAAATCACAGCAAGATCCTTTTTGACCCACGTCCTAGAGAAATAGAAAGAAAAACTAAAATGAACAAATGGGACCTAATGAAACAAAAGCTTATGCACAGCAAAGGAAACCATAAACGAGATGAAAAGACAACCCTCAGAATGGGAGAAAATATTTGCAAACGAAGCAACTGACAAAGGATTAATCTTCAATATATACAAGCAGCTCATGCAGCTCAATATCAAAAATACAAACAACCCCATCCAAAAATGGGCAGAAAACCTCAGTAGACATTTTGCCAACAAATACATGAAAGGATGCTCAACATCATTAATCATTGGAGAAATGCAAACCATAACTGCAATGAGGCATCACCTCACACCAGTCAGAACGGCCATCATCAAAAATCTACAAACAATAAATGCTGGGGAGGGAGTGGAGAAAAGGTAACCCTCTTGCACAGTTGGTGGGAATGTAAGTTGATACAGCCACTAGGGAGAACAGTGTGGAGGTTCCTTAAAAAACTAAAAATAGAACTACCATATGACCCAGCAATCCCACTACTGGGCATATACCCTGAGAAAACCATAATTCAAAAAGAATCATGTACCACAATGTTCATTGCAGCACTAGTTACAATAGCCAGGACATGGAAGCAACATAAGTGTCCATCTACAGATGAATGGAAAAAGAAGAAGTGGCACATATATACAATGGAATATTACTCAGCCAGAAAAGAAACGAAATTGAACTATTTGTTGTGAGGTGGATGGACCTAGAATCTGTCATACAGAGTGAAGTCAGAAAGAGAAAGACAAATACCGTATGCTAATACATATATATAGTATCTAGAAAAATAAGGTTCTGATGAACCTAGGGGCAGGACAGGAATAAAGAAGCAGAAGTAGAGAATGGACTTGAGGACATGGGGGATGGGGAAGGGTAAGCTGGGACAAAGTTAGAGAGTAACATTGGCATATATACAGTACCAAATGTAAAATAGATAGCTAGTGGGAAGCAACTGCATAGCAGAGGGAAATCAGCTTGGTGCTTTGTGACCACCTAGAGAGGTGGGATAGGGAGATTGGGAGGGAGATGCAAGAGGGAGGGGATATGTGGATATATGTATACTTATAGCTGACTCACTTTGTTATAGAGCAGAAACTAACATAACATTGTAAAACAATTACATGCCAATAAAGGTGTTAAGAAAAAAAAGAAACAATATAAAAGTATTAATATTGGTGGGAAAAATATAAATAAAGTACAGGATGTTTTCATTTAAATAAAGAACAGGGGAAACTGATAATAAGTTGTTAACCTCCAAAAAATTTTGTAAGATTGCTTGAACAAGGATATTTGAATAGAAACCATTTGCATTTTTGTGTGTTCTGTCAGTCAAAATCACAGCAGGTTTTTTGCTTGTTGTTTGTATTTGCTTTGTGGAAATGAATATGATGATCCTAAAATATTTATGCAAGTCCAATGGACTTAGAACTGACAAGGCTGCCTTGAACAAGAATAAAGATGGAGGATTTACACTAGTAGATATAGATTATTATCAAGTTATAGCAATCATAATGTGTGGTATTAGAACAAAAGGGAATGTCCAGAAGCAGATCACACATATACAGTCACCTGACATGATCAAAGAAACATTATAGTGCAGTGGGTAAAAGATAGCACTTTTAGTAAATGTTACTTTGGAAAAACAATGAATCTTTTACTCTTCCTCACACATACACACAAAAACTTTATAAATTGTATATAGCTCTAAATGTAAAAGTTAAATAAATCTTTTAAAAAATTTGACTGAATAGATTCATGATCTTGGATTAGACCAAACTTTCTTAAGCAATACCCAGACAGCAATAAACCAAAATGAAAAAAATGATAATATATAATACATTGAAATTAAGAAATTTTAACAAAAGTAAAATTCTGAACAAAACAGAAGAGAGAAAAGCAAATTACATAGTAGAAGATACATCTTAATATCATGAATGATCCATTGGATGAATCAATAAAAAAAGAAGGCAGGGAACCTAATAGCAAAAAGGAAGAACAAAAGAAAGATTTTGAGCGACTTTATATAAAAGAGGATATCTATTATCTACACTGCAGTACACATGTGAACGTACTAATCTTCATACAAACCCGTCAGAAGAGCTCAATTGAAAAAAAAAAAGAAACCAAGCAAAACAAAACAAATAAACTAAAAGAAGGGTTGGCAAGAATTCAGAGCAGCCAGAAACCTGGAGCACTGCTGGTGAGAGTATAAATTGTTAAAATCACTCTGGAAAATTGCTTGGCAGCATCTCTTAAAGCTGCAAATGCACCCTCCTATTTCCAGCATATGTATATGCCTCACCAATATCTGTATACATGTTTACTGAAAATTATGAATAATTATTTCTATAACAGCATTAGCCAAACATTGGAAACAACTCAACTGTGCATTAACAAGAGAATGGATATATTGCAGTATATTCATACAATACAACAGAAGATAGAAAACAAAACAAGCTACCATTTAACACATGATATGATACACCTTGCAGAGATGATATTGAGGAAAAAAACCCAGCAAAAACCAAAAAACCATAAACCAAAACTCAAAAAGGGGAGCAGCCACAAAGAGTACATTCAGTGTGATTCTATCTAATGTGTAGAAGCAGATCTCCATAAACAGTGTTAGAAGTAGGGATGATGGTTACTCTTAGAGGAGATACTGACGGGAAAGCACCATAAGGAGGTTTCTGGGACACTGGTAATGTTTTTCTTCATCTGGATGCTGGTTAGAACATGTGTGCTCTCTTTATGAAACTTTATCAAGCTATATACTAGTGATTTTTATATCTGTGTGTATGTTATGCTTCAAAAACGTTTATAAGAAACACACACACACACACACACACACACACACACACACTACACCTGACAGTACATAGCAAGTGGATAGTATTGGAATTTGCAAGCATTTTTAATAATCTTAGTTACAGATGAATCCCCAAGGAAGTGCTGAACATTGCAACCTGGAAAGAATTCTCTCATCTCATAGTCATCTCAGCAAGTGAAGTATGTATGATTTCATAGTCATTTCAGCAAGTATGATTAGGTAATGCAGCCATAAAGGTAAAAAGGAAGTGAATACTTTGACAAAGTTGCCTCTGGATTCCATGGACAAATATTCATTTGGGATACATGCATTCATTTAATAGGTGGTTTACCAAGTGTTGTTCCCAGGCCAGCAGCATGAGTATCAGCTGGTAAGAGACCTACTGAATTCTAAACTCTGGGGGTGGGTCCCAGACACCTGTGTTTCAACAATTTCTCCAAATAATTCAGGTGCATGCTAATTTTTTTTTTTTGCCATTTAGTAAGTTGTCTAGTACATTGTTGATGATGAATGAACAGCTTCTGAATGAATAAACAGTGATTTGCATGGTAAATGATATATAATTATTTATTGAATTGCATTTAATTAATTGTATCTAACATACAGGAATGAATCAACAAAATCTGAATAACTTTCATGCTGTTTTTTGTTACTTTAGTTCAATAATCATGCATTGACATGAAAAAAGGCAGAGAAAGAGTGAGGAATCTAATTTTTGTTGGCATTTGAGTACCACATTTCCATAGAGATCTTGATGTAGTTCCTAAAGTTTTAAAAGAACTCCAAACAGAACTTCTTGATCATGGAGCATTGATTTGGACACAAGATAAAATAGAAGTGGAAAAAAGCACTCAAACACTGACTTGTGAGGGAGTGAAGCTTTACTTAAAAAAGAATAATAAAAAAAAACCTTCTCTAATGTAATGAAAGAGTAAACGACAGGGAATACAGAGTATCTTACTACTAACCGTCATGAATTAAAGTGAAATACCTAAGGCTATAGCAGGGAATCAAGCTAGTATAATCAGAGAAATGATCTGTCTGCCTAAATCTGAATGCCTAGCACTATGTGCACTTTCTGAATAAATGTTATATGTGGCATCAATCTCATAGAATAAGCAGAGTCTGAGCTAAGGTGTCATAATTCGCGAATCCGTGAAAATTTCATGAGTACCAGAAGTCAGTTATCACTGAAATGTTTTCTCTTTTGAAGCTGAGGTCACAGATCATTAAGCAGCTATTTAGGTATAAATCTTGCAATTAAAAACATCAAAATTGTGCAGCTAGAGTCCCTGGCTTAGTAGTTGATTGTTAATCAGAATTCGGTATACTGCTGCTGAACTACACATCTTTGCGAAAAGATTTCAATTCCCTTTCACAAACAGTGGATGGTAACTTGAATTCTAAACAAAATAGAAATTAGAAATATTCAATGGCATCTGAAGAAAAGGAAAATATTTAATAAAGTCACTCTTTTTCATTATAACTTGATTTATTAAATCAAAGAAGACACCCATTAAGTTGTGTTACTTCTATTATATCAGTCACTTTACTTATGAGTTAATGTCATAGAGATGCAAAAAAAAAAGATGCCATTATACATGGAGATTTTATTAGTTTTAGTGCTTGTATCATTTAACATTTCTGCAATAATAGGCTCATTTCTGTATCCACTGATTAATTGATTGGTCGATTGATCTTCTACTCACAGTTTAATAGTAAAAATGTAGAAGTTTGAACTCTAATCCAAGGGTCCTCTATGTTGAAATTATGCCTATGTATTAATAAAGTAACCTCATGTTTCTATATTTTCCTCAAGTAAATTATGCTTCAAATGCTATCATGATTTTTAAATTTTACTATGCAACTTCTGGTCAGATTTTGACTCCTTTGGGTAATTTTTCATAGCTTACACCAAAAATTTCCCCTCTAAGAAGGAGTATCAATAATAGCTAAGTGTTAAGAGTTCAAAATTGTGTTTGAAGGATTAATTTGTAATATTCCAAAATGTAATATAGCTCTACAGCTTACATTTTCATCATTGGACACTCTTTCTTTCTATATTTATTTAATATCATCAGTTCTCCCCTTCATTGTAAGAGAACTGGAGTCATTACCTTGGAAGCTAAAAAACTCTTTTAGGAAGAGATGCTATTCTCTTAATAATCGATGATTCATATAAAAATTGCCATTTTGTGGACCAAAAATTATTAAACCCGATAATTTCTTATGGTGCAAACTAATGATATATATGAGATTGATGAATTAAATTATATCAGTTTAATAGAATTTTCTCAGCTTTTTTAAGGTACAATTGACAAGTAAAATTGTAAAATATTTAAAGTGTACATGTGATAATTTGATATACATATGTATTGTGAAAGGATCCCCCCATTAAGTTAATTAACACATCCATCACCTCATATATTCTGTGCTTTATTTTGGGGGGGGGGATGATATTGCAGTTCTATTCTCTTAACAAATTTCAATTATACAGTGCAGTGTTATCAGTTATAGTCACTATGTTACACATTAGATCCTCAGACCTCCATTATGTTATAACTGAAAGTTGGTAGCCTTTTACCAACCACTCCTTATTCTACTCCTTGTATCTATGAATTCATCAGCTTAACTGGTTTTTAAAAACGTGTAGCATTTGTCAAGAATTTTGCTAAATATTAAGAATACCATGGTAAAAAAAGAATCATCTGACAAGTAAGAACACATGGTCCTATAAACAAAGTCATAATGCTAAAAAGGTTTTAAGTTTATTTTTATTTATATTATTGTAATAACTCCATACATATTCAGATATAGCACAAAAAAAAAAGGGAAAGGATAATTTATGGTCCAATAAGAGAAGCCTGCAAGTGAGACACAGAGAAGAAGGAATCTAACATGTCTTCCTGGTCCTGTTCATGTGAGATTCTTAACAGCCCACTCTGATAAACCCAGAAATCTCTCCCTGACAATTAGTCCCACTTTTATATAAAAGGCTCTTTTGTTATTTTACCTGTCTACTGGCTCTTTTATTGCAGACAAGCCCCCTTAAAGTCTATTTTCAAATTTTCTTATTTCATCTCTCTCCTTCCCATCACAGCCCAAGGTGTTTTGGGATATTCTACTTTTTACATCAACATCTTCAACATATAATATTAAATATATACAAAAATATATGAAACATATATGTAAGTTATAAGTATAATGCTAAATGAATAATTGAAAATGAACAATTGTAAATCTGTATCATAACTCATGAAGTAGAACATTACTGGTATGTTTTATTTACCAGGTGCTCTTTTCATGTCCTGCACTCTTGCCTCCCCTGAGGTACAAAAACCTCTATCTAGAATTAGTGTTTACCCTTTGTTTTTTAAAAATTAGTTGTACTTATATACATGCCTAAATATTATACTGTTTAGTTTTTATTGTTTTGGGGATTGTTAAAATTTTATTATGCTTTGTGTAATCTTCTGGGACTTGATTTTTAGTCAACATTTTATTGCTAAAATTAATCCACACTGTTGTGTGTGACTGTAGTTTATTTGTGTTCACTGATGTATGACACTGATATATAATGTGTTAACATACCACAACTTATTTTCTTGTTGACCTGTTGATGAATAGTTGGCATATTTTGTCTTTAATCTTTTTTCCTTTTTTTAGCAAATAATGTAGATCTGGACATATTTTTACATGTCATTTGTTGGATATACTCAAGAATTTTTCTGAGATGCACACTTAGGACAAAACTAATGCATCACATTTGAACCATCAACTTTATTATATAATTTTACCTTGTGATACAAAGTGATTATAATGATTTACCTTCCTACCAGATTATAGAAAATGAAAAATGGACTTTGTCCTTAAGATCATGAACATTGGAGCCAGACTGCCTGGGATTACTTTTCCTTTGAACTAAAATGGACAACTGAAGTACACTTAGAAAACCACACAAATGTAAGTGCACAGCTTGATGAATTCTCATAAATTGAACCTATCTTTATAACAAGCACCTAGATCAAGAACCCCCAAATTACGAACATCCATGGGTCTCTGCCTGTGTTCTTTTCCACTATTACTTTCCCATCCCTTCAGAATAACTGCTATCTTTACTTCTAATTCCATAGATTAGTTTTGCCTGTTTATAAATTTTATAATACTGGAATCACAGAACATGTATTCTTTTCTGCCTGGATTTTATGGCTCAATTCATATTGCTTAATATAATAGCAACCCATACGTTCTCACAGGCAAATAGAATATCATTGTATAAATACACCAGGATTTATTCATCCATTCCACTGTCTATTAGCAATTAGATAGATTTCTATTTGGGCCCATTTCTAATAACGCTGCTATCAGCATTCTCGTACATGTTTTTTGAGAATGTACATGCATTTTTGCTGGGTTACTTAGAAGTAAAATTGTTGATTTTAATATGTTCATCTTTAGTAGATACTGCTGAACAATTTTCCAAAGCAGTTCTACTGATTTTTGCTCTCTGCCAGTGGTGCACGAGAGTTGCAATTGCTCTACGACCACAACTTATTTGTTTTATTTCTACTTTGTTTTGTTTTGTTTTCACTTTAACCATTCTGGGGGTATATTTTGGCATTTCAATGCAGTTTTATTATGTATTTTACTCATGATTATGTTAGTAGAGCCCTTTCAAGACGTTTATAGACCATTTGGACTTTCTTTTTGTGAAGAACCTGTTAAATCTTTTGTCAATTTTTTAAAAATTGATTTTTCAATATTTTTTCTTAGCAATTTTATTTGTATTCTGGATGCAAGGACTTTGGTAAGCTATTTATTTTAAATATTATGTCTGTGGCTTTTCTTTTTTAATCATTTGATGTTTTCTTTGATGATGGCTTATATGATATAGTCCAAATTATCAAGTATTTCCTTCATGATTATTGCTTTAGAGTCCTATTTTTTTAAATATTGGAATATCCCAAGTACAATATGTTGTTTTCCTATATTTTATTTTAAAACATTATTGTTCTCCTCTTTGTATTTACACCTCTAATCCATCAGGATCTGATTTTGTGTATGTTACGAAGTGGGGGCCAGACTCCCTGGTTTGAATCCTCAGTCCAGTAATTTTGCTGTGTAAACAGGGTAAGTTACTCAACATATTTGTCCCTAAATTTCTTCATCTGTAAAGTTGGGATAAGCATACTGTCTAACACTTGTTATGACAGCTGCTGGGACTGTTGTCAACACGTAGCCCGTATCTGTCAACTTCTTTTAGGGAGGAATTCAGCTGAAGAGAGCTGCCTCACTAACCCCCTAGCCTGGGGTGTCTGGCATCCAATGGCTGATCAACACAAGTGATAAAGTCCCAGGTCTCTGTCACTTCAACTCAGACAGTTCTCACAGTCATTCTATTTTCACAACCACCATCTAGTTGGCTAAGGAGTGTCTTGAGATTACATCACAGCTTGATTCCTCTTTCTGTTCAACTTGACTTCCTTCTTTTCTCTTCCTCAGGTGTTGTTCATAGGAGCAATCACTAATAAACCTCCTGCATGAAAAGTCACCTTCTTTTTGAATAAACCAAACCTGTCACCCTACCTTGTGGGAATCTTAGTTATGAGGATTAAGTAAGTTAATATATGTAAAGCCCTGGAACATTGTTAATTACCGTCTAGTGTAATCAAAGGAAGACCAGGGAAGGCTCTTGGGAGAAAATAGCCTCCACATTAAGGCAGGAATGGTAAACAGCTCTTAGCAAGTTTAAGTTTGTTAGGTAGAAGGAAGTATGTTCCAGGCAGTGGAAATAGCACATGCAAAAACTCTAAGAGAAGAACTAGAAACTGAAAGACATTCAGTATGGCCTGAGAATAATATGGGAGGAGGTAGTGTGTTCAGAAATAAGGCTGGACAGGAGAGCAGGAGTCAGCTCTTTCAGCGTGTTGTCAACTTTGGCAAGAGATTTGTATTTTTTTACTAAGAGGATGGAAATGGCCAAAAAGAAGCCATTACAGGAATTCATAAATATCGGTGTTGTGTATTTCCAAGATTACTCTAGCTCCAAAGAATTGAATAAATTAGAGAAGAGGTATTAGTTGGAAAACTATATTAGTCTAGTTTATCAGTGAGAGTGACATAAACTAAGTGCCAAAGGATCCAGAACCAAAAGTTAGGTGCTAGCCATAGAGAGGAACTAAAATTAACATGATTTAGTAAATTATTTGTTATGGGGAGGGTGGGAGACAGAGGTCATGGTTAATGCTCTTGCTGATGGCTTTAGTAACTGCATGTATGGTATACTCTTTGTTGAGCAAGGGAAACAAGAGGAAGAGGTTTGACACAAAGTGAAAAACTTATTTTCAGATATGTATTAGACCACCTATTTGAAAATCCACATAGAGTTTTTTTTTTAATTAACATTGTAAAAAACAAAGAGGTTTACGTGGTAGGTGCAAATTTCAGTGTTTTATATATTTTAGTGTTAAAAGCACATACTTATTAATTTAAATTAGGGAGTGAATGAACAAAAAGTAGACAAAAAGATATTATCACTGGATCAAAAGGTATTTTATGACTGTGGTACTTCAGACAATGTAATATTACTCAGTGCTAAAAAGAAAGGAGCTATCATGCCATGAAAACACATGAATGAAATTCAAATGTATATTACTAAGTGAAAGAAGCCAATCTGAAAAGGCTACATACTGTATGATTCCAATTTTATGACAAAGGCAAAACTGTAAAGACAGTAAAAAGATTAGTGATTACCAGGCATTTGGAGAGAGAGAGAGAGATGAATAGGCAGAGCACAGAGGATTTTTAAGGCTGTGAAATGATTCTGTATGATACTATGATGATAGATATATGTCATTATACATTTGTCCAAATCCCTAGAATACTCAACACTAAGAGTGAACCTTAATGTAAACTATGGACTTTAGGTAATAATGATGTGCCAATGTAGGTTTCATCAATTGTAACAAACGCACCACTTTCATGAGGGATGCTGATATGCTGGAAGTTACACATGTGTCAGGGTAAGAGGTATACGGGAAATCACTGTGCCTTCTGCTCAATATTTCTGTGAACCTAAAACTGCTCCAAAGAACAAAGTTTACTTTAAAAAGGTATTTTATGTAGTCAAAGTTTCAGTAAAGATTTCTGCTTATATGGCATATATTAAAAGGACAATAACATAAGTAGATTGCCAGGTATCTTTCTATTTTACAACCATTCAAAAACAAACAAATAAATATTATCTATTAAATGGCAATTAACCATTTAACATTAACCACAATTTAAAAATGGCAATTAACATTAACAACAATGAAAATACCCATGAGCAAAATTACCAAGAATCTGTGTCATATGGCTCTTACATTTTAGTAGTAAAAATCACACCCTAAAAAATTAATATAAGAGTCAGTAAACAAAAGTAGTAGCACTGATATAAATGACTCCACAGCTCCTCATATCACCCACACTGAGAGACCACCTGGGTTGAGATTTGGAGGTTTCCAAGTATCTGCAGGGCTTGTGGAGCTGTGCATGAGTCCCTTGGAGGGAGTGGGGAACAGAACCGTGAGTGGTGATGGTTATTCCAACCCTAAACCAACAAAAAGAGGCTCTAAGGAGACAGCATGAAGTGCTTAAGTTGTGTTTCTCTGCACTTGAGGGAACACCTTGAGCTCTTGTCTGATTTACAACTAAGAAAGGGGGAGAGACTGATGAAGTGGTTTATTGAAGCAGAATAAAGGTGATTTTTTGGTGTTTGACATTTCATAGTTTGTGAGGCAAAGCATTTGAGAGCATTTCTCTTGAGTCATATGAATCAACTCAAGAAAGAGAGCCAGAAAGGCATCATTTTAGGTTTTGCCCAAGAAGGGGAAATAGAGCTCAGCAGAGAGAATCTAAAAGGATTCCTGGGTGCTGAGAACTGAGGGAATATCCAGTGGGAATTTGCTCTACAGGAAACTGCAGGTATGAGATCCCCAGAACGAGGCAACTTTTCTCAAGACAACACACCCAATTAATCACCTGCTAAATCTGAGATTGTTTGTGTGCATCATGGTGAGATTTCTTAAGTGAAATTTTTCCTGATGCCCTTCCTTTGCACCTTTACATTCTAGGTCCTATGTCAACATTATCAGATACCACAGTTATTTTTCTGGGGGAGAAGAAGCATTATGTAGGGGAAAGAAAGAGAACAACTTGGTCATAACCCCACTTTCTTGAGAGTGGCTTATATAAATGAGGAAACAGTCTCAACTTTAGATCATATTGTGTTGTTTGATTTTTACCTGGTACTAGACATTTAAATTCTTGAATTAGAAATATATTTTATGGTCTAAAGTGCTTGTAATGTTTTAAATTGCCTAAAAGTAATCATAAAGTTAGGGACACTGGCCAGCTTTCCATCCAGGAGCAGGGAAAAAACAAACAAAGCCCTCAATACAAATTCCAGGAGACAGTGGGAGAAAATGATTTACCATTACAATCAATGAGTTGTGTGAATTGTGCCTTTTCAGTGAACCAGAAACCCACACACACAGACGTATACACACACACAGTAACTATTTTTGTTGCTGTTGTTATTGATAATGTGAAGGATGAAAGAGTAATCCATTGACTCCATGTGTAAAACATGAATACTAAAATTCTACAAAATTTCCCCATATACCCAACAGGCTTTTTAAAATTAAATGTGAGATATTTAAGTGCTGGTAAATATTAATTGTATTTTTATATTATCTGTCTTCTCTTTTAAAAGGTACTCATAATTGATTACGTTTTAGAATATATTTTATAGGCTTATTGTATAGTTATGTAGACATGACTATATTTAGTTGGTTTTATTGCCAACATTAAGCTCTTTTTACTCTCTTCCTCTTCAGTTTGCATTTTGATTCATTTTTCATTCAAAGAGAGATTTTATTTATGTAATTTATTCAGGAAGTTTACTTGAGTGATATACTTACTAAAGTCTTGCTTTAATGATTTTAATCAGTGAATAATTTATAGGCACCTACTATGAGTCAGGGAAGTCTGTTTGCTTAGTGCATGACAGGTAGTTTGGCTGAGTAGAGAATTCTTGAATTTTGAGTCTTCTTTGTATAACTCCTCAGCTACAACCCCCCAAAAGCTCTTTAGTTGTATTTGCATTAGAAATGTCCTTTAAGGTTTCCAGTCTGTTTTGTTTTTTCTGTGTATTTCGCTCATCTCCATTCTGCATAATTTGGATGCTAACACAAGTTTTGAATATTTGGAATAAAACCATTTCCATGAAATAACACTTTGTATTAGCATCTTTTACTTTTGCTCATAGATTCATGTTAGTCTTCATTTAGAAGAGTTTTTATTATTAACTTGAGTTATAAATAACTTGAATTTCCTGTTCTGTTTTATCTTGTTTATAGGCTGGATTTTCTTCATCTGTCAAAGGTCTTATATTTTCTTGTAATTATCTTTTTTTTCCCATTAATTTGTCAGTTGTCATTATTTTTCTGTAATTTCCAATAGGTTGTTTGAAGCTTACTGGACAAAATCATGCCTATAAAACTTAAAAAGAAAAAACTTCTCCATCTTTTTAGACTGTTTTCTCTTTATGATCAATTGCTCTAGCTTTATAGCCAAGATATATTCTCTTGAATCTGGAGGACAAAATAAAAATTGTTCTGAAGTTTTGTTCTGTTTATGGCAGCAAAAGTGTTTTCATGGTACTATCTCCTTTGATTAACAATAGAAGACTCTGGCTTTTTAGGTAAAAGTCCTAGAAATAATTCTCTCTTTGTAGTAACTGCTCATTCTGGAAAAGGACCATATTTGTGACAGCCAAACATGAAAAGACTTTTGATTTGTTGTGGCTACCCAGTCTAAAAGGAATGCCTACTTCTCAAATACTCTGCCTCCTAAGGCTGCCTTTTATCGTTCATTGAACAATTAGTGATGCCCTATATCACTTGAGGAACATAGCTTTAGGCTAGGAAATACTGTTTAGAAGGAGAGGTACTCTGCCCTCATGGAGTTAAGAACATGCCCAATACTGCCCTTTGGGTTTATCAGGATTCCTTTGGGTTTATCAGGATTCCTCTGTGAATGCATAGCATTCTTTCTCAAAACAGGATATTCCATTTTCAAAGCAAAAGAAATCAAATGTCTTCCTTCTCTGTCAGGTGTCTGTTACTCTTTTGAGTGCAATTAGCAGAAATCCGTGGTGACAAGTCTTATAAAACGTCCTTCTGAGTTTGAAGCAGTGATATGGATTTCACCACACTTTTATTTATGTTGGTCACAAATCTAGTGTCTGTCTTGTGGGATAAGAAGGAAGATGAACACCCATGTTTATGTTGTTTGTGAGTCAGATGTCACTGTTGTCTCACAATTTCTAAAACTGTTCAGACTTTTTTCTGTGGCAGAAGACCTCTCTATCACAGAATCATTTTGTCTCATGGAAATTAATGTACTTGATTTTTATTTGAATTAATTGAGAAGAAACTCTAGATATATGGATATTAATGCATGTAAGATATTGCATGATTTTGTTCAACTTTAAGTGCAAATATATGCTCACGTTCATTACCAACCATTAAGAATTTGATAAACCTATCCAGCAGATGGCAGTGTTGCCCCAATTTGGTGGATGTTTAACTGATTATTTTGGTCATAGCAGTTGGGGGGGGTACAATTTCATTTAAAGGGAATCTTTTTCAAGTATAAAGAAATATGGTACCATCTACACAGAGATTCAATAATGCATATAAACTATATCAAGAAATTTTCTGTGTAGAAATGATAAAATAGCATAATAAATATAAGAAAATCAATACAAATAATTTTCAAAGAACATGTTTTTTAATAAATTATATATAATTATAATAAAGGTATATGCAAATATAATTTATAAATATAGTTGATAGTTATGTATAATTTATTAAAATAGACTTTTTAGAAATTAATGATTTTTATATATTTATGTTGCTTATATATATACATATGTAATACGATTTATTTTATAGCTTGAATAGACATAATCAATAGATCCATATATATGTTTCTAAAATATTTTTGTGCCATTTTATAGTATAAAATAAATCATATTTATTTAACTTACTGAATCCATGGACTAGATTTTAATTAAAGCAGCTAATACAAGGAAAATAAATGTTAATGGTTCCTCATACCTATTGGGAAACTTTATAAAAGATCTTGAAGAGTGACATGAAATATGAATTCTAAATATGATCGGATGTTGACAAAGACAGTGTCAGCATGGCAGGATAAGAGAATTAGCTAAGGAAGTGTACATATCATCAGGACTTAGAAGGCCCATGGGTACTTTGACATAAATTTTTGTTTGTTTGTTTTTTATACTGTGATTTTCCTGTCATTGGTTTCATTTTATATTTGCTGGAAAAATTAACATGACCCAAGGAATTACATTTGGGATTTACTTTTCCCAGAAAAACATTTAGTAGACTCTTTATAATCAATTTTTTTTTCTAATCAAAACGTGATCTATAAGCTTTTCATTTAAGGAGGAGAATAAAAGACACGTGTGTACTGATTGGTTTTACTAGAAAGCATATATTTTGAATTTACTATTTCTGGAAGTAACATGAGACTTTCATTTTTGATTGGGAAATATGCACTATAAATTAAAACATAGTTGAACAAATATATGTAAAAATGTTATTCAAAATTTACTCTACCATAATCATTCTAATGTTTTAAGGAAACCTTAAATACAGTGCTTTTCAAAGTGTGGTCCCTGTGCTAGCAGCATCAGTATTACCTGGGAACGTGTTAGAAATACACATTCTTCGACCTCACCCCAGACCTAAAGAATGAGAAACTCCGGGGCTGCTATAGAGCCCACCAGCTGTGTTTTAACTTCTCCAACAGATTCTGAAGCCATGAAAGTTTGAGGACCATTGCTCTAGTATAGTGGTTTACAACCCTAGCAGTGGAGTAGAATCACGTTGAGATCTTTTTCAAATGACTTTGCCTGATCTCCACCCATGTTGGTTCTGATTTAGTAGGTTTCAAAATATTTTTAAGCTTTCCATTTCTTACAACACTGTACATAACACTGTTACACTGTAATATGTTACTGACCTAATATTTTGTATGTTCCACAATGCTTTTTCTTTTTTCTCTTTTTCTTTCTCCCTTTTTTCCTCTTTTGTCATAGGCTACTGCTATACATCCAAAGGGAAAAACAACAACAGCAACATTTCTACATTTTAACAAAATTTATCATTATATCATCTTGACTTCGTAAACTAATTTTTCTAAATTAATCTTATAGACTCACACATAGCCCACCTCTAAATTAAATTGGCAACTGTACTCCACTGGGAAACAAATCATGGAGAGAAAACACTGAATCTCTGTCCAAAAAAAAAATGTAATTTAAGACTTTGATACAACCCTATTCAACTTGATATTTATACTAATTCTATAGCACTTAATCTAATTTATTATTTTGTTTGATTATAAAAATAACACAAGCTCACTATATAAAAGTATAAAGAAAAAAGTAATTTACCCACAATTATCAATTTGTAATACACATAATTTATATCAATATAGAAATTTATAATATATAGTATACACATAAAACAATTATAAAAGTTAATATATTGCTTTGACGTATATAAAAAAATTTATGCAAATGTATTTATTATATAAGTGTATATTGAGTATTAAGTAAATAAATCTATATAATCTCATTAATGAAGTACATTATGCCTTATTTAAACATTATTATACTAGTTTTAATTTTTATAAAAATTCTGCAATGGTAATTGTATACTTTTTCTACATATCTATATATCCAATCAATAAATACATAGATACATAAATAAATAAATAATTATTTTGGGCATTTTAACAATTTATATAAATGGTAGGATCATACTTATCTGTCACTTTCAGTTTCCTTTTGGCTCACAATTATATTTTTGAGATTTTTTTCCATGTCTATCCTCTTATTTATAATATTAGAGTTTAATACAAGATTAAAACATAGTTTATTCATACTCCTAGGTACTGTTCTTTCAGAGAAAATTATTTTTTGCAATATTTTATGACATTACTAGAAATGAATATTGTTGTATATATTTCTTTGCCCACATGTGATCCTTCTCTCCAGAGTAGAAATCTAGATTAATCAATGCTGGGTTACATAGTCAACAGTTCTGCAATCACTAAAATGCTTTTCCCAAGTAATTGTGCCAATATGAACTGCCTGTGAAAAAATTTAAATGGTCCATTACCCAATAAGTTTACTACAGTTTTATATAATGGCTTTTTATTATTATTTATCTTTTGCTCCACTGATGGTTGTGAAATAGTAACATACTGTTTTAATTTACATTTACATGTCACTGGAATTTAAACATTTTCTCCAATTGTTATTGATTAACAGTTTGATTGTTAATCAAATTTTGATTTTCTCTGTTGTAAGAGAGTTGTTGTATGTGAATTGTCTGTTCACATACTTTGGACTCTTCTTTGTTTGTTAATTTTTTATTAACTTGTAACAGCTTCTGTTATGGCTGCTAAAATTGTTCATTATTTACCTGTAAATATGTTTTCCTAGAGGGGCATTTGTATACTCACTTTGCTTAATGGCTTTTGTTATTGATAAGTTTTAATTGTATAATAGATAACATTATTTTTTTACATTTTGTCCTTTTATTTTCTTAAGAAAGCTATATTGTTACATATTCTCCTTTGTTGTACTATAAATGTTTTACTTTTCTTATGTTCATAACGTGGTCTTTATTCCTCTCAAATTTATTTTCTTCATAGGTAAGACAGAGACCAGACGAGGTTGGTTTTTGTTTTTATACCTGTATAAGTAAATTATTTTTCTAGGACTGTTTATTGAACATAAATTTTGGAGTGAAATCTTATTTTCAGTTTTGGTGAGTCTCAGCCCCGGAATCTCCCCTATTCCAGAGCATCCAACTGGAATGTTGTGTGTGTTCACAGGGTCCCTCCCTCTGGCACAATCTGAATTCTAATTCCTGTCTATTCAACGTGGTGAGACTGCAGAGTATTCCAAGCAGTATTTTTTGGGAGGTTATTAAGCATTTCAGCTTCTGCCCATGCAGAGTTTAGCAAATATCTTTGTGAAAATGAGTGTGTATCAGGCTTAGTTCTGCATCTCGCCCTTCTTACTGAACCTGTGTTCTTCAGTCTCTAATTTTGTATCAGTGAATCAAGGAGGCCACCAAAAGAGCTCTATTGTTTTCTTCTTGAGCAGCCTCCCTCTACCCACAAAAGTCTCCTGTTCTCAATCTCTATCCTGCACACAGGATGGATGAAGGGGCTACAGAATATCAGCTCATCTCTGCATGGTTTCCTGGCTCCCGAGTCTTGGTCCCTACAGTCCCAGTTTCTCCAGAAGCCCCCTTATGTCCTTAAATGGATTCTAAATGTTTTATCTGTGTTTTCTAATTATTCTCAGGAGAGTTGTATTGCTTCAGGCTACTCCATTATAACCAGAAACAAAAGTATAATGTGATTAATTTTATATTTGATTTTGTTTAATTTATTTTGTATTCTTAATTTATTTGTGTGTCTTGCATTTACTGTGCTTTTCCTTTATTTATATGGAAAAAGCATTCTCTTTTACTCTGTCCTTCTATTTGTGTTTTAAAGTTCTTATTACCCTAACCCCCCATTCCCTCCTTAGAAGATGTATATTTAAGGATATACCTTTCAATAATTTTCTTTACTATTGTAGCATCCATAATTGCCATAGAAGTTCTGAAGCTAATAAAGAGTTCTATCCTACTCCTAAATAAAAGAAGAGACCGATTGCTTTAACATCACATACCTGCTCTCCAGTTGCATGCTATTGTGCTAGTTATTTTATTTTAACAAGTTTTTAAATGGCCAAAAAGTTCTTATTAAGATTTCAAATCTTTTTAATTTCTAAAAAATATTTGCAGGCACAATTAATATTTTTTAAAAATTACATGCTTCTTTCATCTTTTCTCTCTTCTGGTTTCCAAAATGCATCCTTTATTTAACTTTTCATGAATAGCAATGAATAACATTTTCAAGTTTGATAATGTGAAAATGTTTGTATTTGTCTCACTCTTTACTTGTAATACAATAGGACATGAAATTGCTTCTGGTCAGTTCATTATTTAAGTGCTTAATAATTAATAATTGTTTTGAAACTATGTATGGTGACTGATGTCAACTAGATTTATTGTGGTGATAATTTTGCAATATATACAAATATCAAATAATTACTTCATACAGCTGAAACTAATATAATGTTATATGTCAATTTTTCCTCAATGAGAAAAAGAAAAATAATTAGCAATTGTAAGCTTTTTTAGGTAAACTTGTTTTCACAAGGAGACCCCCTTGTTGGTTTGGATGGAGGAACATAATCACAAATAAGATTTTTTCAAATCTTCTTTATTTAGATTTCCTCATTATATAACGAAGACAACTTTGAAGTTTCTGGACTATGTGGCAGTGGAAAGTCAAACCAAATCTCAAACGAAGCACAGGTTTTGATTACATTTACTTCTGAGACAAATCTTTTCTACCTGAACCCCAAACAGAGTTCAGTAATAATTTCAAATTGTCCCTTTACAATGGTAAAAACTATTTTGCTTAGTTTAATGTTTAATTCTGAGTACAATTTTTCAAGCTTTAAGTAAGATCCCAATTGAAACCTCTGCCTCACAAGAGCCCAGAGATTTGATCTATGGCCCTCACATAGTTTAAACTGAAGTTATGTGTTACCAGGTTCATAATCCCCACCACCGGAATCCACGGCTCAAATCTATTATCTATGTATCTATGTATTTGCCTCTCTCTTTCTCTCTCTCTCTCTATATATGTAGAGAGCAAGAGAGACCACAAAATGTAAGGACTTTAAATGATCCTAGATCCCTAGCAATTATGGAGTTCAGTTTATCACTGTGGGACAGAATTATAATATTTTTGACAGATGGTCATCAACCTGTTTCTGTTAGGCAGCGCACTATACATATTAACTGCTCATTTCATTCCTCAATTGCTTTAGTTGCTGAGATAGTATATCAAATCTACTGATTTTTATTATCATTTTCTTTATTTTGTCTTTGTTTCTGAAATCAATATCTTCAGGAAAATGCTATCATGAATGACTGGAACTATAAATGGATACAGCTAAAAATACACTCCTAAGTATAACAGTCACTGGAGCATTTTTGGATAGAACAAGCCAACTTCAATAAGTCACTTTACTTTTTTTTTTTTTTTAATCTTTGTTGAGGTATAATTGCTTTACATTGTTGTGTTAGTTGCTGTTGTATAACAAAGTGAATCAGCTATACGTATACATATATCCCCATATCCCTCCCTCCCACCCTCCCTATCCCATCTCTCTAGGTGGTCATAAGTGGAAAAGAAGAAACCTTTATTTCTGGGTTAGTAGCTAAGTATAAGCTTCTTTTTACTTCCAATGTAATATTTAGATAAGTAAAATATCCTAGCATATGATACAGTATTGATTAAGAATGGGAGCTTTGGGCTTCCCTGGCGGCGCAGTGGTTGAGAGTCCGCCTGCCGATGCAGGGGACATGGGTTCGTGCCCCGGTCTGGGAAGATCCCACATGCCGCGGAGCGGCTAGGTCCGTGAGCCATGGCCGCTGAGCCTGTGCGTCCGGAGCCCACGCTCCACAATGGGAGAGGCCATAACAGTGAGAGGCCTGCATACCGCAAAAAAAAGAATGGGAGCTTTGGAGTGAGTTCATCCCAAGTAGTGTCTGACTTCACTTACTAGCTTTGCCTATAGATATTGGGAAAATTTCTTACACATTTTACCTAATCTGTAAAATGGGATGAAATGATATCTTCATAATGAGCTCTTGAGGAAATTAAATAAAACAGCACATATAAACGATTTAACACAATGACCAGCTGTTGATGGGGAGGAGAGTCATACTGAAAGATATTCAGGAGATATATAGAGACCACTTCACAATTTTTATATGATAATGGCTTACAGAAGAAAATTTGATTGGCAGAAGGTGTTTTACTTAAGACACAGATTAAGACAATGGCATATGTATTGTGGATGCATTGTAGCAGCACCCATACATAGGTACTGAACTCTGTATTAGTTATGGTACAAGCTCAGTTACTGTGACAAAGGTTTAAAAACAGCAGTGGTTTAAACAAGATAGAAGCTTGTCTGTCAAGTAAGAGTTTTATTATGGACAGTCCAGGGTTGTTATTGTGGTTGTATTGTATCTGGGACACAGGCACTTTGTATATTGTTGTTCTGCCATTTTTCACATGTGGCTTTGACCCCTTTGCGTAATAAAGATGTTATATTTCCACCATATCCATATTCCATGGAGTAGGAAGGAGAGAAACTAATGGAGATCATAATCCCTTTCTTTAAATCTGAGTCAGGAAGGTGACCATGTCACTAACATTCCATCACCCAAAACATAATTGCATATACCCACCTGCAAAGGACATTGCAACATGCAGTATTTATCTCAGTTACTAGGAGGTCAATTAAACTCACAGAACCTCTGTTATTTGAAGGGAAATGGGGAGAGTGGTTATTGAATTTCTTCGATGGTTTACCAGTTTAGCCACCCAAGTATACTTTTCTCACTCCCTGACTTTCCAAATGAGACAATGACAATAACATGTCTTAATAAGTTACTTTATCCTACTCCAAGTCAGGATCTTTAGTTTATGAATGATCCTCTACATAAAGGAGAAATTACCTGCCCCCCCCCAAACAGATATAAAATGGTAGACTAGCAGACAGATGACCACAATTAAAATCTTCCTCTAAAAAGGAGATAATGGGAAACATAAATTAATCATCAATCCATGATAATGATCATATTACAGAAATTATGGGAATTTCTTGCCCTAAACATTGAAAATGAGTTAGCCCATGTGACAGCCTGGATCTTGTTCTGTCCATTGCTCTCTGTGGTCCCTGGCTTTGACCTCTGAAGGATGTTTCTTGCCCATCATTCATTCTGGAAGCATTTAATGTGGGCATTGGAGAATCTAGTTCTTGGGGATGTAAGATATTGCAACCCATCTTTTCCTGCAGGCAAATTTGGGATTCAGAGGATCAAACACTGGCAATAAATTACCCTGCAAAGGGCTTCCCTGGTGGCTCAGTGGTTGAGAGTCCTCCTGCTGATGCAGGGGACACGGGTTTGTGCCCTGGTCCGGGAAGATCCCACATGCCGTGGAGCAGCTGGACCCGTGAGCCATGGCCAATGGGCCTGCGCATCTGGAGCCTGTGCTCCGCAACGGTAGAGGTCACAACACTGAGAGGCCTGCGTACCACAAAAAAAAAAAAAAAAAAAAAAAAAAAAAATTACCCTGTAAAATAAGAAGACTATCAGTTTACTGGCAGACAGGAAGTTCCAAATGCAAATAAGCACAGTTAGAGGTCACATTTTGACAAATTTTTTTAGAAAACACTGACTTTTGGTTACTACCTTCTGTGCTATTTACATTATTCTTTCATTTGGCTTATTAAAGCCATTCGATATAGTAGGCTTGGATGGAAGAGTAATTGTCTTAATCTCATTTTTTACCATTTAGCTGGCTTCCAATGTCCATCCAAGAATATAGAGGGAACTTTTTAAATAATGGGAGAATCTAGAATAGAAGTTATTTGAAGCAATACGCCTAAAGTTGTGTGTAGCAATTGCCATCACAATCTGTCAGTCAAAATATAACTTCCCTGGTGGCCCGGTGGTTAAGGCTCTGTGCTTCCAATTCAGGGGGCGTGGGTTCGATCCCTGGTCAGGGAACTAATATCGCACATGCCACAAGGCAAAATAAAAATAGAAACAAAATCAATAAAAAAAATTTATATGGCCACCTCTAGAGGTAAAGGCATATGAAAAATGTATTCAGTGTATGGGGAGTGACACACCAAGATGTTACTTAGAATGTTATTAATAAAGAAGGGAAGAATTGATATTAGAAAATAATTAGCAATCTTTGACGCTGAAAGATGAACACTTGTTTTGAAGCACAGTGCTTTTTATATTAATTAAATTTAAATTGGTTAAATCTTTCAATTAAAAGACAAAGATGTTGATATGCCATTTACAAGAATGATATCTAAAATATAAGGATGAAGAAAGGTTGAAAGTAAACAAACGATGTGTATGAAAAATTTGCTAGGAATATGTTAGTATTAGAAATCAGTATTTAAGACAAAAGAGTATCCAGGAACCAAAAGTGAATGGCCAAGCAGATCCTATACCAGACTTGCCAGAACAATTTTTATTGAGAGGAAATCACAAAAACAGCAGTGGTGGCAAGTATGTGGACCCCCTGTTGCCCACTCAGGAGCAGATATAACCAATTTGCTTTGCTGTACTCCTGAAATTAACACAACATTGTAAATCAACTATACTTGAATTAAAAAAATATACATGGGCAAAGAAGAATAATATTGGATATTATAAAAGTTTCATATGGATCTTATGGTAAATAGTATATATCTTAAGTTGTGGCTTATATCTAAAAATTATCAGAGAGAACTATTTACCTTCAAATGCAAATGTTAGAAAAAAAGGGTAACAGTTAATGAGCTAAGCATCTATCCAATAAAAATGCATAAAAAACAGCAAACTAAACTTGAACAGAGGAGTAGGAAGGAAGGAGGGACAAGTATGAATAGAAATTAGTACAATAAGAAAAGATCAAGTAATAGAAGAGATCAACAAAACCCAAAGAGTTCTGAAAATACTAATAACCTTGATAAACCTCTTGAGAGAAGGATAAAGAAAAAGCACAGAAAAACCAGTTTGAGAATTAGTTATAAATTAGAATATATATATTAGAAAAATATAACTTTTCAAACTTACCAAGTTGTATCACAGCAATAAAATTTCTTCTCACATTTCAATTACAGTAACATATGGCTTTACAAATTAATTAGTCCAAACATTCAAGAAAAAAAAACTAATACAAATTTTTAAATAAAATACTAATGAGAGAACACTTCAGCACATTTGATGAGGCTAGAAAAAATTTGATGCTAACATCTTGGACAGCCTGAGAAAGGAATATAATAGCCATTCTTGCTCATGAGCAAAGGTATAAATATTCTAAACAAACATTATCAAATCATTCCCAGAAATTTATAAAGAAGATAATAACTTATCAAGTAATAGGGTTTGTCCCTGGGATTCAAGATTGGGTCACACACAAAAACATCAATTGATGTAAACCACAACATTGATAGAGTGAAGGAGAGAGAAATATATATTAATTTTCATAGATGCAAAAAATATGTGTAATAAAAGCCATTATCCTTTTTTTTTAGGTGGAGGAAGATGATGGAAATCAATTTTATTCACCCTTCCAATAGGACAACTGGGTAGGTTCTACTGTCTGCACATTTTCCTAAGACAGTATTAAGGTCACTTACATACATATTAACTCATACATATTTGGCAATGAAAATATTGAGTACTATGTCCTGTGGCTATTTTTGTTTGTTATTTATTGAAGTACAACTGACATATAACATTATATTAGTTTCAGGTGTACAAAATAATGATTCGATAATTATAAACTCTGCAAAATGATCACCACAATATGTCTAGTTAACATCTGTCACCATACATAGTTACAAACTTTTTTTCCTTGTGCTGAGAACTTTAAAAATTTACTTTCAACAACTTTCAAATGTGCAATACAGTATTATTAATTATAGTCACCATACTGTACATTACATCCCTAGGACTTACTTATTTTATAACTGGAAGTTTGAACACAAGTTACAAACTGCCAGTCATTATCCTTTCTTGATTAAAAAATGTCTCTAAGCTAAGTATTGATATGGAGAAACTCCTTTTTCTAATAAAGAGTACCTTCAAAAAATCAAAGCAAGCGTACTTATTAGGGGATCATTGAAAGCTTACCTTTTGATAACAAGAACAAGACATTAATGCTCGCTAACACAACTTCTATGTATCACACTGCAATTGTAAATGCACAGTATAAAAAAGAGAAAAGTGATAAACAGTGTCAAGATTAAAAGTCTACAACAAAATCCTTATTATTGGCTGATATGATTATATTTATATATATACATAGATATTCAAAGAATCTTCATACAAATTATCGTAATGAGGGCTTAGGAAATTTTCTAATTACTATTTTAATTCTAATAGAATGTATTTTTATTTCTAGATTACAGAAACAACCAGGAAATAACACAAAACTAAAAAGTAACTAGTAATAAATCTGACAAATAATGTAAGGACCTCTATGAAGAAAATTGTATAAGTTTATTGAGAGACATAAAAGAAAGCTAATAAGTGGAGAGCTACATCATATTCTCCATATTCAAGAATTGCAAGAATCAAATATAACAGATATCCACTGTTTATAATTTATATTTCAATGCAATTTAAATCAGTCTCACCAGATGTGTGTGTGTGTGTGTGTGTGTGTGTGTGTGTGTGTGTGTAAATAGCCAATTCTCTCTGGACAAAAAGGAAAAAGGTGGGGCTTGCTTTGCAAGAATCAACATATAGATAAATTGATAGAATAAAGACCTCAGAAGGCCCACATATATATCTTAATTTGATACACAAGGATATTATTTTTCAGATCAGTGCATCAAATTTTTTTGTTTTAATAACAGTGCTGAGAAAATCGAGTAGCTAAATAGAAAAATATAAAATTGAATTACTATTTCCCAACATATAAAAAATGCAGGTAAAGAATGTAAAAGCAAAGCTACTAAATTTTAGGACAAAATGTAAGTAACTTTAAAAAAATCTTGAGATAGGGAAGAATATATGATACAAAACATTAAAAGCATAAACATCAAAATAAGTTTAACTACATTAAAAAAAAGACATCTGTTCATTAAATAACACTAAAATGAGAGTGAAAAGACAAGCCACAAAGTGGTAGAATATATTTTCAGGGACTATAACTAACAAAAAAAAATTTAAGTTCTTAAAAATTAATAAAAATAGAAAAAAATACAAATACCACACAGCAAATTAATTTAGTAGGAATATCATACTATGAAGAACACAAATACCCAATAAAATATCTGAAGATGTGTTAGTCTTAAGAGACAAGCATACTAAAACCACAATTAGGTATTATTACACTCCCTATATATTGGCAAAAATACTTAATTATGAAATTCTAAGCATAAGAGTGGAGTGGGGTGCACACGCTCTCACATACTGCATGAGGGAGTAAAATTGGTCTAAGAACTTTGGAAAACTATTTGGCATTGCCCAGTAAAGTGTAAGATGCACAAACTCTACAGATCAGCAATTCCACTCTTAGGTACAAACCTTAGAAAATTTCTTGCACATGTGTGCAGAATCATGTACAAGAATGTGAACAGACACATAGTTTATTATTGCCCAAATCTGACAAATATTTTAAGCAAACAGTAACAGTAATAAATAGATTATGGTAGATTCTAAAATGAAACAAAATATAACAATTAAATGCAATACAGCTATAGGCAATGCATATGAAACTCAAACAATATTGAGTGAAAATATATGCAATATGATTAAATTTATATAAAGTTTGGAAAGAAGAAACAGTATGCATACAAAGTTTATAAATGCATAAATTTAGAATTATTAGCATGGTATGATGACAATAGAAATCAGAGCAAAGTAGTTCCTCTGGGAAATGTGGGGATTCATGTTCAGGAAGGGGCACTTTTGGGGCTTCTGCTATGATGGCAGTAATTTATTATTTGAAGTAAGTGATCAATACATCAATGCTTGCTTTTTATTATTCTGGAAACTCTGCGCATATATTTTATGCACATCACATTAAAGTATGTGATGAACCAAAATAAATGAAGAAAACATCTTAATTACTGACACTGTAAGTCCCATAGGCACACCATATCATTGTTTGTGAAAAGAAATTGATATGGTAGTTTTTTCTACTTTAGGTAATGCTTCTCTCTGGATGAGATTTATGATGGAAGAAACCTATAATGACTCTCTTTTATGCTCCTTATCTAATTAAACAAGTAAAACAAAGCAAAAACGTGTACCTTAGCTTCTCAGGGAGAAAATTAAAGCAATATATAAAAAGCAGTATGCTTATCTGAGAAGATAAGTTCAGTTTTGTTTTGTACTTGTTGAGATTGACATAAACATTATCTTTGGAAAGAAAGTTTTCCTATTTTATTGATTAGTGAATTAACACTCCCAGATCGAAATGCTGATGTCCATGATTTAAAACCAGTTGTAGAGTAGATGTTTTGATGTGGATGTTAAAAGGGTCCTTTAATACTACTAAATTTTATGTAGTTGACTTTGAAATATAGTTAATAAAATTTTGCCACTTTGTCATGGCCCAAATGTTTACATGTTCTTTACTAGAATTATCTTCTTATGCTACAGTTGCTAGCAGTGCATAGCCTTCACAAAATGACTTAATCATGTAATGTAGGAGATTATTCTTTGCAGTAGGAAGCAACTAAATGTTAGAATAGTTTGGTGTTTATAGCTTTTAGTTTGTCAGTATAGTTCCCCAAACTATATAACAATCTTATTTCTCCATCTTCTTTCTTTTCTTTATCAAAAAAGTAAATATTGGGCTTCCCTGGTGGCGCAGTGGTTGAGAGTCCGCCTGCCGATTCAGGGGACACGGGTTCGTGCCCCGGTCCGGGAAGATCCCACATGCCACAGAGCGGCTGGGCCCGTGAGCCATGGCCGCTGAGCCTGCGCGTCCAGAATCTGTGCTCTGCAAAGGGAGAGGCCACAACAGTGAGAGGCCCACGTACCGCAAAAAAAAAAAGTAAATATTCTAAATTATAGTTTTATAAATATTTCCAGGGAAGAAAGATGGGCAATTATAAAATAAAAGAAGAGGACAGAGAAGGAGGAGTAGGAGAAAAAAAAGAAAGAGGAGAAAGAAAGAAAATTACGAAAGGAAGGAAGAAGGTGGGGGTGGGGGTGGGGAAGGAAGGAAGGAAGGAAAGAAGGGAGGGAAGGTGGAAGAAGCAGTGTCTTGCATCAAAGTTGCTTATTACTTTTTGTATTTCAATGGAGAAAATACTACGTATAAGCTACTTAATAAGGAAAACAGGTTTGGGTATGTTCAAAAGGGCTTGGGTAAGAAATATCTGTGGTGAATTGACAAAATGGGACCACTCAATAAGCACTAGAATGGCTTAAGAGGGAAACATAGGTGAGAGAAAGTTTCAAAGTTTTTCACTTGTGAAATAGAATTCATGTTTTTGGCAAGACAAGAAAGTTTTACACATAAAAATTTTCTCTGCCCTTTGGCCTCCTTTCTCCGCACTACTGTGCACTGTGTATTTGCATTATGCATCAGCCAAACCTTCCCCATCAGCAGAAATACTTGCTCAACCATAACGAGCAACATTCCTCTAGATCAACGAGACAAATCCTTAAAAGATAACATGCTTTCTTGATCTTGTAAGGGACCAGATGACACTTAGATCTGGATTGTGTAAACTGTCAGTGATAGGTCATTTAATGTACAGCCCCCTGTCTCAAAAAAACTTAAATAAATGTACCTTGATTTCTAACACGAATAAAATTTTGTACTTCTTTCATAGATTGGCTTTATTTTATTTTATTATTATTATTATTTTGCGGTACTCGGGCCTCTCACTGTTGTGGCCTCTCCCATTGCGGAACACAGGCTCTGGACGCGCAGGCTCAGCGGCCATGGCTCACGGGCCTAGCCGCTCCGCGGCATGTGGGATCTTCCCGGACCGGGGCACGAACCCGTGTCCCCTGCATCGGCAGGCGGACTCTCAACCACTGCGCCACCAGGGAAGCCCTGGTTTTATTTTTTGAGATTAATTTTTGTTGGCACAGTGCAGAAAAATAATGACAAAGGGAAGGAAGAAAAGGATTGGCATATTTATTTGCTAATTTGCTGGTTCCATGATACAAACACTGAGCTTAAAGTGGGGGTGAGGCTGGGAAGTAACACTTAAAACTCTTGTTCTAATCTTGTATAAAACATTGAAATTTGATTATAAGACAAGCAGTCCCAGAGCTAAATTAAGGTATAAGAATCTTTCTTGTCAGAATATTCGTTCTCATCATCACTTTAGTCTTTTCATATTCTTCACAAAATCGAGAGTGATTTTATGTCAATTGCAGAAGTTTAATCTGTAAATAATATAGTACCTGATAATTTTTTGCTTAGTTGGTAAAAGCTTCATCTTTTTCTCCTGAAATATTTCAGGAAATATTAAAGATAATCCATCAAGCTTGCTTCCCAAACTACTGTAGCCTACATCCAGTAGGATAAAAAGTTCATAATTTTACTTCTTTATTCTCCCTAGCTTAAATTCCAGGTTTTTCTGACCTTTTGTACTTTCTTTGGTTTTTTTTTTTTTTTTAATGAGCCTTCCTTTGCTCTGTCACTTTCATCCTGAATCATTATTTACCACAATATTTCACATTCCTAGTCCTTCTATCATTATCTGCTCACATACAACATTTTCTGTGCAAGTCTCAGTGTTCACCAGCTTCCTCTCCACTTCCACTCTCCCTGGTATAAGAAATAATTTGTAAAGTATTGTTTAGTTACAATCCTTTCTCATGAAATGTATCTTGGCTGGGTGTGGAATTGTTGGTTTGCAGTTCTTTTTCTCAAATAATCTCTGGGAAGTTGTTTTGAAACCTGATTGCACGTTAGAATCACCCAGAGAGATTCTAAATAGTATTGCCCACTGATCTACTTATAGAGATACTAATATATTTGCTCTGGGGTTAGACACATTGTTACTGTCTTTTAAAACTCTGAGACGATTTTAATGTGCATATAGGTTTAAAAACCATTGACCTAAAATAAGGGTTTATATCTTTGTTTTCATTATTTCTTCAGCTTCTAATTTTACAGATAAGGTTTTTTTACATCATATTATTCTTCCCTCCAACTTTTTTTGGAACATAATGTGTGTTCTTTCCATTTTTGGAAACCATTTTCTTTTTTTTGTTGTTTTTCATAATCCAGGTACCTCTTATCTTTCTCTGGGTGGGTCTTCTCTTTACCTTGTCTACAATTTGGTCACAACTACCTAGTTCTAGTCACTTAAAATTGTTGCAACTCAGCATGCAGCCATTACCTATCACTCTCCTATTCCCAAGAATTTGGCTGTACTTCATACATACTTATAAAATCTTTCCCATGATACTGGTCTTCAAATTATTTTATCTCTTTATACCTCTGCATAGTGCTTTATAGATTTTTTTTATATGAAAACCATAAAAGAGATTTTGTAAGGAGTAGGATATTTTATTTACAAACTTCTCCAACAAATAAATACTGGGCTGAGATACTCATAATTCACTAATGAGTACAATTAGTTTCCATGCCCAAGTAGGACTAAGAAAGTGAATTTGCTGGCCTGGGAAAAGAATCCAGTTAATACTTCCTGCAGTATATGATAAATCTGGGTAAGCAGGAGCCATATTCCAAAGAGTTTATATAAGGGGGCACATGCTTTAGCTATTCCAAAATGTATTAAATACTTATTATATTGGACTAATCAATTCTGAGACCTTAAATTCCTCAGGCACCAGTTCTCTTGCATTCTAACAGCTGAGTGCCCTGAAAATTTTCAGTTTCCTATAATTGTCCTGTTTTAGGTGGGCCAAAAATTAAGATAATACCTATTCAGAATTTCTAATATGAAGACTAATCCAAGGTATGGGAAAATTATGAACAGTCACATACACTAGTAACTTCTAAAATTAATTTTAGCGAATCTATATTTGCTGTCATTTTATCTCTAAATTTACAATTGTTGTTAGTATTTTCACATTACTTTTATTACATTTATAGCATAAAATATAAATATATAAATGTATTATATGTACTATTACCTTAGATTCTAGAGGCAAGAAGTTCAAAATCAGTTTCACTCAGCTGCAAACAAGGTGTCAGTAGGGCCACAGTATCTTTAGAGACTCTAGGCAGAACCAATTCCTTGCCTCTTCCAGCATTCCTTGGCTTGTGGACACAAAACTCCCATCTTTGCTTGTCTGATCCTATTGCTTTCCCTCCCTCCTCCTGTGTGTCTAATCTCTATTTTTTTCTTTTTGTAAGGATACATGTGATTGCATTTTAAGGTCCATCCAGAAAATCCAGAGTAATTTTCCATCTCAAAACCTTACATTTAATCACAATGCATAGTCCTTTTTTTGTCATAAAAGGTGGCATTCACAGGCTTTAGAAATTAGGACATGGATATTTCTTGGTGGGTCATTAGTCACACCTTTCTATTCAAATGATGTTCTTAATTATGATGTCAGAGTGTGTAAATACTTTAGCATCTACAGATAAAAATAAACATGGTTTTATTGCAGTATATGAATTAGCACAGATAATACAAAAGGAAATTTATCCCATTTATATAGTTTTATGGTTGAAACATCTATAATTGAACCTGTAACTAGAGAATCAGTTGTCTGATTATCTTTTGAAGAAAATTATCCTTACAATATATATGCTAGAATGAAAAGCAAGAATTTATTTTCACTTAAGCCAAGTTCATTTACTTGATAACTCTCGCTGAACATATACCCTTTCTTTTGCAATATAAAAATGAGTTTTTGCTGTAACTATACAGTATCTACTATGAAATTACTTCATGAGCTGTTATATGAATGTACAACATGTTAGTAAAATACTAAGAAATTTATAATATTAGTTTTCTTCCAAGTGTGTGCAAACCATTATAAAGTGAAGGAAAAACTGAGTTAACAGAGGTTCCAAAATTTAGTGGCTTAGCAAAAATAAATGTTTATTCACTTACTTAGGTAACAAACCTATGGTGATAGTCTTGGTTGGTGAATGGCTTTGTTCCACATGGTTATTCTGGGAACCTGTTTTTTTTGGTTATTCTATCTTCTCTTAAGCTGTTCGCTTCATATGCCATGGTTCACAAGCATATTCATTTTTATGTAAGGGAAGAAGAAAGAGATAAAATGTGAGATACTTGAAGCTCACATGCTGTTATTTCTTTTTATGTCTAATGCAGGATTCTGCATACTGAATAAATGTTCATTAATTGAATATTGTTTAATTACATTAAATGTGTTTTTATTTTATACTATTCTCCAAGTCTCACGCAATCGAGGATTTATTGACTGAGAAGATTTTTTAAAATCCTCCACTAAAAACACATTCATTATCTGTTCCTTAGCGGGATGACATCTAAATTCCAGTATCATGATACATTATATTTTAGTCACCTTATTTATACACTGTCTTCCATATTTTAATTAAGGTATTTAATTATCATTCCAGGCTTTACACTTTCTGATCATAATTTGTTAACTACTTTGATATGTGTTCATCACCAGTCATTTAAACAAAAATCAATATGGATATTTTTAATTAAAAAGGATAATGCATGTAAAATATGATCTCTTAGCAGTGGAAATAACACTTTTTATACCAAATACTAAAAAATAAAGTACAGCTTTGGGGAAGTTTTATATTGATTTTTCTAATTCATCAGGCTAAACTTCATTTCCAAAATTTTCAACAATTATTCTATTTTTACTGTTACTAAGTCAGACTGCTTTAGTCTGACTTAGTAACAGAATTGGGTTTTTTAGTGTTAAATTGATGAAAATTATTATTTCTCTATTCATTGTATAGTTTTGCCACACATTTCTACATGCACCTAAAGCAACAGTGGTGTTGATAAATATGTAACCTGTGTAGCTACATGACGTTTTAATAAGAGGATCTGCTTGGAGGTCAGTTGGTCTGAACTTCACAGAATGTTTGAGTAATAAATGTAAACTTTGGCAGGAGGTCTCAGGAGGTGAGGAGAAGCGTTATTTACCCCATCCATAAAAGTAAGGGGGTAAATGAGATTTTTAATCTTGTAAATTATTTTAGTTAGATGAATTTGCTAATACTTTTCTCACTTGTTGAGTGTGTATGTGCACCCACATGAGTATATTTAAAGAAAGTTTTTCTTTTCAATTGTTTCTAAGTTTCCTAGTCCAATGTGATGATGATAGAGCAAAAACTGAAGCCAATAAATAGTATATATTGCTATTGAACTATTCACATATTAATAAAATCTATTACTTAATGGCTAATTAAAAATAACTTTGAACCACAGTGTTCATTTGGAAGGGTCATTTTGAATTTTCTATATCTCAGAAATTTGCACTCAGGATTTATGAGTGTGAATGGATTTTTTTTTTTAAATCTGATGGTTAGAATGTGTTTGCATATTTATAAAGCAATAGTTTTTATTTTTCTTAAAATCCAATGATTGTATATAATCACAACTATAAAAAAGTTCAAAAAACTAAAAATAGTACATAATATATAATGATAACAAAGGAACAGCTGGGAATAGTTGAGATCAGGTTTGGTTTTGCAAACAAGGTTATCTCAGTTAATACTATCTTTGGAAAAGATTTTTACCTTACCATGTTATAAAAATTGTATGAATGAGATGATTCTAAAATCTATTGGCGTTTCAAGTTAATTATTTGAAATTTTGTTAAATTTAAGTACTATTTCTATTTAAATATTCTTAAAATAAGAACCATATAAATTATCATCTTAATATTTTCAAAGAAAAAAGAACAATTTCTAATTTTCACATTAATAATTATAGAGAACTTAAGAGAGAAGGGGGAAAAGTAGAAAAAAAAAAGAAAAACAAGTTTTTGACTACAAGGTTGATTTTTTTCACTTACCTAAGGTCAGGGAGTTGGTTTTCTGTCCTTCCTTCCATTCCCTTCGCCTAAACAAAAGCTGGGAGGTGGTAGATACTCAAATATTCCCAAATTACTAAATTAATGAGTGAGTGGAGGACAGTCTTCTTACTCCTCAGTTCCAATTTTCATGCTCACACTCCCCAAATGAATAAAATTAAAACAGATCCAGCTAGGATTCTTTAAAGTACATACATCTTGTTCAAAAGAGAGATGAAAGTCTTTTTTGCTCTCTCTCAATTGGGCCTCATCATGTATATTCTTCTTGCTTCTTATCTAGCAAACCAGCCAACTAGGATTTTCCTGCTTCCTTCCTAAATTGATTTAAGTGAGTCTTACATAGAGAGTTCAATAGTATATCAAAAGTAATATATATCAAAATTAGTATGAGAAGAGCAAAGGAAGCACAGGTGAGTACTCCCTATAAGTTTGTATAGGTTTGCAAGAAAAAGGTCAAAAATTTAGTTCTGATCTGTATATTCAAAGCAAACAAAGAAGAATATCCTCACATGTCAATATATAACACATTCTTATTACTAAAAATAAGTGTAAAACTCCATGCTTCTGAGATCTGAGCAAAAGTTCTTCTTTTAAGCCTCATTATTAGATACTAAAGGTGCCAATGACCAAGGAGGGGAAGTACTTTTCTTTCAAAAAATTACATTTATTAGAGTATAGGTAGTGCAACAATAATATAAAAGGCATTTTCCACATATAAGCATCTGTGAATAACTCATTTCTTATCACCCTAAGAATCTGAATTGTTTTCTGACAGTCAATACAAGTTTAAATTGCTTTAGTTTCTTCTGTTGAAAATAATTTTCACATGCATCAATCAAATTAAATAAGCCAATAACTAGAGAAACAAATTGAATGTGGATTTTGTGTTAAAGGAGTACATGGGAAAGAAAGTATTTATTGAGTATTTATTATGTCATAGTTTTGTTAGGCTATTTCATACACATGAGGTATGAGGCAGTGTGTCAGCGAATAAAGAGGCAGGACATAGAAGTTATCAGGAGGCTGACTTTGGAGTTATTTAAAGATTCTTAATCTCAGGTCCCTCATCTGTGAGATGGATATAATAATATATTTCCCAAAAATACAAATATGGGAAATGTTACACCCTTCCCCATGTGCCTAACATACATGAAGATGAACAAAACCAGTCAGGGCAGCAGGCTGGTGGAAGAGCTGATGGGGATGGTTACTTGGCCCCTTCTCAGGGATCTTAGGGGAACTTCAATATCAATGTCACACAAGTATGTGTTTTTCCAGACATTTAAATTCAGGAAGGAATTGAACTAATGAGCCCAATCTTCTCTACCTTTGAAGCTGGAATAGTGAGGGAGACTAATAAGCAGATAGGCATTTTCTGTGTTCTTCCAGAGAGCACTGGATATGGTGAGATACTCACTTGCATCCAACCTATCTACCCCAGGAGTTCACGATGGCAAATATTTAAACAATTGGACTGGAAACCACAAAATGAGCTCACAGTAAGAGATAATAACCTATGTGAGGGCTCCAACTACTAGGGAGGTATGTATTACAATGAGAATACTTGTCAAATGAGATGCAACTATTGAAGGAAGGATAAATGGATGACATACATCACACATACTAGCACACCCACACACAGACACACACACACAAAGAGATCCATCTGCAACAAAAACAACATTCTCTGGAGCTTAAATATATGATTATTAAGCTAAAAATTAAATACAGATTAAGTACAGTATAGATGAAATAAATGATTTGTAGTTCCCCTCTGAGGCTCGAATTAATGATCTGGAAAATCAAGGGCAAGAAAATCTCAAAGCACAAAGCAGAACATTAAGATGAAGGAAACAATTTATAAAAAAAACTTTGAGGGCTTCCCTGCTGGCACAGTGGTTGAGAGTCCACCTGCCGATGCAGGGGACACGGGTTCGTGCCCTGGTCCAAGAGGATCCCACAGGCCGTGGAGTGGCTGGGCCCGTGAGCCATGGCTGCTGAGCCTGTGCATCCGGAGCCTGTGCTCCGCAACGGGAGAGGCCACTACAGTGAGAGGCCCGTGTACCGCCAAAAAAACAAAAAACAAAACAAAACAAAAACAAAAACAAACTTTGAAAGATAGAGCTGAAAAGAGAGAATGGAACAGATGTGGGAGAGGCAATAATTAAACAATTTATAGAAGAGAATTTCCCCTTGGTAGGAAAGATCTGAGTCTACAGATTGAAAGGTGTCACTATTACTCAGGGTAAATTAATGAGAAACACACAGAGAGGACAAATTCTGGTTAAACTGCTGAGCTGTAAATGAGAAGATTAAAAATATTACAACTTTCCAGGCAAAAGAACAAAGATGGTCAACTGGCCTTGGACTTCTGATGTGTAACACTGGAGGTGAACACAGTGGAATCCTCCATCCCCATGTTATCATTCAGGGTGAAATGGATTCTTATCTTACTGTAAAGTATGTGGAAACAGTATATACTGATTTTAAAGAGAAGCATCATAAAAGTATTTTAATATTAAAATAAATTCAAATGGTAAAATACTTGTTACCTGGGGAAAAATACATATTTTATATTTATAAAGAAGCTACACAATTAAATAAAAAAAGGGCAACAATGAAATCTAAAACTCAAGAAAATAGGGCATGAAATTTGATATTAACAGTGTAGAATTTAGAAGTTTTGTAGCACGAAAAAAATCTTTGAATATAATGATCAGACCCTAGTGTTGGTTGATGATTTGTGGCAGAAGTGACCTATATTGGTCCTGAATATTGCTGATAACATAAGAATGAAACAAAAAACAAACAAAAAATAAATGAAATAAAATTTCTAAATGAATAACAATTTTCTAAATGAAATGAAACCTTTAATGTTTTCTAGAAATTTTCTGTTTATTAACGGGAAAGCAGACCAAAAATGAATTGAAGGATAAGGAAAACAACCTCTGGAATACATGACAGTGCCACTGATGGAATAAATGACAGAGAAGACTGTCAAAATAATTCAGAGCTTGCAGTAAGATGAGCAAGGTATTAGTAAGAAGGAATGAGGCAATAATTCTTCTGCCACCAAGAGTACACCAAATTAATTCCTGATTGATTAATTCTTGCATATAATAGAATGTTTTATATTTTGTTTGTTTTTGTGCTTTGATTTTATTGCAAGATCCCAAGTTATACTGCACATAATTTAAATTACTCCCATTTAACCACTTCCCTATCCCATCTCTCTGGGTTTCACACCATGGGGTTTGCCTAAAGAATATTCTAGTGCCCTTTCTCTTCTTTTTAATATCTTTTTTGAAGTATAATTGGTTTACAATGTTATGTTAGTTTCTGCTGTATAACAAAGTGAATCAGCTATACATATACATATATCGCCATATCCCCTCCCTCTTGCATCTCCCTCCCACCCTCTCTACTCCACCCCTCTAGGTGGTCACAAGACACCGAGCTGAACCCCCTGTGCTATGTGGCTGCTTTCCACTAGCTATCTATTTTACATTTCGTAGTGTATATATGTCAATGACATTCTTTCACTTCATCCCAGCTTACCCTTCCCCCTCCCCGTGTCCTCAAGTCCATTCTCTACTTCACTTCTTTATTCCTGTACTGCCCCTAGGTTCATCAGAACCTTTTTTTTTTTATATTCCATATATATGTGTTAGCATACAGTATTTGTTTTTCCCTTTCTGACTTACTTCACTCTGTATGACAGACTCTAGGTCCATCCACCTCACTACAAATAACTCAATTTCGTTTCTTTTTATGGCTGAGTGAAATTCCATTGTGTATATGTGCCACATATTCTTTATCCTTTCATCTGTCGATGGACACATAGGTTGCCTCCATGTCCTGTCTATTGTAAATAGTGCTGCAATGAACATTGTGATACATGACTCTTTTTGAATTATGGTTTTCTCAGGCTATATGCCCAGTAGTGGGATTGCTGGGTCATATGGTAGTTCTATTTTTAGTTTTTTAAGGAACCTCCACACTATTCTCCAGTGTCTGTATCAATTTACATTCCCACCAACAGTGCAAGAGGGTTCCCTTTTCTCCACACCCTCTCCAGCATTTATTGTTTCTAGAGTTTTTGATGATGGCCATTCTGACAGGTGTGAGGTGATACCTCAATGTAGTTTTGATTTGCATTTCTCTAATGATAAGTGATGTTGAGGATCCTTTCCTGTGTTTGTGGGCAGTCTGTATATCTTCTTTGGAGAAATGTCTATTCAGGTCTTCTGCCCATTTTTGGATTGGGTTGTTGTTTTTTTGATATTGAGCTGCATGAGCTGCTTGTATAATTTGGAGATTGATCCTTTGTCAGCTGCTTCCTTTGCAAATATTTTCTCCCATTCTGAGAGTTATATTTTGTCTTGTTTATGGTTTCCTTTGCTGTGCAAAAGCTTTTAAGTTTCATTAGGTCCCATTTGTTTATTTTTGTTTTTATTTCCATTACTCTAGGAGGTGGGTCAGAAAGGATTTTGCTGTGATTTATGTCATAGTGTGTTCTGCCTATGTTTTCCTCTAAGAGTTTGATAGTTTCTGGCCTTACATTAAGGTCTTTAATCCATTTTGAGTTAATTTTTGTATATGTTGTTAGGAAGTGCTCTAATTTCAATCTTTTACACATAGCTGTCCAGTTTCCCCAGCACCATTTATTGAAGAGGCTGTCTTTATTCAATTGTCTATTCTTTCCTCCTTTATCAAAGATAACTTGACCATAAGGGTGTGGGTTTACCTCTGGGCTTTCTATCCTGTTCCATTGATCTATATTTTTGTTTTTGTACAGGTGCCATACTGTCTTGATTACTGTAGCTTTATAGTATAGTCTGAAATCTGGGAGCCTGATTCCTCCAACTCCGTTTTTTTTTTTCTCAAGATTGTTTTAGCTATTCGGGGTCTTTTGTGTTTCCATACAAATTGTGTAATTTTTTGTTCTGTGAAAACTGCCATTGGTAGTCTGATAGGGATTGCATTGAATCTGTAGATTACTTTGAGTAGCATAGTCATTTTCACAATTTTGATTTTTCCAATCCAAGAATATGGTATATCTCTCCATCAGTTTGTATCATCTTTAATATCTTTCATAAGTGTCTTATAGTTTTCTGCATAGGTCTGTTGCCTCCTTAGGTAGGTTTATTCCTAGGTATTTTATTCTTTTTGCTGCAGTGGTAAATGGGAGTGTTTTCTTAATTTCCCTTACAGATTTTTCATCATTAGTGTATAGGAAAGCAAGAAATCTCTGTGCATTAATTTTGTATTCTACTACTCACCAAATTCATTGATTAGCTCTAGTAGCTTTCTGGTAGAATCTTTAGGATTCTCTATGTATATAGTGTCATGTCATCTGCAAGCAGTGACAGTTTTACTTCTTCTTTTCAAATATGGATTCTTTTTATTTCTTTTTCTTCTTTGACTGCTTTGGCTAAAACTTCCAAAACTATGTTGAATAATAGTGGTGAGAGTGGGCAACCTTGTCTTGTTCCTGATCTTAGAGGAAATGGTTTCATTTTTTCACCATTTAGAACAATGTTGGCTGTGGGTTTGTCATATATGGCCTTTATTATGTTGAGGTAACTTTCCTCTATGCCCACTTTCTGGAGAGTTTTTATCATAAATGGGTGTTGAATTTTGTCAAAAGCTTTTTCTCCATCTATTGAGAATATCATATGTCTCTTATCCTTCAGTTTGTTAATATGGTGTATCACATTGATTGATTTGCATATATTGAAGAATCCTTACATTCCTGGGATAAACCCCACTTGATCATGGTGTATGATCCTTTTGATGTGCTGTTGGATTCTGTTTGCTAGTATTTTGTTGAGGATTTTTAGATTTATGTTCATCAGTGATATTGCTCTGTAGTTCTCTTTTTTTGTGACATCTTTGGTTTTTGTATCAGGGTGATGGTGGCCTTGTAGAATGAGTTTGGGAGTGTTCCTCCCTTTGCTATATTTTGGAAGAGTTTGAGAAGGATAGGTGTTAGCTCTTCTTGAAATGTTTGATAGAATTCACCTGTGAAGCCATCTTGTCCTGGGCTTTCGTTTGTTGGAAGACTTTTAATCGCAGTTTCAATTTCAGTGCTTGTGATTGGTCTGTTTATATTTTCTATTTCTTCCTGGTTCAGTCTTGGAAGATTATACCTTTCTAAGAATTTGTCCATTTTTTCCACGTTGTCCATTTTATTGGCATAGAGTTGCTTGTAGTAATCCTTCATGATCCTTTGTATTTCTTCAGTGTCAGTTGTTACTTCTCCTTTTTCATTTCTAATTCTGTTCATTTGTGTCTTCTCCCTTCTTTTCTTAGTGAGTCTGGCTAGTGGTTTATCAATATTTTTTATCTTCTCAAAGAACCACCTTTTAGTTTTATTGATCTTTGTTATCATTTCCTTCATTTCTTTTCATTTATTTCTCATCTGATCTTTATGATTTCTTTCCTTCTGCTAACTTTGGGGTTTTTTTGTTCTTCCTCTAATGCTTTAAGTGTAAGGTTAGGTTGTTTATTTGAGATTTTCCTTGTTTCTTGAAGTAGGATTTTATTGCTATAAACTTCCCTCTTAGAGCTGCTTTTTCTTCCTCCCATAGGTTTTGGGTCATCATGTTTTCATTGTCATTTGTTTCTAGGTAGTTTTTGATTTCCTCTTTAATTTCTTCAGTGATCTCTTGGTTATCTAGTTGCATACTGTTTAGCTTCCATGTGTTTGTATTTTTTACAGTTTATTTTCCTGTAATTTATATCTATCTCTTAGCCTTTATATATATCTCTTAGCCTTGTCATCTGAAAAGATACTTGGAACGATTTCAGTTTTCTTAAATTTACCAAGGATTGATTTGTGACCCAAGATATGATCTATATGGAGGGTGTTCCATGAGCACTTGAGAACAAAGTGCATTCTGTTGTTTTTCGATGGAATGTCCTATAAATATCAATTAAATCCATTTGTCTAATGTGTCATTTAAAGCTTGTGTTTCCTTATTTATTTTCATTTTGGATGATCTGTCCATGGCAAAAGTAGGGTGTTAAAGTCCCATACTATTATTGTGTTACCATTGATTTCCACTTTTATAGCTATTAGCATTTGCCTCATGTACTGATGTGCTCCTATGTTGGGTGCATAAATATTTACAATTGTTATATCTTCTTCTTGGATTGATCATTCTGTAGTGTCCTTCTTTGTCTCTTGTAATAGTCTTTATTTTAAAGTCTATTTTTTCTGATATGAGAATTGCTACTCCAGCTTTCTTTTGATTTTCATTTTCATGGGATATCTTTTTCTATCCCCTCACTTTCAGTCTGTATGTGTCCCTAGGTCTGAAGTTGGTTTCTTGTAGACAGCGTATATATGGGTCTTGTTTTTGTATCCATTCAGCCAGTCTATGTCTTTTTGTCGAGCATTTAATCCATTCACATTTAAAGTAATTATCGATATGTATGCTCCTATTATCATTTTCTTTACTGTTTTGGGTTTGTTTTTGTAGGTCTTTTCCTTCTCTTTTGTTTCCTGCCTTGAGAAGTTCCTTTGGCATTTGTTGTAAAGCTGGTTTGGTCATGCTGAATTCTCCTAACTTTTGCTTGTCTGTAAAGGTTTTAATTTCTCCATTGAATCTGAATGCGATTCTTGCTGGGTAGAATAATCTTGGCTGTATGTTTTTCCCTTTCATCACTTGAAATATGTCCTGCCACTCCCTTCTGGCTTGCAGTATTTCTGCTGAAAGATCAGCTGTTAACCTTATGGGAATTTAAAATGAGTTATTAAATAGTCCTAAAATGAGTTTATTTCTCATAAAAGCACTAAAATATTAGCTCAGATGTTGTCCTAAGAGAAAGAGTAAATGAATGTGGGTGTTCACTATTGCTCATTTGGAGATCAGTTTATTTATAATGAAAAGGAATCACCTCCATTTCTAAAAGTTTTTATAAAAACACCTATATTTAAAACCATAGTGTCATTTAGACTTCTAAGATGGAACTATGAATTCCTCTTTGAATCAAGTACTGTCTCAATTAATGCCAATTCACAAATGCTGTATTAACTAGTTTTTTGAAACATGTAGCTGCTGTTATAATTAATACAATGCTCTTAGTTTAAAATGAGTTTATTGCATCTGATATTTGTTCTTATGAATAAGGAAAATAAGAATCTTATTACCCAAGAATCACAGAAATATTTTACACTAAAAAATACTTTTAAAATACAGAGGCACTGTCCAATTCTTATATGCCTTAACTCTTGTTTTTCTCTGCGCTCTATATTAATGTTGACAAATCCTTTTTACCATTATGAATGAAAAAGCACCATAATGGAGCCACTGACAAATGGAAATATGCATTTAAATTCAAGTCTCCCTTGCTTTTCTGTTAAAGATTTGCCACTAAAATAAAATGAGTGGCATTTCTCTAATCCAGAGCAAATTAAATTATTGGACAGAATTTATATTTATTTGAGGGTTTTTTCCTCTTTGGTTTTCCTCAATTTGTCTATGTATTTCTTCTATTTTGGAAACTGGTATAAGACATCTAATTAATGACCATAGCTAAATTTTTTTTGCATTCTTTTAATATACAGACACTGTAGTAAATGTTTTGCATACTTTATGACATGAAATCTTCCATGAAGTTGGTTATATTCTTATCTTCATTTTAAGAAAGAGAAAATTGAGGTTTGGAAGGAAAAATATTTGACTTTTATTACCTGGCTCAAAAGTCATGATCTAGCACTCAGTTAGGCAATCTGATACCACAAGCCAAAATGTAGATAACTCAAATTGTGAGGGATTAATGTACAATTCTATACAAAGTTTTTTTTTTAATATATTGGAATTTTTTTATTGTTGCTTTTACAGAAAACACTATGAATTGCTGGTGTGACACTGACTCAGAAATTTGGTAGTGACAGCCTTGATGTTTTGTTCCTTTTCTTCTTTTCTTTACTTTACTAGAGGCCTACTGACTCATATACTTCTGAAAGGAGGCTTAGAGAGCTTTTGTATTAAATCAATACCCAAAACATCTCTAGGAAATAATCTTATCACAGTTGGCTGTAATTTAACAAGCCCTGATCATACAGGACTTTCAATGATATATTAAGCCAAACACTTCCACCTGGATAAAGCATAAGTAAAAGCATATTATATTTTAAAAATATGTGCTTTTCCATATTGGTAAATGAAATGGTGTGAAAATTAATTTATTCTTAATTTTGGCTTCCATGTTTTGGTTTCTTATTGTGGTCAACCACTAGGAGTTTTTTCTAGTTAAGGAACTTCATATCAATTTTTATTTCAGGTGAAATGTTTACATGAATATACTGCTTTTATTTCAGAAAGTTTTTCAATATTCTAGCACCCCTAGTGAAATTTTTTTATGTTTTATTTGTATTTTTATCTAATTTTTTTCTAAATTTCACACACATTTGTTTCTCATTTTGAAAAACTTCAAACATATATAAAAGTAAACAAGACTATAATGAACCCATATTTACCTATCACTTAGCCTCACTGATTATTAACACATGGTCAATATTGATCATCCATAATTTTTAGTATCTTTAAAAGAGAAGAATTGAAAATATAATACTATTATCACACATAATTTTTAATACTTAATTCTTTACTCTCACTTCTGTTTCCTAATGTCTTTCATCTTTTTTGCAAATATCAGGTTAAGCTTCAAACTGTTTGTGGGCACTTCTTCCTGGCATGTTTTCATTTCTAGATTTTATTGGAAAATGTTTTCCTGAAATTCTAAGATGGTGAGGTAGGAGGACAGTTTTTCAGACTTCATAGTACTGTAGCTCTTTCATCTCTTTGGTTTCAACTCTTAGCAGTGTTTCCTTGCTGTGAGGTTTTGTCCTGGGTGGATATTTTGGTTTATTAGTTTAAAGAATTTACAGACTCAGCATTCACTTTTTCAGTACTTACCATGAATCCATGAACAGGAGTGCAAAATTCCCTCCCACTTTCACTCCCTGTTGACTCATCGCTTTCCCTGACACAATTTCTAGAATGTATTTGTTGGCAATTTGTGGGTTCCCCTCTTCTCAGATTTGTCAGATGCCCTTTGTTTCCATCCTTTTCTCTCATACAGATTCTAATATCTTGTGGGCTTGAAGCTATGTTTTTTCCCTATATGCTTATATTTATGGGTTCCTAAATAGTTACATATGGCACTATGGTAAAAGTCATTGTATATTTTTGGTTTTGTTAGTCTTGCTGTCCTGCCACTATCTTCCACCAATTCCTTATTTCACATGTACTCTTGAATTGTAGTTTAGTTGAACATAAAATTTAGATGGTTGGGTCTTTATTTGGTTTGTTTCTTTGGTCTTCAGATTTTGAAGATATTATTGCATTGTTTTCTGGTGCTTATTGCTGTCAGTGAGAAAAGTATTAACTCTTTGTTGTTTTAATTGTATTTGTCCAATAATTAACAATGAGATTAAAAAGAGACACAAAAACTATTGGCTTTTTTTTCATATCACAGGTAGTTTCATTCAACACTTTAATGTACTGTTTATTTAAATTTTCACGTATTTACGTTTTCTTTTTTGTTGAAAAAATAATTTATATTTTCTTCAGATATGACATTTCTGGTAATAAATTTGGTGTATACCAGAAAGAATTATATGATGGATTCACAAAGCTTGGACTTAGAAGTCGGGAGGTACATTTTTGTCTCTGCCATTAATTAATTAGATCATTTTGGAATATTTCACTTAAATATTTCTTCTTAGGATATTATATCTTTTATGAGGACTAATAATTTATTGTCCCTGCCTTATAGGGAGTTTGGAAATACAAAATTAAATTTTAAATATGTACAGAGAAGAAAATTACCCTATCAATATAAGCATTATTTGACCATTATTGTTTTTTGTAATAATATTACAAAATAGTATTTTTATAGAACAAAATTGTATGATGCTTACCTGAAGATAAATGTCATAGCTGTAATTATATGTACATATGGATATATACACATATAAAATACTAATATGTAATACAGCTTATTCAGTATCAGATAATTCTTAGGAGAAAAAATGGCATGTTTTGATTGGCCACTATTCGAAATTAATGTCTCCAACTATGTTATGTATTCATACATACGTAGGAAAAATACATAGAAAAAATAGCATAGAGTAATTCTACAGAATAAAAGACATTATTGCTTAGAGGAATAGAATACGAAAAATATACAATATTGTTTAGCTTATTACAGTAGAAGTTAGCATAAAAATAAAAGTATCATGATACTTATATTACAAATGTTATATTTTCAGAGTCATATTCTTGAGGGACTCATGAAACAACCAATCATGTTTATGTTAAAATGCAAGATGTTATGTTTTATTTAAAATTGCTTTGGGAACAATCATTGAAAGTTTCACTAAAATGAGAAATATTTTTGAACATATTCCTTTCATTTCTTACTTATCAATTGAAGAATTTATTCACAGTGTTAAGCTGGGAAAGGATATGACAACTTCTTTTTCATTCATTTTATAGTGATACATATCAATCATGTATGAACAAGACAATGATTCTTTTTAATAATCAGCTAGGCATATAAAGTGTACTTCAACAAAAATTAAAAAATAATAATATTATGATTTATAGTAAATCTGCATGTAGCAGTATTGCTTCTGACAAGGAAAGCAAGAAACACATGGGCTATATCATTATGAGTACTTATGCTAACTAGAGTGAAACAGAAATGTTCAACCTATTTTTTTATCATCAAGTTCAGGCAGAAGGAAAAACTTAGTTCAAGCTTTCAAACTTTACCTTTTTAAGAGTATTTACTATCTTTTTTCCTTCTCAGTGAGTTTTTGTTTTAACCAACCTCAACACACACTAAACACACACTCTGTTCTGCTAGTTGCCAGGACACTTTGCATCTGAACTCAGAGTTCAATATGTCAGTTTCATTTTGGTTAATTAAAATATTATCGCTAAAATCACAGCTGTTGCTGGGGGGAGGGGTAAAAAACAAGTTTAGAGAACAGAATGTTGTGTATATGCTGCGTATCAATGTATGCATTTTAAAATTACTTTTTTTCTAATTATAATGCAAAGCTATTTTGCATTGAGATGATTGGTATTTAAGTATTGCAACAAAATATAAGCAGGATATTTTCAAACAATTTCAATAATGTATAATCTTTTACTTGTATGTTTCTTTTATATGTTAGGTATAGTAATTTGCATGTATTAGATTATTACCTAATATTTTTATAACAAAAACTAAATCTTATTGCTGATCTATAAAATCCTTCTTTTTGTGAGTTTATATTTTAAAATAGGACTTAGTTTTCTGTAAGAAAAATGTTCTGAAAAAAAGAAAATCTCATTGAATCTTTTTATGATCATACATTTAATTAAAGCCACATGATCCCATACACATAAAATAAAATTAGGAGAATAAATTTATTATCCATTATGAAGTCTATTTTCCATTATGTACAATATAGTGAAGGTCCAAAAGGTACAGAAAAATCACATCAAAACTGAGAAAAATACATTTATCTGAAAGATTATTCTTCCTCTCTACCCAACAAAATGTTCCTTAGAGAACAGTATGATGACTATTGCTCAAATGTTATTTTCAGGAGCTTTGCAGAAGTTATTTTTAAACTAAGGGTTTTAATTCACTTGTTGCAAAGAGATTAGGTGTCCAGTTTGTGCATAGTCCTGTCTGAGGCCTGCAGGGAATGCTTGTTCTGCATCTACACCAGTCTTTGTGATAGAAGATATATCATTTTTACATTTATATATATGTATAACTGAATCACCTTGTTGTACATCTGAAACTAACACAACATTTTAAATCAACTACACTCCAATAAAATTAAAATAAAATTTAAAAACACGGTATTACAAGGCAGAAAATAAGTGCCACACAAAAATTTGTAAGACAAAGTACTATAAGAATACAAAAGCGCTAAAAGGTACTTTCAACAGAGGGCAGACAAAGACTGGGGGCAGGGTGGGGGGCAGGGCAGTGGGCATGAGAAAACTTCAAGTAGGAAGTTTTATTAACGTATATTTTTATCAGTGCTAAGGAAATCCAGTTGCTCTTGCCAAATCTCATGTTTTACTTTGTATTTCTTTTTTGCTAGAAAATTTCCTAAAAATTTGAACATTTGTCAGGAAATTTTTGAAATTCAAAGTGACTTAGTATACCAAATCTCATGCAAATCCATTTCCATTAGCAGTGTTCCTCAATTCAAATGAATGAAGGTGTATTCACATAAGTGGACTGGTGAATCCACTTATTTGTTTTAAACATAAGACATGGCCCAAAGGATGAATTGGGTCTGAAAACATTTCCAGAACATCCATTTCCAGTGTATCACATATCATCTGGACATATCTAATATCATTCACATTAGCTATTCTAATGATGATCTTGTCCCTATTTTTTTTTTTGAGGTCTACCAGAGCATTAGGCAGCTGTGTTTCTCAAGGACTAGAAGTATGTTTCTGTGTTTTGTTTTGTTTCAATTGTTTAAGAACAAAAGTTTACCAGTTTTCATGCACCTGAGTAAGAGTTTGATGAAAAAATAATTAATAGAGCAACAGTATTTTAAAAATTAATAATTTTCTTTAAATATTGAATGTCAAAACTTCTTTTGAAAGTAATTCTTTACTATGAAATTTCACCAAGCTAAACATTTAGATATGAGCATCATATTGCCTGGTTCCCACTGAGAAGCCAGTGACCTGACCCATCCCTGCTTTAGATTGTTTTCATTTATTTATCAAACTCCATAGAGTGCTCTTTGTCAAGCACAATTTTAAGTGTTTACTAAAATATCCATACAGTATGCCAACCACGAGAGAGAAAACTATTGCTATTACTGTGCTTTTCTTACAGGTGAGGAAACAGAAGCAGAGTTATGTACCACGCCCAAGGTCACACAGCTGGTAACTTGATAGATCAGGATTTGAACCCAGGCAGTCTGTCTCCAGAAGCCTCCTTGATTCTGACTGGATTTTTCTCTCTTCAAGAAAATTCAGTGAGCCAATCAGTGAGCCAATCCCCAGCATCTTTTCAGGTGGTTGAGGTCAAATGATTTTTATAATGATACTAAATGTTATTTGTCATTTTTTACCTTGATACCCTCAAAAATGTACAGTGGAGTTTTCCAGAGGTTGCATGATATCTGATTGTAACAGCAAATGTTACATCATTAAGCCAAATGTTAAAGAGTTTCATCAAAATGTAAAACAATGACGTTCTTATTACTATATTTTTGATTGTTCTGGAAATAAAGTTATCTTATAAAAACATATTACATTGATATAAGTAAAACATATTTAAATAAGTAAATATATTTACTTTCTTATTTTAAATAATTATTAGTAAATATTTTCAAAATGTTTCATTTAATGTCTAATGTGGAATATATATGTAACTTTGTAACAATTTCATTCCGTGTAAACAAAACCCCTTTGAGATTCTGAAGTTTTAAGAGTGTAGAGGGGTCCTAAAACTAAACATTTGAGAATCACTGCCTTTGGAACTTGCTTGGGGACTAAGTCACACATAAATTAATTACAGTTTGGGGTTAAATATACTCTTTGATGGAGGATTATTATTTTATCTCCCTGATTAAATTTTAATTTTATTATGGAGTTTCATAGCTTTAAGACAAAAAAATTAAGTTTTTAAAAATAAAATAAAACTTGAAAGTACATACACAAAAATTCGACTGGTCTCAATATCTTTTATTTCTTATTCATAATTATAAAGTTACTTAAATCTCCCCCTAGGAAAGGTGACTTCTACCACAGATGATTCTTACTAGACCTCACACATCATGCTCACTTTTACTTAAGCTGAATTGCTTATACATGCAGCACAACATGATGGAGAAAGCACAAGCTCTTGAAATGAATAAAGTCTGAAATAAATTTATTTTCCACTACTTACCAGGCATAGTTGGTGAATTTGCTTGAACTCTCTGATCAATAATACTGATCCTGAAGATCTGCTGTGATAATTGTATGAAACACACATCATTTAATCCTAGCTGAATATCAGTTTTCTCATCAGTAAAATTATGATAAAAATTGTTTTGAAGATTCTTGCAACTCATCCATAAATAGCACTTTGGATACTTTTATCAGTGAGAAAGCCTGGAATAAATATTAGTGATTAAATTAATTACCTAGCATGTTGTAGGCATTAATAAATGAGAATTTCCTTCCTACTTCTTCTTTAAAAATTTACAGCCAGATCTAAGTTTCATGACCTAGATCAAGTTTAATGTTTTCACTAAATTCTACACTCTTTTCCTTCAGTAAATTTCAATGTTTAGACATATTTATACTTATAGGCATATACATGCTCATAAAATGTAGTATTATTTACATGTTTATATGTTTACTGTGTCATAATGTAGTAACAAGTATATTTTGGAACCATATTGTTAAATTTATAAAAATTCAGGATTTTTATACCCTCCTGGTAAGTGGGCATCAGGCAATAAAATTCTTTATTCCAAATAATTGCTTTTTTTATCTTGAAGTCTAATTTGTATGATATTAACATTGACTCATAAACATCATTTTGATAGTCAATATATTTTAAGATAACTTCTCTCTTGTAATCTTTATATAGTTAAATTTATTGTTTCAGAAACCTATTGCAGTAAAATTGTTCTTTAATATTATGCACTAAGGCTGCTGTTTAAGATCAAGTAATGATTCAGTGGAAAAATATTTTGTGTATTCAATTTTCCTGAGCATATTCTTTTCACAAGTGCTATAACAAAAGTTAATATGGACTTAGTCATCATAGTCACAGGAAACTATTCCTCATTCCTCTAAAAATGGAGGGGTATAAATGCTAGAATGATCCAGGATGACCTGAACTCTGGTTGCAGGGTCCCCCTTCTACTAGGTCTTTGGCCTGTATTCTCCAATCATCCTGGACCTAGTGTAAACTGTACTTTTTTCCAAGGGTGATTTACAGATTAACTGCTTTATCTAATAATGTGTTACACAAGATATTAATAATGATTTACTCAATAGTAATCCTGCAAATGGTACCTAATTTTATTTTTCATTATAAATAACTGTTGCCCAGACCAATATTTCATATTAGGGTATCATTTCAATTCTTGCAAATCATGTGGATTTAAATCACTCTGTTCTTAAATTTTTTATGTTTCAAAGTATCATTTTTTTTGTTATAGGATTGTATTTAACTGATTAAGAAAGCAAAATAAAATGTTGTAAGTAGTAAATATAGAAACTTAATTCACTAAAATTGAATTCATAAAGGAATTTATATTTCAACATTTTTGACCATAAATTCTAGACAACTTAAAAAAATTGGCTAATATATGCAATTATTTCTTTTCAAGCAAGCTTTGAATCTCAAAACAAAGGGATTCTCAAAAACAAAGATAAACGATGAGTCACTATCTTTACATGTGAAGCTATAGAATACTTCTGCAATTTAACTACTTTCACTATTTTTCTTAAAAAAACTATTTTTGGAGAAAAAATAAAGCAGACATGGGAACACGTATCTGTTTCAATATCAGTGGTGATGAAATAAGGTAAAGTATGTATGTGGGGGGGGTATGGGGGACCAGAAGACAAACAAATCTTATAAACAGTAATAAATATTAATAAAATATTAATAAAATTAGCCTATGTACACTTAATGTTAAATATTATAAAGATGATTACTCAAAATAAACTACGAAGTCATTAAACGTGAGCATATTGGAGAATAATATATTGAATAAATGTAATAATGCTACCAAAGAAGTATTTTGTTTTACATTATACAATTTTCTAAACATGTTTTGCTTCTTTTGAATTTTACTTAGAGATTTTTAAAAAGCTATAATCATAAAATGCATATGATAAATTTTAGGATCTTCTCAAAGAAATTATAAAGTTATGAAATAATGTAATATGCTTACAGTAATAAAATCATATGAAATAGAAAAAGAAATTCAAGATAAAATGAAAAAAAGAACATATTTATCTTTTCCAGTTTATTTGCAAAAGTTAAAGGTATGTATTGTGAATTTTTCAGTTATCACACTTTAAGAATTAGACTTTCTAAAAATACATACTATTAACTGAGTTGTATTAATGTTTCCCTAATACTTGTCCATATGTCTGATTAAAAATTCAATTTCTAGTTCCAGATATGAAATTCAATGGAATTTTACACAAGTTTCAGGTTTATAAGGCCTGGGCAAAACACCAACTGGTTGTAAAGATGCCATTTCCTTAAAACCTGATGGAAAAGAATGGGAGGATCTGAAGCCAAAATCTGGAAGTTTTTTGTTTTTTTTTTTTTACCACTTTTACTGTGATTACAGTTTTTCTACCATTTTATGTGGAAACCTATATTCTAAGTCAGAAAAAAACGGTCAGCTTCTTTTGACAGCTTGTGAGTGTAAATGCAGTTTAGTTACATTTCTTTTTTTAAGACACTGATTTGTTTATGTGTATTACACAAAGTGAATTTTCATTAATTATGCCATTATTATTATTTTAGAAGCATCAGGCAGATCTGTAGTGAAACAAAATGGTAGATAGGTCTTCCCTGAATGTAAGGCAAGGTTTGGAGTCAGGCAGATCTGAAGTTCAAGTCTCAGGTCTGCCATTTGTTAGCTATATCACCTTCAGTAAGAGTCTCTGATTCTTAGATTCTTCATCTTTAAAAATGTTAGCTTTCTTGACAATAAGCTGCTATTTTTAGAGTGCTTAGGAGCTTGTTTCTAACATCCAACAATTAGAGGTGGCTATTATTTATTTACCAGTTAATTCATATATTCTGTTTACATCATTGTAAAATAGATAGCTGATCTTGTACTTTTTTTACTGAAGTATAGTTGATTTGCAATATTATATTAGTTTCAGGTGTACAATATAGTGAGTCAACATTTTATAGATTATACTTCTTTTAAATTATTACAAAACAATGGTTATATTTCCCTGTGCTGTACAATATATCAGTGTTGCTTATTTATTTTATATGTAATAGTTTGTACTTCTTAATCCCATACTCATATCTTACCCCTCCCCCCTTCCTTCTCCTCATTGGTAACCACTAGTTTGTTCTCTATATCTGTGACTCTGTTTCTATTTTGTTATATACATTTATATGTCATATGCTTTAGATTCCACATATAAGTAATAACAGAGTATTTATCTTTCTCTGTCTGATGTATTTCACTAAGCTTAATATTTTCTAGGCCCATCCACATCTCTACAAATAACTCAATTTTGTTCTTTTTATGGCTGAGTAATATTCCATTGTATATAGGGTACCACACCTTTTTTATCCATTCATCTGTTGATGGACAGTTAAGTTGCTTCCATATCTTGGCTATTGTAAATAATGCTGCAATAAACATTGGGGTGCATGTGTCTTTTTGAATTAGTGTTTCTATTTTCATCAGATAAATACCCAGGAGTAGAATTTCTGCCTCATATGGTAGTTCTATTTTTAGTTTTTTGAGGAACCTCCATATTGTTCTCCATAGTGGTTGTGCCAATTTACATTCCGTCCAACAGTGTACAATGGTCCCCTTTTCTCCACATCCTCTTCAACATTCATTATTTGTAGATTTTTCCATGATAATGATTCTGACAAGTGTTTGATGATATCTCATTGTGGTTTTGATTTTTATTTCTCTAATGATTAGCGATGTTGAGCATCTTTTCCTGTGCCTGTTATCCATCTGCATGTCTTCTTCGGAAAAGTATCTAATCAGGGCTCTGCCCAGTTTTTAATTGAACAGCTACATGTAAAAGAATAAGATTAGAACACTTCCTCACACTATATACAAAAAATAAATAAACTTGAAATGGATTAAAGATCTAAATGTAAAACCTGAAACCATAGAATTCCTGGAAGAAAACTTAGACCACTAAATTGTAGCAATATTTTTTTGGATCCCTCTCCTAAGGAAAAGGAAATAAAAACAAAAATAAACAAATAAGACCTAATTAAACTTAAAGACTTTTGCATAGCAAATACAACTATTGACCAGAGGAAAAGACAACCCACAGAACAGAGAAAATATTTGCAAATAATATGACTGATAAGGGGTTAATATCCAAAATGTATAAACAGCTAATACAACTGATCATGTACTTTTGATGGTGGTAAAAATGACCTTAGAGAATACTGAAGAAATTGGAGCACCATCTCTTTCTTCTGAGTCCTCATGCTTCTTATGGATGTAGATGAGTCTGTTTTCTGGAGTTGAAATTTTTGAGTCTAATCTATAGAATTATACTTTAATATATATAACTTGATCCTTTGACTATTGAGACAAAATTGTTTAGGCCAGTGGTTCTGAAATGTGGTGTGGATTTGCTTAGGAGTGCCCAAGACTCTTTGAAGAGATTTGCAAATTACTTATTTTCATAATGCTACCTGGATGTTTTTAAGCCTTTTCACTCTTGTTTTCTCATGAGTGTGCAGTGGTGTTCTCAAGGGACTACAAGATGTCTGAGATCACAATAGATGAAATCCAGGAGCAGATATGAGATTCCAAGCTGTTTATGAAGTAAAACAGTACAGAGATTTGCAAAAAGTAAAACAATGCAACTTTTCTATTTTTCTTTTAAAATATAATTATTTTCCAAAAACTATGTTACTTATGTTAACATGTGGTATTATTTCAAAACAAATCAAAAGTACACTTAAAACTTCTGTTATTTTATTTTCTAATATCTGAAGTAACAACAGATAATCCACCAAACCAACAAAGCGCTTTGTGTGTGTGTTGTTCTCAATCATTTTTAAGAGTCTAAACAGGTTAAAAATAAAATTAATAGAGAGTTTTTATCCAAGAATCAAGGCAGACAAAGAATAAAATATCAGGGCTAATCACAGTAAAAAACATTAAGGGAAAAGGAGAAAAAGAAGACATCTCTTACAAGTTATGGACAGCAGAGAAAAGACAAGCAGAGATAGATCGAAGAGAGAACTGATCTGATCTCTATTAAAACCCTGTTATCCTGGCAGGTGTTATTTCAGGAAGACCTGGCTTTCTGTCTGCACATGCTGCCACATTAACACAAATGATTATTGTTGGAAAGGCCATGGAATATCATTGTTAAGCAATCACAGAGCCAATTAATTGTCCCTTGTGCAGAAGGGTGTTTCTTTGTATTCAGTATTGATTTACTTTAACAAAATTCTATTAATACATTTAGGAGTGAATTGCATTATTTATGATGTATTCCTCAATATTTTGAATGTGTTTTATATTTATAAAGTACACATTTATATATTTAGAAAATGTGTATGCTTTAAACTGATAATAAGCTTGGTGACATGTGGATAGCTTACATATATTTAAAGTTTGATATTTTAAATAAGTAGAACCATAATACACACTTGCTTTATTAGGGATGTAGGGATTAGAAATTTTTATTCTATTTATTCATCCTGAACATTAATACAATTAAATATATTGTTACTTATAAATAGTACAATTGTTTTATTTTAGAATAAAGTTTTAAGTTAAACCAATTACTCAGTAAAAGGAAACTTGAACATTTTCTCTTGATCCAGTGATGAAAAAAAGAACTTATATTGAATCACACTGTTAACAAAGATATATCTTTTATCCCATTAAAGGAAATTATAAAAGTAGAAGAACAGATAAAACAATTAGCATCTCAACTCTTCTTATTTTGTTTCTAATTTTCATAGCAAGATAAAAAATTCAGAACATCCTATTTATATACTTATTCTCCTTTACTGATAAAAAAATAGAAAAGATCAGATTAATTACATTATTATGAACAAGTGAGATTGTCTGACTTTAACCTCAAAAATCAAATATGAAGCAAGTAGTATTGACTTTCTAGGTGACAAAATTTGATTATGCAATTGTACAAGAATGTTTCAACATACGGTATATAATGATAAAATAGAGAAGTGTTTATTTCATATGATTACATAATGGATATATACTCATTTTGAAAATTTGAAAAGTACAGAAATCTCTAATGAAGCAAAATCATGAATAACTATCACATCAAGATTATCAGCATGGATAGTGAGATGTGGCCAGTTAATTTATGGGACATTTAATCTTTAACAAAGTGTAGATCAGGTTTCTTCAGGTCAGTGTCAACTGGACAATGACATAGGATCCAGGATTCACCATCAAGTTATAAACTGTTAACTCCATGAGCTCTCTATAAAAATCCATCAGAGGCAATATGATTCCCTCCAGCATTAATCGGCTTCATATTCTGACAAAATCTTGGAAAAAATAAAAATAAATTCCTAGAAATTCTAGTTCTTGCTCAATGGAACTTGTTCTTTTAAAATTCTTCAGGAGTTTATGCTTCAGTAAACTCTTTCAACTATTGATTCACTTATATGAATTGAAGATACATGGCAGTATATAATAGTAAAAATAAAAAATGCAGATTTAACTAATATATAGACATTTGTCAAGAAAATATGTTATGCTAAAAGAGAGTACAAATTAGAAATTTAAATTTAGGTGGATTTGCAATGAGCAATCTGAGTGTAAGAAACTTGGGGGGAGGTTATGAGTTAAGAGTGGGTGTGACTCATACAGTTCTTAAAGGACTGTATAAGCCAGCTCAAACAGATGGCTGCCTTGTGGCAATGCCAGTCCAGTACTGACATTGCCAGATACCAGGTACTCTCATTTTTTTTTGAGAGATGGAAAATATGGATCTTTAAAAAAAATATTCTGTTTTTTTAAATATTTTGACCAAAGACAAACAAACCAACAAACTGCTGTGTGCTTCAGCAGGCATACATCTTCCTCTCAGACACCTGGTTTAATGAACTGTTTACCATTGAGAGAATGTTAGTCAACGTTACAATTCGTAAGGGAAATTTTAAGCCTATAACACTGGGAACTATATTTGGAATTTACATGCCCAAAATTATTTTATAACTTCTTTCTTTTAAAAGCAAATAACCATTAAAACAAAATAGCCCTACCTGCAGACTATTTGATTAAATCCTTTATTGTTTTTAGACTTCCTCAGATTGACTTGTAAACACACTTACTGAAACTCCTAAAGTTTCCTTTTCAGACCTCCTGTTCTTGAGTCATAGAAGAAATATTATCTTCTTTCCTAATGAAGTCATAAATCAGAGGCTTATAATAGTGTAAGAATTTTTTTTCTTGAGCACTTCAGGATGTTCCACTATTTATATTCTGCAGATATAGATTTTAAAGATAAAGAAAATTCAGAGAGAAAAGAAGAAAGTTTTTATTGTTTTACCCATAGGCTAATGTTATTTTTGTTTGTTTTAAAAATATGCTTACTATTTCCATCAAGGTGAATTCCACCCAAAATTGACATTTGTAAACAAAAATATCTTGAAAATTTCTTACCTTTATCTACTGTTTATATGGGTAGAGGAAGAATTTTTCTTTCTGAATAAAAGTTGAAAGGTGGCTACCAGAGGATGTTCTTAAGCATTTTCCAGTGTCTCCTATGTGATTAACTCTTGGGATTTTGCTGGACTGAAATAGAGCTTTCTTAAATCTTGTCTCCAATCCAGTATCTGGCAGCACAAAGGGTAGTTTTTGCTCCAGTTGCCCTTAGTCAGGGATTTCTTCTTTTACCAAATATAAGCCTTAGAAACCTATACTCTGTTCCATGGGCTTTTCTTGTCATTTATATTAGGGAACTGCCCGTTTTACCGAGCCCTACTGTGTTATTTTTGAACACAGAAAGAAATAAAGCCATTCACTTTTGACAGAATGGATGGCACGTGACTCTGGAGCCTTATACGTCACAGAGGTTGATTCTTCTGGTCGGTGCAGATTACACCTCAAGAGACTGAGTAAATGGGAGTGGAAGGTGGGGTGGGAAGGCAGTGAACAGACATCTCCCATATATTTCCTAGCAATCCATACTCCTGTGCACCAGAGTGAAGACTGTGTGTTAACGATTGTGTTTTTTGAATCACAGTTTTTCTGATTGCAGTAGTTACCAGTCCTAGGGTGCTTGTATAATTATTGACTGTTTTCTTTATATTTATATCATGGTGAAGTTTTAAGTATTTTAAAAAACTATTCATCAGTATATTGACAGAAAACAGTGTCAGGAATTACAAAGGAATGCTAGTCTGATACCATTTTCATACTGAACTTAAATTATTATATTTCAAATTCTATAGTATGACTCTTTTTAGGAGAAAATTACACTTAAACATAGTGATATAAATAAATATTAACAATAACCAATACACATTGGAATAGAGAGAATATGCATAGTTGAAATTCATAAAAACTCTAATGAATGCTGCACAGTTAAAATTTTTTTCAGCTTCCTTCTCACTAAGTGATTACCAAAGACAAAATTGCTGTAGTTTGTATGCTATGGACTCCCAGCAGGTCCTTGCTGACTCAGTGACTGATTAATAAGTAGACTAATTTAAATTTAATATCTTTTCTGTGCATCCTTTATTAGTGGTGTGGAAGAGCATTAAAAAGGCCAAAAGTCAGTCAACAGGAGAGATAAATAATAATATCCTGATAATCTACTGAATTAGAGAACTCTGAGTACTGTATCTGAGAAGCATATACATTCAAATTGCCTCATCCTGAAAGAAAGACACTCAAAGTTTGAGTTTTAATTTAACTAGTAATTTAAATGGTTATATTCGTGTTTAATTAAGTAACTAAATCTGGGCAAATAAACAAAAGAACTATACCATTTCAGCACACATTTCTTCAGTATTTACTTTGAACTCCAGAAAAATCATACTTCAATGGTGTCCTTGGAAGTATTACAAACCTATTAATAGATTAATTTGTCAAATTATCTTCATTCCTAAGTGTGTCATGATATATAAATGAGGGATGAAAATATATTAAATCAACTTGTAGTAAAAGATAAAAATTATAGGAAATAATTTTAATTTCCTCTTTGAAAAAAAGCAAGTTTTGAACTATTAAATAAAATGGCATAGACAATTTTAAATCTAGCAGTGTGAAAAAAGAAATTGTTCCTAAGGCTTTTTATCTCTAGATAGAAACCAGAAGACTTGTTTACACTTTTTGGATGTGAAATTCTAATGAGTAATGACAACAGCTTCTGGGCAGATGACTCAAGTCTGTTAAGAATGGGTATGTCATATAGATAAAAAGGAAAGAGAACAACTATAATTAGGAAGGCCATTCTGATCACTGGTTTGAAAATCAGCAGTACTTATCCTTTGGTCTTTGGATCAATGATCCCAAGACAACTTGCCTACTGAGACTTACACGTGTTGTCAGACTAATTGGAGAAATTGGCACTGCTGCCGTAAATGGGATTGAACTATAGCACCTTTAAAGTGTCAACACTTATGTAGAGGAAGGTTTGGGTTAAAAAAGAAAACAAAAAATCTCTCACATTAGACAAATCAGAAATATAACAATTCTATGGGTGATATGGTGCCCATTAAAGAAATATGGAAGAACGAGCAGTGTACAGGCTGTGGGATCATGATTGCATCTCTTAATTTTTCTGAGATTACTGTTTCATCTATAAAGAGAGAAAAGAGTATTTTCCTCTCAGGTTTGGAATGAGGATCACTTCCTTGAAGATCATCAAAATTATAAATCGCTAATCAATCATTTTTTTTGTAGGTTACAAAGTCTTCTGCATACATAGTGTTATATAAGGCATTCTGACTTCACTCCAAAAGGTTTTCTCAACTCCTTTATGGATGAGAATGCTCCGATGTGTATTCTTGAATATTGTGGCTAATTTTCCAGTAAGTTAGTAGATATGTCCTAGGGGCTCAAATGAGTAAAATTTGGAAAATGTAGAGATAAACATATATAAAGGATTTCTTTCCTTCACGACTTCTCAGAGCCTTTAACATGCTGATGTGCTTTGTGACTTTCCAAGTGTATGTGGGAAATAAAATCTGTTGGATCTCAAATATGTTTGACCACAGACTCTTTTATTCATGGACTATTTTGAGAGACTAATATGCAAAGAACACTTTGGGATGTGGTGCTCTAGTTTTCAGATATCCTTGTCTTCAGAAGCAGCTGTATTGTTTTGCAAAGTTTGTGAGGACAAAGAAGATAATCTGCCTCTTTTCAAATCCTGACATCCCCACTTACTCAACTCTTTAACCATAGGCTAATGTTATGTTTGTTTTGTATGTTATGTATATTACATACGTTATGTTAAAGATATAAAGGTCTCAGAAAAGTGCCTGATATGAAAATTCTCAATACAAGTTACAAATTTGGGAGAGTTGGAGAGCTATAGGAAACAAAGGCAATGCTCTTAAAGAGTACATGTAAATTATGGTTTTCTCAGGGTATATGACAAGTAGTGGGACTGCTGGGTCATATGGTAGTTCTATTTTTAGTTTTTTAAGGAGCCTCCATTCTGTTCTCCATAGAGGCTGTATCAATTTACATTCCCACCAACAGTGCAAGAGAGCTCCCTTTTCTCCACACCCTCTCCAGCATTTATTGTTTGTATATCTTTTGATAATGGACATTCTGACCAGTGTGAGGTGATACCTCATGGTAGTTTTGATTTGCATTTCTCTAATAATTAGTGATGTTGAGCATCTTTTCAAACATAATTCAAAAAGAGACATGTACCACAATGTTCATTGCAGCACTATTTACAATGGCCAGGACATGGAAGCAACCTAAATGTCCATCAACAGACGAATGGATAAAGAAGACGTGGAACATGTATACAATGGAATATTACTCAGCCATGAAAAGAAAAGAAAGTGAATTATTTGTAGTGAGGTGGATGGACATAGAGTCTGTCATGTAGAGTGAACTAAGTCAGAAAGAGAAAAACAAATACCATATACAAACACATATATATGGAATCTAAAAAAAACACAAAAGTACTGATGAACATAGTGGTAGGGCAGGAGTAAAGACATAGACATAAGGAATTGACTTGAGGACAATGGAGGGCAAGAGGGGGAAGCTGGGGCAAAGTGAGAGTAGTATCAACATATACACACTACCAAATGTAAAATAGCTAATGGGAAGTATTACCATAGCACAGGGGGACTGGCTCAGTGCTTTGCGATGACCTAGAGAGGTGGGGTAGGGAGGGTGGGAGGGAGGCTCAAGGGGGAGGGGATATGGGGATATAGGTATGGGTATGGCTGATTCACTTTGTTGTACAACAAAAACTAACACAGTATTGTGAAGCAATTATACTCCAATAAAGATCTGTTTAAAAAAAAAATACGTGTAAAAATCTCACAGGCTCTGAATCCTAGCACAGAGGCAGTAGTTTGGAAGCCACCTGGGTCAGAGCTGATAATGATAGAGCAGGATAATCAAATAGGTAGCTTAGGAAACCCATTAGGGGATTGAGGATAGAGAGTGAAATTTAGGGGGCTTTGGGAGACCACAGTAAGCTTAATGATCACTCAAGAAAGTAATGGGAAAATCATGAAACAATGTAGGTTTGCTTGACTCATAAAGCAGAACAAGTCATTTAGCATCAAAGCCAGATTGGCTTGCTTAACAACAAAATCAATCAATCAGTCAATCACTAATTATTAGAGAAATGCAAATCAAAACTACAATGAGGTATCACCTCACACCAGTTAGAATGGGCATCATCAGAAAATCTACAAACAACAAATGCTGGAGAGGGTGTGGAGAAAAGGGAACCTTCTTCCACTGTTGGTGGGAATGTAAATTGATACAGCCACTATGGAGAACAGTATGGAGGTTCCTTAAAAAACTAAAAATTGAATTACCATATGACCCAGCAATCCCACTACTGGGCATATACCCAGAGAAAACCATAATTCAAAAAGACACATGCACCTCAATGTTCATTGCAGCACTATTTACAATAGCCAGGTCATGGAAGCAACCTAAATGCCCATCGACAGACAAATGGATAAAGAAGATGTAGTATATATATACAATGGAATATTACTCAGCCATAAAAAGGAATGAAATTGATTCATTTGTTGAGATGTGGATGGACCTAGAGACTGTCATACAGAGTGAAGTAAATCAGAAAGAGAAAAAAAATATCATGTATTAACACATGTATGAGGAACCTAGAAAAATGGTACAGATGAACCAGTTTGCAGGGCAGAATTTGAGACACAGGTGTAGAGAACAAATGTATGGACACCAAGGGGGATAACTGCAGTGGGGTGGGGATGGTGGTGTGCTGAACTGGGCGATTGGGATTGACATGTATACACTGATGTGTATAAGATTGATGACTAATAAAAACCTGTAGTATAAAACAAACAAAGAAACCAAAAAAACAACTAATACTAAACTTTCTTTGGGTTATTTGTATGGAAATATGTTAATATAAATGTTTCAGACATTACATGAAATTTCTAAAAAATTTTATATGTTCTGGTATAATGTTATAAGTCATAATTCTAGTTATTACTATAAAATGTATATCTCAGAAATTAAAAAAAAAAGCTGACTTGATTAGCAACAAAACCATGCAACAGAAGCGTGAGACATGCCCCCAAACAATAAAACAACTGTGGCATGAGACCTACATCCTGCCCAGTGAGCTCAGTAAGTTAATGACCTCCAAAACATGCTCTTTGACCCCTGGGACATGCTCTTTGCACAGTGTCCCCAAAACAATAAAACAATAGTGGAGAATAAGGCCTACAACCTGCCCAGTGGTATCAAGTTAATGAACCCCATGACATGCTCTGTGCACACAAAGAAACAATCATTTATGGAAAGGTGGCATTTCAAAGTGAAAGACCCTCATTGTACTGAGACCTGAAGTAATTTTTCCAAAGTACCATGACAGTCCTGGCCTGACCATGTAGGGACAAGAAAACTCCCCTGCCCACCCTGGAGGAGGAGCCAATGATGGAAACGTGCCATCTACTCAAGAAAGACAAAGAAGGTATTCTACTCCTCCTGCCTCTTCCTTTGATTATAAAAACTTACCCACTAAGTACTCGGGGCAGCTGCAACCTTTGCCTGCCAGCCTGTAAACCTCACAAGTGTCCTATTCTAAAAAATATCACTTCTTATCTATCACTTTACCTCTCACTGAATTCTTTCTGCACTGAGACACAAAGAACCTGAGTCTCAGTAAGTCCAGACACCAGGTGAGGGATTCTAATTAAAGGACCGTGAGTTCAAGTCCCAATCTAAGTTACATCAGTTTCAGACCTACTTGCGAATCTTGGAGAGGCAGGAGGCAGCTGAGAGCCCCCTGCGGGTGGAGACTCTGGCTGCAGCCATTTTGGGGATCTTGTTCTACCACACTGACACTGGGGCTGGCAAGTGTCATTCTGGAATCTTGCCTCTAGCCTATTAGTGCCAGGGGCTGGCCCCACCCACCAGTGGCCCCACAGCAGTTGTACTCTACCAGGCATTGTAACCAGCTACACTGGGAGCCTGTGCCACCCAACAGAACACCCACAGCACTGCACAAGGCAGGGCCTTACAGCCAGCCAGGCCAGGGGCCCACCCCAATGACCAGGGTGCCCACAAAAGTCTGCCTGCTGCAACAGAAGGATTCATGCAGCCCACAGAGGGAACATCCCTGGGACATCTAGCTCTGGTGGCCAGAGGAGAGAAATGATATTCAGCAACCATTGACTAAGGGGCATTCTGGCTACATATTATATGCTCTCAATGACTATGTCATGCTCTCTTTATTTTAAGCACTTCCAAGTCCTTTTTACATAGTCAAACTATTAATACTTACACAAGTTTTGAGTCTGTGGAGCAAACAGAACACAAAGGCAATAATTCCAGAGGGGAAAATTACTAGAAAGAGGAAGTGTCCAGATTCTTTCCATTATGTATCAAGGACTAAAAAGCAAGCCAAATGGAAAAAGAATTTTTTTCATAATAGCCATTCTTATAGGTGTGAGGTCATAATCTCATTGTGATTTTGATTTGCCTTCCCCTGATGTTTAGTAATGTTGAGCATCTTTTTTATATACCTGTTGGCCATTTGGATGTCTTCTTAGAGAAATGTCTATCAAGTCCTCTGCCCTTTTTAAAATTCGGTTATTTGATTTTTTGTTACTGAGTTATAGGAGTCTCATATATTTTGGTTATTAACCCTTTATCAGATATACAGATTGCAAATATTTTCTCCCATGTTGATTGTTTCCTTTGTTGTGCATAGCTTTTTAGTTTGATGTAGTCCCATTTGTCAGTTTTTACTCATTGCTGTGCTTTCGGTGTCATATCCAAGATATCATTTTCTTGACCAATGTCATGAAGTTTCCTCTTGTGATTTCTTCTAAGAATTTCGCAGTTTCAGCATTTTGTATTTACATTTTAAGCTAATTTGATTTTATTTTTGTGTATGGTATAAGATAAGGGTCCTATTTTATTCTTTCACATGTAGATATCAATTTTTCCCAATACCATTTATTGAAGAGTCTATCCTTCCCCATTGTTTATTTTGGCACCCTTGTTGAAGATTAGTTGACTATATACATGTGGATTTATTTCAAAAAACAAAAGATAACAAGAATTAGTGAGGATGAGAAGAAATGGGAACTCTCAGACCATATTGGTGGGAATGTTAATTGGTGCAGCTGACATGAAGAACAGTATGGAGGTTTCTCAAAAAAATAAACTAAAAATAGGACTCCCATATGATCCAGCAATTCTACTTCTGGGTATATATCCAAAAGAATTGACATCAAGAACTCAAAGGGATATTTGCATTCCTATGTTCATTGTAGCATAGTTCACAAGAGCCAGGCTATAGAAACAAACTGCATGTCCATCAAAGAAGGAATGGATAAAGAAAATGTGGTAATGTACATACAGTGGAATCTTAGCCTTTAAAAAGGAGAAACCAGAGGGAGATTTGGAGATATATGTGTATGTAAAGCTGATTCACTTTGTTATAAAGCAGAAACTAACACACCACTGTGAAGCAATTATACTCCAATAAAGATGTTAAAAAAAAAAAAAGGAGAAACCCTTGTCATATGTAACAACACAGAAGAACCAGAAGGACATCATGCTAAGTGAAATAAGCCAGTTACAGAAGGACAAAAGCAGCATGATTCCATTTATATGACATATTCAAAATAGTCAAACTCATAGAAATAGAGGGGAAAATGGTGGTTTGTGGGAACTGGGGTGAGGGGGAAGAGGGGAGTTGCTCTATAATGGGTATAGAGTATCAGTTGTACAAGGTGGATAAGTTTTAGAGATCTACTGTACAACATTGTATATACAGTTAAGAATACATTTTATGCACTTAAAATTTGTTGAGTAGGTTTCATTTAATTGTTCTTACCACAGTTTTTTAAAGTTACCATCTTTGTTAATTTTTATAAACTAGACTGGGGCAAAATTGTGGAGCAAACTAAGCTTGTCTCAATTTTTCATACAAAATACATAATGTTAACAGTATCCCTAGCCAATGGGATAGCACCAACACCATCGCCATGACTGAACTTCTTTCTTTAGGTAATGCATCCTACTCTAGAATCCTCAAATTTAACTTCCCCAAGGCCCAGTTTCTGCTAGATAATAAATTAACCCATGAATAATGAGTTTATGTGCTTGTATTTCTGAGTCATATAGGTACTTTATCATTATTGTTTGGAAAGTATCTTATTCAAAATATTGCTAGGGATAAAAATTCTAGGATTGTAGATTAATTTTGAGGGTATGAAGTTTCCTTTGTCATCTATAATTCAACAGAGTGATTTGAGTCAGCAAATACTAAGTGCCAAGTGTTGGTAATACAGAGAAAAAGAATATGAATCCTAACAGTAGCTACCTGCTGAATGGGGGACAGATGAAACAACATAAAGAGACTAAAGAGTCAATGGATACAGGTTTTATTAAAAAGCCTATTATTGTGCTTATTTGATTAATGAAATATTTCAATGTAGACAAAAGAATTGTTTGACAAATGGCTTTTCCTCACCCAATTAAAATATTACAATCTTGGATTCGAGATGGATGCTGACGGTTGCTAGTGAGATTACTTTCCTCATATTACAAGAATCTACGTTATATCATGTGACTGAAAATGGTAATGTATGTAGCCTTTGCTTAAATATTACTCATAATGGGCTGAATTTTTAGGTAATTATTCAATACATGTAAATAAGAATGTATCTTCTTGATTTATCTAAATGTTTATTCTACTTTTGCACTCTGGAGTAAAAAGAGCTTATTTCTAGAGGGGAGCTTCAAGATGGCAGAAGAGTAAGACACGGAGATCACCTTCCTCCCCACAGATACACCAGAAACACATCTACACGTGGAATAACTCCTACAGAACACCTACTGAACGCTGGCAGAAGACCTCAGAACTCCCCAAAGGCAAGAAACTCCCCACGTAACTGGGTAGGGCAAAAGAAAAAAGAAAAAACAGAGACAAAAGAATAGGGACAGGACCTGCACCAGTGGGAGGGAGCTGTGAAGGAGGAAAGGTTTCCACACACTAGAAGCCCCTTCGCGGGCAGAGACTGTGGGTGGTGGAGGAGGGAAGCTTCGGAGCCGCGGAGGAGAGCACAGCAAAAGGGGTGCGGAAGACAAAGCTGAGAGATTCCCGCACAAAGGATCGGTGTCGACCGGCACTCACCAGCCCGAGAGGCTTGTCTGCTCACGCGCTGGGGCGGGCGGGGCCTGAAGTTGAGGCTCGGGCTTCGGTCGGAGCGCCGGGAGAGGACTGGGGTTGGCAGCATGAACACAGTCTGAAGGGGCTAGTGCGCCACGGCTAGCCGGGAGGCAGTCCCGGAAAAAGTCTGGAGCTGCCGAAGAGGCAAGAGACTTTTTCTTGCCTCTTTGTTTCCTGCTGCGCGCGGAGACAGGATTAATAGTGCCACCTAAACGAGCTCTAGAGACGGGCGCGAGCTGCGGCTATCAGCTCGGGCCCCAGAGACGGGCATGAGATGATAAGGCCGCTGCTGCCCCCACCAAGAAGCCTGTGTGCGAGCACAGGTCACAATCCACACACCCCCCTCCCGGGAGCCTGTGCAGCCCGCCACTGCCAGGGTCCCGTGATCCAGGGACAACTTCCCAGGGAGGACACACGGTGCACCTCAGGCTGGTGCAACATCACACTGGCCTCTGCTGCCACAGGCTCACCCCGCACTCCATACCCCTCCTTCCCCCCGGCCTGAGTGAGCCAGAGCCCCCGAATCAGCTGCTCCTTTAACCCGTCCTGTCTGAGCAAAGAACAGATGCCCTCAGGCAACCTACACACAGAGGCGGGTCCAAATCCAAAGCTGAACCCTGGGAGCTGTGCAAACAAAGAAGAGAAAGGGAAATCTCTCCCAGCAGCCTCAGGAGTAGCGGATTAAATCTCCACAATCAACCTGATGTACCCTGCATCTGTGGAATACCTGAATAGACAACGAATCATCCCAAACTGAGGAGGTAGACTTTGGGAGCAACAATATATATATATTTTTCCCTTTTTCTCTTTTTTGTGAGTGTGTATGAGTATGCTTCTGTGTGTGATTTTGTTTGTATAGCTTTGCTTTTACCATTTGTCCTAGGGTTCTGTCTGTCCGTTTTTTGTTGTTGTTGTTTGTTTGTTGTTTTTTTGTTTTTTATTACTTAAAATTTTTTCTTAATTATTTTTTATTTTTAAATCTTTATTTTATTTTACTTTATTTTATTTTTTCTTCTTTCTTCCTTTCTTTTTTTCCTCCCTTTTATTCTGAGCTGTGTGGAGAACAGGCTCTTGGTGCTCAAGCCAGGCCTCAGGGCTGGGCCACTGAGGTGGGAGAGCCAAGTTCAGGACACTGGTCCACGAGAGACCTCCCAGCTCCATGTAATATCAAATGGCAAAAATCTCCCAGAGATCTCCATCTCAACACCAAGACCCAGTTTCACTCAATGAGCAACAAGCTACAGTGCTGGATACCCTATGACAAACAACTAGCAAGACAGGAACACAGCCCCATCCATTAGCAGAGAGGCTGCCTAAAATCATAATAAGGCCACAGACACACCAAAGCACACCACCAGATGTGGACCTGCCCACCAGAAAGACAAGATCCAGCCTCACCCAACAAAACACAGGCACTAGTCCCCTCCACCAGGAAGCCTACACAACTCACTGAACCAACCTTAGCCACTGGGAACAGACACCGAAAACAACAGAAACTATGAACCTGCAGCGAAAAGGAAACCCCAAACACAGTAAGTTAAGCAAATTGAGAAGACAAAGAAACACACAACAGATGAAGCAGCAAGGCAAAAACCCACCAGACCTAACAAATGAAGAGGAAATAGGCAGTTTACCTGAAAAATAATTCAGAATAATGATAGTAAAGATGATCCAAAATCTTGGAAATAGAATGGAGAAAATACAAGAAATGTTTAACAAGGACCTAGAAGAACTAAAGAGCAAAAAAACAGTGATGAACAGCACAATAAGTGAAATTAAAAGTTCTCTAGAAGGGATCAATAGCAGAAAAACTGACGCAGAAGAATGGATAAATGATGTGGGAGATAAAACAGTGGAAATAACTGCCATAGAGTAGAATAAAGAAAGAAGAATGAAAAGAATTGAGGACCATCTCAGAGACGACTGGGACAAGAGTAAATGCATGAACAATCAAATTATAGGGGTCTCAGAAGAAGAAAAGAAAAAGAAGGGGACTGAGAAAATAATTGAAGAGATTATAGTTGAAAACTTCCCTAATATGGGAAAGGAAATAGTTAATCAAGTTCAGGAAGCACAGAGGGTCCTATACAGGATAAATCTAAAGAGAAACATGCCAAGACACATATTAATCAAACTATCAAAAATTAAATGCAAAGAACAAATATTAAAAGCAGCAAGGGAAAAACAACTAATAACACATAAGGGAATCCCCATAAGGTTAACAGATGATCTTTCAGCAGAAACTCTGCAAACCAGAAGGGTATGGCAGGACATATTTAAAGTGATGAAGGAGAAAAACCTACAACCAAGATTACTCTACTCAGCAAGGATCTCCCTCAGATTATATGGAGAAATTAAAACCTTTACAGACAAGCAAAAGCTAAGAGAATTCAGCACCACCAAAACAGCTTTACAACAAATGCTAAAGGAACTTCTCTAGGCAGGAAACACAAGAGAAGGAAAAGATCTACAAAAACAACCCCAAAACAGTTAAGAAAATGGGAATAGAACATATATATTGTTAATTACCTTAAATGTAAGTGGATTAACTACTCCAACCAAAAGACCTAGACTGGCATAATGGATATAAAATAGAGACCCGTATATATGCTGTCTACAAGAGACCTACTTCAGACCTAAGGACACATACAGACTGAAAGTGAGGGGATGGAAAAAGATATTCCATGCAAATGGAAATCAAAAGAAAGCTGGAGTAGCAATTCTCATGTCAGACAAAATAGACTTTAAAACAAAGACTATTACAAGAGACAGAGACACTACAAAATGATCAATCCAAGAAGAAGATATAACAATTGTAAATACTTATGCACCCAACATAGGAGCACCTGAATACATAAAGCAAATACTAACAGCCATAAAAGGGGAAATTGACAGTAACACAATCATAGTAGGGGACTTTAACTCCCCACTTTCACCAATGGACACATCATCCAAAATGAAAATAAACAAGGAAACACAAGCTTTAAATGATACATTAAACAGGATGGACTTAATTGATATTTATAGGACATTCCATCCAAAAACAACAGAATACACATTCTTCTCAAGTGCTCATGGAACATTCTCCAGGATAGATCATACCTTGGGTCACAAATCAAGCCTTGGTAAATTTAAGAAAATTTAAATTGTATCAAGTATCTTTTCCGACCACAATGCTATGAGACTAGATATCAATTACAGGAAAAAATCTATAAGAAATACAAACACATGGAGGCTAAACAACACACTACTTAATAACCCAGAGATCACGGAAACAATCAAAGAGGAAATCAAAAAATACCTAGAAACAAATGACAATAAAAACACAATGACCCAAAACCTATGGGATGCATCAAAAGCAGTTCTAAGAGGGAAATTTATAGCAATACAATCCTACCTTAAGAAACAAGAAACATCTCAAATAAACAACCTAACCTTACACCTAAAGCAATTAGGGAAAGAAGAACAAAAAAACCCCAAAGTTATCAGAAGGAAAGAAATCATACAGATCAGATCAGAAATAAATGAAAAAGAAATGAAGGAAACGATAGCAAAGATCAATAAAAATAAAAGCTGGTTCCTGAGAAGATAAACAAAATTGATAAACCATTAGCCAGACTTAGCAAGAAAAAAAGGGAGAGGACTCAAATCAATAGAATTAGAAATGAAAAAGGAGAAGTAACAGCTGACAGTGCAGAAATACAAAGGATCATGAAAGATTACTACAAACTCCTATATGCCAATAAAATGGACAACCTGGAAGAAATTGACAAATCCTTAGAAGTGCACAACCTTCTGAGACTGAACCAGGAAGAAAGAGAAAATATGAAGAGACCAATCACAAGCACTGTAATTGAAACTGTGATTAAAAATCTTCCAGATGGCTTCACAGGCAAATTCTAACATTTAGAGAAGAGCTAACGCCTATCCTTCTCACACTCTTCCATAATATAGCAGAGGGAGGAACACTCCCAAACTCATTTTACAAGGCTGCCATCATGCTGATACCAAAACCAGACAAAAATGTCACAAAGAAAGAAAACTACAGGCCAATATCACTGAAGAACATACATGCAAAAATCTTCAACCAAATACTAGCAAACAGAATCCAACAGCACTTTAAAAGGATCATACACTGCGATCAAGTGGGGTTATCCCAGGAATGCAAGGATTCTTCAATATACGCAAATCAATCAACAGGTTACACCATATTAACAAATTGAAGGAGAAAAAACATATGATCATCTCAATAGATGCAGAGAAAGCTTTCGACAAAATTCAACATCCATTTATGAAAAAAACCCTCCAGAAAGCAGGCATAGAGGGAGCTTTCCTCAACATAATGAAGGCCATATATGACAAACCCACAGCCAACATCGCCTTCAATGGTGAAAAACTGAAAGCATTTCCACTAAGATCAGGAAAAAGACAAGGTTGCCCACTCTCACCGCTATTATTCAACATAGTTTTGGAAGCTTTAGTGACAGCAAACAGAGAAGAAAAGGAAATAAAAGGAGTCTAAATTGGAAAAGATGAAGTAAAGCTGTCACTGTTCACAGATGACATGATACTATACATAGAGAATCCTAAAGATGCTACCAGAAAACTCCTAGAGCTAATCAATGAATTTGGTAAAGTAGCAGGATACAAAATTAATGCACAGAAATCTCTGGCATTTCTATATACTAATGATGAAATATCTGAAAGTGAAATTAAGAAAACACTCTCATTTACCATTGCAACAAAAAGAATAAAATATCTAGGAATAAACCCATCTAGGGAGACATAAGACCTGTATGCAGAAAATTATAAGACACTGATGAAAGAAATTAAAGATGATACAAATAGATGGAGAGATATACCATGTTCTTGGATTGGAAGAATCAACATTGTGAAAATGAATCTACTACCTAAAGTAATCTACAGATTCAATGCAATCCCTATCAAACTACCACTGGCATTTTTCACAGAACTAGAACAAAAAATTTCGCAATTTGTATGGAAACACAAAAGACCCCGAATAGCCAAAGCAATCTTGAGAAAGAAAAACGGAGCTGGAGGAATCAGGCTCCCTGACTTCAGACTATACTACACAGCTACAGTAATCAAGACAGTATGGTACTGGCACAGAAACAGAAATATAGATCAGTGGAACAGGTTAGAAAGCCCAGAGATAAACCCACACACATATGGTCACCTTATCTTTGATAAAGGAGGCAAGAATATACAGTGGAGAAAAGACAGCCTCTTCAATAAGTGGTGCTGGGAAAACTGCACAGCTTCATGTAAAAGGATGAAAGTAGAACACTTCCTAACACCATACACAGAAATAAACTCAAAATGGATTAAAGACCTAAATGTAAGGCCAGACACCATCAAACTCTTAGAGGAAAACATAGGCAGAACACTCTATGACATAAATCACAGCAAGATCCTTTTTGACCCACCTCCTAGAGAAATGGAAATAAAGACAAAAATTTTAAAAATGGGACCTAATGAAACTTAAAATCTTTTGCACAGCAAAGGAAACCACAAGCAAGATGAAAAGACAGCACTCAGAATGGGAGAAAATATTTTCAAATGAAGCAACTGATAAAGGATTAGTCTCCAAAATTTATAAGCAGCTCATGTAGCTCAATATCAAGAAAACAAACAACCCAATCCAAAAATGGGCAGAATACCTAATTAGACATTTCTCCAAAGAAGATATACAGACTGCTAACAGACACATTAACGAATGCTCAACATCATTAATCATTAGAGAAATGCAAATCAAAACTACAATGCAATATCATCTCACACCGGTCAGAATGGCCATCTTTAAAAAATCTACAAACAATAAATACTGGAGAGGGTGTGGAGAAAAGGGAACCCTCTTGCACTGTTGGTGGGAATGTAAATTGATGCAGCCACTATGGAGAACAGTATGGAGGTTCCTTAAAAAACTAAAAATACAACTACCATACGACCCAGCAATCCCAGTAATGGGCATATACACTGAGAGTCATGTACCAAAATGTTCATTGCAGCTCAATTTACAATAGCCAGGACATGGAAGCAACCTAAGTGTCCATCAACAGATGAATGGATAAAGAAGATGTGGCACATATATACAATGGAATATTACTCAGCCATTAAAAGGAACGAAACTCAGTTATTTGTAGTGAGGTGGATGGACCTAGAGACTGTCATACAGAGTGAAGTAAGTCAGAAAGAGAAAAACAAATACCATATGCTAACACATATATATGGAATCTAAAAAAAAAGAAAAAAATTGGTCATGGAGAATCTAGGGGCAAGATGGGAATAAAGATGCAGACCTACTAGAGAATGGACTTGAGGATATGGGGAGGGGGAAGGGTCAGCTGGGACAAAGTGAGAGAGTGGCATGGACATATATACACTACCAAATGTAAAATAGATAGCCAGTGGGAAGCAGCCACATAGCACAGGGTGATCAGCTCGGTGCTTTGTGACCAACTAGAGTGATGGGATAGGGAGGGTGGGAGGGAGGGAGATGCAAGAGGGAAGAGATATGGGGACATATGTATATGTATAACTGATTCATTTTGTTATAAAGTGGAAACTAACACACCATTGTAAAGCAATTATACTCCAATAAAGATGTTAAAAAAGAAAAAAGCTTATTACTTATTTCACATGACAGCTTTTAAAATCCATCTACACTTTGACGTGGGGATCAATGATTTTAAGACAACTTGAGCAGCAAGGCTACATGTGTTGTCAAATAATCAGAAAAATAGTTATCAGTGCATTGAATACTAATGAACTTGAGCAATGTAAGAAAATTAAGACTGAGATGATACCTTTCCCTCAACCACAGTTCTTCTCTTTTCTTTGCTAAACACCTCCAATTCCAACAACTTTTATTTATATGACACAGTTGGCAGTGCTCTTACCATTCTCATGTCCCTGATTCCAATATTTAGTGCAATTTTTTAGTAATCTTATTAAAGTGTTCTATGCAGACACACAGGTGTGGTCAGTCTTACACAAAAGCAAATGATCCAGATTGTCTTCTTGTCCTGTGAACCTTATTGTCTTATTACGAGATGATAACTAAGATAACTTTTTTACTTGAACTTTTTACCAGCCTGGTTAATGCATTTTGAAATTTATTCTTTCATCCTGGATGGAAGATTTTATATTGATTCAGGTTTATATATACAATTGTATCGCTCACTTCATATTAATTTTCTATTTGGTAAAGATACTACTGATATTAATTCTTTCATTCAATTCATTGGCTAATATTAACAACTCAGTTTTATCTACAAGTTTTAATCATATGTTTGTGTTATCATCTAAGTTAAACATTTATTAAATATCATAGCACCATTTGGCTCTTCTCTATTATCTTTTCTCTAGCTCGACCTCACTCTAATAATCAACTTCTTGAAATTTAATCACACAGATAGTTTTAATTACACCCGCTTATCATCAAGCTGTTGTTATTCAAACATTGTCTCAAGGATAATATGAGAAATTGTGCCAAGTGGCCTACTGAAATCAAGATACATCGAAACTATATTATTTTCCTGAAATCTAAAACAAATCTTTGAAATATAAAACTAATTTGCTGCAAGCCAGAGAGAGATGCAAATTTGTCTCTAGACCTCACCCTGTGATTTAATGTACCTTATTCTATCATGGTTCTTGTTATTTGGGCTTACTAACCTCACTTAATTGGTTTCCTTGTTTTTCCCTCCAACATTATCAGATTTCAGTTTCTTCCTACTACTGGTTCTTTAATCATGCCTACAGATCTAGTTTCATGATTTGTCTTCCATGACGGCCTTCTAGTAAAACACTATCTTTTAGACTGACTCCAACTACAAAACTATGCCCCACCTCTAGATTCTGATAACCTTTCCCAAACTTGTTCTTGCTGAGTTCTAAACTTTCATGGTTATGATAACATACGTTGTATTTATTTATTTATTTGGCTCTCTTTGTGGCACACGAGCTCTTCGTTGCTGTGCCTGGGCTTCTCTTTTGTTGTAGCGTGTGGGTTTTCTCTCTCTAGTTGTGGCATGGGCTCCAGAGCATGTAGGCTCTGTAGTTTGCAGCAAATAGGCTCTCTAGTTGAGACGCACAAGCTCAGTGGTTGTGGCGCACCAGCTTTGTTGCCCTGTGGCATGTGGGATCTTTGTTCCCCCACCAGGGATTGAACCCATGTCACCTGCATTGGAAGGCAGATTCTTTATCACTGAACCACCAGGGAATTCCCAACATTTGTTGTATTTAAATTCTTATTTTGATGTAATTCAAAAATGGTCTTGGGCTTCCCTGGTGGCGCAGTGGTTGACAGTCCGCCTGCCGATGCAGGGGACACGGGTTCGTGCCCCGGTCCGGGAAGATCCCACATGCTGCGGAGTGGCTAGGCCCGTGAGCCATGGCTGCTGGGCCTGCGCGTCCGGAGCCTGTGTTCCGCAACGGGAGAGGCCACAACAGTGAGAGGCCCGCGTACCGCAGGAAAAAAAAAAAATGGCCTTAAAATGCTAACTCAAATACATATACATTGGCACAATATCAGAATTCTTGACATTTCAGGCATATACTGGTATAGGTATCTTTTGGCAACAATGATTATCCTATTTAATATGGTGCCAACTTTTGTCAGTACTGCTAATTAAGAAATTCTAACCTTACTTCTACCCACTCCTGAAACATTCACCTGACTATTTCACTTTAATATTTTTTCAGAATTTTGAGATAATTTTTATTTAAGAAAGAGTGGGGTCCAAATGACTTTTGTCTGTGAATTCTTTCAGAGCCAATAATTCCTATTTTATCCACTTCTGTTTATTTCCATAGACTAACCCATAATATAAAAGTTTTTAGCTAATATTTATTTTTCTAAATTAATGCATTAAAAACATACATAATTTAAGCCAATGAGCCTATTCCCAAAGATATTTGTGAGAACTACTAGATAATAAAGATGGGAGGAAATTATTTTAGAACTCATTGAAATAATGGTTCTTAAACTTTTATGTTCATCAGAATCATCTATGATGTATGCTTAAAGTATAAATTACTGGACCTCTCAAATAAAAATAATTAAAAGTTAATCTCAAGGAATAATCATATTTTTTTATAGTTCCCAAGTGATATCTATCTACTGTCCACCAAAATTTGTGCTAGAGTGAATATAAATTTTTTGTTCTATATATAAAAACAATAAACATAAAGAAGTTAGAGTTGAATTAAGGGTGCTCTGACTTATAAAGAACTAGAAAGAAAAGAAGGCAAGCACATTGGTAGAGAGCTTTAGTTACAGTTTAAAAATTGGGGTCAGGATATATTCTGTGGACTCAAAAGAACATGTTGGAGACATTTTGGAGACTGAAATAAAAGGTATGAAAATTAGTTACTTCTCCAGCTAAGTTTATTTTAGTGGAGGGATAAATAAGCTGAATATGAGGAGATCTGTAACAAGGATATTTAGATGAATTGCTTTAATTATTTTAACAAATGGAAAACATAACTGCTAGACAATATGAAACAATCACTTGAAAGAAAGAGACATCCATGAATTGCAACAAAATGTCTTACAAGTTGGGAACTTGAAACTGTATCTTTTTTTTTTATTTTTTATTTTGTGGTACGCAGGCCTCTCACTGCCGTGGCTTCTCCCATTGCAGAGTACAGGCTCCGGACGCGCAGACCCAGCGGCCATGGCCCACGGGCCCAGCCGCTCCACAGCACGTGGGATCCCCCCAGACCGGGGCACGAACCCATATCCCCTGCACCAGGAGGTGGACTCTCAACCACTGCGCCACCAGGGAAGCCTTTGAAACTGTATCTTGATCAATGTTACATTCTTTGTTGTTCTACTCACTCCACTATTTTGCTGAAAGCTTTCAAAGGTCTGCTAAATACTTCTCATAACAAGGAGCTCTTGACGTTCTGAAGAGAATAGGATTAGGGCAAATCCGATTTTTAGAAAGTCAATTTTCCATTTGTTCTGTTTTCTTTAGATTTCACATCTTTTTTTTTTAATGTTAGTAGTATTCTTCACAGTATTTTAAAGAATTGCCTTTCTATGTATTACTTTTGAGGAAAGTCTGAAGAGTGGAAAAATTGATATATCTCACAAAAATCTTAAACCTTTGCACCTTAGATTTTTCTCATTCTAATAATAGTTTCCATTTTGCATGTAACAATTAGATGCAATCCTCATCTTACAAGGCATTTACAATATTCTCCAGAGCTCTGTGGTATGAGGATTTCTTTTGTTAGTTATATTATATATTATTCTTAATTGTCAATATGTTTTGTGTTCATCTGGCAATTCTAATTTTTACTTTATCTTATTTTATTATGTTTTCCCAACATTTCATTTTAAATACATTTCAAAATTACAGCAAAGTTAAAAGAATTTACCAGTGAACACGCATATATCCACTACTTAGATCCTACTATTAATATGCCTATCAGTCCATTTTGGTTTTGGATGCATTTAAAGGTAAATTGCAGACATTAGCAAACCTCCCCCTATAAACTACAGCATTTATATCATTTAGTACTCAATATTTATTTTATGTCTTTTGAAATAAAGTGAAATGCAAAAATATTAAGTGCACATTGCCTAACTTTAGGCAAATGACTTCACCTGTGTAGCCAAATCCCCTATGAAGATATAAAATATTACCATTTTCCCTGAAAGTATCCTCATGCCACTTCCAAATCAATTCCAATCCCAACTTTCCAGTGACAGCTACTGTTATGATATTTTGGCCCATTCTAAAATTTCATATAAAGAAAATTATATATGTTCTAGTTTGTAAAGCTTCTTACCATGTAATATTCCAGTGCATTTTAATTATACTGTGTAGCTTTTACTATAAGAATACATATACATAGAAATTTCATTAAACCTCATTATATTCCATTGCCAAGACTTTGCTTATTAAGAGAAAATACTTTAAAAAAATCAGCACAAAATATACTAAAATTACGTGTCATAAAAAATTGGGGAATAATATTTTTATTATATGATAAAAATGATACAAGAAAAAAATTGAATTTCAAGTCAAGGTTAGGTGACACTTCATTTCCCAAGTTTTTTTTTTTATTGTGCATAATCTTAACTATCAAGAATATAGTATCAAATTAGTCTGACTTCTCTACAGCCAAAATCATTTAATGATAATGCCAGTATTAACACCCATGAGCATTTTGAGATTTAGTTGAAATGTCATGTAATATATCTTCATTAGAATACATGTAGTTTATATACAATGGAATATTACTCATCCATAAAAAGGAATGATATTGAGTTACTTGTAATGAGGTGGATGGACCTAGAGTCTGTCATACAGAGTGAAGTAAGTCAGAAAGAGAAAAACAAACACCGTTTGCTAACACATACATATGGAATCTAAAAAAATGGTACTGATGAACCTAGTGCAGGGCAGGAATAAAGACACAAACATAGAGAATGGACTTGAGGACACGAAGAGGGAATGGGAAGCTGGGACGAAGTGAGAGAGTAGCATTGGCATATATACACTACCAAATGTAAAATGGATGGCTATTGGGAAGCTACTGCATAGCATGGGGAGATCAGCTCGATGCTTTGTGATGACCTACAGGGGTGGGATAGGGAGGGTGGGAGGGAGGCTCAAGAGGGAGGGGATATGGGGATATATATATATACATACAGCTGATTCACTTTGTTGTACATCAGAAACTAACACAACATTGTAAAGCACTTATACTCCAGTAAAGATGTAAACAAACAAACAAACAAATAAATAAGTAAAATACCACACACACACAAACACACACACACACAAAATACCTATAATTATACAAGGGCTTTTAAAGTTTGATTGATTACATTAATGATATTTTGAAGCGTCCCAACATATTAACTACTCAAAATAATGTTAACATATTAATATTTCTTTGTAACATATAAATGTACTATAATTATGAGCATATTGAAATGATAGGAATGAAAGTGTTAGAGAGAGACACCACTAGTCACACACCATGGATATAAAATAGGTTTTACTGGGGGAAAATTTACATAAAGCTTAAGTAGAAAAACATCACAGTCTCAAAAGTTTAACCCTGAGCCTGCAGTTAAGGCTGAGTATAGATGGACTATATCCACCATGGCCAACTTCTCAGCAGAGAAGCCCCCATTCTTATAATAATTACATATTTATTGAGTCAACTGGTAGCAAACAGCTATACAAACATGAAAAAATTAGAAGTGCTGTGGTTGAGAAGGTGACCAGATAAAAAGGAGAAACATCCAACAGCAGTTACAGGTATCAGCCTATTCCTGTATTGTGCCAGGTCAGACCTGCTGAGTCAGACTTTTACTAACCTACCAAAGAGAGGAGGAAATTAGCCTCCAGGACAATCCAGATTCATCTCTCCTTAATTTAGCCCTCAGTGTTTGTGGAACTATTTCATTTTTTTCCCCCTTCACCTGTGTTTTACTTCAGGTTACAGAGATAGTTGAGGCATTTTCTGGGATACAAACATCAATAAGCTCAAACAACTGGACCAGATGGGAAGGGACATATCCAACATTGTAAGGAAGTTAACTTATGAGCTATTGTCTTTGAAAATTAAAGAAGGTTGATTGGAGCTTTTCGTCCATATCTATAAAGAAAGGAGAGAGATATTTATCACCTTCCTCTGGTCTCCTACCATTTCCCTGGACTGTATATCATGCCCTCTCATGGAAGAGATAGACTGTCCCTGTTCCATTTTTGGAGTGATGTGTTCCATAGAAACCCAATAATTGTCTTTTTGTCACCATGAATAACATCTGAAGGCAGAATACTGTGGTTGTGGAATCACCTGAAGCAAAGTCTGTGTCCTTGTTTATGTTTACCCTGGTGTCCACCATCTGAGCAATATTACCTATCTATCTGCTGAGGTCAAACAAGGTACAGTAAGTCCCCTTCATATGAACCTTCAAGTTGCGAACTTTCAATGATGCGAATGTGCATTCCATCAACGTCATGTGTGAGTGAAATTGCAGCTCGCCCTCTATGTCCTGTTGCTGACGATCCTTCAGCTCTACCATCTCCCACTTCCTCTCCCTCCTCTAGTCAGTAACTCTTCTTGCCCATTCACTCGAGGCCAGCCCCTGTATGCCAGCTGTTGTACTGGACTACTGTACTTTTCAAGGTACTATACTGTAAGATTAAACTTGTTTTCTTTATTTTTTGTGTTTGTTTGGTTTTTATATATTATTGTGTGAAAAGTATTATAAACTTTTCACACAATAAAAAAAGTATTATTAAAGTATATTACAGTACAGTACTATATAGCTGATTGTGTTAGTTGGGTACCTAGGCTAACTTTATTGGACTCAAGAACAGATTGGACTTACAAACGCACTCTCAGAATGGAACTTGTTTGTATGTAGGAGACTTAACTGTACTCTAAAGTAGGAGGATCACTTTGGTACTTACTATCTCCTCTCACAGTCTCTTTGTTTTCCTGGCTCTTGGATGCATAGAGAATCAGCTAAGCATGTATGTTCATGTGTAACTTTATATAGCTGACTAGAATTGGACCAGTTGTTCCTATAGTGGTATCATTGAGAAGACCCACAGAGCAGCAGTTACATAAGTCAGGAAAATTTCATATTGGTCCTTCTAATTCTTTTTGGTGGTTCCATTACTATAATGGCTTACAACACGGATTTAGTGGGCTACAGAAGAGAAGATAGCTAACATGTTTAAATGGCTTTGTAAGACCAGATGGTTTTCTCTATATGTGTCACTTCATACAGGCATTTACAAGAATAATATGAAGATCAAATTCATGAATAAGTTGTGCGTGTGTTTCCAGAGGATGGTAACCAAATACTTAAGCTATGTAGTCCTGAGTAGACCAACAGTCTTACCCAAATAGGCCATTAGTAACACCTCTTTCTACCCCCTGCCTCTTCCCAAAATGAATAAAGATATATGTTAGTCATTTTAAGGGATGTATAGTGTATAGCTGTGGTTCTCAACTAGGGTGATTTTTCCTGCAAGAGACATGTGCAACATCTGGAGATATTTTGGTTGTCACAATTGGCGGTGGTAGACGATGTTATCAGTACCTGGTAAGTAGAGGCCAAGGATACTACTGAACATACTACAGTGCCCATGATAGTGCCCAAAAGAAATTATCTGATCCAAAATGTCAACAGTCCAACACTGAGTAATTCTACCTTATCTTTAGAAATAGTATTAGAAGAAAACACATTTAATAGATTGGGGCATCAACAATTTATCATTAGGATGAGTAACTATAATATTCTATTAGTTTCATCACAACTTTAGAGGTGGGATGTTTTATCAGTCTACCATACTATCAGTTAGGTGTCAAGTGTTTTAAGTAGTGCTCCATTGATTCAATTATTATTATTATTATTTTTCAAAGGTTTCCCAATGTATAATTGGAAGCAGCTCTCTCTTTACAGTGTCCAGTTAATTAGAGTTATAGTTTTCATTTCACAGTGGAACTATCTGAAACTTGCTCCACTTTATGGTAATTTAATTTTGAAAGGACCTGCTGCATAATAAGAATATTTAAGTCATAACTTTTCTTTCAGTGAAATGATTTTTCTCAATTAGGGCTTAGTAATAGGCTGGCAGTAATTGCTCAGAAGCAATCCAAAGATCCAGGAATCTCAGAAAACACAAAATAGATTAATTAAAAATAAAATCATACCAAATGACACTTTTCTTAAACTGCTAAAAACTGTAGGTTAAAAGAAATCTCAAAAACAACCCAAGATAAAAAGTCATATCATGTGCAGAAGATCAAAGGAAAAACTAACAGTTGACTTAGAAACAATGGACCAAAGAAAATGGCCAGCACCTTCAAAATGCTGAAAGAAAAAAGAAAAACGAAAACTATTGATGCAGAGTTCTCTAGTCAGTGACTATATACTTCAAAATGAAAATGAAGAAAAAGGAATTTTGAGATAAATGAAATTTTATGCTAACTGCACAAGTTGAATTTCAAACATAAGATCATAAGTTGATTGAGAATGAGATAATGGAAAAGATAAAATGCACAACACAAATTATAAAAAAGCTGGAGTGGCTGTATTGATATCAGACAAAAATAGAATATGAGGCAAAGAGTATAATGAATGATAAAGAGGAACATAAAATTCTCATAAAAGATCAATTCATCAAAAAGGCGTAACAATCCTAAATGTATATAGATTGGACAACAGCATTTCAAAAAAAAATAAATTAAAGCAGAAATTGACAGAACTAAATGGGGAAAGAGATTCCAGACATTTATAGATGGAAGTTTAAAATCTTCTCTTTCAAAAAATCAGGAAGGAGAGAAATTTGAATACTATCTATCCACTTAACCTAGTTGACATTTAGAGTCTTCCCTCGACAAATTTCAAATGCTTGAAGTCATACAGAGTATGCTCTCTAACCACAATGAATGAAATTAGTAAACAGTAACATGAGCTACCTAGAAAATCCCCAAAGGATTTAAATCGAACAACAGCCCTCTCATTAACTCATGGATTACAGAAGAAAACACAAAGGAAATTAAAAGATACTCATAACTGAATGCTTATGAAAGTAAAACTGAATTTTGTGGGAGAAGCTAAAGAAGTACCTACATTTATTTCTTTTTATGTTTATATGAGAAATAAAGCATCAGTATCTTCCCAAGGGTAGGCATCACTGTAACAGTTTGCCAAACATCCACGAGCACATCACATTGTACTTGGGTTTGTCCATGATTTTGATGACCTGTCACTGATGAGCTCAGGAGAGTAAAGTTATATAACAGGCTTGTTAATTAAAGGCAAACTGATTTTGGTTTTATTCACAGAGTAATACAATAAACAAAGCATTAGCAATGTCCAGGGCTACAAACAAAGTGCCTGTTATTACAGCAACACTATTCTGATATCCAGCTGTAAATGCACAATAGTGACTGCTTTCTTATCAAAAATTTTATAGGGCTTCCCTGGTGGCACAGTGGTTGAGAGTCCGCCTATCGATGCAGGGGACACAGGTTCGTGCCCCGGTCCGGGAAGATCCCACATGCCGCGGAGCGGCTGGACCCGTGAGCCATGGACGCTGAGCCCGCGTCCGGAGCCTGTGCTCCGCAACGGGAGAGGCCACAACAGTGAGAGGCCCGCGTACCACACAAAAAAACCCAAAAACTTTTATAGCCCTCAGTAGTTCTTTCAGTGGCCAGACAGCTTTGGCAGCTGGAGACATCATAGCATAGAGCCTCTCCTATACTGAATCTTGTATATGAAGACATATTAGTTTACTAGAACTGCCATAACAGAAAAGCACAAACCTGTTGGTTTAAATAGCAGAAATTTATTTTCTCACAGTTCTAGAAGCTTGAGTTCTAGACGTTCAAGATCCAGATGTTACCAGGGTTGGTTTCTTTAGAAGGTTGTGAGGAAGAATATGTTCCATGCCTCTCCCCTAGCTGCTGGTGAGTTGGTGGCAATCCTGGATGTTCCCCGGCTTGTAGAAGTATCATGCATTCATTTTCACATGGTTTCTCCCTGTGTATCTGTGTCCAAATATCCGCCTTTTAAAATGACCCGAGTCATATTGGATTTAGCTACCCACAGCCCACAATGAATGATCTCATTTTAACTTGATTACTTCTGAAAGACTCTATCTGCAAATAAAATCTCATTCTGAGGTATTGGGGGTTAGACCTTCAATGTACAATTTACACAATTCAACCCATTGTAAGGTTTATTACATTCTCTTCTTCTGGGATGAGATATTGTTAGAACTTTACAATATTAGCAAGCTTTTTGAGTACAGACCATTTGATGTTATGAATTTTCCAACTTTCATAGTAGACAAAAGCAGAGCCTGTAATGTCTGTAGCCAAGCAACATGTCTATGCAATCTTGCACCTACAGTATTTATATAATTTTACAGCTTAACAAAAGAAGAGCAAGGACAAACCAGACACAAAATAAACTGAAAGCCATGTCAGCTCCAAGGTCTAGCTAGTTCAGGAATGTTCTGAGCACCACTCGCTCCTCTGGGAGGAAGCGCAGAGATCTGTTCCCTGACCTGGTTCTTGTCTCTACCTCATTCGTCCTATTAATTCTCAAAAGCCCAAGAGTTGGCTTATTTAATTTTTGCTCCATGGGAGAAGACAAATACATTCTGGGATTTTGTATCAGACCATCTGCTTGGTTGTGCTTCGAGTCCTCATATTTATGAGCTCTGCTAGTCTCGTTGATCTTATTATTTCCCCAACCATCAGCTGTAGAGTACATATACTCTTGCGGGACTTTTCTGAGCTCCAGTTTGTCTGGCCTCCTTTTCTCTGCTACCATTCTCACTACCTAGGGTTTTCATCTGGTAGAAAATCCACCTTTTTTTTCAATGATCTGCACATTTTAGGAACATTATTTGCTTTAAGTTTCTTATGCTCTTTCAACTGCCTCTTGTTTGGGAGTTTGGGTGACTGACAGACTACTCTGCTGCTGCCTCATTACCCTTAGGGTCTGGAGCAAAGCTGTCTGAGGCTTTGATGGTCCTCGTCTACCACACCCTGTGGCTGCCATACTTCCTCTGGGGCTACCAGCCATCACACCTATGTTGCTCTCTACAAGGCTTAGAATGGATGTCTCAGTGGCCCTTCTGGAAAATGCTGAGTTGGGACACTTCACAGCTATTATACTCACTTGGAAACCTGCAGAACTCAGTCACCAGCATTTCCTGTGACCTGCCACTGTCCCTAGAAGGGATATTTTCCACTATGATGTGGTGTATGTGGGTTGGACAGACACTATTTTCAAAAACAATAGCATTGATACAATAGAAGTACATCCTTTTATAGCCATTACCCATCTTTTATAGGAGTTATAGATATGCAGTATGTTATGGACTGAATGTTTTTCCTCCAAAAAAATGTGTTGAAATACTAACACCCAATGTGATGGAATTAGGAGATGAGGGCCTTTGGGAAGTGATTATGTCATGAGAATGGAGTCCTCCTGAATGGGATTAGTGCTCTCACAAAAGAGACCCAGAGAGTTCTTTCATTTTTTTCACCATGTGAGGACAGAATAAGAAGATGTTTGTCTAAGAACCAGGAAGCAAGTTTTCACCAGATACCAAGTCAGGTGGCACATTGATCTTGGACTTCCCAGCCTCCAGAGCTGTGAGAAATAAATATTTGTTGTTTAAGCCACTCAGTCTATGGTATTTCTGTTATATTTGCCCAAGGGCCTAAGTCACACCACTAATGCCATATGTGCAAATATAAAGTGAGGTTTACTGGGAAAAAAATGTACTAGCAGAGAGGTAATAAAACCTCTAATTTATCAAATCTATATTTTACTTATATAAACTGCACAGCTTATTCCAGACACAGGTAGGCTGCATTAAAGTCAACTTTTCAGTTAAGAGGAATCCTTCCTTGTAATTCTCACTATATGTTTAGGGGCAGTGGATGAGAAACCTCTGTGTGACTGTGTAACAACAGAAGCTCTCTAGTCGAGGAGGGGAACTTCTGAGAAAGAGGAGCTTCTAGAATTTGCAGTTAGAATCAGCCTTTTCTTCTACTAAGCTAACTTGGACCAGCCGAGCCAACTTTCTACTAAATTACTAAAAGTTTTTCTTGTGTGTGGAAAATGGGGTGGGGAATGAGCCTCTTTGACATTCAGATCTGTCTCTTCTTACAAAGCTATAGAACTAAAATATATTAAAAAGAATAACAGTTTTTAGCAATGTTTATCCATTATACATCTTTAAGGAAGAAATCTCTGTATCACCACTAATATATTGATGACTAGCTCCTTCTTCAAGTTACTTGAGCAGTTTTACTTGACTGCATGCTAAGCAGTTTTGCCTCCAGAACCGTGGAATATCACAGTTGAGTTTAACTTAACTGGATATTGACACCTTTTTGTTATAATAGTCTAATTGTCTAAAAAGCTGCATTAGAAGAGGCAAGTGGGCTTTGAAGATACGGAAGATAAAGAGTTTCTAAGGGTCCTTTTGTCACTTTAAATTGTCCTGAAGAATCAGGGTAAGAAAAGGAGTTTTTAAAGGTATATTGGAGCCATTAAGAGAATTTAGAACATTTTTGAAATATCTAGTCCTTTAGAGTAATTCATAGTCCTTCATGTTACATAAGCATATTCATCAGTTAACCAAGGCACATATTTTATATTAATCCACAAGTCAGATTTTTCAGGAGCTCCTTTTATATTTCCCCAATCCAATACTTTTTTATCATTTGAAGTATGCGTGTTATTTATTTACCTACTTAAAAAGATAAACTGTTTTTATCGTAAGCCGTTTAGTGATAGCAGCAGTGCTTTTTTATTTTGAAAAATTGTCACATATTATACCAAATACAGAAGCATTTGCATGTGCAGAACTAAAACTATTCCCTGCAAAAGAGGCTAAAGTTAGAGTAAGGCTGTGTAATGTCAAAGCTCTAAATTAAGCATGACATCTTGCTATTGACTCATCTGTCTCTTCTTCTAATTACAGATATTTATATACTAATGACCATAAAATAAAATCTCGAGCTATGCACTAGAAATGCCTTCTCGGGAATCTTTCTCCTCCTAACATGAATAGTTATTTTCTATATGTCTTCTTGTGTTTTTAAATACTACTGTTCCATCTAAAGAAGCTCTTGTATTGGATTTTCATTAAATTGTAACCAGTAATACATAATGAAAGGCTTTCTCCCATTTATCCTCATCTATTTTCATATTCAGGACTATTTCCCTCCTGCTCATATATTTATGTTTCAATGTACTTTGCATCTCCCTCAGGCTCCATAAATCATCTATGCCAGTTCTTCTGTGGTTACTGTGTTATGTAACATTACTTTAGAGCAGCCAGGTCTCTCCCCAGGTGAGGCTATTTTTTTTTTCTCCTGGGAAAACTTGAATATATTTTCCTTGTTCAGTGACTGATTTTTATTTTATCTCTGTGCATAGCTCTAGCCCTGACACTGAATTTTAGCTGCTTTCTTGCATCACATCTAGAAATTAAATAAAACACTCAGAGAGCACTGTACAGATTTAAGAGATTTTGATGCTCTTAATCTCACTAACATGTAGATTTTTCATTTCATGAATGATCCAATTTTTTCCAAAATCTATTCATTACAGTAAGCCAACATATTTCTACAAATGTCCCATTTTTTTAAACATTGGATAATTAGTGGACTAGAGGAATGTGAATAAAAGTTATTTAGCATCACATCTTTTAACGAAGAGCTTATGGTCTCCTAGTCCTAACATTAGTGGAAAATTAAAAAGACACAACATCAGTTTGGAGCTTCAGATATGGTCTTTGTTCAGAGCAACCCCAGATGGTCTACTTCTGGTCCCCTCAGTGACATCACCAGTTCCTTGGAAAGATGTGAGACAGCGTTTCATAGCTGAGTGTGTTTACTGTCAAAGGAAATTATAACCCAATGGTTACCCCAAGAAGGCTAGTTTCCTGAGAAATGAATTATAATGTTCATACCTCCAGGGTGACCCTTAGAATGACCTTTGGCCTAAGACTATAGAACAGAGAAAAATTCAACTTTACGTGTTGAGCCATACCATTTTTTACTTTATAATATTGTTTTTCATTAGGTTATGTGCTGCAAGGACTAGAGACAGATTTTTAAACACATTCAGTAAATATGTTTTAGGAAATAATTATAACTGAGAATATCATACCATTGTTATGGGCCATATCCTTCATTTCATAAAGGTCTTATTTACTAAAAGACTTTAAAAATTCTATCCTAACATACAACTGTCTCTGAATTCTAGACACTCTTAGTAATTGTGCAATCTTTATTCTGTAGTATCAAATTATATATAAAATATTTTAACACCAATGGCAAGAGAAATAGCACATTTTTGTTGTTGCTGTTAGGAGTCTGTAGAGTTTGGGGAATTCCTAGGCTCATATGCTTTTTGTCTGGTTACCTTCCATGGTGTTTTGACAAGCTCCATACTTGTTAGCACTATCAACAGAGTATAGAGAGAAATGGGACAACCCTCAAATTCATCAACTTTCTATTTTCCTCTATTGGTCAAACATTTCTAAAGAAATAGGCTAAGATGATGACTTAAATAAGTAGCAGGACTGTACTTACCTTGCACATAAGGGAACCATGTAGAAGAAGCCTGGCATGATACACAGGAATGACAATGAGTGTCCAAGTGAGGGGTTGACAGTACACATGGAGAGGAGAAATTTATTCAGGATACATTTAAGGAGCCAAACATGAAAGATTGCTTGGGTATTTGAAGTAAGAAAGAGGGTTAAATTCCAAATTTCTAGCACTGGTTGATATATAAATAAAAATAACATTTACATAGACCGAGGCCAGAGATGGAAACTCTGGGTTGGATAGTGGGAGAAAGTAAAGATTAATTCATTTAATTTTGGATTTGAGTTTGGTATATGCATTGGATATCTTGATATCTTCCCTTTCTTAAATTATTCTCAATAGCTAGAAATGAAGGAAAAGTCATTGAATACTATTCAATTGACCTTTTGACCTAAACCCTGACTGACTTTTCCAGGTGACATGAAAAATATTTCCAGAAAATATGTCAACAAAATAATTGAATGTCTTTCTTAACCACAATTATCATGGCTTCTAGGATCATTCCATTTACAAGAAGATGCTAAAATCATTGTTAATTTGCCTGCACTTTGAAGGTTATTTCCACATAGGTTGTTGCCAGAAATAAAAGCTTTTCTTTTATGAAATGATACAACTCAGAATTCGAAGGAAGACAGGAAAATATGGAAAGAAAGTAGGGCTGTCTTTTTTCTACATCCACTTCAGCCTTTCTTTTTCATCACATATACAGAAACACAATGCTTTCCTCTTTCCAGATAAGTATGGCTTTGGCTTTCATATATTGAATCTACAGTTAGTAAAAAGGAGTAGCAATAAACTACAATGAGCAGGTTTGAAAATTTCCTGTCTTAAATATTTCCATTGTTTTGGACCATAATTGTAAGTGATAGAACAGAGGCTGTTAACTAAAGATTGTAAGCATTGGTTTTGAACGTAACCTCAAATAATTGGTTGACTTTCATTTTCTTTTGCTTGTGTCTGCATGTATGCTCACATGCGTGCGTGTGTGTGTGTATATGTGTGAATGTGCATGCTTTTATGTGTCCATTGTAAGCAATATGTTTTTCATGACTAGAAAAAAGATTGAAATAATACTTTAAATATAATCTTGAGAGTTTTTATTCTCGCTTATGAAAGTCCCACACTATTGTGTTTCGTAGGAAGCCTCTAGAAACTCTCAACTGGTCCCCACGAGTTAGTGGTGGAGCATCACCTGGCCCAGGGAAGCTCTCCACCAGGTCTCACTCTTGTGAGAACTAGTAGCATCAACATTACCTGTAAGCTTGTTAGAAATGCAGACTCCCTAGCCCCACCCCCGAAATATGGAATCAGAAACTGTATTTCAACAAGATTCCCAACTACTATGAATGCACAGTAAATTCTGAGAATTCTACTCTACATCAAGGTTCTGTGTGAATTGGAACACTCTGTAGGACAAATACCATGAGAAACTAAACACTGATGCCTTTGGCATTAATTTTTTGAATACCTGGCCAAATGAGATAAAATAAAGAGGCCTGGAGTCAGAAAGAGCTGTTTCACAGTTGAAGCTGAGACATGTGTTCATCCATACACTGCTGCATTCACCAGCTTGACAATAGTGCTTTTTCTGTCATTCAGCCTAGGCTTCTCCTTCCAGTCCATTCCCTGAATACTCTTATGCATCTTCAGGTGCTGTTCACAATGCCGTGTGACATTTTTATAGCAGTTAACTATCTATGCCAAGAAGTCTAGTAAAGGAAATGACACCAGTGATTAAAAATAATGGTTATAATTAAGTCTTAGTTGTCTTCAAGCACAATTTGAGTTATTTTTAATCAATGTTTCACATAAAGAAGACATAATGATTATCCACATCCTGGGAGAAAGGGAGACTGTGAATAATTGATACACATGACTAATTATTGTCCACTGATGTTGCTACATTCTATATAGCCAGGCATTAGATTGTTAGCACTTGAAAACACTGACCATTCTAAATTTTACTTCTTGACTCTGTCCATTCCTGAGTATAGATGTTAGCCAGAAATGGAATAATTCAAATTTGGTGACAAAGAAGAAATGGTACAAAAGGAAAAGGACAATTCACACAAATTCTATAGCCAGCCTCTAACTAAGTTCAGGGTTTGCTTTGTAAGCATGTATGCATTCATCCATTTCTAAGAATTATGCATTGTTCAACTGTTTTTGGTGCTGTATTCAGAGCTGGGGAGCAAGTAGAATCAAGTACACTGACTTAGAGCATGCATGCTCAACAGGGGGGATGAGGCACCCAAGAGAGCAAAAACTGGTTCTTTAGGAGAAAAAAGAAGTTTTACTCTTTTTTTTAAAGTATAAAGCACAGGTATACATATAATACATAAACAGACATATACGTGTTATCTGTGGTATTAAATTATCATGTGGGGTGATTAGAAAAAGTAAATGTCTAGAAAGGCACCATAGGGGGGTGATAACAAAAAAAGAAAGTTGAGAAATGCTGACTTGAAGGAAAGTGAAACCTAGTAGTAGCAGTTGCAACTCCAGTATTTCTATATTGAGGGGAAGGGAACTTCAGAATGATAGTCTGGTTGGAAATGGGACAGGATTAGGGGGTGGTTGTAGAAAAGAGGCAACTTTGCTTGAAGTTTTCTTCCATTTGCATACTGTGGTAGCCAGAATTCTAAGATGGAATCCCAAGATTCCTGACACCTAGCATACGTGGCCGGTGTAGTCCAATCCCCTTGAGTGTAGGCAGGATCTGTGAGTATGATGGATATTAATTTCATGGCAAGGGTGAAGTCATTTTGCAAATGAAATTAAGGTTCCAAATTAGCTGACTTTGAGTCGATCCAAAGAGGGATTTTGCTCAATGGACTTGCCCTAATTAGGTGAGGTCCTTAAAAGAGGGCGAAGCATCAGAAATATTCTCCTGGTCACCTTGAAGAAAGCAAACAACCATTTTGTGAACTGCCTATAAAAAGAGATGACTTCAGGGGCTGAGGGCTCCAGTCCTATAACAGCAAAAAAAGGAATTCTGCCAACATCCACATAAACTTGGGAGAGGACTGTGAGCTTCAGATGAGAATGGCAGCCCTGGGTGACACCTAGACTGCAGTCTTTTAAGACCAGAAAGAAGCAGCTAAACTGCACCTGGACTCTGGACCCAAGGAAACTGTGAGAAAATAAGTAGGTGTCTTTACGCTGCTAAATTTGAAACAATTTGTCACACAGCTGTAGAAAACTAATACACACTACAAGTACACTATTTTTATTTAGATTTGTGTTATTTGTTACAGATTTAGAGGGTGATATTAATACTAAAATCTACCTGCCACATCTGTGCTCCCACTAGCAGCAGAGTAGTTTTATAGAAAAAAAAAACTTGATGAGAGGTGAAGTTCTAAAGTTAATCATCATTTTTAAGTATTGTCTAGGATGAACATTCTTTTTATGGTGATTTCAAATGGAGTTTTTAATTGTCAAAATTCACATAGTACTTAAAATTTAAAACTATGTTCCAATACACACCAATTGATCTGTCTTTCCACCTAAGGTAGGTATTTTAATTAAACTTGGGAGTGGGAAACAGTAGCATCTCTACAACCAAGCAGACTAACCCAAGATGAAATGGTGCTTCAGTCATGGATCAAAACTTAGGACATAGTTCTTTCTCAAACACTTTCCCACTCTAGCTCATTCTAGCGATGTTCTATCTATTCGTTTAAAATCTAAACTTCATCTGATTTATGATATTGCTTACCAGAAAATTTCACATTAGGAGAAGTGAAGAAGAAAAAAAAATTTATTGTAAAGGCAGATAAATATGCATGACTGGAATAAATAGATACAGCTATGTTTAGTACTTTTATTTTAATGATAAATGTTAATTCTCTTAAAATGGCTCTAGTTATGATATGCTTTATGTTTCAACTTAAAACTGACACATCCTATAGTAGTGGCTCCTTTACAAGGTAAAAAATTGAGTATTCAATTTTAGATCTGATTATTGATTATTGATTAAGAAGTTCTATGCTGGGGAGATTCTCTGTCAGTAAAAGTTACAAAGAAATAAGAAAATATTTCAACCCTCTGTGATGTAGAAAAAAGCCCCATATTCTGTATACTGAAGGAATCCACATACTTGTCAATATTTAATAAATTTCTTTACCAAACATTATAATTACTTCTTTTTCTCAAAAATTGTATCTGTGTCCCTACATCCTCAATTCCTAAATCTCACATTACATTTCACACAGTTTACACTCACTTTTCAAGTCTGAAAAATGCTTCTATTTCTGTGAGAAGTTAACTCTGAAGAACTGAAAAAAGATACTTATATAAGCTGAGTGCATGGTAACTTTTAAGCTGTTTATAACTCACACATAGCAATGCTACTTGTAGCACCTCTAGGAATCTCTTCTGTACAGATGCCTGGGGTATACTGAACTACTACAGTACATACTGTGTCCCTTTGAAAGATTTTCTGAGTCATCCAGGATAAGCAGGTTCTACATTAACAACTTTGATAAGTGCCAATGTAGAGGCATTTGAAGGCAAAAAAATCTTGTTCTATCATGTCTCCATAAGGGTCCACAGAATGTTGAACTATAAGATCACAGACTGGAAAATTAGGATAAAAATCTCTGTCATTCTTGGTCTTCAATTCATGAAACTGTATTGTATTTCCCCCTTCAGTTTACCCAAGCAGCTAGTTTCTGGCAAATTCCCAGTCATCATCTCTCCAAGTATTTATTCTTGTTGGGGGGCCTTTTTGCCTGGTCATCAAATGGTGACTCCCAAACTGTTCTCATGAAATTGACTTTCAATACTTGTAATAGGCTGAATAATTGCCCCCCAAAGATGTCTGTATCCTAATCCTTGGAATCTGTGAATGTTACCTTATATGGCAAACAAACAAACAAAAAATCTTTGCAGTTGGGATTAAGATAAGAATTTGGAGATGAGAAAATTATCTAGGTGGGCACAATGTAAGCTCAAGGATCCTTATAAGACATAGTCAGGAAATCACTGAAAAAGGTAATGTGGTAACAGAAGCAGAGATTAAAGTGATATAGCCAGGAGCAATGCTAGCAGCCTCTAGAATCCAAGAAGCAAGGAACTATTCATTTTGATTCTAGCCCAGGGAGGCCCATATCAGACAACTTATCTATAAGACTGTAAAAGAACAAATTTGTGTTGTTTTAAACCACTAAGTTCATGGTAATTTGTTACATCAGTAATTGGAAACTAACAATATTTTTCTTCCTAGACATGTATTTGAGGAGGGCAAATGTAATAATTTTAAGGGAAAGAAGTATGAAGCATTTAAATCTCTTGTGAGGCTAAACCTGCCATATATCAAAGCTCATGAACTTTAAGAAGTAATTCACATAATTTTCCAATGTAATCCTATGTAGTAGCTGCTATTTTAATATGCATATTCACATACTTAGGCAATAACAGAAAGACATTCGACCTCAGACAATGTGGCTTCAGAACTGATATTCTTAAGTTAACAACTGACACTATGCTGTCTATATGAAACTATACCTATCTTCATCAAAATCTTCTCCTAAAATCTTAACAGGAATTCTATTAAAAAATCAGTTGTCGCCTGCCAATGCAGGGGACACGGGTACCGCAAAAAAAAAAAAAAAAAAAAATCAGTTGTACATTACTTGAAATAACTAATGTACAGAATGAATAATATAATGGAAGCAACACAATTCAGCAAAGAATGTAAAATATGTGCATATGATGCCCTGCTGTCACACAAAGCAAAAAGCTCTGCGCAGAACTTAGCCTTCCATGCGACACACTGATGACTATCTAGGACTGATGTGGCCAGGAGCCAAGTTTCTTCATTCTTTGATTCTGCAATCATTTCTCATGGACCCTCTACATGCTTCTTCACACTATGCAGGTCCATTACACAATATTCATTTAACAAATATCGACCGAACACTCCATGTAACAGCGTCAGAAACTCTAATAATAAATACATATTCTCGAATGTGGTTTTTTTTTTTGCGGTACGCTGGCCTCTCGCTGTTGTGCCCTCTCCTGTTGCGGAGCACAGGCTCCGGACGCGCAGGCTCAGCGGCCATGGCTCACGGGCCCAGCCGCTCCGCGGCATGTGGGATCTTCCCGGACCGGGGCACGAACCCGTGTCCCCTGCATCGGCAGGCGGACTCTCAACCACTGCGCCACCAGGGAAGCCCTCGAATGTGTTTTTATTACAACTGTGGTAAGGGTTACAAACATGCCCACAAAATATCATCCTTGTATCCAGAGGTGATAATTGCAGAAATTATTTATTGTGCAAAGATAGTCTTAAGAGCTTAGAATTTATCTTTTTACTATGCACACCATATCAATTATATTTGCATTGCTTTAGGCATATCTTGAGATATGTTAAAATAATTATAAATATAATTTGTCTCAAATACAAGGGCACTCTACAAAGTTGCCCCTGCTTTCTAATGTTATTAGAAATCCATACTAAATGTGAGAAGCTAATCCTGAGGTTAAGAAAATACTAGCTGGTTAAAAATAGTGACAGGGCTTCCCTGGTGGCGCAGTGATTGAGAGTCCTCCTGCCAATGCAGGGGACACTGGTTCGTGCCCCGGTCCGGGAGGGTCCCACATGCTGCGGAGCGGCTGGGCCCGTGGGCCACGGCTGCTGAGCCTGCGCGTCTGGAGCCTGTGCTCCGCAGCGGGAGAGGCCGCGACGGTGAGAGGCCCGCGCAAAAAAAAAAAAAAAAAAAAAATAGTGACAAAAAAAGTTCTATCATTACTGTTACAACTCCCTTCTCTACATATCTACTATTTAATTACTGAAAGTCTTGCCATTTCACTCCCTGGCCCCATTTCTCCCCAGCTATCTATCTAAATCTCTAAATTCCATACAAGCTTTTAATATACTCTGATTGATACAACAAAAGTGGCTTGTTTCACCACCAGAGGCATTTTTGTCTCTGGTATTAGAATGCCAACATGTAAACATTCCACTATGACTGGAATTTCAGGCCATCTGGGTTATTTTTTAAATGCTTCTGGTTCTCAGCTCACCAACTTAATCATTTCTGCTTGTGCTACTTACAGTTAATGACCTAGTCATATACCAGAATTTATTTCTGTCCTTATTATACATCATTTAGCAGAGAAAATTCCAGTAAAGTGGGCAAAGTCCGAAATGACAGGTGGAGTATGATTTCATAGGCCTCTTGAAATTTATGTGAGCAATATTAACATTTCCTGGCTGCACACTGTCCAGAAGATTATCTTTACTGAGAAAGAGCATTTTCTTCTGTCGTTGATTTTTGTTACTCAATTGTTCTCCAGCTGCAGTATTAGGATTTAAAAGCATAAATATCCTAGCTAGAAGAAGCCTGTTTGCTCTTGTTGGGGTTTTAAAATTTGAGAGTTTATGTCTTTGTTTACTAAAAATATAAGTTGTAGTTTCAATAGATGTTATTATTACCATGCTATTAAAGTTGTCAGACAACATCCTTATTAATTTATTTTTATTCCCTCCAATTTATTCTCTCCTATTTTGTAGCAGATCGCTCTGTCCTTAGTAAAGTATTTAGTGGGTTCTGCTATATTTATCATGATTACAGAAACAGTAAATACAATAATGACTATAAAAAAGTTAAAGTCAGTCCATGGTGGCTAATATTATGGGCCCTGGTTATAAACACCAAAAATCAATTTAGCTGAGAGAGAAAAGCTTGAATTTAAAGCAAGCTGCCTCTATGGGCTTTCTCCCAATTAATGAAGCTCAGTGCATCTTCAAAAGAAAATAAAGGAGTATGGATTAGGAAAATATTAAGTGCTCCAGATATCTTTTGTAAAAATAAATTTAATTTTTCTTTCTTAGCTAAAAAGCTATTTTATCTCAGATATATCAAACAGCAGACCAAAATGAATATTTCAATTTATTTTGGCAACATTTCCTTGTAATTATTTTGAAATGAGGAACTTGACTTCAAATTATTTTCTGACTACTAAGTAGGACACTGTCTGTTTTTAATGAGAAAATTTACAGTAGATTAACCGTGTAAGTTGTCATAGGCTCATAGTGCTAAAGATTGCTTTCTACGGAATGATTTCTCAAATGCTTTGGTATTACTGCACTGAATGTTAGCACTCAAATGTAATGCTATAAAAGAAAACAGCTTTCAAAAGCTGTTTATATACCTAAAGGATAAAAAACCATGATAAAGGGGCTTCCCTGGTGGTGCAGTGGTTGACAGTCCGCCTGCCGATGCAGGGGATGCGGGTTCGTGCCCCAGTCCGGGAAGATCCCACATACCGTGGAGCGGCTGGGCCCGTGAGCCATGGCCGCTGAGCCTGCGCGTCCGGAGCCTGTGCTCCGCAATGGGAGAGGCCACAACAGCGAGAGGCCCGCGTACCGCAAAAAAAAAAACAAAAAATAACCATCATAAAATTTTATCTGGCAAACTACCATGTGGAACTATAAGTTAAAGAGATATATTTCTCATGTTATGCAGTATTTGGGGAGAGTTTCCTTACTGCATGGTTTTGTGAATATAGATGTGTTACATGAATGAATCCTGGAAAGGGACTATATTTTCTGTTTTTTTCCTAGTAGTTGTCTTCTATAATTTATACATTGCTCTCTGTTGGATATGGGATTAAACAACCTATGCACAACTTGAGTGGACCTTAAGTCTCACATATGCTAGCAGAAGACAAGAGACTGCTGAGTCAGAGATGAAGGGTTTTATTATTCACAGCATAGCAAGCAGCATGACCATCAGCCTATCTGCATCACTTCTCTTTGCCCCCGAGTCTCATGGGGGCAACATGAGGTAGCCCAGCAGCCCACAGATGCAGCACTCATGCTGCATATATAGTGGGTTTCTTCACAGTTTAGGAACACAAACCTTGGGGGATCTACTGGTTTTATATCAAGCAATAAGCAAACCTATTCTTTGTCCCATAATACCTCACCCCTCAAGGTTTCATGCTGTAAACACAACCCTGAGAAATAACAGGTAAAGAGTTGTCATGGGGCTTCCCTGGTGGCACAGAGGTTGAGAGTCTGCCTGCCGATGCAGGGGACGCAGGTTCGTGCCCCGGTCCAGGAAGATCCCACATGCCGCGGAGCGGCTAGGCCCGTGAGCCATGGACGCTGAGCCTGCGCGTCCGGAGCCTGTGCTCCGCAACGGGAGAGGTCACAACAGTGAGAGGCCCGCGTACCACAAAAAAAAAAAAAAAAAAAAGAGTTGTCATGGCCTTTTATTCTTGGCAAACTCAGCAAGACACAGGAAAACAAAAAGCCCACAGTGAATTTCCAACACTCATATACGCGTCTCTCCACCACATAATAGAGACAATTGATGACTTAACTTTTCATACAGCTGTAGTATACTTTGGAAGAAATTTTAGAGTACTAGTGATGTACAAGTGATGTATAACTACACATTTTTAGATGAATTTGTCCTGTTTTAGAAAAGATGGACTACTTGAATAAAACGGAAACAATCAAAATCCCCATTTTGTTCAAATACTGAAAATATAAAATTTTAATTATAAAATTTAATTATTTATTTAGCAAAGTAACTGTTAAACCATATGATATGGTTTCATACTAGTTCAAGATTTATAGGTAACTGAAAGATTATTAGCATGAAAACAAAGTATACAATTACTTCTCTCTTAATTTCTCAAAAAAAAAAAATGTCCCCTGGATGAATTTAAGGAGAAAATAGATAATCAAGTATCATAGTTAAGACACCTGTTTATCTGAATACCAGAAAGCTAGATGACATTATATGAGACTATAGTCACTATATTATTTTATAAGTAATAAAATATACTAGTTTTATAATTTGAATAAAAATTTAAAAGGTATTCATACAGTATATTCTAAGAAATAAAATATGACTTTTAAAATTATTTTCAACTTGAGGTAAAATACAGAAAAGTAGGTTTTATTCATTTTAATTTTGAAGAAGCTGAAGTTCAAATTATTTAAGTGCTCTGTCTAATTTCTAGGGCAGAACAGTTGCTTGCAGAGACAACAATTTTAAAATTGATTCTTTGAAAGTTTCTAAGATATGGCAAATCACATTATTTCTTCTTCCTGGTTTGAAAATAAAAAGTGTATAAAATCAGAATAAATCACAATTATTACTGGTGTGTCATTTACCATATCAAATGATGTGTTAAAATCTACAGTCTTTCTACAACTGGATGGTAACTGTCATTTTATATGTATATGTCTTACCTTCACACTGAGTACATTAACTCCTTCGGAGTAAAAATCTTTCAAAGTACAATTATTTATTGAAACATTACTTTTGTTTTCTCCTTGTATTTTCTCCTTCTTCTTTAGTTTAAGCTGGTTGCTAGGGATAATAATTCCTTGCCTTGTGGGTTTGGGCCAGGCTTGAAACAGAAGCACCAGTGAATTAAGCTTCTAAATATTTTTTCTAACACCCTAAATATATTCAAGGGATGCTCACTAAGGACTGGAAGAGAGAGTGAAAGAATATTTGGAAACTAAGAAGGAAGTAGATTTTCCAAAAAGCTGTGAAGGTAGCAGTAGTCTATGGTCTCACTTCTATTTCTTAATGAGGTCTTTCCTGACCATCTTATTAAAATTGCTTACATTGTTTCCTCCTCTGTTTTTCCCGTATATATTATTACCTTCCAACATACTATATAATTTACTAATTTGCTCCATTTCTTATAATAGTCTGTCTTCTTCCCCTAAAAAGCAAGTTCTGTGAAAGCAGAACTTTGTTTTATTTATTGTTGTTTCCTATTTTACCTAACTTTAAGAGTAAAAGCCTACTTTTTTTTTTTTTTTCGGTATGTGGCCTCTCCCGTTGTGGAGCACAGGCTCTGGACGTGCAGGCTCAGGGACCATGGCTCACGGGCTTAGCTGCTCCGCGGCATGTGGGATCTTCCTGGACCGGGACACGAACCCGTGTCCTCTGCATTGGCAGGTGGACTCTCAACCACTGCGCCACCAGGGAAGCAGGCCTATTACACTTTTTAAAATGATGACTAGCAAGACAAAATAAAGAATAAGGACATCTAAAAATCTGGAGTTATCTAACTTGAGGGTAGGCCAGTAAAAGAAAGATAAATATAGCTCAGATACAAAATTTTAATTCAGCAAGTCTTATAGAGGTATATGAACTGTATCCAGTTATTTTATGAATCAATAAATAACTGAGTTTTAAATTAATTGGACTAATGGATGACATAGGTACAGTGTATGAATATTGTAACAGTTGACATTTACACTGATTAACAGGATAATTAAAGAATGTTGATAGTCACAGTGCATGAAAATGATTAACAATTCACTACTTAATCCCTTTTACGAAAAGAAGGAATACAGCAAAGCTGCTTTATTCAGAAGATAAAAAGAGAGAGAGGTCTATTTTTGTCAGACATATTTTTAAAAATCCATTTTGTAAGTAGTTTCTTTTTCTATGAATATGTATTTTTTTAAACAGAAGGAAAAAAGAATTTGAATTTCTTTAAAACTGTGCTAGATCAAGTTCTTAGAAACCTATAAACGGCCAGTCTAAATATTTTGTAGCCGCAAGGAATGAACTCATAAAAATGAAAGTGATCACCTGTTTATTGAAACTCATTTGTTAGTGTTTTCTTTTTAAAATACACCTGAATATCATGAAAGCTAAATAAGGTGATGATAACCTGCTTTTCACTGTTCTACTTCAGATTAGTCCAAAGAGAATAAAAACCTGTCAGAATTTAAAGGTATATCTTTATATCTTCATTCATCTCTAGTTATTTTTTTCAGTTAAATTCCTGTCTAGCACAGTGACAAAGGACAATTTTCTAAGTCCAACCTCTGTACTTCCTCTTCTATGTTTTCATATTCCTTACCTCAGGCAGGCATTTCAGAATAGTGAGAAAATACAAGATACTGGAGGGGGCTATGAATTCTAGTTCATTCATTCATTAACTCCATGTAGTAACCAGAGCAAGTTGGCAAACATTTCTGAGGACCAGTATTTTTTTTTCTTTTCTTTTTTTGGAGAAAGATGGATATAAAAAGAATTTGGCTAATTTTTTAACATTAAAAAATGCATATAAAGTTGAAAGTACATATTATGTATTCAATAAAAGATCATTCATGTTTCATTTCCCCAATCCCCAATCCCAGGAACTAACAATGCTCTCAGTTACCCTTGCTTTTTTTTTCTACTGGATCCAATAAACGCAATTAGTGTAAACTAGATGTTTATGATTCATTCTTCTCTAGGGGGTATTTTTATTTTAGTAACTCTAAAGGGATATGTTAAAAGAAAGAATTGAATGTCCTTTCATAGAATAGAGATGTTAGCAGATGATTTAGGAACGGGAACAATAATACTTAATCACATTATATAGACAATTGCCTTGTTCTATGCATAGATCAGGTAATAATATCTGTTGTATGTTTTCCCTTCTTATTTTAACTTATTCTAGTTTATTCCCTGAGTTTCATAAATTTTTTTTTGAAGGGTGAGATTGAATGGTGAGTAAATATATTTGGTAGAATTAAACACTATTAAGTAAATGTTAATTGAGTATCTACTATGTGCATGACATACTTATAGATGCTAGGAATATAAATATAAGGAAGAAATAGACACATACATTTTCCTTAGAGACATCTGTAACATGGAAAAATGGAAGAACAGTGGACTTAGGTAACTACAGCTGGATCTGCACCTTAGAGTTAATTTATTTTTGTGAGATTTAAAGCCCCCATCTATCAAATGACAAGATGGAACTGATAATTTTAAGTTTTCTCCAGTCTTAAGAAAGTATATATAGGCTATTTATACCAGAAGCCAATAAATCCAGTTAGAAGAAATCAGCTAAAATGTTTAGCCAATTGCCAAAGACAGAATGTGGGCTAGTATGAGAGTATAGAATTTCATGAGCTTCATACACAGGGGAATTCATACCTGTTCTCAGGCTCTTCTCTACAAACCTCTGAAGACACATGCAGAAAAGATAAGGGTCAAAGCCAGAGACTGGTGAAAGTTTCCTCTGTGGCTCAGGCCTCAGGGAAGACAACAGCAACTGCTGTAGAGATGGCATGAGGTCATGCAGACCTCTTCTCCCCAACTCCCTTGTGGAAAAAGGCTTTAAGCTAAAGTGGGGAGAGTGCTGAACCTCATTGCCAACAGGACACAGGTAACACACTGCAGCCAGAACTAGGCCATAGACCACTAAGAACCACATTCTGCTGGGAGGGGAGGGCCAAAATCACTGAGAAAATCCCATCCATGAGACAAAGACACACAGCACCCAGACTGATGCTGAACAATAACAGAGCAGCATGACCAACAAAAGGCTAGTGAGACTTAAATAAAAAAGAACTGCAGGGCTTCCCTGGTGGCGCAGTGGTTGAGAGTCCGCCTGCCGATACAGGGGACACGGGTTCGTTTCCCGGTCCGGGAAGATCCCACATGCCGCGGAGCGGCTGGGCCCGTGAGCCATGGCCGCTGAGCCTGCGCGTCCGGAGCCTGTGCTCCGCAACGGGAGAGGACACAACAGTGAGAGGCCCGCGTACCGCAAAAAAAGAACTGCAGTTGACCATAAAGAAGGGGGAAGAGCAAGGAGAGACACACTCTCTGAGTTGTAGATGAAAGAGAAGATGTAAACTGAGTATGGAGAAAACATTATAAAAATATTTATAGAAAATCAGCCTCAATCTAACCACAAGGCAACGCCAGAGGAATTTAAAGCTGGGCTTCACTGAGAGTAACTGTGGCGACAACAAATGCCAAATACAGATCAGGTTCTCAGTGACTCAGAACCCGCACTAGAAAGAAAAGGTATGCTCATTTCCAGGAATGAATAATGTTTATTTCATTTTCTACTGTCATACATAGATATCTGGCATTCAATCAATAATGAGTCGTCCCATAAAGACCAAGTAATTATACTTCTGGGAAGATGGCCTCCACAAATCATCTGAAAAGTTGAATCGTTTTTAAGAACAATAATTTTTCAATAGACGAGTTTTTGGTGCCAGTCATGTCTCACTCACCCTCCCTCCCAAATTATTTCAGGACTGCTTCTCCAACTCATAGGTGAGAATCTCAGGAATTTCTACCCAAGCCACAAAAAAAATTAGCGAGGATGAAACACTTGACCTAACTAAAGAACTCTTAGCTTTGGACCAATTATATAACCTGTTGGTGTTAGTTTTCTAGCTTATGAACTAGAGATAATATTTAGTTTATGGTTTTGTGATAAGTATGACATGTATGTAAAGTACAGTGCTTAGCTTGTAAGTGCTCAGTGAAGTTAATGTTCTTGAATTATTATAATTGGTCAAATAAGAGTCACTGGCAAATGACGGATTAAAGCATAGATCTTATTAAGTTTTTATATAACAAATTTATTTAGTTCATGATATTTAATATATATTTATTCTGTTTTTAGTGTTCCATTAAGCTCCCTAAAACTGCAATATATTTAGGAATAAAACATATTGCTCCTTGGAGTTTATTGTAGATACCTCTTATTACCTTAGTTACCTACCTTAGTTACCTTAGCAGAATTATTTAAGTCCTCATAGTTAATAGCATTTTTAGTATTGTTAAAAAGGGTTATAGAAAATACAAGCAGTGATTTAAAAAAGATTAAATACTATATAAATATTTTGATATTTTCATATATTATTTTCTTTTTAAATCTATTTTCTAATAAAAATCAAATATTCTTAAGGTATACAATATAATGTTTTGATATACATATACAAGTGAAATTATTACTAGTGTCAATCTAATTAACATATTTATATATTCATATGCTTATATAGTTATCTTTTTTTGTGATGAGAGCACCTGAGATCCACTCTCTTAGCAAATTTGCAATATGCAATACAGCATTATTAACTATAGTAACCATGCTGTACATTAGAGTCTAGAAATTATTCATCCTACATAACTGCAGTTTTGTACCCTTTGATCAACACCTCTCCATTTCCCTCAACTATTTGCACCTGGTAACCATGGACAAAATGAAAAAGCAACATACAGAATGGGAGAAAATATTTGTAATCCATATATCTGAGAAACAATTAATAGCCAAAATATATAAGGAATTCCTACAACTCAATAACAAAAAGACAAATAATCTGATTAAAATATGGGCAAAAGATCTGAGTAGACATTTTTCCAAAAAAAGACATATAAATGGCCAACCCATACATGAAAAGGAGCTCAACATCACTAATCATCAGATAAATGCAAGTCAAAACTTCAATGAAATATCACCTCACACCTGTTAAAATAGTCCTTATCAAAAAGACAATACCAAGAGTTAAAGAGAATATGCAGAAAAGGAAATCTTTATTCTCTTCTAAAAACAAACATAAAATAATGGAAGGCTAATAGAAAAGTTGACTTGATTTTATACATTTATAAATATAGTTCCTTCTTAGCTTTAATTCTTATTTTTAGATTCATAAAATGCTTTTCTTTAAGATTTAAAATCATTGCAGAATTATTGTCCTGCCTAGTTATAGATCTGTAGACTCTTTTAAAGAGTATCTATACTGTTATCAAAAACAGTGTTTGATAGTATATATGTGTTTATCATGTAATTTCAGTTTTTCTAGGTAATTTTATAAATGCAATGGGAGATTTCTTTATTTATACTGAGATGTTATTGTGTTCAGTTAGTTCTGAATAGGTCAAATACCCTCATGTGGTTTAACCTGGGCATCAGCAGTTAATGTTTACACATAAAATGCAAAGTGCAAAACAGAAATTAACTCAGCTTAGCAGAGCACTGATCATGAATGATGCAAAGGCCAAAAAGAAAAAAAATATTTACAAGGCTTTATCTTCAACCATACTTTTTCACTTCAGATCTGAATCTGAGCTTTTTCTCTCCCACCTTTATCAAGTTGATCCAATTTTTTTAACAATATTGTTTATTATTTCCAAAGGAATATTATAATTTAATAGATAAGGAAACAGTCAAATAACCTCCCTGGAAGGATAAGGTCAGATGTTTACCCAGTTACATTAATTAACCCTGGGTATGTAAAAAGCCCTCCACCCAAATCTTTCCTTCCTTATTCTATAACTAAGTTCTCACAACTAGTTATTTTTACTAATTAAGATACAGTAGTTGCCACTTAATATCATATTTGGGACCAGTTATCTATTATATAATTATAAGCATTATACTTGATCCATTTATAAGATCATTTAACCTCTCTTCCCCAAACTGTGAAGGCATGGGAAACTTTGGGAGAAGGATTTTAATAAAATAAGAAAGAGGATTCTATTCCAAAGGATTTGAATTTGCCCCCAATGAAACACTGGAAATTTTGTGAAGTTGAGAAACAGTAGTTTACCAGAAATCAGAATGAGCTTACTATCTCATGCAAAATCATCTGCATTTCATGAAAGTTCAGAAACTTTTGACTTATTTCATATTTGCTGTAGTGAACGAGAGCATAAAATTGTCACACATTGTAGATGCAATTGCAAGTATAAGCAATTAAATTTTTCATTTCAGTGAAAAAAAACTAAACATTTTCCTCTATCCAGATCATTGAAAATATTTCAACAATAACAATTTCAACCCTCATAACCACAGGAAAATTTATTAATTCTTTCTGTTTTATTCCCTATTTTTTTCCACCTTTCATTAGTCAGTGGTGGTTCACTTTCAAAGCAGAGTAGAGATTTACTGGTACAGTCATTAGTGCAACAAATTCTAAAATACAGAAATGTTTTTTCCTTAGAAATAAGATGATAGAGCAATTCAGACACATAATTAATATACAAAAAGTCTGCCGATTTGTATAAATATTTAACAATGTATAAAATATATATAAGGTTGTTTGGCAATAAAAATTGCACATTTTCTGCTCCAAGCAAATCTTCACAACTAAATTAAAACAAATATGTTAGAAAAAATGCTGAGAGACTCTTAAGTTTGCTGCTACTAAAATATTCATACTTAGGCATCAAATAATATGCCCAGGTCACTAACAGTTTATTGAGTTTTCCAAAGTCACGATTGGTTTATTTGCTACTTTCTAGAAGTTTTTTCTGTTTAAAATTTGCCATTTTCTCTCCATGGGTTTAAAACAGTTTGCATATTTTATTTGTTTCGTTTTAAGTGTATTTTTGTTAACATTGTCAACATTGCATAGAAAACTTGATATAAAGTGTTAATTTACATAAAAACTCCTGTTTGCCTTTTAATTTGTTATAGCTTTAAGTTATTTATTAAATCAGTTCTTACATATAGTTACTTTAAAAAGTTTAAAAGATGACCAAATGAGCTGAGAAAATAGACCTATTTTCTAGGTCTATTCTATTATTAACACAATACTGAAGAATAAATATAAACCAATCTTAGATTTAAATTGAGGTCATTTAATAGTGTTGCTTATTAAATTTATCTTAGTAATTGCACGGTTATTTTCTTATCAGAAAAGATAAGAAAAGAACAGTGCTGCAAAACTCTGTATTTTTTCTTAACAATTTCCTATATAATAATAAACATTTAAATAGAGTTGGGTCAGAATAAAGGCAAATATTTATTTGTGGTTGACTGATAAAGTAGTAATTGATAATAAATATCCCTAGGGTTGGACACAGGAAAGTTCATTTAGAGTAAAGTGTGACTTTACTCATTTAGAGTAAAGGCTACTTTTAGAATAGCAAAATTATTGGCTAATCCAGTCCACCTGCATAGAGTTGGGGCTCAATAAATATACCGGTTTTCTGCTGTGGCTGTAAAAATTGCCAAAACCTTAGTGGAGTAAAACAACATAGTTATTTACTATCTTACAATGGTAAAGATCAGAAGTCTCAAATGGGTATTGTTGGGCTAAAATCAAGGTGTCCGCCGAGCTGCATTCTCTTTGAAGCCTGTGAAAGCTCTAAAAGTCTCCTCATTTCCCCACGTTGTCCACTTTCACCAGGGGCCCCTGGTGGATACATTTGGCTCACCCAGATAATACAAGATAATCTCCTTATTTTACAGTTAATTTGATTAGCAACCTTAATGACAACTGCAACTTTAATTCACCCTTACCATGTAACAGCACATGTTCACAGGTCTCAGGGAGTAAGACATGGACATCTTTTTTTGGGGAGGGGAGTGCCATTATTCTTCCTATCACAATAAGTAATCACAGTATACGAAAAGATATAATATGGTGTTAAATGTTATGATATGATGGCAAAAACAGGAATTAATATGTGTGAGGGAAAGGCAGAGGAACAAATGTCCTAATATAAAGAAGAGCTGAAGGGAAATCACACTGGGTGAGATGATAATATTGCATGTTTATGAGGTGTTTTCAACCATAATTGGGGGAATTACTATAACTTTTATTATTTAATTATTATTAACTTTCCTTCAGCTTAAATTGAAGTCAAATTTACTTTGTTTAATATTTCTTCTTTGTTTTCCAGAAGCTTACATTGTTTACCCTGCCATTATGCTACATTTCATGGTATATTTCACAGGGTGGTTAATTTAATTTGTACTTCTTTTTACCATAAAAAAGTTGTACTTGGATATGTCACCCAGTTAATATGTATAATTAAGGAATGTTTTACTAATTTGATCTAGTGAGTAGATGCTAGACATGGGGAAAACGTAAAATGTATCCTTGCTGTCAAAAGTAAGGAAGGTCCATATGCATCTGGAAACATTTCATTTCAGTGTCCTTTGTAAAGCTAAAATGTCCTAAAATGCTGAGACTCACAAACAAAAGGCTAAAATCCTATAAATCTGAATTCAGATTTAGTAGGCCACTCCTCTCTTTTTTCTTATGATATCACTGATATTGTGGGTACTGAGGCACTGATTGCTGTCAGAGTGGGAGAAGGGAAAGGAGATAAAGTGAGAATTGCTGCTACTAAAATATTCATACTTAGGCATCAAATAATATGCCCAGATCACTAACAGTTTATTGAGTTTTCCAAAGTCACGATTGGTGATTGGTGCAAGGACAGAGGCTGCCTTTTCTTTCTTTCCTTCTTTCTTTCTTTTTTTTTTTTTTGACTTTTATAAACCTTTGACCTAGGATTGACATAGGAATATAATGCACTCACATGTGACTAGTTAGCCTTATAACATGAATAAAATTTTAAATTGTTATTCTTTTTTAATTCATCCTGTGTTTCCAAGAGACCGTATCCTGTTACTTGTAAAAATATTGACCTCTGAAAGCACCAGATGACCTAAGATAGAATAAAGTTGTTAATTAGGTGATTGTACAACTGGGAATAAGAAATAGGCATAAAGTGAAATTGACTGGGGATTTTATTTGTTAAAAGTGTTATTAGATGAAGCTCCAGGCAAGTATTTAGTATTTACTAAATACTAATATAAAGATTATCTGATTTATCTATTGCAGTTTCTTAAGGAATAATTCAAATGCATCCTTCTTATATAATCAGCTTCTCATAGGAGAAAAAAGTGTTTTGTTCAGGTCAGAGATTCTTAAATTCAGGGAGTGTAATAGTTTGTCTATTCTTTTTTTTTGAGGCTTTCCTCGATGGATATCAATAGACTTTGATCTTTTTTAGAATACATTACAACCACACAAAAAACATGATCAAAAATAATGTTATTCATAATTTTCCAGCCCTGGTATAGCTGTTTTTGTTTTGGCATACTGTTCTGAAACTTTTCTTGTCACATGTACAAATTTCACATTATAAAAATGACATTGTACAGATCATTATGTTTTCTATAAACCATCACATGATGCATGTTTTACTGTTTGTTCCAACATCTTCATAATAAAATAATTAATATGTGATATTTTATAATATAAATGGGCTTGTACCTTAATTCAATAAATATTTATTGTCAACTAATATCTGACAAGGGAGCCGAGAATACTGAATGGAGAAAAGACAGTCTCCTCAATAAATGGTGCTGGAAAAATTGGATATTTGGATGAAAAGAATGAAAACAGATACCTACCTAACACCACTCACAAAAATTAACAGGAAATGAATTAAAGACTTAAATGTAAGACTTTGTAAGACTTGAAACCGTAATGTCCTTACAAGAAAACAGGGCAAAAGCTTCTTGACTTGGGTCCTGGCAATAATTTTTTTGGATATCATACCTATAGTACAAGCAGCAAAATAAAAAATCAACAAATGGGCTACATCTTTCAGAAACTGAAAATCTTCTGCACAGCAAAAGAAATAATCAACAAAATTAAAGAGGCCACCTACAGAATGGGAGAAACTGTTTGCAAATCATACATCTGATAAGAAGTAAATATCCAAAATATGTAAAGAACTTAATTCAATAGCAACAAACAAGCAAATAACACAAAAAAATGGGTAAAGACCTGAATATACATTTTTTCAAAGAAGATATTCAAATGGCCAATAGGTTCATAAAATGTGCTCAACATCACTATTCATCAGGGAAATGCAATTCAAAACCACGAGATACTGCCTCATGCCTGTTAGAATGGCTATCATCAAAATGACAAGACACAAGTGCTGACAAGGATGTGGAGAAAAGGGAACACTTGTGTATGGTTGGTGAGAATGTAAATTGTATAGCCACCATAGAAAACACTATGGAGGTTCCTCAAAAACTTAAATAGAACTACCATATGATCCAGCAATTCTACTTCTGAATATATATCTGAAGGAAACCAAAACACTGTATCAAAGAGATATCTGTACCTCAATGTTAACTACAGCCTATTAACAATAGCCAAGACATAGAAACAACCTAAGTGTCCATTAATAGATGAATGGATAAAGAAAAGGAGATATATATATATATATAGGATATATATATATATATAAAGGATATATATATATATATAAAGGATATATATATATATATATATATATACACTAAACTGACTATGGTAATCATTTTGCAATATATGTAAGGCAAGTCATTATGCTGTACACTTAAACATAGAGTGCTATACGTCAATTATATGTCAGTAAAATTGAAAGAAAAAAATAAAGTCAACCAAAAATAAATAAATAAATATTATTTTCTACTCTTGCACAAACTGTGATTTTTAAAGGAGTATTTTAATGAATGAAAATAAATTTAAATACTCATTCATAATTCTTTATTCAAATTTATTCTGAAAAATGTCATGGAAAGCATTTTATCTTATTTGTTAAAATATATCAAGGATCATTTTACCGAGACTATTTCTCCAACTACTTCTTTCCTAGTACATGGGATGTCCTAAATAAAGCAAATTCAATCTAAAAAAACACATAGTAGATATTACAGTTTGCTAAGCATTATGGTAGTACTGTGTGTGTGTGTGTGTGTGTGTGTGTGTGTGTGTGTGTGTGTGTGTGTGTGTGTGTGTGGTTAATGGGAGTAGAAGCAGAGTAGAAAAGACAGGGAACTTACTTTAAAATGGCTTACAATTTGTTGAGTAAAAGTAGTGGACGAATTGTTATGAAGCATCTAGAATTACTTAGTTCTACAAGTCAATGATTATGACTGAAGGATTAAATTTGAAGAGGGAAAAGCCCATTTGAATTGGGTTTTACAGAATTTTTACAGGCAGAAAATAATATGTAGAAAGAATATTCTAGGCTTAGGAAACAGTGGAAAAATTCAAGGTGTATTTGGGGATCTGTATGTTTTTAATCAAGCAAGAAATTCTCAAGGAAATTATGATGAATTTGTGGTGGTTATAAAAGTATTTCCCCCCGCCCCGGCTGAATGCTATGTCTTAAATGCAGGCATTTCTTGTTTACCTTTCAAGGGATAAGTCAAAGCATGAAAAAGAAAAAAAAAAAAACAACCTAAAATTAGATTAAAAAAACCTACCAGAATAAGATAAAATTCTGAAAAAAACTATATAAAAATGTGAAATAAGCCAGACACACAAAAAATAGATAAATACTAAATGATCTCACTTATATGAGTCATCTAAAATAGTCATACTCATAAAACAAGAAAGTAGATGGTGGTTTCCAGCCAGTAGAATGGTGGGGAATGAAAAAGTGATGGTCAAACAGTACAAATCTTCAGTTATGCAAGATAAATAAGTTCTGGAGATCTGCCATACAGCATGTGCCTAGCTAACAATAACGTACTGTACACTTAAATTTTTCTAAGAGGGTAGATCTTACATTAAGTGTTCTCAGCACACACACACACAAACACCATATCATCATCAAGGGGATAGGAGGAAGCTTTGGGAGGTTATGGATATGTCTATGGCATTTACAGTGGTAATGGTTTCGTGGGTGTATAGTTATTCCCAAACTCACTGAGCCGTTTACCTTAAATACGTATCAATTTTTACATGTCAATCAGATCTCAATAAACTGTAATAATGTATTTAAAATGATTTTTAAATGAAAAATAAAATATTCATAAAGAATAATACCATTATCTAAATTAAGGTCTCATAACAGTTAACAAATGTTCTATTCCATTGAGAAGACTAGGTTTCTAGACAGAGATACAGTTAGTACTTGAGACAGCCTTAAAGGAATTTAACACAGTGGAGGTGAAAAGAGATGAAGGAGAGCACTTTATTGAAAAAAAATATTAGAGTAAATAAAGTTATGGGACAAAAAGTAGGATATCATGGGTAGGAGTGAGTCAGCCAGTTTGACTTGACCAGGAGAATCCTGTAAGGAAGTAGTGGGAGTCACAGTTTGAAAAGTGCATTTTAGACCTTAGTCCAAAAATATTAGGATATGAAGCTTGCATTTATTGAGTTAAAAGTGAGGAGTCTCTGGAATGTGTGTTTGTGTTTTTTCCTAATGTGTATTATGGTTAATTTTATATGTCAAGTTGACTGGACTAAGAGATGCCTCAAATCTCTGAGGGTGTTTCTGAAGAGATTAGCATTTGATTCAGGAGACTGAGGAAAGAGAACCACCCTCACCAATACAGGCAGGCATTGTGTAATTTGTTAAGGGCCGGAATAGAACAAAAAGGGAAGGAAGGGGGAATTGTCTCTCTCTCCTCATGAACTGGGACATCCTTCTTCTCTGGCTGCCCAAGATCAGAGTTCCTGCTTCTCGGACCTTTAGACTCCAAGACTTGCACCTGCAGCACCCTGGTTCTCAGGCCTTGGGTCTCTGATTGAATTATACCACCTGCTTTCATCGTTCTCCAGTTTGTAGATGGCAGACTGTGGACTTCCTGGTCTTTGTAACTTCATGAGTCAATCCCTATAATAAATCTCCTCATATAAGTTTATATATATCCTCTTGGTTCTGTGAGTTTCTGGAGAACCCTGGTTAATACAGTGTGTAGTATTTTCTTTTAATCTTTCTTGTCCCAAGGGGAAAAAATGCAGTTTCTAGAGATATAAAAAATTGCAAAAAGAAAATAGAAATATGAGAGCAACAAATAATTAATTAAATAAAAATATTTTAATACAAAACATGTACATGCATTGTGAAAAGCAAATACAATAGTAAAGTGTAACTTCTGCCACTTCCAAATGTTTATTTGCACATATATGTATAACCTATTTGTTTTTATGGTTTCAAAAAATTATATATATAGGTTTATATTATACTACAACTTGCTTTTCCTTCCACAATACATTATGGAATCCTCTTGTGTCAGTATATACAGAACTGGCTCATTTGTTCACTTTTTCAAAAGTTCTATTTAAATATAATATACATACAGGAAAGTGCACATATAAATGCATAGTGAGATAGATGTTCACAAAGCAAACTTTCCAATAGAACCAGATCTCTGATCAAGAAACAGAAAATTAACTGTGCTCTGGAAGTCTCACCCCCGGACCCCAAGCTTCTTTAAGGTCTAAGTTGTCTGATTTTGAAATTTAAGGTCTTTTGTGTCTGGCATCTTTTGGTCAATTTTATGTTTGTGAAATTTATTCATAATATTATCACTGTAGAACATTCTCATTACTGTTTTAATATTCCTTTGTGTGACTGTACCATAATTTATTTATACAATTTACTGTTAAGGGCTATTTGGGAGGGTTCCTGTTTGGAAATAATTGTAACTGTGCTACTATGAATACATTTGTTCATGTCTGACACACATACACACACAGATACATATATAAATACACACATTTATATTTCTGTTGAAATAGAATTACTGGGCCTTGGGATATTCATTTGTTCAGCTTTAACTTACTGCCAGACTGTTTTCCAAAATGCTTATATAAGGGAATCACCCCACCAAAGGTATATGAAGTGCTAGTTGTTTACCTCCTCTCTAACATTTTATTTCTTCTGTCTCTTTTACTTGACATTTTCCAGTGAGATTGTGAAAGTATTGTGGATTTATTTTGTATTTACCTGTTGGCTAATAAGATTGAGCACTATTTCCTATGTTTATTGCCATTTGGTTATTCTCTTTAAAAGTTTGAACATACCCCTTGACAAATTTTTTAAATTAGGTCATCTGTCTTTTTCTTATTGAAAAGTATTTTAACAGTGCTTTACATATTTGTACATGGTACTTATGTTAAATGTACTGTACATTGCAGATGTTTTCTTTCACTCTGTATCTTGCCTTTTCACTTTAAGGAGTGTGTGTGTGTGTGTGTGTGTGTGTGTGTGTGTGTGTGGTGTTTGGCTGGAATTGAGTGATTATTGCCTAAAGGGTTTCTGACTTGCTAGGCTGTCTTTTTCTTGGTACCTTTGCTAGAGACACCAAACTTCAGTTGGATCTTGGTTTGTCTGCGCCTGTTGGCATTTGAGGGACCTAGGAAACAAAAAGAAAATCCATGGAACACCACCATGTTGTTCCTTGCATCCTGAGGTCCCTAGCCTGTCTGCCTTCTTCTCATCATTTTTCAGAGTCTTCTTATGTTTGTTTTATGTATAATGTACACATCTGACAGTTGTACTAAGTGGAAAGAATAGAGAAAATATGTCTACTCTATTACCCAGAAGGGAAAGCCTGATGTACATACCTACCTTTAAATTAGCAGTTTCAAGGATTTTATTGTTAATATTTCTTATATCTCCTTTATTTTATTTTTAAAAGATCTGTTTTTAAAAGAATGTGAATGACTTGTCTTTTTCAAGAAAATTCAACCATTTTATAGCACATCCTCACCCTAGAGACTACAGGCTTTGAAGAATGATTTCAGCAAATATATGCTGTTATTTATCCATCTGTAGAAGCTTAATAAATCCAAGGAAAGAATTCCCACCAGACTTAAATCAGCTGAGATGCCATGGGAGTTTTACTAATTTTGTCTGCTCTAAAGCAGTTTGACCACCACCCAAAATATTTGCTTATGAAAATTTGGTATATTTACTAATTTGATCTCAATTTTTTTCAAATGTAAACATTTCCCTAGCTTTATATAGAATAATTATCTATCTCATTTAATAGTGTGTTTTAGGCTTACTGTTATACAAATTCAGGCTAGATGTATTTTCAATCTCACAATTTAAGAAACTATTGACAAAAGCATTGTATTTTTACAATTTGAAATCTGTAGCTGAGAAGATAAAATTGAATCCTCTTTTGATCTAACAATAAATAATTATCTCATCATCTTTAATAACATTCTAAATTTTGCTTAGCAGTATCTCATACATAGCCGATACAAAGGTTTGCTGATTTTTATTTCTATACATTGAGGATTTCAGTCATGTTTTATTGATACACCTTTTGTTTTGCTGTCAAATTGTGTTGTATTTTCAGCAATACTTTATATTAAGCTATGTTTTTTATAGAAACTTTTTTTAGAGTATTTTCAACATGAACTATGTGGCAGTTCCATATGTGAGCCTTCAGCAAATGGCTGGGTGTATAACTATTTTTATATAAAACAGAAACCCATCTGGGTGAACATTTTTCTTCAGATATTATAGTTATTTTCTAAAAGTTCAAAATATATATTGTAACTCATATGCAAGTTTTATGTAGTTAAATGTCTATTAAAATAGGTAGAGACAATGTGATGACAATAACCGTTTGACTGTAAAGGAGGGAATTCTTTTCTTACGCAGTTGGGAAGAGAACAATGGTTGTTTTCCAAACTCATGTACCTCTTGTTCTATAGACATAGAATTTTAGGGTGCCAGTCCCTTTTGCAGCTGAGCATGGCTGTTTGACTAAGCCCTCAAAACAGAATGTGAGTGAAGGTGACGTGGGCCAGTTTCAGATTTGGTTGAAACACCTTGCTTGTGTTCCCTGCCACTCTTTTTTCTTCCTTGAGGATGCAGTTATGATAACCCAGCCACCTAATAAGTCATGCCTTGGAAATGACATAGTTATTGTCTTCCTAGGTCTTTCAACCTCGGCATGAAACATATTGCTTTTTTCCCTGTCTATGTTGTTGAAAACCCATCCTGGGAAGTTACATCAGAGAAGAAATACTTTTATTAGGTTTGAACCATTATGGTCTATCTATTACAGCAGATTAGTCTAAACTAACACAGTATTTAATTCAAAATTGCATTAGATTCTAAATAAATACAGAGGATCATTATGTTTTTACATTGCTATTTATACTAATACAACTATTAAAAAAGGGATGTCTTGAGAGTTTACCACAGTGTAGTATAATTCCTTTCATGTATGCAGCTTTTTGAACTTTGCTTAAAATGGTAGATGGCATTGAGGGATAATGGCAAGTCCTATACAGATGTACCTGGGCCTGTTAAATATTTTTTTTCATTGTAGTAGGATTATGGAATTATATTTTTTCTTCTTTTTCCGGTTTAACACAATGCACATATTTTACTTTTGTAAACCAAAATATAAACAAGTTTATTTTTTAAATTAAGTATATCAATCACATCTTAAGAGAAAGTCTGTTGTCTTTCCTTCTATATACATATTTGTTGATGTCCTTCAGCCAAAGACAGGTACATGGTTGAATAAAGTTGGACTTATTGCCTTATTGCTGAGTGAGAACACATATAATGGGTAATTATGGGACTTCTCAGTGAGAAGATATCCACAAAATGTATTACATATATGTTCTGTGCTTCTAAGTAATTGGGGGGAGGGTTAAATGAAGCAGGATTTTGCTCTGGACTAGATGTGCTTAGAAAGCAAGAATGATTTTATGTTTAAGTATCTTAACAACTTTTATTTAAAAGATGAGAATAACAAAGTGGGGTTAAGGCTACAATTTTAAAAGATGCTGCAGTTACATATATTAGTCAGGAAATGGGTGTTTAGCCACTGCTTTAGTTTGTAAAATGTTACTGTTTTTGTCTGTGCTTAGACATGATTATTAAGTTGTTACACTTTTGTTCTTTTTCCATCATGATCATAAGTGGCCTTGCTTGATGTTTGTATTTTGTACAATTTTTTATGTAAAATAGGGGGTCATCAGAGCTTAGTTGTATCAAACCAACTTCTAGCAACATCGAGTCTTAATTGTCAGGGCTGAGCCAGCTACTTACTGTCAGGGGTTACTTTTCTACTTCTTAGGCCCTGCTTTTGTCCAAGGGTACATGAAGTGAGGACACAGGATAGTAATTTTTGACCCAGATATTTACTGTTGCCAAGATTTTTCTCTTCAGGAGGTTGTTCACAGCACATTGCCTGCTGTTTGAATAGAATTATTTTCCCATTCATTTTGGTGCATTTTAAATGACAGTAGAATTTAAAAGACTGAACAAGATACTTCAGCCAACTGCAAGAAAATAGTTTTTGGTCTTTGTGATAGGCCTTGAAGAAGACAGAGGCCTGAATAACCAAACCTAGGCAATAAAAACCTGTCCTAAATCCAGCTGTGCATTTCTAAAGATCAAATAAGCTTTTCTTTTAGCCTAATCACAGGTTATTCTACGTGACCTAAAGTATTTATATATGTGCAGCAAGAAGTGTTTATTATAGGATAACTTCCTCCTTGGCTAGGTAAATAGAAATCAAGGTTATACATTAGTCCACAACAATTTTGACTAATAAATTCAAGTTTAAACTGGTTTGTTGGGTTTCCAGAGCATAAATTATGTTCTCAAAAGAAGAATCATGGGAATATAATATTTATCTCATTAGGAGATAATCAGTTACTGATTATTTTAGGTGGGAAGATTCTTTGAACAAGGTTAAGCAGTTCCTGCAAAGCAGACTGGAATGTCTCCAAAGAAAACAATCTAACTATTATAACAAGGATAAACCCAAGAGTACTTTCCATTCCTGGTGGTGGGCTAGATTTTGCAGGTAGGGTTGTAGTTCTTCAGCACAAATATCTACTGATATGGGCTCAAAGTTCAGTATTAACAAGACTGAAGTTTGGGATTAATTATGTGAGGAAAACTTAAGTATTAGAAGAGACAATTTAAAAATGTTTATCTCCTGAAATGTTTAAAGGAACAGCTATTAAATGTTTTTGTCAGTTAAGGTTAGGTAGGGGATGAAATATCCATCAGTTGGTTAATTTCAGAGCAATCACAGAAGATGATAGTGTCTAAAAGTAACAAGAGGAAGGTAAGAAAGAGCACATTGATAAAACTTTGTTAATTAAAAGTGCATGTCTAATATAATAATATGCAAGAGTAATGATAGAATAAAAAGAAAGAGGCTACTGAAGAATTAGAAAATTAATCTTGTTCTCTTACTTTGCTCAGAAGTTGCCCACTTTTGCAATCATTAACCTGTTCTACTGTCTTGGGAGAAAGCAGACCACTTCTACAGTTAGTTTCTGGTGAATTTCTAGCAATCCCTAATTTGAGGTTTTCTAATGGAACTGATATATGGTAGTCATGAAAAAGTTATTTATGTCTTTTTAGCTGGAAATCATAAATCAAAGGATAAACACTATGGGGTTTTACTGTTACATCAGTTGTTAATAACACCAGATAGAGTCTTTTCCATTGTATTCAAGATCAGTTTTTCTTTTTCAGAAGACTAAATCTCCATGTTCCAGATCATGCAAAGGCTACTTTGGTGATATTTTTGGATATGCAACTTGAATATGTTTGTACTAAAGCTGGAGGTATATGGGTTTCTGGCAGCATTTAGTCATATTGGCCAGTAATAGAATAGAATCTCCCTCACAATTCTAAAATTCATGGGACAGTCTATTATTAACTCAGGAAAACTTGGGGTGCCTAGGTGTAGTTGATTTCATGATCATCAAGGATACAGGCAATACTTTGAGGCTTATAAGTGTTATGCTTTCTAAGACTTTTGATGTTTATAACTGTAGAATTCCATTAGTTATCTTTACAGTTTCTGAACTTTGTGGGAAATAAGGACAGTGAACTTTCTAAGTAAATGACAAATCTTTATGGCTTAAAATAACAATGGCACATAAAAGTGTGTCCCTTTTACTGTAGAGATACAATGGGATACTCAATATGAGGAATACACAGCTTTCCTGCAAGGAAAATCTCCAAAGCAGCCTAAGAAGAAGCAAAAATAGTCAGAAGATAGTTATAGCCCATTGGGAGGTATTCAAATGGGACTTAAGGGTTGGCTCTTTTCCATGTCCTACCTTTGCATTCTTGACAAAGTTATGTAATTGGCAAATAGGACATTCATAGGAAAATACCCTTAATATTATCTCACCAAGTTTGGTTCAATATCATTGCCAATATATCTCTGCTGTTACGAATATTTTCAAGAATCATTTTTCTAAATTTCAGCTTTCTTAGGGTTATTTTCTTAAGCAATAGTAAACTGCATAAAATTTCTTTAATTTGTTGTGCTTTACTATATGTGGTTTCTAGAGACATCAGGAAATATTTGCTTCCAAAGTATTTTAATGTTTTCAATGAACCCATAATCATACCTACTATTAGGATAAATATATGCTCTTTTATAATTTGTCAGTTGGAAGTTCTTGGTGAGAGCAATGAATCCAATTGATTAAACTGATGTAATTTCTAGAATACTTTTATATTTCAATAGCAAATTCACATCAGTGATAGCAAAACATTCTTAGTAATTTTTAGACTTTTTTGAAGTATGAACCATTAACAAACAAATTTAATTAAGGTTTATCCATAGGACTTTTAGAGAGTTTAGGTATGGTGTGGATGGTGCTCAACATAGTTAAGAATTATTGGCTTATCTTTCTTCAGATTAGAGAACAAAGGTAGCTGTGTTTAAAGTACTTCTGCAATAGACAGTGATATGTGAATGGGAGACAACGCTAATTCATAGGAGGAAAGGCAACTAATCATGAAGTGGTATATCCTGTCAATAGAAGAGTCTATAGGACAGAGTATCTTTAAGTTTAGTGGAGATCATCAAATGAAAACAACTGAAGCAGTCACCACTTTTGTTGCTACTGCCTTTATACAAGGTGGATATGACTTGGCTTTTGGATTTAATGGAAGATTGAAATAAACAATGGCTCTTTGATGGTTCCCATGTAATAAGGGCAGAGGCACTTATTGTGCCTGTGCAAACATTTAGTGAACAAACGTAAAATAGGGTTTTTGTGAACCCAGAATCTTGGAAACTAATCTGTTTGTAGTTTGTAGACTTTACCAATCTTTGAATTTAGTCATAAGTTTACTTTTTCTTAACTTGACGAGTACCTAAGCACTCTTGCTCTGCGAAAGACAATGTCAAGAGAATGAAAAGACAAGCTGCAGACTGGGAGAAAATATTTGCAAAAGACACATCTGATCAAAGACTGTTACATGAAATATACAAAGAATTCTTAAAAATCAACTATATAAAAATGAGCAATCCATTAAAAATTGGGCCAAAGATCTGAACAGAAATTTCACGAAAGAAGATACTGGTGGCAAAAAAGCATATAAAAAAAAATGCTCACATCACATGTCATCAGGGAAATGCAAATTAAAACAGTGAGATACCACTACATACCCATTAGAATGGGCAAAATCTGGAACACTGACAACATCAAATGCTGGTGAAAATATGGAGCAACAGGAATTCTTAATTCCTGTTGGTGAGAATGCAAAATAGTACAACCACTCTGGAAGACAGTTTCTTAAAAAACTGAACCTACTTTGCCCATATGAGCCAGCAAATGCACTCCTTGGTATTTACCCAAAGGTGTTGAAAACTTATATCCACACAAAATCCTTCACAAGGATGTTCATAGCAGCCTTATTCATAATTGCCAAAACTTGGAAGCAGCCCAGATGTCTTTCAGTAGGTGAATGCATAAACAAACTGTGGTACATCCATGCAATGGAATTGAAATATTCAGTGCTAAAAAGAAATAAGTTATCAAGCCATGAAAAGACATGGAAGAAATGTAAATGCATTTTACTAAATTAAAGAAACAAATTGGAAATGGCTACGTACTGTATAATCCCTACTATATAACATTCTGGAAAAGGCTGAACTATGGAGACAGTAAAAAAAAATATCAGTGGTTGTCAGGGGTTGGTAGGGGAGAAGTGATGAATAGGCAGACCACAGAGGATTTTTAGGGCAGTGAAAATACTCTGCATGATCCCATAATGATGGATATATGTCTTTATATATCTGTCCAAAGCCATGGAATAGCCAACACTGAGTGAACCTTAATGGAAACTATGGACTGTGGATGATTAAGATGTGTCAGTGTAGGTTCATCAATGGTAACAAATGTACCACGCTGGTGGGGGATGTCAATGATGGGGGAGGTTATGTATATGTGGGGGAAAGAAGGTATATTGGAAATTTCTGTACTTTCTCCTCAATAGCGCTATGAACCTTAAACTTCTTTTAAAAAATCTTAGTTTTAAAATACACAAGCATTAAAATATATTTATATTAATAAATTTTTAACATAATTACAATTTTGAGATTTCTAGTCAAGTCTAATTACCCTTCTCTTATAAGATGAATGGAGAAATCTTTGTGTTACCTAATGATCATTTCAGGAAAACTAAAAATGATATAGGCAGAGAGATATGCATTATTCATACATATGTACGTATATTCATACATTCATACATATTTCTGAATTTGAGAAAGGTAAAGTTAATAATAGTTTTTAGACAAGATATAGTATATATATTTAAAGAAAAAAGCATTTATAGACGCCATTGTAACAACACTCAGTAATAAACAACAATAATTGTTAGAGACTTAACCTTTTAAAAAGTAAGAAATATTTCCAAATTTATTTAACCATATGTCAAAAGGAAGAGTTAACAGAATATTTTAGTGACAAAAAGGAAGCACTATATATGAGCAGAAAATAACTTAGCCATTTTATAAAATAAATAAAAAAGAAACAATTCTAACTTATTTTATATATTATTCATAAAACAGTTTATATTGAGTTAATTATTAATATACTTTTATATGGCAAAGATGCATAAACATACAAATAGGGAATAAATTTAAAGCTTTTAACTAAAGCTTTAAAATATAATTAGCTATCAGCATTTTAAAGAAAATAATATATGTATCATTACATCTGTTCCCTTGAAAAACTGTAAGAAACTAACACAACATTATAAATCAACTATAATCCAATAAAATTTAAAAAAAGAAAAACTGTAAGAAATTTCTTAATAAACAAGAATAAAGTCATATCCATTAACTTTTATACATATTCATATTTCTCTGTAATTATTTTAGGTAGTTTGGTCATTCACTTGTATTAATCATCAACTTTAAATAATGATTTGAACCAAACAGTGGTTAACCAAATTAATAATTTTCTTTTCTTTCCAATACAAGAAAAAAGAAAGCATAACAAACAAAACAAAATAAAAATGATACATTGAAAACTGTTTAGCTATTATTTTTCTTATTGAGAAATCATTTTATATTATTTTGACAAATTTTGAGATGACAAAAAAAGAAATATATACATATGATATCACAAAAGACCTTTACATGTTCTCTTAATTTTAGCCATTCAAATAAATAAGGTAAATTATGTTTAGTGACCAATGTTAAGCACCTATTTCTACTTAGAAATTGACCTGGTACATAAGGCTTATGTCCTAGTTAACATAGTAATTTTGGATAAGGATAATATTAAATAAACACTCTAAAGGATGTCAGTCATTAACATTCCATTTATTTATATATTACATATATTATTTTATATATTTTATATTTATATATTATGTATTATATATACATATAGTTTTTAACAAGTTATAGACACCTGATAATTTACATAACTCATAAACCCAGTGCAGGAAATTCTGGGAGTTTAATCTTAAATCATGAGATACTTTAATCTTAAATCAGTTTAATCCTGATTTTATATGAGCTAAATATTGTGCTGACTTTTTTTAATGGTAAACTAAATTTTAAAGACTCTTTAAAATCATTCCAAAGGCTCTTCTTCTGTCTTGGAACATTTTCTTTGTATCTAGTAGCTACAAATGAAGGCTATTATGCAAAAATACTTTTAAAAGTCATAAAAAGAAACAAAAAAGTTTAATTACTATCCTTTAATTCTTTTAGACATTTTTGACTGCCTTTCCAGATTAGATATTCCTATAGTGTGCATGTAAGAATACAATCATTTTTTTCTCACCAATCTTTAAAATTTCAAAATTGAGGAAAAAAAAAAAAAGCAAGAAGAAGTAAAACAAAGAAAGTGAAGTGAGATGGAGACAACTTCAGACATATATAAAATTATCATTAAGAAGCACTAATGTTCTTCCTCTGCTAGGAGAAGGCAGAACATTTAGATGCAGTAAAAGGCATTTTGACATGTATACACAAAAAAAAGAAAAAGAGTGGTTGAATTAATAACTTGGGCCCTTAAAAACTTAACAAGCTGCATACTTAAAAAATAATAATACTTACTAATCCCCGACGTAGAAACATAAGTGGAGTACTTCATATGCTAAGCAAAGTATTTTTCTTCCTTCAAAGCTGTTCTTTGTTTGCACTTCTCAGTAGAACAATTCTGTTCACCTCAAAATTCCAAAAAGTAACCACTGCAATTTCAAATTATCCTAATTAAATTGTGCCAGTCTGAGAAACATAATTTAACATTATGGTAAAGAAATATGAATAAAGAGAATGTTTGGCCTGGAAGAGTCACATTTTATATTAAGAAGGCAACATGAGAACAACAATGACCAATAACAATGATGTTTCTGCAAACTTGTGTCTTTGGAAATTGACCAAAGACCAATTGACAAAACTTCTGATTCTGAGCAGATAAAACTGAGCAAAGAAGTTCTCAGAAACGTTAATACAAGACTGAGAAAGAAATTCTTTGTAAGGTTTCAAATGATGAGAAGAGGGCACATTTCTCAAAACTCTGGTCTGAGAAGAAATTAAGAACCCCTCGACCTCAGGGTTGGTTTGAGGAAGCTGATCATGCTACCATTCTCTCAGTTTTCCCCTTTTAAAGATTACAAAACAAAACAAAACAACCAAGAAACACTCAAGACAAAAGACAAGTAAACAAACCATAGGAGAAGAAATTAGAAGACTAGGGGAAAAAAAATCATTAACAAACAATAGAAATCCAGACAACCAAAATTCCCAGAGGACTTTATTTCTTGGCAAACAAACAAAACAGAATAAAGCCAGCAATGAAGGGTCTCAGCAAAATACTCGTGCCCCATTCTTAAGTTTACCATCCAGTTACGGGCATGGTAGCCTCATCTCGGCCTCTCCCTAGTGATTGCCTATGTGCACATTATTGTTAGTGCTCATCTGGGCTGTGAGCGCTTTAGCTGGATCTTGAGGGCTTTAGTTAGATCTTCAGCTGGATCCATTTCTCTTGTAAACCTCAGGGAACACATCTGTAGTCAGACAAAATTGGGATTATGGCATCTCTTCCAGGTTGCCCATTTTATTGGCATAGAGTTGCTTGTAGTAATCTCTCATGATCATTTGTATTTCTGCAGTGTCAGTTGTTACTTCTCCTTTTTCATTTGTAATTCTGTTGATTTGGGTCTTCTCCCTGTTTTTCTTGATGAGTCTGGGTAATGGTTTACCAATTTTGTTTATCTTCTCAAAGAACCAGCTTTTGGTTTTATTGATCTTTGCTCTTGTGTCCTTCGTTTCTTTTTCATTTATTTCTGGTCTGATCTTTATGATTTCTTTCCTTCTGCTAACTTTGTGGGGTTTTTTTCTTCTTTCTCTAATTGCTTTAGGTGTAATGTTAGGTTGTTTGAGATTTTTCTTGTTTCTTGAGGTAGGATTGTATTGCTATAAACTTCCCTCTTAGAACTGCTATTGCTGCATCCCATAGGTTTTGGGTCATCATGTTTTCATTGTCGTAAATTTCTAGGTATTTTTTGATTTCCTCTTTGATTTCTTCAGTGATCTCTTGATTATTTAGTAGCAAATTGTTTAGCCTCCATGTGTTTGTATTTTTTACAGTTTTTTTCCTGTAAGTGATATCTAGTCTCATAGCTTTGTGGTCAGAAGTGACACTTGATATGATTTCAATTTTCTTAAATTTACGAAGGCTTGATTTGTGACCCAAGATATGATCTATCCTGGAGAATGTTCCATAAGCACTTGGGAAGAAAGTATATTCTGTTGTTTTTGGATGGAATGTCCTATAATTATCCATATTGTTTAATGTGTTCTTTAAAGCTTGTGTTTCCTTATTTATTTTGATTTTGGATGATCTGTTCATTGTGAAAGTGGAGTGTTAAAGTCCTCTACTATTATTTTGTTACTGTTGATTTCCCCTTTTATGGCTATTAGAATTTGCCTTATGTATTGAGGTGCTCCTATGTTGGGTGCGTGAATATTTACAATTGTTATATCTACTTCTTGGATTGATCATTTGATCATTATGTAGTGTCCTTCTTTGCCTCTTGTAATGTTCTTTATTTTAAAGTCTATTTTGTCTGATATGAGAATTGCTATTCCAGCTTTCTTTTGATTTCCATTTTCATGGAATACCTTTTTCCCTCCCTTCACTTCCAGTTTGTATGTGTCCCTAAGTCTGAAGTGGGTCTCTTGCAGACAGCATATATATGGGTCTTATTTTTGTTTTCCATTCAGCCAGTCTATGTCTTTTGGTTGGAGCATTTAATCCATTTACATTTAAGGTAATTATTGATATGTATGTTCCCATTACCATTTTCTTAATGATTTTGGGTTTGTTTTTGTAGGTGTTTCCTTCTCTTGTGTTTCCTGCCTAGAAAAGTTCCTTTAGCATTTGTTGTAAAGCTGGTTTGGTGGTGCTGAATTCTCTTAAATTTTGCTTGTCTGTAAATATTTTAATTTCTCTGTTGAATCTGAATGAGATCCTTGCTGGGTAGAGTAATCTTGATTGTAGGTTTTTCCCTTTCATCACTTTAAATATGTCCTGCCACTCCCTTCTGGGTTGTAGAGTTTCTGCTGAAAGATCAGCTCTTAACCTTATGGGGATTCCCTTTTATGTTATTTGTTGCTTTTCCCTTGCTGCTTTTAATATTTTTTCTTTGTATTTAATTTTTGATAGTTTGATTCATATGTGTCTTGGCATGTTTCTCCTTGGATTTATCCTGTATGGGACTCTCTGTGCTTCCTGGACTTGCTTGACTATTTCCTTTTCCATGTTAGGGAAGTTTTCAACTATAATCTCTTCATATATTTTCTCAGATCCTTTCTTTTTCTCTTCTTCTGGGACCCCTATAATTCAAATATTGGAACATTTAATGTTGTCCCAGAGGTCTCTGAGACTTTCCTCAATTCTTTTCATTCTTTTTTGTGTATCCTGCTCTGCAGTAGTTATTTCCACTATTTTATCTTCCAGGTCACTTATCCGTTCTTCTGCCTCAGTTATTCTGCAATTGATTCCTTCTAGAGAATTTTTAATTTCTTTTATTTTTTTGTTCATCATCGTTTGTTTGCTCTTTAGTTCTTCTAGGTCCTTGTTAAAAATTTCTTGTATTTTCTCCATTCTATTTCCAAGATTTTGGATCATCTTTTCTATCATTACTCTGAATTCCTTTTCAGGTAGACTGCGTAATTCCTCTTTGTTTGTTTGTGTGGTGGGTTTTTACCTTGCTCCTTCATCTGCTGCATATTTCTCTGTCTTCTCATTTTGTTTAACTTACTGTGTTTGGGGTCTCCTTTTTGAATACTGCAGGTTCATATTTCCCTTTGTTTTTGGTTTCTGCCCCCAGTGGGTGAGATTGGTTCAGTGGTTTGTGTAGGCTTCCTGGTGGAGGGGACTGGTGCCTGTGTTCTGGTGGGTGGGGCTGGATATTGTCTTTTTGGTGGGTAGGGCCACATCCAGTGTTGTGTTTCGGGGTGTCTGCAATCACCTTCTACTCTACTTGAGATAAAATGTAGAATATTTAATCCTATCTTCAAGATCCTATTGTGTTTGGTTCTTGTCCTTCTCTCCAGTCCCCTCTGGTACCATTCTCATTCTACCAGTACTTTCCAGACTTACTAGTTTTCCTCTTAACATCAAGGTCATCTACCTCTTTCCTGTACTCACTGCCTAGAACGCCCTTCCCCAATATTATTTTTTACCTAGTTAACTCCCCCTCCATTCACTTGTTCATTTATTACTTTATCAAGTACTTACTGGACACCATTTCTGTGCCAGGCTTAGGCACAGGGGATACTTTCATAAGTGAAACTAGCAAAGTCACTGTTATTTTGCCATTGACTCTCCACTGAGTGCTGCTGTGTCACCTGCTCTCTGTTCCATGGGTTGTAAATTGTCATCTTTACCTTATAAAAGGAGCATGTAGCATAATCTGTATCTTTGGCATATTTCCATCAGTTATTTTCATACTTGTGGAAGAAATATTATACTTCTTTTTGCCTGCTTTTGGACATTTTTACATACTCTTAAAGACAATTTATCAAAGTCACTTCTAACTTTATTTTTTATCAATAGTGTTTACTTAATATCTATTTCCTCTGTGCAGTTTAACAAATGTAGTCTTTTGAAGAAGCATTGTTTTTTCTCCTGCTTTTTTTGTTTGTTTCCTGTCTTGCGGTATTTAATAACACTGACCACAATATAGATTTATTAAATGAATTAATATATATTCTTTTTTTTCTTCTAAATTGAGAGAAACTACTCCTTTGACAATAAGAAGGAAATATTATGGATACATCTAAATAAACTTTTAGATTTCTAAATAAGAAAACCTTATTTTCTTTTATTATTCAGGATATATAATGACTACAATAACTACAGATCATGAATTGGTTGGTGTCCAGAATATTGTATCACTGAAAGCAGATAAACATAGATATTATTTGGCTCCACTTCAAGTAGTATTGAGATTTTATGCAAAATAATGTTTTGAGTGAACATAAGCAAATTTAGATGATTAGCATTGTTTTTTTTTTTAAATAAATATCAGTATCCTCCAATAATTAGAAGTAAGTGAGTACTGTAGGTTTCCTATCCATATCCTTACTACCAGGACACACCCACTTCCATAGATGCCACAATGAAGCAAATAAAAAGAGAGATAAAGAATATCTTTCATCTACTTACCATTTGATAGCTCCGTCATTCATAAACAGTACTCCCTTCTGTCAAAACTTAGCAAAGGAGTTTGGGAAATATTATTTGCTTACCTCTAGCTCCAGTTATTCAGAGAAGGTCATATTTGGGGTGAATACATTATTGGTACATAACTGGAGCACTGGAAGTCTCATCCTGGGTAGAAAAGCATGAAGAGGTCTTTAGATATTTATGGAAATGATTGTAAAATATTTCTAGCCAATACCACAAATTTCACCAGTAAGAGTCTAATTTTGACTCTCATTATGTTAATGATACACATAGCTGAAGTGTATTTCCTGCCTCTGGTACATGGTCTTCAAACCCCTTAGAGTTGTACTCCTCATTAGGGAACAGAGTGCCCCAAAGGCATAGATTAAAACTCACCTCCACTGATATCACACCGCCTTTACTAAAAATAATTAAAATAAATTAGAAATTAATTCAATTCTAATTAAAACAAATTAGAAAACACTTAGCATTATGAAATTGTTTTCTTGCTCTTTTGCTATTTTATTCTAACTTTGCTGTTTCACCATAGGGGTAAGATTATAATCACTACAACAAAACCAATGGAATCAGTTTAATTCAGGGTCCACAGATACTAGCAAGGCTTCAAAGAACTTTTCTTCTACTTTACCAATATTTCCTCCTCCTGAGAGTATGTGAAGAGATAGCTCATGTTTACTGTAATACTTTTTTAGGCTACAATGTGTTCCTTTGCTGTTATCTGCACCAACGACAGCAATATCACTTCAGTGCTGAAATAAATAATTGTCAAGTGACTTCTTATCTTGGTAACTTGTTCAGCTCCATGCTGCTACAATTGTCAATATTGATATTTGTTATTAATATCCAATGGAACCTTAACAAAAAAATTACTCATTTTTTTGCATCCCATCTTCCTAGAACATAAGTAAGAGTCTATGAAAGGAAATATGATGCACTTCAGGAGTCTAGACATGTTCATTCATGACTGAACCCAAAAACAAATCTAGTTCAGATTGAATTTGGAATCTCTGACATATTTACATAGCTTAATGTTCCAGAAAAGCCCAAAGTGAAAATCTGAGCTTAGTTGTTTGTAGAAGTGCCCTCTTCCAGCTTTTATGTGCAAATGCTAATCAGATTATGAGCAACATGTGCTTTGAAGAATAAAGAGGAAGGTATGATTGCTAGTGAAGAAGTTGAAGCGACAAGGGCACTGGAGGGAATTTTATATCTTCCCTCCCACCTGGCCAAAATCATTCTTTATTTTAGTTTTCCATGTAGAGGATGAATAAAGCCAGTAGTGGAGGGAGACTGTATTTATGAGAGACTTTGTGTATTCCTTTAGGGTCTAGGTAAAAAATGCCATAACAGAGTTGAGGAAGAGCTATTAAGCTTCCTCACATTCCTCCACGTCCAACAAAACATGGAATAATTGTGGCACTCTAACCTGGGTGTTGTGGCTTTCCCTCAGGTCTTGGTGTTTTCACACATGACACTGACCCCACAAGCAGTTGAGGGCTTCCTACTAAAGCAAACATAATGGAATAAACTAACTCAAAATCACTTGTAAGACACTTAGCATTAGATAGGGTTGAGGTACTAATATACCATAACATATTAATGTTACCTTGTTTTTCCTCATTTATAGGTAAATCAGAATGAATGGATTTTCAAGGTTTGGATAGATTGCAGACATCAACTATAGTAGTTCTAAGTGTCATATATCAATCTTACTGTTTTCTTGGTGTCTTAAAATAGAGTATTTTACCAGTTTCATAATTTGTATACAAAGAGTGCCTTCTTCTGAAATCAAATCCATGAAATTAATTTTTTCTAGACTGTCCTCATGGAAAAAAGATAAAATTAGAAATTCTTTGTAAGGCTTCTGAAAAAAGATATCATTGGCATGCAATGAGGCAAGAAATAATAGTTATTGAAGAAAATTAGTCAATCATTATGCGACAAATATATAATAGGATTTTTATTTCTAACCAATTTACTAATCAAATTACCTAATTAACAACTTCTGTAGGAAGATATTAGATTATTTTTGGAAAGACTGTAGCAATGTTTAAGGAGAATCCATTTTATAAGTCAATTTAGCTAGAAATGCTGTCCTTTCCATGTATACAATTATAGTCTTTTGTTATGAATGTTTTTCTTTCTTAAGGCTATTTACAAGACATGAAACTGTTTTACGTGTCTTTTGGGTTGGTGTTAATAGAAAAACATGAACTATACAGATTTTCCCTAAAATAGCAGTGTCCATTCCCTTTAGAAGCTCAAGCCTTTAAAAAGGTAATACAAATACAATTACAATAAATTAATTATTGTGCACATGGCATTTTACCTGAGAAGACAGATTATCTTGGATAAAATTAGGCAAAAGTGATTCTTATTCTATCAAGCACTCATCTTTAGATCAGTGTGCATATGTGTGTTTTCATATGTGAGACGAGTTTGCATATACTTGAGTAGTTGTAATTTGGCTTAAAACCAAAACAAAAAGAAAGAGAAACTAAATGGAATTTCCGTTTACTGAACTCCTATCATGCCCCAGTCACTGTGACGGATGCTTTACATATGTTAACTCTTTTAATTATTAATTAGTTAATTAATTAATTAAATGATGAAGCAAGGAAGTATTATTGCCTATATTGGTCTCTTAGGAATCTATGATACATTGGTTATAATCTTGTTTAAAAATGTGTATCAAATGTTTTAAAGTTTATGAATTAAAATAATAATTTGCCATGTTTTGATCTATTAAATAAGCTTGTATTAGATTTTCATTAAGTGAAGAATTGTTATAAAATTGGCTGTCTCCTTCATCTCTTGTAGGATATATATATATCTCTTATCTACACATATACCATGCCATCAAAGGAAAATAAGAAGTGTACCATCAACAGAAAAATTATCTTTGGGCACTTCCTGATGATAAAGGCATGCAGAAGATGAGATTTTATTAAAGAAAGAAAGAATGGCCTAAAAGGAGTCTCCTAATTGGCTCTCAACTTGCAGGTTCTGATTGTGAGTAACAAGATAGAAATTACATTGCAGATGAAATTTCAGAAAAGTGAGGGAAAAAATGAAAATTCAAAAATCTTGCAAAGAGGAAAACAATTATTCACAAGGCAAGAGTTATCAGGTTTCTCAGGTTTGAAGTTGATGAAAACATAAAATTCTGTACCCAGCCAAAATAAGATTTAATTCAAAGGATGAAATAAAAAAATGAACAGAAATATAAGGATTCAGTGTTTGCAATCCATAGATACTCTTCCAAATAACTCATAGATGACATTTTCAAGCCAAATTAAGATGAATATAAAAGCAATGTTTGGAGTTTAACAATATAGTGCCCAAGGAAACAAACAAAATGATGGAACATATTAATTAAAAAAATAATTTAGGACCAAAATTCAGGTTATCTTAAAAAAATGGAAAGACAAGGGAAATGAAAAAAATTAAAGCATACCACAATTCTTGCATTTTTGACTGAGAGAATAGAGATAGTGATTAATTTTACATTTTTTATTTAAAGTGTGTTTATAGGTGTGCTAAACATTTCAGGCTGAAGACTTCAAGAAGGTATCTGTAACACATTATTTTCAAAATATTAAGGGAAAGTTATATAACAAGAAGTTGACCAATGCAATAAACCTCAAAAGCTATGGAAGTGTGTGTGTATGTGTGTGTGTGTGTGTGTGTGTGTGTGACCCAAAATTATTGTTAAGTAGAAAAATAAGAACACAAGAATAATTCCAAGCATGGCTGTAATCACAATAAGTTAAGATAAGTTAAAATATCTTATTAGCACACAGGTACACTAGGATTAGGTAAGAAAACACATTTTAGCTATATGATATTTTTAAGGCTTATATCTAAATAAAAATTAGAATAAAGATTAGAAGATTGAAAATGAAGGGATGAATGAAAGTGTTAACCATAAAAAAAGGAGGTATAGCAACATTCAACAAAATAGCTGAACAACAACAAAATAATTATAAATGATATAAAATCATTTACCAAGACTTTTGTAACAACTATATGTAGACAACTATAACTAACACACATTTTTAAACTCATATGAACATTCACATGATGCCAATCAATCAAAAAATTCAAATTCTATGAAGCAGAATTCCACATCTCTAAGAATAAAGCAAAAATATTATACAACAACAAAACATAGATTAGGAAAGAAGAAAAGCTGTTTAAGTGGAATTTAAATGTCACAATGAAGAAACCACACATCAAAACATATGGGTTAGAAGTAGAGTAAAAAGATGAATGCCAAATGGAGAAAATTATTATTTTACAGATAAAAGTTTAGTATCACTAGAATATAAAGCATTTTAAAAAATTAGTAGAAAAAATTCTAACAATATTCTAGTAAATGATCATGAGATTTCAACAACCATGTCAAAAAATTCCAATAGACTGTACATATGTTTTAAATGCTTAAAATTACTGCAGTGGATAGAAATACTATGTAAAAATCCATGTGTTCATAATGATATTAACAAAATAATCCCATTGATCACTATTGAGCAATCCATAGTGCTCAGTAGGCAACATCCATCCTTTCTAAACACTGAGGGGAAACAAGGGATAAAATGAAACATTTTCTTTCTTTATTGTGTGAACTGTATTTAATAACCAAATAATTGATGTGGGGAGGTCTTCTATACAGAAAAAATCCAGTTAATAAAGACTAAATAAATGATAACTGCAGAGGATTATCATTTTGCAGCCTTTAGGAAATGATGGATTTAGACAGTAATTATCATTGGTTGCAAAAAACATTATATAAAAGGTTCATGGAAAACTTTACAATGGATGGATCAAGAGGACAACATATAAACTCACTAAACAATCTCAACATCATGAAAAGAAAGATGACCAGATAGCATATATATTTTCTTATATATTGCAATAGATAATACACTGGACTGCCTATAAATTATTCTTGCCAAAACACTGAATTTGAATCTGATAGAGCTTCTAGATCTAAATATCAATTTACCAGCATTACAGAGGATAGAGGCATATATAAACCAATGCCATGACATTGTAATCAGTCAAATCCAGAATGCAGGACATTCTACTAATAAATGGCAAAAGGAAAGATGAGGAGGGGAAGTAGAGATTTACAGATTCACCAGACTCATTATCTGGAACTTGCTTTATTCTGACTTAAAGAAATCTAAGAAAAAAATAAGATAATCATGGAAATTAAATATTATCCAATATTTGTTAATATTAAGAATCAATTTAGAAACTTTTCTGTTAAAAAGAGAAATAAGATAAGGATTCCAGCCATTCTTGCTTCTATTCAATATTACACTGAAAGTTCTAGTCAAGTTAATAAGACAGATGAGAAGAATTAAGATGGACACAACCTCTCATCAGTGGATGAGTGCATGATCTGGCTTAAATTTTCTGGAGAATCTATGTCAAAATTACAGTAATACAGTTAAGAAAGATGACCAGATACAAGATAAATTTTAAAATATATATCCATAGACTTCTACTTTCTAGTTCTGCATGTAAGGAGCTTGGAAGTGGCCACTCCATCCTAACAACAAGTAAAGAGCTGACAGACTGAAAAATTAACAACTCTTCTCAGACCATTATGAGACTGGAGGGCACAGGGCAAACCACTGCCCTCACAAATGGAACAGACAAGTGAATACTCTGCAACATCCTGGAACAGTCTCACAAGCTGAATCCACCAGAGAAATAGAAACTGCAATTGAAAAAATTCTGGAGGCTCAGTGCAGGCAACTCTGAGTTAAAAACTCCAGGGAAATCCAGTCATGGCAGACACCCCACAATATTGGGAGATTTACTTCCAGGAGCTTGACCAGGTTCCCATAGAAAATATCAGAGAAAAATTCCTTCATGTTTCCTGAAAGTAGGGGAAAAGGAACCATTTTGAGATATGTCAGAGCACACTGTTCTTAACAAGACCTGCCCTCAGTTGAAACTAGTTAACCAGAGCTTAACTTGCGGGGTTAATATCAGAGCCTAATTGAACTGGGGGAAAAGAAATACACAACTCTAGTAGGCTCTAGCCTTCCATGTAGGAGAAGAGAAATAACCAGCTCTAGCCCACCTTAGGCATCCTATCCTACCTAAGAGGAGGTGGGGGGAAGAAAAGAGGAACTCTTGTGAAGGTCACAGTCTAGAAGCACAGGTTCAGTACTTTCTGAATGCCTCATTTAAACCATACAAATGTTTTCTAAATTAGGTGTCACTGTTGTCCTAATTTCATAGATGAGGCATAGAGAGATTACGTTATTTGCTCAAGGTCACCAAGGATATAAGTAGCTGAGCCCAGCGTTGAACCCAGGTCTGTTTGTCTCCAGGGTCAATGCCTTATTCCCAAAGTGGTTAATGGTTAATTGTGGAGTAAACATGCTACAATGGAGGCCTCAGATTTATAACAAGCAATGATCTTGGTAAAATCTAGTAGATTGATTAGAGTTGATAGAGTGTGAATGAATTTGAGCAAATACCTTGAGGTGGTGGTAAGATTTAAATAAGAGGATGGAGGTAGCATGGGGATTACAAGAGAAACATATTACATAGTAAGTAGCAAAGATCCGTGTTTTGTAATCTGCTACTGAGCAATCAAAATTTGGCTAGTGTGACTGAGGAACTAAATATTTTTTTATGCAACTGTAATTTAAATTTAAATAGCCTCATGTAGGCAGCGGCTGCCCTATTGGGTAGCACAGCTCTAAATGCTTAAGCCAATTTTAGAGAGTAGAGAATGAGGAAAAAGTTAAAGAAACATAGTCATTTAAAAAAAGTTTATATGTAACTAATTAATACTTGTAATACACAAAATTATAAAGACTATAATACAATAATTGCTACAAATATTATAATCTATATTTATATAAACCTTTCTGTATGTTCAATAAATTTGATTAACTTAAGTAGAATTTTAAAAAGCATGTAATACATTGTAAGAAAAAATTGCTGTTTTCTTAGAAATAAACAGGAAAACAAATCAATGCAAATAAATCAACTTTTTAATTTTAAACATATTATCTAGATATATTTTCAATTTCAAAGTACACATAAAAATAATCTCACTCAAATTTCATTGTTTCTTTTTAAATGTAGAGAAATTTTGGGAACTAATTTCATTTAAAAAGCACTAAACCAATAAATACACCATTACTATGAGTAAGAATTCCAAATCTCTGATTCTGTTGCAGAGAAAAGGTCACTTTAAATAAAACAGAGCATGTTTGATTATTGAGTAATACTTTTCTTTTAATGAATTGGAATTCTGTAAAACCATTGCATAGACAATATCATATACCCCATGTATATATAAATAAAATTATTTGCTTATGTTATTTATGCCTAGATATCTATGCATTTTATTTTTATTAAATAAATCTAATTTATTTTAAATGTGATTATTCATTTCCAAGTCTTTAATGTTATTTCCTACTATTTGTAAATAATTGCTTTTATTTCTTATTTTCTCCAACTTTTTAAATTTAGTTTACTAAAATGTGGAATGACATCTACTAATGAAACATTTGCCTTTTAATTTGGATGGAAAGTCTTACAACTTTTCAGTTTCTTGGGAATCAAAATTTTCATGCAATCATCATTCAATTTTAAAAATTCTTGTTCTTTTACACCAAAAGGAAAAACTACTGAAGGGAAAAAAAAGGCAAAGACTCCAATACCCAAACAAAAATAAAACAAAAATAAAACTGTTTTGGAGACTTTTACTCTAAGATAATGTTCCATCTCAGCATTGCTCAAGGAACACTGAGTAATGGTATGCAGTAAATAACTTCAAAGAACATTGAAAATAACTATCTCAATATTTCAGTAGACTGATTATAAACAGAGAAGATGTATGAATGTTAATAAAGCATAATTTATTACAGAATATATTTGGCAACATATTTCTGTCTGTGGTATCATTATATACGTTTTACTTTCAGAATTTAGATAATGTTAAAATTTAAGATAAAAATTCTTGATGGCGATTATTTCTGAGTAACAGTTAACACAATAAAACACATTTCACATGAAATAAACATTTCTCAGTTATTCAGCTCTTAAAGTTTCTTATAATGGGGAGCATGGCTTAAAGTGTCAGGTTATATGATGTTATTTTGAAGAGACCAATGTTAAGTTATTAAACTAAAATATGAGTCCCTTCAAGTTATGATAATTCTTAGAAAATAGTTTTACTTTTAATTTAAAATATACTAATGATTACATAGTAAATTTTATATATAGCATAAAATAACTGTTCAATTATATATTTACATATGATCATATATGATTTTATAATTGATCTTAGTTTGTTCTATAAAATGGAGGGCTTAATCCTCTTAACTTTTAAATTGGACTAAAATTCTTCCCATCACAATTTTAGTTTACTAATTAAATATATATCATTCATATTTGTTTTCAAATCCATGTAGAAAGGGTTGATAAAGAACTTACAATACAGCAGAGGCATTTAGAATATAAGATAAAGAGAAAAGATAATGAAGGGTTTTTCCCCATGAAATCTTTTTCTTCTTGCTTATACTAAAAAACTATTTTTCTATAAATAGATCTCTATTCTTAATGGGGCAGTTGCCTTAAGTGTCATCATGTTGCTCAACTCTCCACAGCACCTTTTTTTCCCTCTTCTATTAGACATGATCATTATGTTTGAAATACTGGATAAAAAACAAAACAAAAACAAAAAAACACCCTTTTTCCTCCTCTCATAACGCAGCTCATTCACAGTTATGCCAAATGCTCTTTAGAGTTGGCAATGAACAAACTCACCACAGAACCTAAGGTTTTAAGAGGTAGTTTGAGCTTTGTCAACTAAATTGATGCTGCCTGTCTCGGCTCATCATTTTATTATGTAGTGTTTAATCAAATTGGACATTAAATTTTTTAATAATGTTTAACCAATAAAATGTAATGCCATCTTACAATATATTAAATCACTACATAGGAAATAATGGATTTATCCATCTTAGGCATGTCCAAAGTTCTGATTCTTTCAAATCATTTCCCACTATTCTCTACCACATATTACCTTTAATGTATCATGTTCATTCCCAACTCAAAATAATTATTTCTATTATTGCCTCCCCTGAAACGTTTTTATCCTTTTACTCTTTATATTACTGTTCATACTTAGCCATAGCTGCCAATAAAAGGTTTCTGTCCATTGATTTATTTTTCCAGCCTCCTCTGCCTGACATTAGTGTCTCATTCCCTGAGCTCCGGATATATCTTTGTGTTATGACATACCCACATAAAAACATGTCTCTCTGAATTGGTTTTAAATATATGGAAAGCAAGCCCTGAATCTAATTTAGAAAATGAAAATTCTTCAGTGCTTAGAATAGATAGACTATACACATGAATGGGCTCAATAAATACCTGTGTAGTGGATGTATATGGCATTCAAATTATAGAGGGATAGAGAAATGTATTCTTTTTTTTGTCAATTATGAATATAGAGAAGGCTTAAGTTTTGTCTGCTTCTGAATGCTCCCTTGCCACTGGAACTGGTGCATTCCAATTCCAATGCTTATGACATTTAATATTTTGACTTCTAAATGGATATAACATTTCACTATACATGCCATCATTAGATTACTTTTATCTTAAATAGAAAGAATATTTTATTTTTGAATTTTAAAAGGTCATTTTTCCCTTACCTGACTAAACCACACCCTGTTCAAATAATTTTATTTCCAGTTCCTTCTACTGGAAATTGAATAAATTGAAGCACTGCTCTTTTATAACGTATGATAGGCTTGTAAAAAATGGCTGCAACTTTACTGCAGCTGGGGGGAAAAAAAATCTATAAATCAATTGGTGGCAGCTTCCCCAGCCAAAGATAGCTGTATGTCTTTTAAATTTTTAGTGAAGATTAAAACTTTGTCATTTCAGTGCATCACTCAATTTAACATCACTCAATTTAACATAATGTTCTCTGGAGAATGATGCAGGATAATGATATGCTAACTGTAAAGATGTAATGACAAATGTCTGGGATAGAAGCTATCCTGGTTTGAATTTTTTTCTTTTTAAAATGCAAAGGTCTTATATAGCCTTCTGAATATTGTTCTGTGATAACTAGCTAATAAAAGTATAGCCTCGAGCTTCCCTGGTGGCGCAGTGGTTAAGAGTCTGCCTGCCGATGCAGGGGACACAGGTTCGTGCCCCGGTCCGGGAAGATCCCACATGCCGCAGAGCAGCTGGGCCCGTGAGCCATGGCCGCTGAGCCTGCGCGTCCGGAGCCTGTGCTCCGCAACGGGAGAGGCCACAAGAGTGAGAGGCCCACGTACCGAAAACAAACAAACAAACAAAAAAGTATAGCCTCATCTGTTAACTGGAAATGTGGAAATGATGACATTCTGATAAAAAGTTAAAGATACCATCTATGATAGATGTTTAATAATATGAATAACTCTTCAATTTTACTGTTTTTGTGCTGAAGCTGTACTGATATTGCAGCTCCATTAATGAATGTAAAAAATAAGCTTCAGCAATAAAGACAAAGGAAATATACCTTGAATCACTGATTAGGACATACTCTAAATTCATTTAAATCTTATAAAAATTTGATTTAGGTGTATACATATATATATGGAGATATATATGGAGATATATATGGAGATATATATATATATCTCCTTTGTCGTAAATAGATTTTGATTGTATGCAAACACTAACAACTGATATTTTTTATTGAACTTATGTATCTGTTTAATAAGTTTCTCCTGTGATATCAGACACTGTATTTCCCTATAATTCTTACCCAATATATGTGCTGAGTTCTTCCTGGTGTACCTAGAAAGTTACTGAGTGACGGACTGCAAAATCATTAAGACTGAATATCTCCTTACTACAAAAGAGATCTTCAATTAATGTGGATTAATTTTTCACAAAAATCACAAAATAAATATTATACTTTTGTAGGCCAATGGGGATAAAATTTTGAAGGTGAAGTTCCTATTTTAAGAAGCAACATTCTTTTCTCCCTTTTATCTTTACAAACTCATTCATTATCCCTCCCCTACCATCTTCCCACAAGAAATTTTATTATAGTCTTCTTGCTGCACTGCTCATCAATTCCTCTCTCATCCTCCCACATTCCTCATTTTACTGGTTAGAGATTTTCAATCCTTTAGCCTGCACTGATACGTTAGAATTTGACTAAATATGATGCTCCATAGCAGGAACTGAAGGAGAGTTTTCCTGGAATATCAAAGCGAGATGCCCAGGTGTCTACTGGATTCCCGTACATCTCTGGGTGCCCAAAGTGCTGCTTTACATCTTTTGCTGCAGAGAACAGTGTCCTTTCTTATTGAAAAATGAGCTGTATCTTGCACCATTAAGCTTTATTACTCTAGTGTCCTTTACTTGTGACAACAGCAAAGGACCCCAAAGACACTGTAATTGAACCAGTGTGACTCTCTTCTTACTCTTCTCACCTTGGGAAGTCATGCTATGTGATGTTTACATTGATTACTAATACAATGCTACACATACAATCTAAATGCCTAATACAAGACCTAGTATTGTGACTCAGTCAACACTAAGTGAATGCAAGTTGGTGAAAATAATGTTGCTATATTTCTAATTGGCTTGTTGGTTTGCAACCTCCTTGGGAGCTGCCCAAGTGTAATCGGCAACCACCCCTGTACGTGGAGGGCAGGGAGAGACTGAAGAAAAGGCAGACTATGTCAGATTGGTAGGTAGCAGTTTTAACAAGCAAGGGAACTTATGGTGCTTGTCTTGGGCAGCGACAAGATTAATAGATTTCTTCACCTACTGGGCAGAATCTTAAAAGTTTATATAGAGGTCTTAACTGGATTCAATCGCATGCCCAGTTCAGACAGCCACAACACCACATTCCTATTTCAAAGCTGTATCCTTGGAGTAGCTGCTGGGAATGGGGGAAGCAAGCAGCACACACATTCCAAGGACAGGGGAGGGGATGGGGAGCCTCCAATTGCCCAGGTTCAGCTCGTGGGTCAACTGGCAGTCACATCTTCTGATGACCTCCTCCAACATGGCTTTGAATAGAAGTTATACAATAGGAACATTAAAGAAACAGATAAAATTTAGTTCAAATTATTGCAAGTGCAACATAAATAGGTAAAGTAGACATGTAAATTTGTGTACAAGAAATGATAAAGTTTCCAATACCTAAATTGTGGGAAAAGTAAATGTGGACTGGAAACATGCACAAGAAGCTGCCACTGTCAAATATTGCTTTGAATATGAATTATGAGAAATGCATACCAGACAAAAAGTATTGTGTATGCATGTGTGTGTGTTTGTGTGTTTGTCATGAAACTCCTATTCAGCACTTTGCATTGGAAAATATCTGTTGATTATCATATTTAGAGACCTTATCTTGTAAAACAGAAGAATACTAGAAAAATATAGAATGAATGTTCTGCCTCTTTGCAATTCTAAGTAAGATAGTCTTTGAAAACTCATAATTCAGAGGAATTCATAGTAAAGAGCATCTTATAAATGAGATCAAATGATTAAAAAAATGGTTGGTGATGAAAAGATATCAGAAAACTTGAGAAGCTTGTGACACCCAAAGACGCAGCTGGAAACTCTCTGGAACATTGCTATAAACTCTCATTACCCTAGCTTGATGACAATTGTTCATGCTTTTCACAGCTGTTTGAATTGCCAGAGCAGCTGTTACCTGCAAAAGATTATTTGAAGAGATTTGTCTCCTGTAGATCAGCCAATAGCCCTCTTAAAAAGACTGACAGGCAGAGAGCGAATAATTCAGCAACAGAAGTAAAACAGATACTAAATTAGGTCTGAGGTGTCAATTAAAGAAACATTGATAATTCATGGGGATTAGTGTTTTGATTTCTCAAACTTGTCTCTCTCAAACCACTAAAGTGATTTCTGTAATCAATTTCTCCCTCCTTTAAAGGAAGAATAACTTTGGCAAATTTATAATTAATCATGATTTGGTATCTTACATAGATAAGTTGTCTTAATTACTTACTATCCTGATAACTGTTAAAACTGAACACTGATTTCTTTTTTTTACATTTTTTGAAAGAAAAGAATCTTGGCAAAATTATCTTTATTTGAGAATTTATAAACATTTTTAATTCTTCAGTTAATTTTTAGACCTTTAGCATTGAACAGATGATCATGATCTGCTGAAAGTTCACTGGTAACTTTCCACCTGTCACGGAACTCTGTTGTGAAGACACTATAAATGGCTAATTGTTATTGATAGCATTATTTTTTATCTTTTTTATCTTATTTAATCCGTAGATATTGAATTTGTTTGACTGATCTTAATGAAGTTCAAAACACTGTGTCAAGTCCAGAGAATTCTGTTGTTCTGTGTGCCCTATAGATTTATGTAAATTAGATCTCTTTTCTTTAAGCCCTTTAATACTAAAGGTCTTTCATGTAAGAATATTCCTTTTGATCTCTCTAATAATACAGGTGTGTAAGAGGATTTTGTGAAGGCTTTTCAAGAGTCTTATTCACTTCCTAGTAGCCTCTTCAGTTGTGCACACAAAGGATGATATGGCAAAACAATGAAGAGGTTTTTTTCCTGTAATATTAAAAGATGGCAATTTGTAAAGTTTAAAATAACACTTCAAGTGACTGAGTTTGCTATTTATTAAGGCACAGGGTAGGGTTAAATATACCTAACTTATACTCGCACAGAGTAATTTTGTTATTATGATCATAGTTTTTGTCATGAAATAGCTAATATGTTTGCTCCATCTTTATAATTTGTAGCTAATTTTTTTCTTCATAGTGGAATGTCCATAAAATTTAAAGTAAATATTTAAGAATTATGACATAATATAATCATAATATAGTCCTTGTTATAGGGCATCTATACATCTATATATCATATTTCTTGTAAAATTGAGACATGTAATTGCATTCAATGGAGACATTCTGAAATGTAGATATGAAAATTTATTTCATTTTTTAAAAACAGTGTTGATGACTTCAATTCTATAAAAAGAACACTTTTTATAGAACCACTTTTAGAATTGGTTAAAATGTTTTTAGTATTTGGATTTGTACAACAGAGTTTAAAATGGGAATTCATATGATTATTTTAAAATAAAGCCCATTATTTTGAGATAATGAAGCATTAATAGTGCATTTTGGCATTTCTAAAATAACCAGTCTTGACTAGGGAATGGACTACAAAGAAGAATAGGGAACATCCATAGCCTAAGAGAATTATGTTGTCTATATTTGATTTAAATTTTTAGATATTTTTACTTTGTTACAGTTTTCTGCTGATTTGTTTGTCCAGGGAAAATAATTATTTTTCACTTAATTCTAAGTTTAAGACAAAAGTGTGAAAATGTAAATAAAACCAGTCTTTCCTCTTCCATTTAAAATTTGTCATGTTTGCTATATTTTGGCTATTCTACTAAATGTTTCATATGTAATAAAATATTCAATTTTCATAGCAACCCTAAAATACAGATATTATTATTATTTTGATTGTTTGAATTTTAATTTTGGCAGTAAATTTGCATATACTGAAAAGCATAAATATTAAGTACAAAATTTCATGAATTTAGACAAATGGAATCAATAACCCTCAGTAATCAATAATCCTCTCAGAATATATATATATATATATATATATATATAGAGAGAGAGAGAGAGAGAGAGAGAGACATACATATTTATATACACATTATATATATATATACACACATATATGTATATATGTGTGTGTATATATATATATATATATATATATATATATATACACACACACACACACACAGTCACACAAACACACATATACATTTTTTTTCTCCTACTCCCAGAAATTTCCTTATATTTTTTTCTTTCTGGTCACTTCATCTACCAGAAGCAACCACTGATTTTTTTTTAAATCATAGATTAAATTGTCTCTTTTCTAGGCATTAATAAAAATAGAATCATATACTCTATTGTGCCTGGCTTCTTGTGTTGAGTATAGTGTCTGTGAGATCCATTAATGTGATTGCGTATTAGGCATTGTTTTAAGTGCTTGATAGTATTCTACTCCCTGAATTTATCAAAATCTGTCTATGCATTCCCCTGCTGATGGTTGTTTGGATTGTTTCCAGTTATAAATGATTATGACCATTTCTATACAAGTTATTTTGTCAATATATGTATTTATTTTTCTTGGCTAAATACTTAGGGATAGAATTGCTGAGTCAAAGGGTAGGTGCATGTTGAACGTTAAAAGAAAGTTAAGACATTCACACCTGGGCTTTTCCCTGTGAACAGACTTTGAGTACTAATTAATCTCTTCACTTACAATAGCTCTATACAGATTATCTATTTCTTCTTAAGTTTGTTTGGTAGTTTGTGTCTTTCTAGGTATTTGTCCATTTCATTTAAATTATTTAATTTGTAAATATACAATTGTTCAAAATATTTTTTATACTTCTTTGTATTTCTGTAATGTCCAAGTAATGTCACTTCTTTGATTAATGACTCTTGTAATTTGAGACTTCTCTTTATTTTTCTTGGCTAATCTAGCTAAGGTTTGTCAATTTTGTTGATCTTTTCAAAGAATGAACTTTGGTTTCACTGATTTTCTTTTTGGTTTTTCTATTCTCTACTTCATTAATTTCTGCTCTAATCTTTATTTCTTTTCCTGTGCTTGCTTTAGGTAATGTTTGCTGTTCTCATGTCTTTTTGTTCCTCTAGTCCTTCTTTGCCACTTTATTTTGTGTTAAGTGAATATTTTCTAATGTAGTATTTTAATTTCTTTAATGATTTGTTCACTGTTATTGTTTTGTTTTGTTTTGTTTTTTTGCTTTTTTGTTTGTTTGTTTGTTTTTTAGTGATTGCTCTAGGATTTCCCATATATATCCTAGCTTACCAGCTTCAGATTTATGCTATATTTGAAAAGGCATTTTTAGTGTCTTTTATAAGTACTACTAACTTTACACGTGTTCTTTCCTTATTGATGTGGATTCCTAATTACCACTGGGGTTACTCACTTGCTTTCTGCTTGAAAAACTTCCTTTAGTATTTCATGTAAGGCAGCTCTGCTCCCAGCAAATTCTCTGTTTTTATTTAACTATGTAAGTTTTTATTTTGCTTTCATATATCAAAGGTAGCTTTCCTGCATATGGATTCTCAGTTGAGAGTTCTTTTCTTTGAGAATTTTGACTATGTTATGCCACTCTCCTCTTGCCTGCATTATTTCTGCTGAGAAGTTAGCTCTTAATCTCGTCAGGTTTCCCTTGTAACACCAAGTGATTAGAGCAAATATGTTTCATTGAAATACTGAGCTGTTTCCAATAATAGAGAAAACTCTGGATAAGTTGGTTTTCTTGAGAGATGTTTCTTTCTTTCTAGGGGGCTCTGGGATCAGTATAACTGCTGCAGTTTTTAACTTATGGGAAACTATCCTCTATGAAAGGAGTGTTTCCATTATATCCTTATAGACAGGGGTCCAGAATAAAAAATCCCAGTCTTACCCCTCACAACTATTTTATTAATTTTGCTTTATTTACTTTTTCTCATTTTTATTTCAATTTGATTTAATTTATTTACTTCTCTCTTTACCACATTTGCCTCTATCTTGTCTTCTCTGTCCACTAAAAAGAGTATCCAAACAAGACTTTCTGCCTCCAATTTTTGTTTGTGTCTAGTTGTCTTCCACATTGCAGTGAGTTACCTTACTGCTGTGCAAAGTTGAAAATACTTTTCCCTGCTTAAAAAATTTGGATGACCTTCTATTGCCCCTATGATAAAAATGAAACTCATTTACTGTTTAGAAGGCTTTCCAATATCTCATTCTTATCCATTTATTTCCTCTTACAGCTTGACTCCCTTCTCTTCACACTCTAAGTTCTAGCTATGCTGAACTATTTTCATTCCTTGAATACACCATATTCACACTTATCTCTGAGCTTTTGTGTATCTTTCCCCTGTGTGGAACTTTATCTTACCTCTCCTTTTTTTTAGTGTCTCAGCTCACCTCACCTGTACCAGTTTCAATGTCACTCTTTCTGAGCAAATTTTTGTATATAATTCCCACCCTAGTTGCACTCATAAAAACATAATTTTCCTGTTAAAACATTCACCTGTGAAGGTAGAAACCACTGGTCCCTTGTACACTATTGTTTTCCACAGCTGTCACAGTGCTTAAAACAATAGTAAACACTTTTTAAAAAATATCTCCAATGACTGTGGCTAATCTTTAAAAATAATTGGACATCAGAAATTTTGAAAATACTGCATACTTGAGAATAGATGCTCTTGAAGTTCTAAAGATGTAATCTGAAGATTTGATGCTGCAAATAATTTATGTAATTATTCACATATATTTAAATTTAGCAGAATTTACCAAAATGTGATTCATACAAAATGGTGGTTCAAAACTCCAGTGAATTGTTATGTAACCATGAAACCTAAAGAGCAAACTTCAACTAAGTTGAAGTATATTTCTCTTTTATTTTATTTCTCTTTTATTTATGAAGTATATAAGTTGAGTATATTTTATTTTTCAGATTGTAAAGCTGTCATGCAGACATGTTTAGTATTATCAGTGTTTTCTAGTACATTTATGAGGAAGAGTTATAGTTTTAAAAGACACTGGATTATTAGTGTATCATCTAAATTAATTCAAAACTTTATATGAAACCTTGCATAACATACTAGAATTAGGCTTTTCTATTTTTCTTTAATTACTATATTTTTCTATTTACTAATTTATTTCATAAAAGATGTCCTAAAATTTTCTTGTTGAAGGTTTTTTATTAAGTAATTAAAATTACATTGACAATGATATTGCCAAACTTTACATAACTTTATGTTCATTTCTCATATTATTTTACATTTTGGGAATGGCAGCCATTTAATATGTTTTTCAGTATCTCTCCAAAAATACCATCTCTATACAATGTTTTATATACTATCTTATCTGACACTTCTCAAAGGTTCCTTGTATATTATAATCTATAGCCTCTAAATGAAATACTGTTTTCTTCTTACCCAAATAATGTATCAGTCAGGGACCTGACAGTCAAGGCTTATCTATTGTAGTCAAGGATAACCTAAATGGGAAAAGAACTTGAAAAAGAATAGATATATATGTATGTATAACTGAATCACTTTGCTGTACACCTGAAACAAACACAACATGGTTAATCAACTATAATCCAATATAAAATAAATTTTTAAAAAAAGGATAAAGAAACCAACAAGGAAAAGTTAAGCAACCCAGGATCAGAAATATCCAAATACTTTTTCACACCAGTGTCTCTTACTGTCACTTCAGCCTGGATGGTAACAGTGTCTAGAAAGAGCTGAACCAATGGGAGAAAAGATACTCAGTGGAAGACATGGCCATTGGCAGAGGAGCAGGCCAAGACAGAGGGATGGAGGTAGGGAGATATGACTATTTACCTCCTTCTTCTGTGCCTTATGCCCTCTATTGGTCAAAGCCAATCAGATGCCAGAGGGAAAAATGAGTCTGAATGATTAAGTTCATAAAGGAGAACCTCTCAGGGCACAGAGCAGGTCAGAGAGGAAGGTAGATTTGAAAGGGAAAAATCTGTGCTTGTCCTTTGTTTAGACAGAAAAAAAAACAGGTCAACAACTCAGAGGAAATATAAAAATCTCCATCTCTGTATTTTTTGCAAGGGAATATCATCACCAGTGGATTTCAGGTAAGGTAGCAGGAAAAAGTAGATTTTAAATAATTATTACTGATACAACCTCCACTTCTGTCCTTGTCTTGAAGGTCTAAGATTATATTCAACAGTCCTTCTACCAGCATTCCAGGTTCCCTTACTCTCATCAGCCTCCTGGTGTGTTGGGGAATGCTATTTGGTATGCTTTATAGGGACAAGAATAACAAGAGGCAGACCAGAGAATGGCCAGAATCTTAAGTATAGTCTTACTTGCCTCCACTTCTCTCCTTATAATCAAGATCATTCACCTAGGCAAATACTTGGAGAATTTCTCTTCTTAGTTCTTGAACTGAATTGAGAGTGTCTGCTAATTCAATAGCTGCAAAACAGGGGATGTGTTGATTTGCCATAGTTATGATACCACATCTGGAACCACAGCTGTAATTAGCACCAGGGCCTGAATAAACCTGTGATAACCCACAGTTACTCTCCAAGATCCATCCAATTTTTGCACTGGTCAAATAGACAAATTAAACATGGATGTGATAGGAATTATCACTCCAGCATAATTCAGATTTCTTATTGTACCAACAACTATAATATTCTCAAGTGTTCAGTGTTGATTTTGGTCATTATGTTGGTGAGAGCAGCTCTACTTGGCCCTGCCTACAAAATTAGCCTTCACTATTCTTGTGAGATTTCTCAGTTAATAAGTATGTATCTCCATTACACATTTTGGAATGAGAAAACTACAGCTTAATTCTACAATCCCACCAAACCCTCTATGACATGTACTGAGACGCAGACTCCATCGGTCACCTGAATTCCATTAACACCACTCTAACTAGAAGACCATAGCATTTTGGTTTCCCAGGAAACAGGAAATCATGTCAATTCAAAGACAGGAGGTCTGGGTATTTTCCTTTCCAGAGGGAAGAATCACTCTGATATATGGCCAACATTCCCTGTGGGGGTAGCTTAGAGAAAAAGGAGGAATTAGAGTGTACATTTTAGTGTTTGCACTGCAGAGTTCATTCTCAGAAAAACGTGGTCTGACCCTTAAGTGTCGCTGTGTCTCTGAACTGGTTTACTATCCCAGAAAATATGACTGAATATAGGCCAAAAATGTATAAACCAAACATTTGAAAAAAGTATATTCTGGAATAGGCAGAACTGGTGAATAAATAGCATGACCTCTCTTTCTTTGTTCCTTCTACTCTCTCGTTGGTGCCTCCCTTTGATTAACTTCAAGCAAAAGATAGATGGCAAAAGGAGTAGGAAAACAAAACCCAGGAAACAGAGCAGCAGTTGCAGTGTTAGAAAGAGAAACAGAAAAGTAGAGAAGTATCATCCTACAGAAGAGCCATGTGGCTGACAGGGTCTTGGTGTTCTGGCAGTGTGTCAGGCCTGAGCCTCAGAGGTGGGAGAGTTGAGTTCAGGACATTGGGCCACCAGAGACCTCCCAGCCCCATGAATATCAATTGGAAAGAGCTCTCCCAGATATCTCCATCTCAATGCTAAGACCCAGCTCCAGTCAACAACCAGGAAGCTACAGTGCTGAACACCCTATGCCAAACAACTAGAAAGACAGGAACACAACCCCACCCATTAGCAGAAAGGCTGCCTAAAATCATACTAATTTCACAGACACCCCAAAACACACCACCGGAAACGGTCCTGCCCACCAGAAAGACAAGATCCATCCTTATCCACCAGAACACAGGCACCAGTCCCCTCCAACAGGAAGCTTATGCAACCAACTGAACCAAACTTACCCACTGTGGGTAGATACCAAAAACAACAGAAGCTAAGAACCTGCAGGTTGCGGAAAGGAGCCCCCAAACACAGTAAGTTAAACAAAATGAGAAGATAGAGAAATACACAGCAGATGAAGGAGCAAAGTAAAAACCCACCAGACCAAACAAATGAAGAGGAAATAGGCAGTCTACCTGAAAAAAGAATTCAGAGTAATGATAGTCAAGATCCAAACTCTTGGAAACAGAATGGAGAAAATATAAAAAACGTTAAACAAGGACATACAAGACCTAAGAGCACACAAGCAACGATGAACAACACAATAAATGAAATTGAAAATTCTCTAGAAGGAATCAATAGCAGACTAATTGAGGCAGAAGAACGGATAAGTGACCTGGAAGATAAAATAATGGAAACAACTAATGCAGAGCAGAATAAAGAAAAAAGAATGAAAAGAATTGAGGACAGTTGCAGATACCTCTAGGACAACATTAAACCACCAACATTCGAATTATAGGGGTCCCAGAAAAAGAAGAGAAAAAGAAAGGGACTGAGAAAATATTTGAAGAGATTATAGTTGAAAAATTCCCTACTATGGGAAAGGAAATAGTCAATCAAGTTCAGGAAGCACAGAAAGTCCCATACAGGATAAATCCAAGGAGAAACATGCCAAGATACATATCAATCAAACCAGCAAAAATTAAATAAAATAGTAAGGCAGCAAAGGAAAAGCAATAAAAATCATACAAGGGAATCCCCATAAGGTTAACAGCTGATCTTTCAGCAGAAACTCTGAAAGCCAGAAGGGAGTGACAGGATATATTTAGAGTGATGAAAGGGAAAAACCTACAACCAAGAGTACTCTACCCAGCAAGGATCCATTCAGATTTGATGGAGAAATCAAAACATTTACAGACAAGCAAAAGCTAAGAGAATTCAGCACCACCAAACGAGCTTTACAACAAATGCTAAAGGAACTTCTCTAGGCAGGAAACACAAGAGAAGGAAAAGACCTACAATAACAAACCCAAAACAATTAAGAAAATGATAACAGGAACATACATACTGATAATTACATTAAATGTAAATGGATTCAATGCTCCAACCAAAAGACATAGACTGGCTGAATGGATACAAAAACAAGAACCGTATATATGCTGTCTACAAGAGACCCACTTCAGACCTAGGGACACATACATACTGAAGGTGAAGGGGATGGAAAAAGATATTCCATGCGAATGGAAATCAAAAGAAAGCTAGAGTAGCAATTCTCATATCAGAAAAAATAGACTTTAAAATAAAGACTATTACAACAGACAAAGAAGGACACTACATAATGATCAACGGATCAATCCAAGAAGAAGATATAACAATTGTAAATATTTATGCAACCAACACAAGAGCATCTCAATACATAAGGAAATTGCTAACAGCCATAAAAGGGGAAATCGACAGTAACACAATAATAGTAGGGGAATTTAACACCCCACTTTCACCAATGGACAGATTATCCAAAATGAAAATAAAAAAGGAAACACAAGCTTTAAATGACACGTTAAAAAAGATAGACTTAATTGATAATTATAGGACACCCTATCCAAAAACAACAGAATACACTTTCTTCTCAAGTGCTCATGGAACATTCTACAGCATAGATCATATCTTGTGTCACAAATCAAGCCTTGGTAAATTTAAGAAAATTGAAATCATATCAAGTATCTTGTCCGACCACAACGCTATGAGACCAGATATCAGTTACTGGAAAAAAAAATATAACAAATACAAACACATGGAGGCTAAACAATACACTACTAAATAACCAAGAGATCACTGAAAAAATCAATGAGGAAATAAAAAATACCTAGAAACAAATGGCAATGAAAACACGATGACCCAAATCCTATGGGATGCAGCAAAAGCAGTTTGAAGAGGGAAGTTTAAAGCAATACAATCCTATCTCAAGAAACAAGAAAAATCTCAAACAAAAAACCTAATCTTATACCTAAAACAATTAGAGAAAGAAGAACAAATAAACCCCAAAGTTAGCAGAAGGAAAGAAATCATACAGATCAGAGCAGAAATAAATGAAAAGGAAAAGAAGGAAACAATAGCAAAGATCAATAAAACTAAAAGCTGGTTCTTTGAGAGGATAAACAGAATTGGTAAACCATTAGCCAGACTCATCAAGAAAAAAAGAGAGAAGACTCAAATTAACAGAATTAGAAATGAAAAAGGAGAAGTAACAACTGACAGCGCAGAAATACAAAGGATCATGAAAGATTACTACAAGCATCTCTATGCCAATAAAATGGGCAACCTGGAAGAAATGGGCAAATTCTTAGAAAAGCACAACCTTCCAATATGCAAATAAAATGGACAACCTGGAAGAAGTGCACAAATTCTTAGAAAAGCACAACCTTCCGAGACTGAACAGGAAGAAACAGAAAATATAAACAGACCAATCACAAGCACTGAAATTGAAACTGATTAAAAATCTTCCAACGAACAAAAGCCTAGGACCAGATGGCTTCACAGGCGCATTCTATCAAACATTTAGAGAAGGGCTAACACCTATCCATCTCAAACTCTTTCAAAGTACAGCAGAGGGAGGAACACTCCCAAATTCCTTCTACGAGGCCACCATCACCTTGATACCAAAATCAGACAAACATGTCACAAAGAAAGAAAAGTACAGGCCAATAACACTGATAAACACAGATGCAAAAATCCTCAACAAAATACTAGCAAACAGAATTCGACAGCATATTAAAAGGATCATACACCACGATCAAGTGGGGTTTATCTCAGGAATGCAAGGATTCTTCAATATACACAAATCAATCAATGTGATACACCATGCTAACAAACTGAAGGATAAAAACAATATGATAATCTCAATAGATGCAGAAAAACTTTTGACAAAATTCAACACACATGTATGATAAAAACCCTCCAGAAAGCAGGCATAGAGGAAACTTACCTCAACAAAATAAAGGCCATAAATGACAAATCCACAGTCAACATCATTCTCAATGGTGAAAAACTGAAACCATTTCCACTAAGATCAGGAAGGAGACAAGGTTGTCCACTCTCACCACTATGATTCAACATAATTTTGGACGTTTTAGCCACAGCAATCAGAGAAGAAAAAGAAATAAAAGGAATCCAAATCAGAAAAGAAGAAGTTACACTGTCGCTGTTTGCAAATGAAATGACACTATACATAGAGAATCCTAAAGATTCTACCAGAAATCTAGTAAAGCTAATCAATGAATTTGGTAAAGTAGCAGGATACAAAATTAATGCACAGAAATCTCTGGCATTCCTATACACTAATGATGAAAAATATGAAAGAGAAATTAAGGAAACACTCCCATTACCATTGCAACAAAAAGAATAAAATACCTAGGAATAAACCTACAGAAGGACACAAAAGACCTGTATGCAGAAAAGTATGACACTGATGAAAGAAATTAAAGATGATACAAACAGATGGAGAGACACACCATACTCTTGGATTGGAAGAGTCAACATTGTGAAAATGACTATACTACCCAAAGCAACCTACAGATTCAATGCAATCCCTATCAAACTACCAATGGCATTTCTCACAGAACTAGAAGAATAAATTTCACAGTTTTTATGGAAACACAGAAGACTCTAAATAGGCAAAACACTCTTGAGAAAGAAAAACGGAGCTGGAGGAATCAGGCTCCCTGACTTCAGACTATAACACAAAGCCACAGTAATAAAGACAGTATGGTACTGGCACAAACACAGAACTATAGATCAATGGAACAGGATAGAAAGCCCAGAGATAAACCCACACACATATGGTTACCTTATCTTTTATAAAGGAGGCAAGAATATACAATGGAGAAAAGACAGCCTCTTCAATAAGTGGTGCTGGGAAAACTGCACAGCTACATGTAAAAGAATGAAATTAGAACACTTCCTAACACCATACACAAAAATAAACTCAAAATGGATTAAAGACCTAAGTGTAAGGCCGGACATTATAAAACTCTTAGAGGAAAACATACGCAGAACATGCTATGACATAAATCACAGCAAGATCCTTTTTGACCCACCTCCTAGAGAAATGGAAATAAAAACAAAAATAAACAAATGTGACCTAATGAAACGTAAAAGGTTTTGCACAGCAAAGGAAACCCTAAACAAGATGAAAAGGCACCCCTCAGAATGCGAGAAAATATTTGCAAATGAAGCAACTGACAAAGGATTAATCTCCAAAATATACAAGAAGCGTATGCAGCTCAATAGCAAAAAAACAAACAACCCAATCAAAAAACGTGCAGAAGACCTAAACAGACATTTCTCCAGAGAAGATACACAGATTGCCAACAAACACATGAAAGGATGCTCAATATCATTATTCATTAGAGAAATGCAAATCAAAACTACAATGAGATATCATCTCACACCAGTAAGAATGGCCATCATCAAAAAATCTAGAAACGATAAATACTGGAGAGGGTGTGGAGAAAAGGGAACACTCTTGCACTGCTGGTAGGAATGTAAGTTGATACAGCCACTATAGGAAATAGTATGGAGGTTCCTTAAAAGCTCAAAATAGAACTACCATATGACACAGCAATCCCACTATTGGGCATATACCCTGAGAAAACCATAATTCAAAAAGAGTCATGTACCACAATGTTCGTTGCAGCTCTATTTACAATAGCCAGGACATGGAAGCAACCTACATTTCCATCGACAGATGAATGGATAAAGAAAATGTTGCACCTATATAGAATGGAATGTTACTCAGCCATAAAAAGAAATGAAACTGAGTTATTTTCAGCGAGGTGGATGGACCTAGATCTGTCATACAGAGTGAAGTAAGTCAGAAAGCGAAAAACAAATACTGCATGCTAACACATATATATGGAATCTAAAAAAAAAAAAAAAAGGTTCTGAAGAACCTAGGGGCAGGACAGTAATGAAGACGCAGACATAGAGAATGGATTTGAAGACACAAGGAGGGGGAAGGGTAAACTGGGACAATGTGAGAGAGTGGCATGTCCATATATACACTACCAAATGTAAAATAGATAGCTAGTTGGAAGCAGCCACATAGCACAGGGAGATCAGCTGGGTGCTTTGTGACCAACTAGAGGGTGGGATAGGGAGGGTGGGAGGCAGACGCAAGAGGGAGGGGATATGGGGATATATGTATACGTATAGCTGATTCACTTTGTTATACAGCAGAAACTGACACAACAATCTAATGTAATTATACTCCAATAAAGATGTTAAAAAATAATAATAATAAAAAAACAAGATCAATGGCAAGAAAACACTATTGATACAGATCTTAGAGACTGGCTGAAGGTATAGCAACCAAAGTAGCTTACACAGACCTGGTGGAACAAAAAGAATAAACATCAGAAAAGCAAGTCAATTATATAGAACCAACTCTTCTCTTAAGTGTGAGATTGGGAATAAATTACAGTTGAAGAAATGGCTTAGACAGACCTTTATACTTCACAGAACCAGTAATCATAAGCTCCAAATAAGTGAGAAAATGTTTTAGTCAAATTACTAGCAAATTTTCGAAACATCTGGGAACTTGTACATTTTTCCTTTAGAGTTGTGCAGATTGAATAATATTATGTGATAATAATCCGTTAATAAGAGTAATAATACTATATGCAATTGAGAATAAAATAACATGGTGTTCCATGCACAACTAAAATCTGCACATAACAATGCATTTAATTATAAAAACTTTCAACAAGATCACTACTGATTTCACAGATATTTTATGTTTCACTTAAAATGAAACCTAGAATTTACATCATTTTTAGTAAGCACATGTTCTCAGTACCATCTTAGTTAAAAAAAAAATACAGGCACTGCCATTCTTTTATTTTTGAATAGAACCTAGTGGTAAAATGACTTTATCAAAATTGATCCACTGTCCTAATTCAGAAACTGTCTCTATTTTTTACAGATATCTCAGTTATGCTCTTTGTTCCATATATTTTAACAAACGTTTATCAGCACATTATAAAATCAGTATAAGCTAGTATCCCAGATATTAATAATTCCTCATAATTTATAATGTGAAAAGTTGCTGATCCCATCTTGGTAATCTGGCATGCAAAGTTTTATAAAATATGTTTGACTGTAATCTAACATAGAAATATAGATTCACATCTTCTACTAGAGCTGCTGTCAGTGGGAGTGATTATGAAAGAAAGAGGCATGAAGTGAAACAAGAATGGATCTGGCATACACAATGATTCATGACATGACTCAAAAGTAGGAGGAAACTTATAAATCATTCCATTTATTTCTAAAAATAAGTGTTAGCAGATTTTTATTGATGCATTTAAAAGTTCTCCATGTGACAACATCATTATAAAAACTTAGAAGCAATATTCCTACAGGTGAAACAGGGGCAACTCCAAAATAACTTTGACTGTGTTTGGCTGAACAATCCCAATTGAATGATTATTCTGGATACTTTCAGTCTTTTGAAGCTATACGGCTTTAGAGTTCCATAAACTGGAAAAATGGAGTCCACTGAAGTCATTGCTGAGTTCCTGAACTAAGGCATCCCTTAAATAACATTCCTGGGACATTTCTAGTTGCAGTGTTGAGGTCACTTGTGAAAGCACTTAGATTTGTTCTTGTCAGTGGAGTGGCCCTGACTTTTCTACTACAATTGCTTATAGATTCACGGAATCACCTCTTCATATAAATCTGTGGCTTAAACCCTGTTTTTAGACATTTTCAAAAGAAAAAAATTATCTATCACAGTTATATAAAATATATATGAATTTCTAATATTTCTTCATCTAAAAGTACATCTATGTTTAAAAGTAAATCTTTATCTTCCTGGTTGACAAGGGAACTTTGAAAACTCTTATAATACACCTCCCTGTTATCCATATTGCTCTAAGCTCAAAAGAGCACCCACCATTCTCAATAAACATCTGTCATCTCTGTGATCAAAGAGGATGTTCCTGTGGTACCCATTTTTTTTTCCCCCAGAGGGTAAGAAGTGGAAGGAGAGAGTGAGGCAACTAACTTTGCTTTCAAGGATGTGAAAGTATACCTCACATACTCTCAAGGAAGTTGCATACCTCACTTTTGCTCAGTTCCATTGGCCTGAATTTAATCACATGGCTACATGTAGTTGCAAGGGAGGCTGGAAGGTGTCATCACTAGCTTGAAAGCAATATGCCCTGCTAAAAATCAAAGTGGAAAGAAAGAGAGAAAGGAAGAGAGAATGGATATTTGGAAACACTAAGAAATTTCTCATACATTGTGCATATGTTGACAATAGGTTACTATTAATCTTTAAATTCTACCTAAAAATAAACATATTCATGGCCTTCTGTGGAAATTTATTTTACACTTTATTGAAATACATTAAATTATTAGATACAACTATAAACCCTCATAATTTTATAAACAAGTCTATTTTAAAGGAGATTTGAATTAAATCATGAACTACATATTCCTCAACTCTGTGACAAAAATTATATGATAACTGATATATTCTTTTAATATATAGATATATATATAAAATCTTCTGTTATGTCTCTACACGATGGTTAAAGTCATTGAGGAAAGGAAATATTCTAACACATTTTCTTACAATTTCAACTTAAACTTCATACAATAATGGATTTTAATTCATTTGGGATACTATCCAGGGGAATACAGAGCATAAAATATGAAAATCATACTTGTTATACTATCTATTTTACCAACAGAAAAACTTACAGCCCAGATCTCATACATATAATTATAGGGAGACCCTAGTAAATAAAATGTCTTTGGGATGTAGCTTTAAAATTCCTATTGATCATCTGTGTGAAGATTCAGTGAGACATGGAAAATGGACCCAGAAAAAGTGCTTGAAGCTCATCCTGAGGATGTTATTCCTGAGAGAAAGCATTGCCCATATTATACTAGAGTGATAGCACTGACAGAAGGGAGGTGGTTTAAGACATAGTAGCATAAATAAAATATTTGAAGCTAACTTTAAAAACTTTTAGGATTGGCCCTTAGAATATGCATGTGGCAACCTCCTGCAACGCTATTGCAAGACAGAGAATATCAGATTGAAATGGATAATGTATTGAATCTACAGGACTCACTGGATCATGTACTTTGCATGTTAGATACATGTTTTCCACAGACTTCCCAGAACAACTGGAGCAATTTGGACTTCAAGTTATGTGAGACCAGAGCACAGAGTTGGGAATCAAGAGATAAGAATTCTGGTTCTCTTTCTTTCACTTAGTAATTGTAACCCTGAAAATCAATTCAGTTCTTGGGTTTAACAAAAACATTGAATGCTTTGGACAAGATTATCTCCAAGGGCCATTCTAGCTCTAATAGCCTGTGATTATAACTGTCTCAGCTCTACCGTCCAGCATTCCTTTCTGGCGAAAATTCTTTGCTTGCCTCAATTTTTCTACCTCCTCTTTTACAGCATTTCTTTGGATCTTTTATTTTGTGAACCAGAGGAAAAATACACTGTTTCTACCAATGGATTTTACTAAACAAAGGATACAACTAATTATATTTTCTTTGTATAGGAAGGGTGAATTTTTCATAGGAGTGTATTTCATATCATTCCAGAAAGCAGGTGGTATAATGTGACAAATCATTGATTTCTTCTCCATTCAATGCATTGTCTTTTTAAAAATATCATCAACAACTTCTTTATGACCCTAGTTAATACTTATTTTACCATTCTATTCTTCACTTTGACTCCTCTTTTATGTTATTTTTCTTTTTGTTGAGGTTGGACTACATTTTACTAAAATAAGTGTGGAGTGTTCAAAATAATTAGTTGTAAACACTGTCTTTATACTCCTTTTTAAAATTTTTACTCAAAAAGAAAAATCAGTTAATCAATGGATTGTCACATGAAGATTGACTTTTTTTAACTTTTCATTTTATATTGGAGTATAGTTGATTAAGTGTTGTGTTAGTTTCAGGTGTACAGCAAAGAGATTCAGTTATACATATACATGTATCTATTCTTTTTCAAATTCTTTTCCTGTTTAGGTTGTTACATAATATTGAGCAGAGTTCCCTATGCTATACAGTAGGTCCTTGTTGGTTATCCATTTTATTTATTAATAGATCTTTATTGGAGTATAATTGCTTCACAATACTGTGTCAGTTTCTGTTGTACAACAAAGTGAATCAGCCATATGCATACATATGTTCCCACATCCCCTCCCTCTTGCGTCTCCCTCCCACCCTTCCTATCCCACCCCTCTAGGTGCTCAGAAAGCACCGAGCTGATCTCCCTGTGCTATGCAGCTGCTTCCCACTAGCTATCTATTTTACATTCGGTAGTGTGTATATGTCAATGCTACTTTCACTTCGCCTCAGCTTCCCCGCCCCACCTGGTGTCCTCAAGTCCGTTCTCTAGGTCTACATCTTTATTCCTGCCCTGCAACTAGGTTCATCAGTACCTTTTTAATTTTAGATTCCACACATATGCGTTAGCATACGGTATTTGTTTTTCTCTTTCTAACTTACTACACTCTGTATGACAGACTTTAGGTCTATCCACCTCACTACAAATGACTGAATTTTGTTTCTTTTTACGGCTCAGTAATATTCCATTGTATATATGTGCCACATCTTTATCCATTCATCTGTTGATGGGCATTGAGGTTGCTTCCATGTCCTGGCTATTGTAAATAGTGTTGCAATGAATATTGTGGTACATGTCTCTTTCTGAATTATGGTTTTCCCAGGGTATGTGCCAAGTAGTCAAATCTAAACTCTCAATCTATCCCTCCCCCACCACCCTTCCCCCCTGGTAACCATAAATTCATTCTCTAAGTCTGTGAGTCTGTTTCTGTTTTGTAAATAAGTTCATTTGTATAATTTTTTTTTTTTAGATTCTGCATATAAACTTTTTTATATGCGGAACTTTTAAACTTTGCATTACATTCGAGTAGCATTGTACTTGTCAGCTTCAGCCAATCTGCTGCGTTGCCTGCCATTTATCTGGGGCTCACTTACTTTGCCTTTCTGAACCTAAGAGAGGTAGGCCAAGCAATTTTCCCCTCATCAGTTGGCAGGTGAATATATACATAAGATTACCCCATGTTATCCCTGCTCTGTGCTCCCTCAGTACAACCTACCGCCTTTCTTTCCCAGCCTTTCTTCTCAATACACATTGATGCTACTTCTAAAGCTGTGAGATTAAAAACAAATCCACATTTCCTTTTAATCTAGCATAATCCTATGTAAAATAAAACTGTCCTTTATTTGAGTGCCACTATTATACCAATTAAAGCAAAGATAGTTATAAATGACTGATTTTTATTTCAGAGTTTCTTTCTTTCGAAACAAGATGTAGTAAAATAACGTTGTGAGAAAAGAACAAACTATTGGGCAAGCTCCCCAATAGTTCCTAGAGTTAAAATTTACTCCTATTTCTAAAATGTTGTGTATCATTACACTCAATATTTGTATTACATTTTCTCAGGTTAAGTTTTATAAGGATTCTGTAGGGTCACAGACTTCGAATTTTTGGGAGGAGAGATAGGTTGTTTTCCAAGTTCAGATTCTAAACTTTTATTTTATCCTTGTAGGTTGCTAATGAACTAAGTTAAAAACAGAAATAATTATTAGTCCTGACAGGAAAATTTTCTGTGCTGTCCACATCAAGTAGTCATTGGATATAGTCTCCCTCCGGAAGGCAGCATGACCAAGAATGAGATGTCTCTCATTAGCGGAGGAAAATTCCTGGAAAGCTCTACAGCTACAGGCTATCAGCCTGGAGCACTGTCGCATCTGGGGGAATAAGTTCAGGTAATTACTGGAGGGGCATCTAGAGAGTGGGTCACAGTGTCAATGACAGCCCCCTTTGCACTGCTTGGAAACATTGTTTAAATAAAAACTTCTAGAAGAAGCAACTACAGGATTCTGATGGGCTTTTTTTCCTGGGGGAAATTTACAAGTGGGAATTTGGTGGGACAAACTACAGCACCTGTCATGATAGCTGGTCTTGAGGCCACAGTCAAAACTAGACTTTTTCTTACTTATCTTTACTATCCATTTTAGATTCCCCTCATTCTCAGCTAGCACCTCTGGGGTCTGGGTGGCTTATCTAGTGCAATAACCTCAAATTCTCATCTCTGAGGGGTGTTAGCCACTGGTCACTATGCCATTCTTAAGTCATGAACGCTGAACTTGTCTATTTATCATGAAAAGCAAGCAAAGGGTATTAAGAGGTGCCCAAGTGATGACCTAGAAGAAAACTGATTCCTCCCTGACCCACCCATTTATTATGCAACAGCAACTGTACCTCTTGATTATCAGGAGTCTGGTTTTAAAAGGTTCAGATATAAATTTCAGCAACATTTCTGGTTTGACTCAAGTGTTGTGATTTCTCAGCAAAGGCACTTAGTATAGTTAAGGGAAAAAATGAGTACATTCAGGTTTCATTTTTGCTAGATATTAAGCTGAAAACCAATCTAAGATAATAAAACTAGCACCAAAATAAAAATTAGTGCTTTTAATAAAGAACATATACATGTAGGGGAGCAGAATTTGCCACCCCAAAATACATCTCTTTGGCATATTAATTTTTTAAGCTGGTTATTTTCTAAGAAACAGCAGACCTGGGAGAAACTCTGCAAATCAAGTGGGAATGATCCTTTTGTAAGAATCACTTACATTTATAAGAGGAATCTCCATTTGCAAAAGTGTATTCCTCTCTGTAACAGGAAGAGGAGGATGACCAAATCTCTAGAAACTCTTATCAATGGAGAAGGCAGTGAATTAAATCCGCATTAACAACCTTACCCTTTTTTACTGTGCTTTTTCTGGCAACCTCCCATAACTGACTCTCTCCACCCTAAATATCCTTTTTTAGTCTTTAGCTGAACCAAATATGTAAAGTGAAGTCTTCAGCCATTTTGGCAAGTTACTCGGTTTTCCTGGATCTCTCCCATGTATACAGGTTATTAAACTTTTGATTTTTTTTTCTGTTAATCTGTCTCATGTCAAATTAATCCTAGACCAGCCAGAAGAACCTAAAAAGGTATAGAAAAATTTCTTCCTCCCTGACACACAAAAACAGGTCATGATTATTAATGAAGCAGTGAGAACGTAAAGGTGTTAGTGCAGCTTTAAAAAAGATAGAGGGTGGGGAAGTGATGGAGGAAAGAGAAATGTTAGATAGCAGAAGAGTCCTCAGCAAGAATGAAGACTGACTACTGGATAAAATGGAAAAGCAAACATATTTATTCATCTGATATATTGTTTTAGACATTTGGCAATGATGTTTTTCATTTGTGTCTAGAAAGATATATTTTCCCTGTGTGCTAGGACCAAAGTTGTTGCAGATGTTTTGTCTTTTGCCTCCTCAGTGCTATTGCCTAATGTTTAAAATGATCTGAATCCTTATAAGGCAGAGTAGCCCAGCAAGAGTTTTGATTTCCATCTAGCCATCGAGCAAGATTCACAAATTTTCTAGTGTATAATTCCACAAACGGACAGTAGGCATACTTCTAAAATCATTGGCAGGAGAAAGAAATCTTGTGTTTTAAAAGAGGTAAAAGAAAATTCTCCATTATATTATGTATGCCCAGGAGTGAGACTGCTGCATCATATGGTAGTTCGATTTATAATTTTCTGAGGAACCTCCATACTGTTTGCCAGAGGGGCTGCACCAACTTACATTCCCACCAACAGTGTAGGAGGGTTCCTTTTTCTCCATATCCACATCCTCGCCAACATTATTTGTCATCTTTTTGACAATGGCCATTCTGACAGGTGTGAGGTGATACCTCATTGTAGTTTTCATTTGCATTTCCCTGATGATTAGTGATGTTGAGCATGTGCCTGTTAGCCATCTGTATGTCTTCTTTGGAAAAAATGTCTATTCAGGTCTTATGCCCACTTTTAAAATTGTTTTTTTGATACTGAGTTGTATGAGCTCTTTATATATTGGGGATATTAACTCCTTACCACATGTATCATTTGCAAATATCTTCTCCTAGTCAGTAGATTTCCCCATTTTATGATTTCTTTCACTGTGCAAAAGCTTTTAAGTTTGAATATTTTATTAGGCAACAACATTTAAAATTTTTTTACTGGAAGGTACATAAAAAGTAACCATAAGAATAACTTACTAGGACAGTGAGGGAAAAACTACTTTGGTTGCAGAAATCCTGCTGTATCATCATGAGGTGGGAGGTAGATGCCCCACCCTCACACTCCAGGCCAAGGGAAAGCAATTAGAGATTCATTCCCTGTGGACGATACTCCAAGACGAGAATAGCAGGACAATTGAGAGAGGAGGCTGGACCCTGTCCAGATAGAAGACAAGAGACCACATATTCCTCAAATAAGGTCAAAAAAAGAGGGGGCACTACCCCATAGTAAGTGATGTCAACCTACCCACAGGCCTCTTTGGTGGAATCCATTCTTGGCTGAGAGATGCGTGCACACACATGAAAGGATCCTGAGATATACCAAATATGGTATATCTCAAATATATATACCAAATATGGACTCTGAACCAGGCAAATCAAAATGATTGGCCAAAGAAAACCCGGAAGAGATGCCCCCTATAAGTGATTCAAACTACCATGAGGGCGCAACTCTCTCTCTTAGTCCGCCCGTGTGTCTATCCACACGTACTGTATTCTTTTTCTCCTAATAAACACTTTACTTGTTTCACTACTTTCCATCTTTGTGGGAATTCTTTTCTGCAAAGACGAAGGGCCAGGCCCTTGTCACTGACCACTGGTCTAGTGACTAGGTTTCGGTGCTCTCACCATCATGACCTGACCTCAGTCTCTAGCCAGGAACCAAAACCCTGCTTCAAGCCACTGCAGGCCATGGCCACCAGAGATCAATCACACCAACCAGCTACAGTTGAAACAAAATAACCCTGAAACCAAAAATGTGGTACAGGGAATAGCTGATGTTAGGTGTTGGGTAAGAGAGTTTGGAGTTCTTGTTTAGTGTGAATGGTTCATGTAATAAAAACACTGTGTCTTCTAAATGGAGCACCCAAAGCCTATATGCACAAATTATGTTAAATTGCAGATTATAATACAAGTATTTACTATTGCAGTGCACCACTGGTGAGGTAAAGGTTACTGTACAGCTGAGTGAACATTGTCCAGCAACATTCAGCATTACAAAGCCAACCAAATGGAAAAGAGATTGTTATGAAGTTCATGACATCTTTTCATTGGTTATATATTCATAATTTGCATAAAATCAAAAGCAAGTTTAAACTTTGAAATGAAGGGAAAAAAGACAGTATTTTACTTTTTAGTATTTAGATTCTTTAAATAGGAACTGTATTATACCCATAGCCAATATAATGTCAGAGCTAGTGTTAAGCATGTAAATACAGGTTGATAAATATTGAGTATTATAAAGTTTGCATGAATCTACAAGGTTTTAAGGCCAGCACTCTCAGTGTCACTCCTGTCTGTTGAGAGCCCCATCTTGCTGGGCATGTGATGCTACCAACTTTGTCCTTGTTTCATGTAACTTCCTTTCATTCAGTGAATACATTTTTAATGCAACTCTTTCCTAGACTGAAGTTTATTTTTTTATCTTTTTGGACTTTGATCACTTCATCCATTACTTGCTGTTTTAACTGATGTTATTTAAGTTTTATTTTTTCTCATTTTCTGCTTTGTGGGCTAAAAACTTACTATCCTCCAAAATAATCATATCCTTTTTCAGAGTAGCAATCCCAGACATTTTCTGAAGAGCCATCTGCTGCATTTCGGTGATCACATCTTTGTAGATGACATCCTTGTTGTCATATATGATCCACTCGAATGAAGGTGCGTTTCTGCTTGCTGAATAGTAAACACACTAAGGTATGGGTGTCAAAGAAGAGCTCTTCCTCCCAGAAGTGACAGCTCTCCTTTTGTGCTCTAGTGCAGTGACTGACAGAGGAATTAGCTGTCTTGGAGGAAGCAAGAGCTGCAGCTGCCACCTCCACCACCAGGAAGCTGCATAGACAGCACCAGACAGGACGGGCACAATTTAGGACACCACTTGCCTCTATTTTCTGGGGGCATTCGCTGGGTGTCCCTGCCTAGCTACAGGGTTCCCAGTCTTCAAGTCCTAATAGTCTTTTGGGGCTGGTAATGCAGATCCAATTGATGACCTTTTGGACATGGTGGTACTAAAAGCCTGATTGGATTGGATGTTTAGAGAACAGGAAGAAAACAAGCCTCTCATGGAGTTTGGTTCTAAATTGAAAGTGAGCATTTGCCCAGAAGATAAAATGTCCCAGGGAGTTGTTTTGTTTTGTTTTGCAGTAAGGCATATTGCAGTGTGCTTGTATAGGGGAATGATATAACTGAGGGGAAATTAATTATTCAGTAGGGAAAGGAGATACTTTCAAGAGCAAAATCTCTAAGTACATCAGAGAGTTGGGATCCTGGTCAGGACTGGAGTGTTGGACTTGGGAATAGGCAAGGCCAGTTTATGTATTGTAAAGGGGACTGGCAAGGTGGGGACTGTGGGTTCCAATGTTTTATTTTTTAAATCTTGAATCTTTATTTTTTGTTGCTGGTACTCCTTAAGTGTCTGACAGTTCTTGGATTTGTGTTCAAATTATTAGGAGATGACTGTACTAATTGCAAAAGGTATTTTAAGTGTATTTCATTGGAAGGAAAGGCTGCCTGCTGGCTATCTAGAGATATGGGTGGAATGTAGACTGGAAGTCTCACTGACTAGGGTGTTGACAGAGAAGAGCAAGCAGTCTGCCTCTCCACTATGCTTTTACAGTATGAAAGAGAGAGCGCACCACACTCATCTTCATTTTGGGCAAAATTCCCAGCATATTGTTCACTATCTTTGGATATGATATTCTCAGTTTCCGTTTTGGCCAAATCTACTACTTCTCCAAACAGAGGAAGTAGGGAGAAGAATTCTGACACACCTGATCTTCCATCAACGAATTCTTCTCAGGCCAATGTGATGTTAACACTGATAAAATCTCTCCACTTTATTCTCAGAACTGAGACTTCCCCATGAAGCCTTTACCTTGAAATATTTTTCTCTAATTGTCAATATTTAGTCTCATAAACCTGCTTTATATTGTTGTGAATGTAAAGAAGAGTTATGTTTGAATAGAGACTTACTTATAAGGTTGTTGACTCACCATTTTCTCTTTTAAAATTTTGCAACAGCTTTCTAGCCTTTCATTTTTTTTAACCCTTCCTCCTGAATGTATTTCAAAAGTGGTTGCTTTGATTTGTGTTTTGTTTCAGGACTCACTTCAAATTCAATGAGTCATTTGTTTTTCTGGGGGGGCATGTTATAAGAAAATTATTATTGATATCTGCCTAGACTATAAGGTATAATATAAAAATACCTTTAGTATTTTCATGAATTTTTGCAATTAAAACAAATGTGTTCTGGGTTTTGATTTTTTAAAATATATTCTGAAAAGCGTAGTTGATTCTTCTTATATTTTCTCTTTTTATGTGTAGAAGAACTTCTAAGAAGATTTTTCCAAATGAAGTAATTATTTTCCTACATTCCCAACAAATGCTAAATATGGTAACTGTCCCTAGTGTCAGTAGAAGTTTTGCTTGTGTAAACTGACAAATCAGGTCCCGTGGGTGGAATTTGACAGCTGTATAATGCCATACTGCAAATTTCTCGACAGCTGAGCACAGGAAGTAATTCCATTTGAAGATTTGAAAGTTCAGGAGAAATTTAGTTGAGTAGAAGGAAATTTCACGAATTGGAACATACATAGGATTTTGAAACTGTTTTTGTTTTTTCCTTTGAAAAGTATCAATGACGACAAATTGTTAAGACCTCAATTTTACATTGCTAAGCATATACTGTTCTGCTTCTTTGTCTAATCTTCCAGTTTAGGGACTGAAATAATTCATGGTTTCAATAATAATTTTAAAACCTTTTATGGTCATAAATTGAGTACCTAAGAAAATACTTTTTATTTTGTATATTAATGTAAAATTTAATATCTTGGAAAGAACACAAAGATAATAAATACATTTTGATGTTAGAATTAAAGCTTCCATGAATGACCCTGTTTTCAAATGAACTCTTGCAAATGAAATACTCAATTCGTTCTCTGGTACTGCTGAAATCAATTACATTGTTCTTTCATTCATTTGTTAATTATTAAGTATAAGCTATCTGTCCAGCAATAGTTTAAAAACTAGTAGTCAATCATAATAGATAAGATTTCTGCTCTAGGATTTTAGTCTACTTCAGTCTGTTGAAATAAATTTTCCAAATAATGTGTAATAGGAACTGTTACATAGGGACACTGTACAGGATTATTAAAAATCAGATAAACCCAGATTAAAATGGTAGCATTACCACTTACACACATAATAAGTTTAGCTATTCAATAATACTATCTTTAAAATTAAAAAGAGAATGCTTTTTTGTGCTTAACAACTAATAAGTATTCAATAAATTTTATCTATTATTTTAGCATTAACATCAGCTATAATTGTCCACAGTTATATGCTACGAGAGTGCAAAAGAGGTATCCCTATGATTATCTTGGAAAGCTTCAAAAGTTCAGTTTTATTTTCCTAGACTTTAAAAGAGTAATAAAAATTTTCTAAACATTCAAGTGTACAGATTTTCCAAAAGTTGAAATAGCCCAAGAAAGGTCTTAGTGGTTTTTAAGGAATTATATGTATGTGTATGACGGGATGAAAGGGTGTCCAGCAAAAAGATAGAAAAGTTAGCTTGTATTCAGATAAATGAAATAATTTATGTGACATAATCACTAATACAGGAAACTTAAGATCCCCTAATTGGAATAAGGAAGATCCTGAACTTCTACCTAGTACATTGGTCTTGAGAGACTACTGAAAATCTTGACCAACTCTGCAACTTTCCTAGATCTCTTAGCTTAAAAAGTATTATTTTAAAAAGAGATAGGGCTTTAAAAGAACAACAATAAAAAGAATTATATATCTTAAAGGAAAATAATAAAATTTTGATACTTAAATTTAAAAAACAGATAGAAAAACATTCCTACATCTATATCTGGGTGAGATAAACAACAAAAAGGAGAAGTTTTAGGTAAGTGATCATTCCAAAGATTTGGAGGAAAGTGAGTTTCTCATCAATTTTTTGGGGGGAAGAGTATTATATAAACCTAAGTTGATGAGGTTTGGAAAAGAAAAAGAAATGTTTGGTGGCCACTTGGTAGAAACAAATGGTGATCTTTCTTTGGCATATAATTAACTTCTGAAGAGTAATATTCAGCCTCGAGGGACAATGAGGCAGTTTTGAACTCCACCTTTTAGTACAGCTCAAGGCAGCTATTGGTGATGCGTCGTTTCTCAGAAGTAAGAGAACTTCTGTTACGCTTTAATTCGTACTGAACTCTTCCAGACAAAATTAACCATGCCCCTCTAATGTTTCTGTTTCTTCAGAATTTCTGGAGTCTGTGTTAGCTCTCAAATGACCTTGTTTAATTTATGAGTGAATTGTGCAGAGTGGTTCACAGGCACAGGAATGTAATATTGTAATAATTATTTTAAAAGGATTTTTTATTATGTAGTTTCAGCTAAAGGCATGGTTATCCACACACTCCGGAGCAAGTGTCATTTTCAGCTGCCCTAGGAATGGGCTGTCCTGGTTATATATCTTATGGCCAGAGGGATGCTAAGCCCTGCCATACCTTCCCAACCCACCAGGTACTTAACATTGACACTGAACAAAACTTGGCATGTCCCAGAAATACACCAGGTGCCCCACAGACCCTTTTAACAATAAGAGATAGTGAAACCACTCAGTTTATAAAGGCAGAACAGCTATCAGAGTGAAAAAAAATCATTACTTTCTTTCAGCTTAAATTTTTCTTGAAGAAAATATTTTTTTAAAAGAAACTTGTGTTTGTGCAGAGGGCCACAAACTTGGAACTTTCTACTACCAGCACTCCAATGTGAGCTTTCTTCAGCCCATAGTTTTCTTCTTCAAATGTTGTTTTGTTATGTCACAGGTTTGTGACATATACAGCAGGCTTGTGTTCTTGTAAAATTCACAGGCTGTAGACTGTAGAGGACTACTGTAAATAAGCAGAGAATCATTTATGTCTCTGAAAGGGCAGAGTATTGCTTTAGTAGATCAGTATGTTACCTGAGCCAAGGTCACACCTAATTGTGAGAAAACTGTAGCTATGGAATTTTGATCTGGGCCATAGCAATTAATGTATACATATATCATCTATTGATCTATTGATCTCTATATATATTATATATATTTCATGTATATCTCATGTTCTTTCACAATTTCACAAGACACAAAGTACAGAAATGTATGGGGATCACAATAATCTTTACCATACTAGCTATATAAAATACTTGTGATAGGATTTAAATGGTGCTGCCAGATGGACTACAAGAAAGGACACCAGCCTTATCTTTCAGCTATTTTAAAATTTGGCCTTTACAAATCTTTCAACCCTTTCCTGAAACCTCTTGATACAAAGGTGACAACTACTATAGATGCTGATAGCCTCTGCATATATATAGAAAATCTCCTTTAATAGGTTCTGTCCTCAGATGTTTATGAGGGATGTATCATGAAAACAATGAATTTGTTTTTTATCAGCACAGTTCAGAAAACTAAGTTATTTATTAAGCAGAAGAATAACTTAAGGACATAGTTAATTATCTGGAACTTTTTACTTAAATACAAGGGGCATCTATTACACAGATAATTGAAGGGACTTATGAGATTCCACAGGGTATACTCATGTAAGGTTTTAATAAAGAAAAAGAATGTGGTATAGCAAGAGAAATAAAACAAAGACAAATATCAGAGAAGCCCTGTTGAGTTACCAGGGCCCATTCTGAACTACACAGGATGCATTCTGTCTTCCAACTATCAAGACAAAAATGCTTGATGCCTTGTTTTAAAGGCAATCACAGTCCTATACACAGGGAGGGGTCTCTTAGACCCATCTGGTCACATAGCTAACATCAGCCTTCATGATCATGCTTAATAGCAGTAACCAAGAGATCATAATGGAAGCCATGTAAAAACTATGAATGTGTATATTTTCTATAAACAATGTTGACAAGCTGGTTCAGCCTGCTCTCTGATCTCTCAGACCTCAGTATAGGATTATAATAATCATTATTTAGTTTGTTTCAATCACGTTTGACCAAGGTCAGCACCATGGCTTTAGGCGTCCCCTGAGATAAACTCCAGGTTGCCACAGAGCAGCTGATATTAACCCTATACCTACAGGAAGGAAAACCAATATATGTGACATTTTCGTACAACAAAGGCAAAAACAAGATTTATAAAAGGAATAAAAGATTCAAAAGACAAAACCACAAGCAGTTTGGAAACAGTGAATTTTGAACATTTAGGAAGGTGGGAGATGATAAGTTATCACTTAGTAGAGGAGTCAGCCTGGGCATTTTATTCTTAATTAGGCTGACCAAGGGTACAAAAAAAAATAACTTCAGTTGTTTACAAATTCTGCCTATAAGATTGATGTACAGAGATGTTGCTGGAAATATACACCAGGTACTTTGCTAAAGGTTTTATCATAGGCTAGATCTATACCAATTTCCTTATCAGAAGTTCTTAATCAGATCTGGGGGAGAGAGAGATCAAGAGGAGAAAGGGTATATTTTACATCATGGGATGCAGTTTTAAACAGAGCCCAGAATGCTCAAACATGGCTCCGTTTTAGACACTGACTATACAGACATGATTTTGCAATCTAAATTACATCCTTGTTGTAATAACTATGATATATTTCAGAATATCAACCAAATTAGTATAAAAAGTTTTTACAAATTGCTAATTGAATTTGTGAGGATTTTTGATGCAAAGAAATCTAGAGTTGGTATCATAAACTGTTTCCCCAGTCAACTACTATATCTTAATTTTATAGCCAACATAGGTTATGAGCTTCAGCAAAGCAAAGAGTTTGATTTTGAAATACCTCTCCTGTCTCTTTATTTAACATAATAGACATAAATAAGAAACATATTTTGGGTGTTTTAATACAAAATCATCACACTAATCAGTTTTAGAATCAAAAAGGCATTTGAAAATAGCCAGCACAGGAGGAATTTCACTGGGTATCTTCAAATTTCTTGCTTATTCTTGAAACATAACGATAAGCAGCTAATTGTGAAGACTGGAAAGCCTTTAAAATATAAATGCTGTTTCATTCAACCTCATTTTCTTGGTTTCTCACCACTAGACATAGGAAGGAAAAAAAGTAAATGCAAGTGAATACAGGGTTACGCCACTCTGCATAGGACAAATTCAATCAATTGTTCTAGGATTAATTCTTCATTAAAATGTATTCATTGATGAGATCTTTCTGAAATATATTTTATATTGGCTGAAATTACTTAAGATTAGTATCAACAAAAAATTAAATAAAAAAAATACTTATAAAAGGTTGGCCTTATAGTATTAATTCTAAAACAGAATCTTAAAATATGGAATTTTGCCTTCCTTCAAAAATATTGTTATTATTTATTTTAAAAGAATTATGAAAAAGTAAATCTGAGCTCCACTATATGAATGACTGATATAAAATGAAAATGACCATACATACATTGTTTCTATTGACTGTATTTGCATTTGTACTGCTACCACTTACCTTCTGCAAAAGTTATTTGGCTTTTTTCCTTCTTTAAGCAAAGTCACTGATTGGCTTAAAGAAACTGGCATGTGCCCATTAGTCTGTCCTCACCACACATACAGTAGGTGCATTCCTTTGCACTTCTTGTCAGTTCTCTTACTTCATTCACCCCCTACCTTGTTCCTAGATAGTCATTTGATATCTCTGCTCCCGAAGTAGGTGTTGGCATGATCTCTTTTTCAGATCTCCTCAAACCTGCCATTGATAGAAGAGGAAAGAAAATAATTGATAGGTCAGAGAAATTAAATGTAAGAGAAATTAACCAGTTATTTGTAGGATGGTGTTATAATTATCTTATGCTACCAGAGGCAGCATGTTGGGGGAGGGAGGATTGGATGAAGGTGGTCAAACGTACAAACTTCCAGTTATAAGGTAAATAAGTCCGTGGGATGTAATGTACAACATGATAAATATAATGAACACCTCTGTGTGTGTATTTTATTTTTTTAACATCTTTATTGGAGTATAATTGCTTAACAATGGTGTGTTAGTTTCTGCTTTATAACAAAGTGAATCAGCTATACATATACATATATCCCCATATCTACTCCCTCTTGCATCTCCCTCCCATCCTCCCTTTCCCACCCCTCTAGGTGGTCACAAAGCACTGAGCTGATCTCCCTGTGCTATGCAGTTGCTTGCCAGTAGCTATTTTACATTCGGTAGTGTATATATGTCCATGCCACTCTCTCACTTCATCTCAGCTTACCTTTGCCCCTCCTTGTGTCCTCAAGTCCACTATCTACATCTGCGTCTTTATTCCTGTCCTGCCCCTAGGTTCTTCAGAACCTTGTTTTTTTTAGATTCCATATATATGTGTTAGCATACAGTATTTTTCTCTTTCTGACTTACTTCACTCTATATTACAGTCTCTAGGTCCATCCACCTCACTACAAATAACTCAATTTTGGTTCACTTTATGGCTGAGTAATATTCCATTGTATATGACATAAATCACAGCAAGATCCTTTGTAATCCACCTCCTAGAGAAATGGAAATAAAAACAAAAATAAACAAATGGGACCTAATGAAACTTAAAAGCTTTGGAACAGCAAAGGAAAACATAAGATGAAAAGACAACCCTCAGAATGGGAGAAAATATTTGCAAAGTGAAGCAACTGACAAAGGATTAACCTCCAAAATTTACAAGCAGTTCATGCAGCTCAATATCAAGAAAACAAACAACCCAATCCAAAAATGGGCAGAAGACGTAAATAGACATTTCTCCAAAGAAGATGTACAGAATGCCAACAAACACATGAAAGGATGCTCAACATCACTAATCATTAGAGAAATGCAAATAAAAACTACAATGAGGTATCACCTCACACCAGTCAAAATGGCCATCATCAAAAAATCTACAAACAGTAAATGCTGGAGAGGGTGAGGAGAAAAGGGAATCCTCTTGCACTGTTGGTGGGAATGTAAATTGATACAGCCACTATGAAAAACAGTATGGAGGTTCCTTAAAATACTAAAAGTAGAACTAGCATATGACCCAGCAATCCCACTACTGGCCATATACCCTGAAAAAATGATAATTCAAAAAGAGTCATGTACCACAATGTTCATTGCAGCACTATTTACAACAGCCAGGACATGTAAGCAACCTAAGTGTCCATCAACAGATGAATGGATAAAGAAGGTGTGCCGCTGTGTGATATATATGAAAGGTGTTAAGAGGAAATCCTGAGTTCTCATCGCAAGGAAAAACAAAATTGGTATGGGGATACATGTCTTGACAAACTAAAGTTTCTCTCCCCATCTCTCTTATGTTTTTATTCTCTTTGCTCTTTGAAGTTGCACACGGTATTTTTTGGGGGGGGGCATCTCACTTAAATAAATCAGTGAGATGAAGTGTTACTCTTTTAAATGAACTATCATCATCCCCCTGAAGGAGAATGTGTTGCTTCATCATCAACAGTAAAATATCTTAAAATGGTATTGTTCTTTGACATGGAGGTCAACTTCTGAATTTCCATCAGGAAATTGAAGAGAGGTCTGGATCTAATGTAGTACTGAAATTCATTCCATTAATTTGTGTGTCAGATTTTTTGAAATATTTACAAATTAATACAACCTTCTGATAACAAATATCACCCTCTTAAAAATCTACATGCCCTAGGCCACTATAAAAACTGCATAGACCTTGGATAAACAAGGTCCGACTCTATGGCACAGGGAATTATATTCAATGTCCTGTGATAAACCATAATGGAAAAGAATATGAAAAAGAACCTATATATGTATAACTGAATCACTTTGCTGTACAGCCGAATTTAACACAACATTGTCAATCAATTAAATTTCAATAAAATAAATTAAAAAAAAACTTTGTAGACCATAATCAATCTTACTTTTAGAGATCCTACTCTACATCAAATATATTCAACAATATATCAAATGTATTAAAATACAACCATGTTTACTTTAATGATAATATTTCTGCTATAAATACTTGAATAATCTTAAGATGTTACTAGTAAACTGGCTTGCCTGTGTGGAATGCAACTATTATGCCTACTTAAAATTTCTTATGAAATAAGAAACTTTCAGCAATAAAGTGTGCCTACACGGTGAAATTTTAGCAATATTAAATATAGTCATTTTATTAAATTAACAATGTTACCTTTAAGGTAATTATTAATTATGATTTTGTTGTTTTAAACATTTTTTTAACTAAGTCATTATTCCCATTATTCCCTCAAGTATTTTCACAGACCCTTGAAAATCTTATGGGAATTAGGTGCCTATATGTGTGAGGTGACCATAAAATTTCATACATAAAATGGCCGCGTACATACCCTTTGTTATGAAAAGTCAACCTATAAAATTTTATACTAAATAATTGATAAAAATAAGTATAATAATTTGTCTATAAATATAATTATTGTAGAATATTCATTGTTTATAATAGCAAAAATAATATTTTAATGAGATGAGCTTAATGCATATAGTACATATTTACAATAGAATAATATGTAGATGTTGAATGTGACTATTGTAGAATTTGTGGAATAATGGAAAAATAGTATGTTAAAATTTTAAACACAATTTATAAAGTGGTATCCACACCCTGATTCCTTTTATAACATATGCATAAATATAACATCTGAAGAATAAGTGCTGACATGCATAAAAAGAGTGTTTTCTTCTAGTCAGAGATTTTATGACTTTCTTTTTCTTCACTTTTATTATCCTTATTTTCCACTTTTCCTATGAGAGTGCATTAACTTTTTTTTAACAGTCATTCAGTAAATATTTATTCAACATATGTGTTGCACTGTGCCAGTCCCCAAGAGGGATATAGACATACTCTCAATGCATTTTATGGTTAAGTGAGGAATCAGACATATACATGCAGCAATGTAATAGGGCCTTTTGATGAGGCTGAGCATGAGCTGAGTTCTATGAGTGTATGTATGAAAAATGAAAACAATCATAGTTAAAATTGGTAAAACATATATAGGAAAGTATTAAATTGGTATAAAAAATAGCCCAGTAGCTATTCAATGGCTTCTGAAGCTAGTGTGGTATTAGTAAGCTTAGTATTTGTACCTTGATATTTATGTTATTTTTTAATAAAATATTTTTCAAATTACAAAAAAGCACCCAACTACTAGCCATTGAATAAAAAATAATAATTAAAGATAAATAATAAACTAGAAAACTACAAACAAGTATACTGAGTTTCATTTACATGTTCTAATAATTTTACCAAGCTATCAGACTGCATATGCTACATAAAAGTTTTCTTTCCTTGTAAATTTGAAAAAATAACTACATTACAAAATTGCTATTTATTGATTACTTATTCAATTTTTTGTCTTGTCATCATCTCCTAATTAAAACTGTTCATGACTTTAGTTTATGAATGTCAGTTCCTCATGGAAAAGTTCACACTTTCCTTTAGGAATGTGATACAAATAAGATTCTACAAATGAACTATACAACAATTATTATTTATTGATTTCTTCTTTAGTAATTTACCAAGGCAGGAGCTGTGGGAGTGGTCTGTCATATTGGGAAGAAAATTTTATCATTGACATTATTTAGAATTGATAAATATGGTGATAATAAAAAGCAAACTGAAATCAGCAGGTTTATGATTGCTTTTAAATGGTCTACAGACTATGCTTCCCTCTCACCCTACAATGGTTGCTCATAGTTTGGAGCCCTCCTACCTCACTCCTTTAGCATGCTGTTGTGCTACTCCAAAACATGTATGAATTTCAAAATGCATGAGTAAAAATGTTACAGGTTAATTATGTATTGATACATAAGCTTGTAAGCTTTCTTGGGAAACTAAATTAGACACCTGCAGAAATAATTAACTCAATGACTAATTTAATAATTTGTGAATTAAGATGTATGATGAAAATACTAATTTAGCTTTAGAATCCTACTAGTCTGAGAGAATTCTGCCATTCAACAAGTATTTGTTGGGCATTCACTTTGTTAGTTTAGAAATACAAGTATCAATATGCTAGCCACGGCCACTGCTCTCATAAAACCTCATACAGTGAGATAAACAGATTACAGGTGAGAATTTCCAAGAGTTTTGAGTGCTATTTATGAGAAAGATTTGGTGTCACAGTTGTAAATGAGGATAATGCCAAAGAAAAAGAAGGACTGAATTTAAGCTTTGGAGAGAATGACTAACTTCATGATATAAATATAAGCAATGATACTCAATGGTGAATAATCCAAAGTTTTCTTATTCATTGCTGACAAATGTATTTTTATTGATGTGTAGCATGAGTGTGCACAATGAATTCCTGCCAAAAAATAATTTAAATAATGAGGTCATGGGAAATTTGAAGTACTTAATTTCCTGAATTATATTCCATATATAAAAATGCTAGTTTCTTTCTCCTTTCTGGGAATAGCTCTTTGTTAAGCAGACACAACATAACAATCTGAGCATTCACTTTACTGATTTGTATTCTCATTGTCTTTATGGTTCACACTTCCCTGAGGCCACAAAATGTCTTTGTTTGAAAATATTTCCTTTCCATTTTCCACCTAATAAATGTAAATAGTGATAGTGCTAAGGACTTAATTAATCAGAACAGGTGACTTAAAAAAACATTAGAGCAAGCTTTGCAATTTAGATGGTCTGAATGTTGATTCAGGGGAATGATCTCTTTCTTAGGTGGGACAAAAATAAAATTGACAAGTTCACTGTAATCGCTTATTAATTGAAAGCAATTTTAGCAGACCATTTAAAAAAAATAGAATCATCTGTTATAAACAAAAAATTAAGTGAAACAACTACTGGAGGTAAAAAGCACCTACCAAATGTTCTCTTTCCCTGCACCATGTGGCAGGATGGAAGTTTACAATTTTTTTAACTTACTCTTGTAACTACCAGGCATATATTCCACATTTCCAAATCTTTATTAATTTTAGGTTTGAATTAAGATGCATATCACTAGGATGATACCTAACCAAACAAGGAACAATATGACATGTTTTGAAAGCCACTGTGTTTGGAAAAAGCCTTCCACATGTACACAAACACATATACAGTGTCCCATTTATTTTCTCACTGTTTCTGTGGGCCAGTTGAGTCCTTCCTCAAACTCATATATTTAATACAGAACCCCCAGTACATCAGAATGTGACTGTATTTGGAGACAGAGTTTTTTTTAAGAGTAAGTTAAAATGAGGTTATTAGTGTGGGCCCTAATCCAATATGCCTGGTGTCCTGATAAGAAGAGGAGATTAGGACCGAGACACACACAAAGAAAAGACCATGTAAAGACAGAGGGAGAAGACAACGATCTACATGAAAAGAAATAAGCCTCAGAAGAAACCAAACCTTGATCTCAGACGTCTACCTTCCAGAATTGTAAGAAAATAAATTTTTGCTGTTTAAGCCACCTAGTCTGTGGTATTTGTCATAGCAGCCCTAGCAAACTAATATAGCATGCAATTAAAAATTGTGACACAAATTAAGCTTATGACAAATGGAACAGAACAGTATAGGGAAAGAATGATTTTATTCCGAATATATTTTTAAAATATATCTTTATCCTATGTTACTCAAAGCACTCTAAGTACTATAACTAATATACACAACACTTGTTAGAATGTGACATAATTGTGCAAAAGAAAAAATTAAATATAATAATGAATATGCCACTCTACAATTGATTTGTTCCCTATATAGTACAAACTCAGATATTGGTCACTCATATTATAGTCTGAGTGAATTTGATATTCATTTATACAAGATGAAAAATGCAGAATAACGAGGCAAAAATAAATAATGATAATAATCTTAATAGTGGGAGAAATTGTATATTGCATTTTCCCCATAGACCCTTTTCTGCCTATTTAATCTTAATTTTTAACCCTTACCTTATCTCCTTATTAAAAAATCTCAGTCCCTTTCTTTCCTCTAAACACTGACCATGTATCTTCATTCTCAGACAAAACTGAAGAAATTAAAAGAGAATTTAAATATTTTCCCATCACAACAAACTATTTGTATCTGTGTGCACATATTTCTTCTCTACTCCAGTTCCTATGAATGAACTATGCTTCCTTCTAAAAAAATTTTTCTACCTGTTTACTATAGCCTATCTAATCCCTTCAATGTGACACCGATATATTTTAGCAAGTTTCTCTTTTACTTCTGTAACATCAGTTTTCTGCTACATGGGATCATTCCCATCAGAGTACAAACATGCTGTAAATTCTTACCTTAAAAAACCCTCCCTCGATCCTAATATCTTTCCACCACATACTTCTCCTAAATATCTGCATAGAGCTTTTCCACACACAGACCTTCCACCGAGATCCCACTATCTCCTAAACCCATTATCACTAGGCTTTTATGCCCAATAAGGCAACAGCTCCTTTTTGTATGGACTATCCACATTTATTCCTTAAACAAGCACTTATCCTGCATGTGTTACTTACAAGAAAATATTGTGGACAATGAGGATACAGCAATGAATAAAACAGACCAAGCCCCTGTCCTCCATGAGATGGATAGTAGCTTTTATACTGTTATGAATAGAAATCAGATAGCAGGAAAAATGAGGGCTATAGAGCTTGCTACTCATAGTATATGCTGTAGACCCCTAGTATTGGCATCACCCGGGACTTTGTGAGAAATGCAGAATATCAGTCCCCATGCCAGTCCTACAGAATCAGAATGTGCGTTTTGCCAAGATCCCCAGGTGATGCAAATACACATTAAAGTTTAAGAAGCCCTGGAAAACAGGAGACACCTACTGGGAAAATGTATAATAGACATCTTTAATAATTTAAAGGTCAGTATTTATCACTTATTTTAATCCATGATTGTCTCAATGCTATCTTTGCTTAGTGTTATTTCTATGGTTTACATTATAAATTCCTCTATTAGTTAAGATTTCATTTAGCTGCAAGAATCAGAAAACCCAGTCCCACAGTTGTAAAAAGTTATTGCCATTCTTTCAGCTGCTCAACAGCATTACTACTGATATTTCTCCGGTTATCTTAAATATTCAGCAATGTTGCAAGATGGTTTTTTGCCTTTAAGCTAGAAAAGAGAGAAGGAATATACCAGGCATGGCTTTGTTTTAATCAAAAAAAAGTAGAATCTTTCCCCAAAGCACCTCCATCCCAAAACTTATCTGCTTATTTATTGTGTGCTAAAGCTGGGTAATTTGCCCAAAACTAGCTGCAAGGGAGACTAGGAAACTGAGTATACAGCTCTCTAGGTAATATAGAAGGAAGTAGTAAGAGACGTGATTAGAAATGTCTTTAGAGTAGAAAAGCAGCAGTGTCTGCAACATTATAGATAAATCTACTGTGCTTTCAAACCTTAAATAGATAGAAATAATTATCCTCTACTACGAATATCACCACCATGTCTAATATCTCCATGCTCATTCAGAAGCACCATTGTCAATTCTCTTAGTGGAGAATTTCAGGAACAACTCAATATCTCCGTAATGGATCTGGTGGTTTAGGTGACTCCTGGGAGTAACGTCATATGCTAGGGACACAAATTCCATATAAACTATATGTTCTTCACATTTAAAGTGAAAATAAGGAAACACTTTTGTGGTAGACAGGTTCTCCCTTCCTGTCTTTGAAAAAGTTTGCTGACATGTTTTGAGGTACCTAGGAAGAGATTCACATGGCAACGTAATGAGAGAAACATCCAGCTGATAGCCAGAAGAAAGTGAGGTGCTCATCTGGACAGCCTGTAAGGCTAACACTTGGACTGCAGCCTTGCAGAAGACCCAGCCATGCTATGTCTGGGCTTCAGCCTATAACACGTATTTAAGGATTATAAGGCACTGTTTGGTGTTGTACAAACTACAAAGCTACAAAGATACTAAAGACTTAGCACATGAACAAGGAGTGTTTTTATAAAAAGGGATAAATGGAACAGGTAAAATCCAAGTATAGCATGGTTCTCCTTCAATAAATAATCTACTCTTCTGGTGTTGTAAAAGAGTTCAAGTGAATATTGCTACTGTTAATGAATAGACAAATGTCTGTGTCCCCCAAATAAGTGGCCAAATAAACACAAAATAATGTGGCTCTTTCAATACAACTTTTTCAATATATCTATATCAGCATAATTCCTTATAGTGATTGTCTCCGGTCATTGTACTCTGTGCTTAAAATGTCAACAGAAAATGGGTAATTAGAGGAAGTATCTGTGCATTGAGAATTTCCATTTCACTTACAATTAAGTTTAAACCCAACAGTGGTCACTATAACCAAATCCAAAACAAACGTAATAGTTGAATTTGAGAATAGCAGTGAGTAAGTCATAAAGGCTAACTTCCACTGAAAGATTTTATAATGTTGTTTGTTCTACATGGTAAATGTATGACTCTGAAAGGTTTAAGATCAGCACAGAGAATAATCTCCATTTGGGAAGAATATAGGAATTGAATGGAGAGCCACAATGGTGGGAGTATTTGGCATTTTTCAAATATAGTACATGTACACTACTAGATGGCTTTCCCAAGTCTTCACTGACATTTAGACAGGAAGTAGTGGATTTAAATCACAAAAAGAGAAGTTGGAGATTAAAAATTCTTATTGACTTTCATGGTTATGAAATGGAATACTATCCTTTCCTGCAAATTATTTATAAAAATAATTTCAGTATTCAAGTGTTTTCAGTACAGAGTAGCCAAAATACCAAATGAACTCGGTCTTTTATCTTTACCTCCATATTTATTAGCAAAACTAATGAAAACTAATCCAGCTAACTGCTCTCAGTTTTAAAGATACCTTTGGCTTAATACATATTTATTTAACTACAATTAATCAAAATATATTGATCATATACAAACAGTATGCTTGACATTTAGGAAGTCAAGGTTTGCATACTTGGAAGAGAGAAATCTGAGGGTAGGAAATCATGTTATTTATGGGATGAGACACCTTCAGATAAGCTAGAAACTTCAAAATGAGCCTAAATAAAATGATGCATGTGAGTAGAGAAGAGGAAAAACACTAACATGGGAAAAAGTTACAAAAGGTATTCAAGGTATAATAAGCAGATTCTTCTTTCTGAGCTAGAGAAGGTACCTAGTAAAAATATGATATACAAAGGTTGAGAAAGAACAGCCTTTATTGATGTTCTAACTTCTTACCCCCCAAAAATGTCCATTTTTCAAATAGACATGTTAGGAGAGTGGATAAGTGTCCATGTTAGTAACCATAATAATAATAGAAAAGAAATACATTGTAAAATGTATACAAGATGAGGTAAATTTAAATTAAAATTTTAAGTGTGTATTTCTAATAGTCCAATATTTCTACTTGCCACCTTTACATTAGGGAAGCACTCAACAAGTGCAAGAAAACATACACAAGAATGTCCAGGGCAGCAGTATTTGCAACAGCAAAAATAACATAAATACCTAATGCCTGCCAGTAGGAATACAGATAAGCATTGGTTAAGCCATACTTTGGAATACTATGAGAATTTGTGTAGCTCTATGTATACTACCATGAAAACATTACTAAGATGTACTGTTAAACTTAAAAAATCATAATAAAAATACAAACCATTACCCAACTATTTATTAAGCATTGATTATATGTTACTCACTATTTGGTTGTTTATTTCTCTACCATAGGAGCATTTTAAGGATTTTTAAACCAGAAAGAACTTATCATACTAATATTTGGGCTTAAAACCATACAGAAAATTCTTCTCAGCTTAGGTTTTTTTCTTATTTTTTATATTTCTTTACTTTCCGACTTTTCATTATACTCTTTGTGTGGCTGGGATGACGAAAATTCCTGGAGTCCTTTTCTCCATCTGAAGTACCTTTCATGCCCTGTTCAGTAGAAATGATCTGCCAAAAACGTAGATAAAGAGATACGTCTTTAATCTTACAAGCTGTCTCCTTGCAAAGGATCAGGAAAATGATTTTTCTTTTAACAGTTGTCAGCATGCTTGACATCTGTCACAAAGGCTTAGGCTCTATTTTTATTTTTCCTATTGAAATCATGTTCTGACACTTGCCCCTTTGATACTTTTAGACTGATGCCGTGAAGAACTGAGTGTTTTTAAGTCAAAGAACCCACCATATTTCCTTTCTGTTTGGTTCAAAAATAATATTAAAAATAAAACTTATTTTCAATAGGATAGATGTGTAGAAATATATCTAAATTAAATAAAAATACATCATTATCCTATGAACAACGATATTTCCTTAAAAAAGATATAGCTCATCTTAACATATTCAGTCTTCTCAAAAAGTTTTAAATAACATGTATAAAATTATCTTCTATATTTATCAGAACACCATTAGTGGTACTTAGCATAAAAAATAGGCATGTATGTTTCAGTTGTTTCTCAGTAAAACCTAATGACAAATGCTATAGTAACCATACACACAGATGTAACAAAAGTGCAAGTATGTTTATGAATTTTAAAGTGGTACTTTGTACTATCTGAAGAAAAAGTTATTGTTTTATGTGACAAGGCAGGAAGTGTAAAGAATGTGGGTGTTTGCATGAGGAAAAGTAAGACAGTATTAAAGGTCAAAGACATTAGCCTCACCTTCTCTTTACAAAATTGCCAAAAAAATATCCCCTAGTAAAGGAATCATTACATATGAGGCTGCTATTTTGCCCTAAAAACAACAAAATAATGTGTTGGATAGGGACATCAGAAAAGTGATAGAGTAAGCAGCTCTAAACATTCATCTTCCACGAATATACATATATATATACATACATATATATATATATATATATATATATATGGCAAAATCTGTCAGAACTCTGAAAAACAAAGATTTACAGCAACACAGCAAATACTGAATCAAGAAAAAAGCAACTTGAAACGGTAAGAAAGTTGTGGTTGTTTTCATTTTCACTTGCTCCACCCAATTCCCAGTGTGATAGCCGTCTTGAAATGGCAACAGAGTGTTTTCCTAGTGTGGAACACGGATCCCTGGTTTTGGAGGGAGCATAAGATCTTATTTACAAATTACTGTAAATGTTTATAATAACCTGTCTGAGAGCTACCTGAAGGACTAATACAGGCACTCAACTTTGTTTTGCCTAACTTAGAACTCAGGCCAGAAGTGGCAGGCCTTGCTTAACAAATGCTGGCAGGCAAACTTACAACTTCAGATGTTTAGGATTAAGATATACACTAGACAAACTAAGGCCTGGGAGGAAAAGCTGGGGGAGATCCTTAGAGAAATCACGATATTCAAAACAACTGAGTATTCAGAGACATTTAGAAAGCCACATGCATGCACAGGGCAATAAATATGCTTAGAAAACAACTAAGAAGAACATTAAGTTTTACTCTGGGCTGATCCTTAGGCTCAAACCTACCTAAACAATGAAGGAATGTACCAGAACAGAGCTAGTCTGCAAAGACTGGGAGATGAGTTTGTTTATTATTGTTTTACTTTCATTTTTTTGGTATTATTATTGCTGTTTTTATGTTTTGTTTTGTTTTGTTTCTTTTTAGCTCTTTCCTGTCAAGGAAATATCTGTGAAAAATTAGCTAAACCATGAGCTAAGGAACAGACTTCAATGACTGAACATGACAAGAAATACTGTCTTCACAAAAATAGTTCTTAAAAGTTACTATACAAATGGACTAAAACAGCTTTTCAACATTCAAAAAGTCATCAATCTTGAGAATGGGGAACTTTATTTCCAGTATTACCACGTTATAATATTTCAATGTACATTTTTCAACAATAAAAAAATCATAAGGCATATAGTCAAGGAAATATGGCCCATTCATAGATATGAAATAAATTGATAAAAATCATCCATGAGGAAGAAAACATCAGATTTTTTAAAAAAATCCCTTTAAAACAACTATCTTAATTGTGTTTAAAGGACTAAAGGAAAGCCAAGACAAAGATCTAATAAAATCAGGAAAATGATGTACAAACAAAATGAGAATATCAATAAAAGGATAGAAATTATAAAAAGAAAACAAATAGAAATTCTGGTGCTGAATAGTAAAATAACTGAAATGAAAACTTTAGAAGATGGGCTCACATCAGATTTGAACAGGCAGAAGAAATAATCAGTAAACTTGAAGACAGGACAATCTAATTTTTTGAGTCTGAGGAGAAGAAAGAAAAAATAATAAGAAAAAGGAAACAGTCTAAGTGACCTGTGAGACGCTGATAAGCAGACCAACATATCCATTATGGAAGCCCTGGAAGAAAAAACAGAGAGAGAAGAGACATGAACAATATTTGAAAAAACATTTCCCAAACATGTCCCACATTTGATGAAATACATAAATCTACAAATAATAAGAAGATCAATGAACTCCAAGTAGGATAAAGTCAGAGATCTATACCTGAACAAAGTAAAAGCAATTGGTTAAAAGCCATAACAAAGAGAGAATCTTGAAATGAAGGTGAAGAGAAGCAACTCATACTGTACAGAAAAAATTAACAGCCAATTTCTTATCAGAAACTATGGAGGCCAGAAAGCTATAGGATAATACATTTAAAAGTACTGAGGGGCTCTAGGAAGATGGTGGAAGAGTAAGATGCAGAAATCACCTTCCTCCCCACAGATACATAAGAAATACATCTACACGTGGAACTGCTCCTACAGAACACCTACTGAACGCTGGCAGAAGACCTCAGACCTCCCAAAAGGAAAGAAACTCCCCACGTAACTGGGTAGGGCAAAAGAATAAAGAAAAACAGAGACAAAAAATAGAGACGGGACCTGCATGAGTGGGAGGGAGCCATGAAGGAGGAAAGGTTCCCACACATTAGGAAGCCCCTTTGTGGGCGGAGACTGTGGGTGGTGGAGGGCGGAACTTCGGAGCCGAGGAGGAGAGCACAGCAGCAGGGGTGCGGTGGGCAAAGTGGAGAGACTCCTGCACAGAGGATCGGTGCCGACGAGCACTCACCAGCCCAAGAGGCTTGTCTCCTCACCCACTGGTGCGGGCTGGGGCTGGGAGCTGGGAGCTGGGGCTCGGGCTTCCGAGGTCAGATGGCAGGTAGAGGACTGGGGTTGGCGGCGTGAACACAGCCTGAAGGGGGTTAGTGCCCCACGGCTAGCTGGGAGGGAGTCCGGGAAAAGTCTGGACCTGCCAAAGAGGCAAGAGACTTTTTCTCCCCTTTGTTTCCTGGTGCGCAAGGAGAGGGGATTAAGAGCGCTGCTTAAATTAGCTCCAGAGATGGGTGCGAGCCACGGCTAACAGGGCGGACCCCAGAGATGGGCATGAGATGCTAAGGCGGCTGCTGCTGCCAGAAAGAAGCCTGTGTGTAAGCACAGGTCACTATCCACATCTCCACACCCGGGAGCCTGTACAGCCCGCCACTACTAGGGTCCCATGATCCAGGGACAACTTCCCTGGGAGAACGCACAGCGTGCATCAGGCTGTTGTAACGTCACGCTGGCCTCTGCCACCACAGGCTCACCCCGCCTCCGTATCCCTCCCTCCCCCTGGTCTGAGTGAGCCAGAGGCCCTGAATCAGCTGCTCCTTTAACTCTGTCCTGTCTGAGCGAAGAACAGATGCCCTCAGGTGACCTACACGCAGAGGCGGGTCCAAATCCAAAGCTGAACCTCAGGACCTGTGCAAACAAAGAGAAAGGGAAATCTCTCCCAGCAGCCTCAGAAGCAGTGGATTAAAGCTCCACAATCAACTTGATGTACCATGCATATGTGAAATACCTGAATAGACAACGAATCATCCCAAATTGAGGAGGGGGACTTTGGGATCAAGATATATTATTTTTTCCCCTTTTCCTATTTTTGTGAGTGTGTACATGTATGCTTCTGTGTGAGATTTTGTCTATATAGCTTTGCTTTCATCATTTGTCCTAGGATTCTGTCCGTCCATTCTTGTTTTCTTTTTCTTCTTTACTTTAAAAATTTTTTTCATAATAATAATTTTTTATTTTAATAACTTTATTTTATTTTATCTTACTTTATTTTATCTCCTTTCTTTCTTTCTTTCTTTCTTTCCTTCTTTCTTTCTTTTTTCTATTTCTTCTCCCTTTTATTCTGAACCGTGTGGATGAAAGGCTCTAAGTGCTCCAGCCAGGAGTCACTGCTGTGCGTCTGAGGTGGGAGACCCAACTTCAGGACATCGGTCCACAAGAGACCTACCAGCTCCACGTAATATCAAACAGTGAAAATCTCCCAGAGATCTCCATCTCAACGTCAAGACCCAGGTTCACTCAACGACCAGCAAGCTACAGTGCTGGACACCCTATGCCAAACAACTAGCAAGACAGGAACACAGCCCCATCCAATAGCAGAGAGGCTGCCTAAAACCATAAGGCCACAGACATCCCAAAGCACACCACCAGACGTGGACCTGCCCACCAGAAAGACAAGATACAGCCTCAGCCACCAGAACACAGGCACTAGTCCCCTCCACCAGGAAGCCTACACAACCCACTGAACCAACCTTAGCCACTAGGGACAGACACCAAAAACAACGGGAACTGCAAACCTGCAGCCTGTGAAAAGGAGACCCCAAACACAGTAAGATAAGCAAAATGAGAAGACAGAAAAACACACAGCAGATGAAGGAGCAAGGTAAAAACCCACCAGACCTAACAAATGAAGAGGAAATAGGCAGTCTACCTGAAAAGAATTCAGAGTAATGATAGAAAAGATGATCCAAAATCTTGGAAATAGAATAGAGAAAATGCAAGAAACATTTAACAAGAACCTAGAAGAACTAAAGAGGAAATAAGCAATGATGAAAACCACAATAAATGAAATTTAAAATACTCTAGGGGCTTCCGTGGTGGCACAGTGGTTGGGAGTCTGCCTGCCAATGCAGGGGACATGGGTTTGTTCCCCAGTCTGGGAAGATCCCACATGCCGCAGAGTGGCTGGGCCCGTGAGCCATGGCTGCTGAGCCTGCACGTCCGGAGCCTGTGCTCTGCAATGGGAGAGGCCACAACAGTGAGAGGCCTGCGTACTGCAAAAAACAAAAAACAAACAAAAAAAAACTCTAAAAGGGATCAATAGCAGAATAACCAATGCAGAAGAACGGATAAGTAACCTGGACGATAAAATAGTGGAAATAACTACTGCAAAGTAGAATAAAGAAAAAAGAATGAAAAGAACTAAGGACAGTCTCAGAGACCTCTGGGACAACATTAAATGCATCAACGTTCGAATTATTGGGCTCCCAGAGGAAGAAGAGAAAAAGAAAGGTACTGAGAAAGTATCTGAAGAGATTACGGTTGAAAACTTCCCTAATATGGGAAAGGAAATAGTTAATCAAATCCAGGAAGCACAGAGAGTCCCATACAGGATAAATCCAAGGAGAAACATGCCAAGACACAATCAAACTATCAAATATTAAATACAAAGAAAACATATTAAAAGCAGCAAGGGAAAAACCACAAATAACACACAAGGAATCCCCATAAAGTTAACAGCTGATCTTTCACGTGAAACGCTGCAAGCCAGAAGGGAGTGGCAGGACATATTTAAAGTAATGAAGGAGAAAAACCTACAACCAAGATTACACTACCCAGCAAGGATCTTATTCAGATTTGATGGAGAAATTAAAACCTTTACAGACAAGCAAAAGCTGAGAGAGTTCAGCACCACCAAACCAGCTTTACAACAAATGCTAAAGGAACTTCTCTAGGCAAGAACACAAGAGAAGGAAAGGACCTACAATAACAAACCCAGAACAATTAAGAAAATGGGAACAGCAACATACATATCGCTAATTACCTTAAATGTAAATGGATTAAATGATCCCACCAAAAGACACAGACTGGCTGAATGGATACAAAAACAAGACCCATATATATGCTCTCTACAAGAGACCCACTTCAGACATAGGGACACATACAGACTGAAAGTGAGGGGATGGAAAAAGATATTCCATGCAAATAGAAATTTAAAAAAGCTAGAGTAGCAATTCTCATATCAGAGAAAATAGACTTTAAAATAAAGACTATTAGAAGAGACAAAGAAGGACACTACATAATGATCAAGGGATCAATCCAAGAAGAAGATATAACAATTGGAAATATTTATGCACCCAACATAGGAGCACCTCAATACATAAGGCAAATATAACAGCCATAAAAGGGGAAACTGACAGTAACACAGTCACAGTAGGGGACTTTAACACCCCACTTCACCAATGGACAGATCATCCAAAATGAAAATACATAAGGAAACACAAGCTTTAAATGATACATTAAACAAGATGGACTTAATTGATATGTATAGGACATTCCATCCAAAAACAAGAGAATACACATTTTTCTCAAGTGCTCATGGAACATTCTCCAGGATAGATCATACCTTGGGTCACAAATCAAGCCGTGGTAAATTTAAGAAAATTGAAATCATATCAATTATCTTTTCCGACCACAGCACTATGAGACTAGATATCAATTACAGGAAAAGATCTGTAAAAAATACAAACACATGGAGGCTAAACAATACACTACTTAATAACCAAGAGATCACTGAAAATTCAAAGAGGAAATAAAAAAATACCTAGAAAAAAATGACAATGAAAACACAATGACCCAAAACCTATGGGATTCAGCAAAAGCAGTTCTAAGAGGGAAGTTTATAGCAATACAATCCTACCTTAAAAAACAGGAAACATCTCAAATAAACAACCTAACCTTGCACCTAAAGCAATTAGAGAAGGAAGAACAAAAAAACCCCAAAGTTATCAGAAGGAAAGAAATCATAAAGATCAGATCAGAAAAAAATGAAAAAGAAATGAAGGAAACGATAACAAATATCAATAAAACTAAAAACTGGTTCTTTGAGAAGATAAACAAAATTGATAAACCATTAGCCAGACTCATCAAGAAAAAAAGGGAGAAGACTCAAATCAATAGCATTATAAATGAAAAAGGAGGAGTAACAACTGACAGTGCAGAAATACAAAAGATCATGAGAGATTACTACAAGCAACTATATGCCAATAAAATGGAAAACCTGGAAGAAATGGACAAATTCTTAGAAAAGCACAACCTGCTGAGACTGAACCAGGAAGAAATAGAAAATATGAACAGACCAATCACAAGCACTGAAATTGAAACTGTGATTAAAAATCTTCCAACAAACAAAAAGCCCAGGACCAGATGGCTTCACAGGCGAATTCTATCAAACATTTAGAGAAGAGCTAACACCTATCCTTCTCAAACTTTCTCAAATATAGCAGAGGGAGGAACGCTCCCAAACTCATTCTATGAGGCCACCATCACCCTGATACCAAAACCAGACAAAGATGTCACAAAGAAAGAAAACGACAGGCCAATATCACTGATGAACATACATGCAAAAATCCTCAACAAAATACTAGCAAACAGAATCCGACAGCACATTAAAAGGATCATACACCATGATCAAGTGGGGTTTATCCCAGCAATGCAAGGATTCTTCATATCAAATCAATCAATGCAATACACCATATTAACAAATTGAAGGAGAAAAACCATATGATCATCTCAATAGATGCAGAGAAAGCTTTTGACAAAATTCAACACCCATTTATGATAAACAACCTCCAGAAAGTAGGCATAGAGGGAAATTTCCTCAACATAATAAAGGCCATATATGACAACCCACAGTCAACATTGTCCTCAATGGTGAAAAACTGAAACCATTTCTACTAAGATCAAGAACAAGACAAGGTTACCCACTCTCACCACTCTTATTCAGCATAGTTTTGGAATTTTTAGCCACAGCAATCAGAGAAGAAAAAGAAATAAAAGGAATCCAAATCAGAAAAGAAGAAGTAAAGCTGTCACTGTTTGCAGATGACATGATACTATACATAGAGAATCCTAAAGATGCTACCAGAAAACTGCTAGAGCTAATCAATGAATTTGGTAAAGTAGCAAGATACAAAACTAATGCATAGAAATCTCTGGCATTCCTATACACTAATGATGAAAATCTGAATGTGAAATCAAGGAAACACTCCCGTTTACCATTGCAACAAAAAGAATAAAATATATAGGAATAAACCCACCTAAGGAGACAAAAGACCTGTATGCAGAAAATTATAAGACGCTGCTGAAAGAAATTAAAGATGATACAAACAGATGGAGAGATATACCATGTTCTTGGATTGGAAGAAACAACATTGTGAAAATGACTCTACTACCCAAAGGAGTCTAGAGATTCAATGCAATCCCTATCAAACTACCATTTGAAAACTGGCATTTTTCACAGAACTAGAACCAAAAATTTCACAATTTGTATGGAAACACAGAAGACCCCGAATAGCCAAAGCAATCTTGAGAAAGAAAAATGGAGCTGGAGGAATCAGGTTCCCTGACTTCAGACTATACTACAAAGCTACAGTAATCAAGACAGTATGGTACTGGCAGAAAAAGAGAAATATAGATCAATGGAACAGGATAGAAAGCCCAGAGATAAACCCACACACATATGGTCACCTTCTCTTTGATAAAGAAGGCAAGAATATACAGTGGAGAAAAGATAGCCTCTTCAATAAGTGGGGCTGGGAAAACTGGACAGCTACTTGTAAAAGTATGAAATTAGAACACTCCATAACACCATACACAAAAATAAACTCAAAATGTGTTAAAGACTGAAATGTAAGGCCAGACACTTATCAAACTCTTAGAGGAAAACATAGGCAGAACACTCTATGACATAAATCTCAGCAAGATCCTTTTTGACCCACCTTCTAGAGAAATGGAAATAAAAACAGAAATAAACAAATGGGACCTAATGAAACTTCAAAGCTTTTGCCCACGAAAGGAAACCATAAACAAGACCAAAAACCAACCCTCAGATTGGGAGAAAATATTTGCAAATGAAGCAATTGACAAAGGATTAATCTCCAAAATTTACAAGCAGCTCATGCGGCTCAATAACAAAAAAAACAAACAACACAATCCAAAAATGAGCAGAATAACATTTCTCCAAAGAAGATAACAGATTGCCAACAAACACATGATAGAATGCTCAACATCATTAATCATTAGAGAAATGCAAATCAAAAGTACAATGAGATATCATCTCACACCGGTCAGAATTGCCGTTATCAAAAAATCTAGAAACAATAAATGCTGGAGAGGGTGTGTAGAAAAGGGAACACTGTTGCACTGTTGGTGGGAATATAAATTGATACAGCCACTATGGAGAACAGTATGGAGGTTCCTTAAAAAACTAAAAATAGAATTACCATACGACCCAGCAATCCCACTACTAGACATATACCCTGAGAAAACCATAATTCAAAAAGAGTCATGTACCAAAATGTTCATTGCAGCTCTATTTACAATAGCCAGGACATGGAAGCAACCTAAGTGTCCATCAGCAGACGAATGGATAAAGAAGATATGGCTCATATATACAATGGAATATAACTCAGCCATAAAAAGAAACGAAATTGAGTTATTTGTAGTGAGGTGGATGGACCTAGAGTCTGTCATATAGAGTGAAATCAGAAAGAGAAAAACAAATACCATATGTTAACACATATATATGCAAACTATGAAAAAAAAAGTCACGAAGAACCTCACCATTGTAAAGCAATTATACTCCAATAAAGATGTTAAAAAAATAAAAAATAATAAAAGTACTGAAAGAAAAACTGTCAACTAATAATTCTATATCTGGCAAAACTGTCTTTCATAAATTAGGGATCTATTTTTGACATTCCCAGACAAACAAAAGCTGAAGTTGTTCATTTCCATTTAGACAAGAACTTTGAAAGGAATCCTTCCAGCTGAAATAAAATGACACTAGACAGTAACTTGAAGTTGTATAAAGAATTAAAGCTCTCCGGTAAAGGCAAATACGTGGTCAAATATAAAAGTCAATATTGTTATAATTTTGGTTTGTAACTGCATTTTTATTTCTTACACGATTTAAAAAGCAAATGTATAAATATAATTATAAGTTAATGCTATTTGGGCATAAAATATAAAAATGTAATTTGTGACAACAATAAGATGAGGGTGATGAAGCTGTAGAGGAGCAGTGTCTGTATGTGATTGTAATTAAGTCTGTATACACAAAATTAGACTGTTATAAATTTAAGATGTTAAATGTAATCCTCAGGGTAATGACAAATAAAACACCTAAAGAATATACACAAAAGGAAATGAAATGGGAATCAAAATGATTCACTATATAAGTTAACTAAACACAGAGAAGGCAGTAATGGAGGGAATGAGGGATAAAAATATATCAAGCATACAGAAACAAACAGCAAAGTGTCGAACATAAGTCCTTCATCATGAGAAATTACTTTCAGTGTAAATGCTTTAAACTTTCCAATCAAAAGACAAAGATTAGCAGAATGTATTAGAAAAATAAGAGATAAGTATATGTTTTCTACGAGAGACTCACTTTAGATCGAAGACAAAAATGGTTTGAAAGTGAAAAAATATATTCCATGCAAATAGTAACCAAAAGATAGCTGGGTGTCTTTACTAATTTAACCTTTAAGACAAAAACTGCTACAAGAGAAAGACATTATATATTAATAAAAAGTTCAATTCATTAAGAAGATATAATAATTATAAATATATATTCACCAACCTACAGAGTCCCAAATATATGAAACAAACATTGACAGAAATTAAAGGGTAAAATAGACTTTGATAACCCACTTTCACATGATATGATTCCATATGTAGAAAATCTTAAAGAATACACAAGAGAGCTACCAGAACTAATAATTGAATTCAGTAATTGAAGGATACAAAATTAACACATGTAAATCAGATGTGTTTCTAGTCACCAGGAATGAAGAATCCAAAAAGTACATTGAGAAAGCAATTTCACTTACAGTAGCATCTAAGAGAATAAAGTACCTAGTAATAAATTTAACCAAAGAGGTAAAAGACTTGTACACTGAAACACTGCAGACAACAAAACTAGACACATTGCTGAAGATCTAATTGAAGGACATTCCATTTTCAGTGACTGGAAGACTTAAGATCGTTAAGATGTCAATGCCATCCGAAGATTCAGCCCAACCCTCTCAAAATTCAAACATAATTTTTTTGCAGAAATGTACCCTCAAATTTATACAGAACTTCAGGGGACCCCAAATAAGTGAAATAATCCTGAAAGAGAGGAAAATTTTGGACACTCACTCTCCCTGATTTCAAAACTTACTATAAAATTGCAGTAATTGAAAAAATTTGGTACTGATCTTGGATAGACATATAGATTGATTGAACAGAATTGAGAGTCTAGGAGTAAACTCATACCTCCATGGCTGATTTTTGACATGGGTGCCTAATCCATTCAATAGGGAAACAACAGTCTCTGCAACAGATGGTGCTGGAACAACTGGATAGTCCCATGAAAAAGAATGAAGTTTGACTCCTACCTCACACTATTTACAAAAATTAACTCAAAATGGATCAATGACCTAAATTTAAGGGCTAAAACCATTAAACTCATAGAGAAAAACATAGGGGTTAATCGTCACGACCTTGGATTTTGCAATGGACTCTTAGATGTTACACTAGAAGCATGAGAAACAAGAAAAAATAAAGTGGATTTCATCAAAATTAAAATTTATGCATGAGAGGACATGATCAAGAGAGTGAAAAGAGAACCTACGGAATGGGATAAAATATTTGTACGTCATATTTCCTATGAGAGTCTCATATCCAGGATATATAAAAAAAAACTCCTATGAAACAACAAAAAGGCAAACAATCCAAATAAAAAGTGGTCAACAGGCTTAAATAGATATTTCTCCAAAGAAGATCTACAAATAGCCAATAAGCACATGAACAGACATCAACATCATTAGGGTAATGCAAATCAAAACCACAGTGAGATAACATTTCACATTTATTAGGATAGCTTTAAAATTTTAAATGTTACGTAACATGTGTTGGCAAAAATGTGGAGAAACTGGAATGTTTGTGCAGTGTTAGTGGGAATGAAAAATGTTACATCCACTTTGGAAAACAGTTTGGCAGTTCTTCAAAAAGCTAACGACAGAATTACCATATGCCCCAGCAATTGTAGTCCTATATATATAACCAAAATTATTCCAACAGGACTCAAACAGATACTTGTAAGTGAATGTTCATTGCAGCATTATTCAAAGTAACCAAAAGACGGAAATAACCCAAATGTCCATCAACAAGTGTATGGATAAACAAAATGTGGTATATACATACAATGTAATATTATTTAGGCATAAAAATAATGAAGTTCCAATACATGCACAATGGGGATGAACCTCGAAAGCATGCTAAATGAAATAAGGCAAGCACAAAGGACAAATATTGTATGATTCCACTTATACAAAATATCTAGAATAGATAAATTAATAGAAACAGAAAGTAGCTTAGAGGTTGCTAGGGGCTGGGAGGAGGGAGAAAAAGGGAATTATTACTTAATAATTACAGAGATTTTGTTTGGGGTGATGAAAGACTTGTGGAAATAGATTGTAGTGGTTGCTGCACAATAGCAAGACTGTAATTATGCCATTGAATTGTATACTTAAAGTGGTTAAATGGCAAATTTTATATCATACACATTTTAGCACAATAAAAATGTATTGAAAGACCTACCAAAAATTATATCACGATTTGTTTTTTATTTTACTTTTTTATCTACACAGAATTGATTTTTTTCTTTTGGTGAACAGTTTTGTGTAACTTTCTATTACTGTGTAACAAATTACTACACAATTTGTGACTTAAAAATTACACACATTTATTATCTCACATTTCTTTGTATCTCTTTTCAAGGTCTTACAAGGCTGCACTCAAGGTGTTGGCCCGTGCTGGGGACTTATCTGAAGACTCAAGTGGGGAAAGATCCACTTTCAAGCTTATGTGGCTATTGGCAGAATTTCAGTTCCTGCAGGTGTACTGCACTGAGGGCCTTAGTTCCTAGCTGGTTATTGCCCAGAGACTACCCTCATTTTATTGCCACATGGCCCTCACCAACACATCATCTTAATTCGAAAGGCAGCAAGGGAGAGAACATGCTATCAGAACGGAGTTGTGATCTTATATAACCTAACCATGCAAGTGACATCCCACATATTTGCTGTACGCTATTAATTAGAAGCAACTTACTAGGCCACTCCCCATTCAAGGAAAAAGGATTACACAAGGGTTTAATTACCTGGGAGCTGAGATCATTGGAAACCATCTTATCAATTGCTTACCATCAGTTTTACAAAATTTAACACTTATAGATTTGTGTAACTACTACAACAAATGATACAGAGACATTCCATCACCTCCCCCAAATTTCTGCATGTTCTCTTTTAATAGTCACAACCAGCAACATACTTAACCACTGGTGACTACTTATCTGTCATCTATTGTTAGAGTTTAGTCTTTTAAAAATGTCAAAATATATATGGAATCATACCGTGCATAACTTTTTGAGACAGGCTTCTCAAAATTATAATTATCTATTATAATTCACATAATGCCTTTGAAATTCATCCAAAGTAGTGAATGTGTAAATAGTTTGTTCCTTTTACTTGCTGAGTAGTATTCCATTGCATGGATATGACACTATTTGTTAATCCATTCACCCACTGAAGCATGTATGGACAGTTTCCAGTTTTTGACTATCATGTATAAATGTGATATGAACATTTGTGTAAAGGTGTTTGTGTGATATAAATTCTCATTTTTCAAACTTTTTTATTTTTTTGGTTTGGCCATATGAATTGCTTTGGACAACTGATGTTAACAGACACCATATGAACACAACCTTGAACTGTGCTCACTCATTTGGACTATATATTTTATGCTCCTGCATTTAAAAAGAAGCACATGTCTCAGACAGTTCCTGGTCAAAGGAGGATGGGAGATTGTTGGAGCAGACCTGAACTTAACTTTCAGATTGTAGACAAATCTACCCTAAGTCATCCAAAACCCTGACTACCCAATGAGTTGACAGGAAAGCAAGCAATTAATGCAGATGATTGCATACCACTGAGTTTGAGGGGTGATTTCTAATGTGGCATTACTGGGCCAATAACTGACTAATCCTATGAATAAATGGAAATTTTATTAATAAATAACATGCCTAAAATGAAGTTCCTTTATAATAAAATGTCTATTTCCGTACATAAATACATAGGCATGAATGTACAATAACAACAGATGGAATTGGATACAGAAACGTTATATTGGCAACTCTAGTGAAAAACTCTTGGTAAAATTTGAAAAGAACTACTATAAACAGTGTCATATACTTTTCCTTCAGTACTTATATCCTGAAAAGAAGATAAGTGTATTTGAAATTATGTAAAATATTTTTATTAATATATGAGAGAGTTAAGTCTTGGGCTGAAATAAGCTATAAACAGGTTTATCATCCATATTCTGTCTTGTAGTCCATTTGAATGTCCTGAGGCATAGTGCTTACCTGTGTAAGACAGTTTTAATGTGTACCAAGATGTTTAGCATCCTTGTTCCCTGATTATTTAATATAAGAAGAACTCACAACCATTCTGAGAAACAAAAACACTTCCACAAATTTTTAAAGTGTCTTTCTAGTAGACAGTAAAAACCACAGATGAAAATCACTGATTTAAACGTACAGTAAGGCTCAGAACAACTCAGTCACTTGAAGGGAATCTGGATATACCTACATCAACAAATACTTACAATTATACAGGAAGTATTTCCATGATTTAATAAAGGGAAAAACTTGAATTTCAAAATATTTGCAACCTGGAGTACAGAGGGTCCCCAAACTACAAAGTAGAAGACCCTCACAGCATCAGGTATACACCTGGCTGCTGTAAATATAAAAGAAAAATGCAACAATGAATAACTTCATTGATCTAAATAAGAGAAGGACAGCAAAGGAAAAAATAAATTGGAAATGATCTTAATTAGCAGTTCAACTACATAGACCCACAAAACCCTTCTGTTACATTTATATATATCTCAAAGGGGAAGCTTCATAAAGAAGCGACCAAGTGTTCTCTGACACATATTTCAATTCCAGATCCATATTGATAATTGTACCATAAATCCAAGTAACTATCTTAGCAAATGCTCTGATGTTAATTAAAGTACACTTAATGGATATATCCCAACCCTCTGTAGTGTCAACAGGGCCACCTTCCCGTGCATTTAAAGCAAATTGGATAACACAACTTCACTGTAGTCTGTGACTTCAGATACATATGCGGTAAGGGAAGCAGGGCATTTCAGAAAATAAATATAGAAAAGGAAGAAAACTATAAAAATAGTTTTTAATTCAGGTTGTTTAGACTGATGAAATAACTCCTGGTTGAAGAGAAAATTATGCCTACAGATCATTATTCAAAATGGTGAGAGGTCCCATTTAAATTCAATTTAGTCCAGGGAAGAGAACCAGGAATAATACCCTTTTGAACAGGGTGGAGGGTGACAGGTTATTTTAAGTGTATTTATTAATAGTCTTTTCCTCAATATTTCAGTATTTTTTTTTTTTTTTACAAATTAACATCTCTAAGATTAGACTGTGTCTTACAAATTGTGGTTTCTTAGATAAAATACAATAGTGTGTCAATCTTTTCTAATTTAAATAGTCTATTTTAAGTACTCACTTGGGTAAAAATCCATTTTTTCCTGAAACATTCTTTCCCTCCCTATAAGGACATTTGGCTTACTCAGGGTAGCATGAAATTGCACTGGAAGGAGTAGGGAACCTGGGACTCACACAAAAGAGTTCAACTGTTTTTCTCTTTGCCCTTTGGCTTCCACATTAGTGCCTTTTCATGTTCCTGTACTGCTTGTTGGCATCTGCTACTGAAATAAGTGTGAAAAGGCAAGACATCTTTGCCTTCCAGTCGTATTCTCCATACAATCTATGGGGCAGCAAGTCCGTCATAAAGCCTCTGCAGCCTGGTACCTCTCCTTCCGCCATAGGGACTCTCCTGCATGGTGCTGGATCTCAGTTATCTGAGATCTTTCATTCTCTGGGGCTTTGGGGAACATATGCATAAATTTCATGCTACCATGAGAATTAAGAGAGGTCAAGGAGGACTATTTCATGCCTTTTCACTGCTGATCTACTCTGTGCTGACAGTAGAATTCTCTGTTTATTCTAGGCTTTATTGATATGGATCCATTTGGTACAGCTCTCTCCTCCGAGGGATATAAACTGAGAGCTAGTACAAAACCCTGTCCCCTCTTCTTCTCCACAAACATATTTGACACCACCATTCTGGTTCCAAGAAACAAAGCAGAAAAGTGGTCTTAATGAAAAAAAAAATCTTTTCTGATCACTTCCGGGAAATAATCTACCAGAAAGATATGAAGGTTACTTTTACCTCTGTTTTGGATATATCCTACTATCAGAGATCAATGCCACATACAATTAAATCAAGTAATTAATAATTTTTACTCTAAGTCCCTTCTCACCAAGGGACTTTTTGATAATTTCCTTTTCTGTAAAGTAACCTGCTCAGAAAACATCATACTCGAGCATAGTCACAGAACAAATTTCTTAGGTCCTATATTTATAATTTAGCTTAAAAATATGCAATATATGGTCTGTATATTTTCAGTCCTTGGTTGGTTTTTTTAGTATGAATCAGTATTCTGCAAGACTCTCAGAGACTCTAACAAGAAAGAATTTATGAAGCTACAAGTCTGGGATCAAAACTGAGACTATAATGACTTCATGAAGATGATATGATTCTTTGAGGACATATCTGAGTAGCTATTCAGATTTCTGTAAATACCATCTCCCTACTTGCCTGCAAATTTTAGTCTTTTGCATCCAAATTCTCACAAATATTTCTTATCTCTACCACAGAGTTTGCTTCAAATCCCCCATCTAAAATATTCCTAAATAGAACTTAGGGTATGGATTAAAAGCCTTTACCATATTAGACCAATTGTTAGAGAAAAAGTTCCCAAAGCATACTATTGTCCACAATAAGTAATAAAGTGTTCATACCTTCAAAGTATTAAGAATGATTTTAAAAAGAAGGTTAATGTAAGATTAAGTTAGTAAGATAATTTATTTATAAAATTCAACCTTAAGATGTCAATATAAACTAAATATGTGAGACAAATACGAGCTTGATACTTTGAGACAAATATTTAATTTTAATTTAAGTCTTTTATCCAATGACCTGTAGGAATTTAAGTTAAATTTAATTTAATTTAAGTCTTTTATCCAATGACCTGTAGGAATTTCCACAACTTCTGGAATTTTCAAGCCAATCCACAATTTCTGGATTTTTCAGGAAAATTCATTACTATTTTTACTTGAACATCCAGAATTTTAATCCATGGCCTCAATGAGATGTTATTATAACCCAGAGTTTATCTCCTCCTGCTACTCTCTTTGCTCCATATCAACTCAGATGTTTTCTTTTTTTTGATTTCCACTGGGTGATGGTGGTAGTGGGGAACTTATAAGGTATGTGTACTGAACAGGATTTACTATAAGGTTGTGTAAACAGAGGAAATGTATATTGTAGAAAAGCAAACTATAAAAAATTTAATATTATACACCAATGCTTATAACAATTCCTTAATCAACTTGGAAACTAATTAGGGTTAGATTAGGTCATGAGGGTGAAATCTTCTTGGTGGGATTAATGCCTTTATAAAATGAGAAAGAGACAGGAGATTCTGTCTCTTTCTCTCCTTCATTCCAACCCCTTGTCCCCCACCATGGAAGGGTACAGCAGTAAGGTATCCATCTGCAAACCAAGAAGAAGGCTCTCACCACAAACTGAGTCTGCCATCACCTTAATCTTGGATTTCCCAGCCTCCAGAACTGTGAGAATGTTTTTTGTTTAAACCACCCAGTCTATCGTATTTTGTTATAGCAGCCTGAACTAAGACAATCATCTTTCTCCATACACTCCAATATTCTGGCATATTATGTAGACTTTGTATGCTCTTTTCCACTCTTAGTATGCTCCTTGTTCTTAGATGTTTTCCAAGTCATCTTCATTACTAATCCTGAGTAAGATATATTATACTTTTGACATTGTCCCTGAGGCTTAACCTGAAACCCATAAAGGGCACATTTTTCCATAACCATATAGGAAATTATAGTTTTGTGTCATATGCCAATAATGTAATCATACAAAATTATCAACATACAAGTTTTTGATTTAAAAATTTATTTTGATGTTATTGGTCTTTGACCAATTTAGTTATACTGCAGGACATAATGGATCTATCCCAGAACTGTATTAATAAAATAAACAAAGAAAAACTAGCAGAAAAGTAGAACAATTCATCAAAAAGTTGATGAATTTAAATATCCTGGAAAAGTGATTATTTTCTAATTTATATTTTTGACAGTTGCCCTTTTCTGTGTATGTACTGGATCAGTTGAAAGCCAGAATTACAGACTGATAATAGAAGTGATTAAGTTATCAATTGGATTAACTTAATAACCATGTTTTAAATAGGAATATATTAAGCAGTTTCATTCTTAAGGAAGAAAAAAATATAGGCTAAAACTAAAAAGTATAAAAAAATCAAAATTAAGTACAGTGAATTAATTTTGTATGTCTTTCCTTTTCCAATAAAAATTTTTTTTCATCTGAATTGATCTTTCCATCTATCATCTATTTTTCATCTGAAAATACTTTTTCCCAAGTTAAAGAAAAGTAGTAGGGAATATCCTATCCAACATACATTTATAGACCATATATCAAGTCATAAAATTTAATACATATGTTCACATAGGTACACTTTGAATGAAATTATTTAAACACCTTCAAGAAATTGCATTTAGAGTATATACAAAAAGAAGACTAAGTGTGAGATCTCCTCTACTCTAAATGTATCATTCTCTTTGTTCAGTAGATTCAACACTCTGATCCAGTTGAATAGTTGCCTGCTCCATTTCTCCATCAGTATCTGTACTGTCAACAATAGACACATCTTCTTAAAAGAGAGAATTATCCTTCAGGCAAACATTGTCAAGTGGCTACACTGTCCTTCTAGGAACTTATTTCTGTGCTTTGAAAACATTTATATGTTTATTAATGAATTTTACAAAACAATTTTACTTTAAAAATATTTTTTATAACTATTGTCAAAAATATATTTCCTTTATCACATTTATATGCATATTTCCTATTTTTAACACAAATAATTTGTCATTTAATATCTTAGACTTTTATCTGACCAATGAAAAATGGTTTCCTGAAGGAATGTCACATAAATTGGTCATAGTTACATTTTTTTCTCTTTTAGTTCATCAGCTGAAAATTCTTCGTATTGACTATAATGCCCATTTTCATGCATATACCATTGAAGAATTTAAAAAGCAACTTATGCATAGTGACAAATTTAAAATGACTTCATTCTGAAACTGCCATTTTAAGGCAGTTTCTGTAGTGTGATTAAAAAACAGAATGTTGCAAGATTTGAAGTGCTTTGGCCTTTTCCATTTCTTAAAAATAGCCTTTAGATTCCCTTTTGACTTTTAAGAACTGACCAAGATGATCTTTTCCCAGAAAACTTTGTCTACTAAAAGGTCAAGAAAACTATTGCGATCCCTTAAGAAGTTGAATAGGAACTTAATTTTAAGACCTGTTATTAAGAAAATGATATTATTTATTGTTATTAAATGTTAAATAACATTTAAAATGTTATTAAGAAAATATGCACTATCTAAGGTGGTGCATATTCGTCAATTTATAGGAATTGTTGAAACTTTCTGAGAGTTATTTGAATATTCTCCTCTTTTGCAAGAATAAAGAAAGTGTCATTGAAACTGGGGTTTAGAAAATTCAAAACTAAATCATTTTAAATTTACTGTCAGGGTTTTAAATTCATATATTATATCAGACTGTAATGGAGTTTAAATCTAGTTATCAAATCTTTAAAATTGTGATCCACCAACAATTTTAATCACTGAAAAACTTCAGACTGTGATCCATCTGATTCTCACTGTACAGTGCACAGTGCCTATGTTCTAATATCAAGCCATTTCATGAAAACGGGTTCTATACCTCTCCTCTGTTGTCTCCAACACATCAAAAACAGGTTCAATTGTGCATGTAGATTGCTAGGACATTTGGAAATTTGTGCTAATATTTCATTTCTTTATTAAAACTGTTGACAGAGAAACTAAAACTTGTTTTCTCTGAGGGTTCCTATCTACTTTCCTCTTTTCGTCTTCCTCTACTCTATGCCACTGTATCAACTCCAACTTTGTCTGACTCACATGTATTGATCATCTTTTAGTCATAGCTTAAGCATTACTTTTTTCCAAAATGGCATAAATGACCCCCAAACTATGCTTACACACTTTCCCAGCATTACTATGTTTGCCTTTTTTGGTATTTATCACACTTTAATTGTGTAATGGCCATTTTTCATGCTACATTTTAAGCTTTTTGAGGTCATGGACTATTTTTTTTTCCACTGCATCCTAAGGGTCTAGTTCAAAGCCTAGAATATAATAAAATATATAATAACCTGAAAATTGTTTGTTGACTAAGGAAATTGCCTATGCTTTTCTTTGCTGGCCAGGACAGGATCTTCAGGCTCCCTTCTCCTGGCAGTTCCCTAAACACCTGTTTTATTTTTTTTCCTCTCTGCTTCTCCTGATGCTCCAACTTATTCTCCAACTTATTCTCTTTTTCTGAGTTCTCATGTTCTATGCAGACTATTACATGATGGAATTTACCAGTGCCCTCCCTGTCTTGGTCCATCTTTCCTTCTCCCCCTATATTTTATTCCTAGATGACGCATTCCTAATTTTACCACAATTACTACCCATAGGTCCAAAACTCTCACTATACAAGAACAAATGTTTGTATTTGCATCCTCATGTATGTCTTGCAAGAAATTAAAAATACAGAAGGTCAAAACTGATCTTATCATGTCCCTCTCAAATCTACTTATCATGTTCTTTAGCTTATTAGATGATAGTTCCATTACTTTAATTTTATGATCTGGAAAAATAATCCCTTTAATATTTTTTGACATCATTTTCTTCATTCCCACTGACTTCAAACTAGAATGGACCAACACATCATCCTTATAACCATTTCCTGCCATATTCATTCTTGATATAAATAGAGTGAGGTTTGGAAGAATTGATCTGTGTGTTGGAATTTTAAAAAGAAATGGTTTGTTAGTAGTTCAAGATAAAGATATCAAGCAAGTGATACTCAAGAAGAAAATGGTCCAAACAATCATCAATGTTTATTGAAGGCATACTTCTAAAAAGAAGACAGACATTTTAGGGCAAAAGATTAAGGGATTAAAACAAGTAAAGAATAGTGCTTGTAACTGAGTAAATATACCATGGGTCCTTTGCCTCAGGCCCTGTGATGGGGAGGGGAGAGTGAGAAGTTATTATGAGAGTTATTTTTATCCATACACGATTCCAATTCAAGACAGTAAACTGAGCATATAAAATTTTATCTTTTTTTCTATTAAAATCCCATATAAATAATAAGATAAACACAAAATTAAATCTACAATAGCCTAGTTAGAATGTTACTATTAAAAAGTATCATTTTAAACAAATTTTAGGAATATGAACAGTGGATGTGAGTGTATAGGTGGATGAAACAAAGCAAGAGAACTGAAATGAATTTGGAGCATGTCTTTTCAGAATCCTGGAGAGGGTTGGAGTCAAGAGATGCAGAGAAGTGAAAAGTAAGGCAGCAGACTGAGTGATTAACTGAAGATGCGCGGAGAAACAACTTTATCTTTACCCCACTCCCTCCCAGCACAGCAGTTTTCTTTTTGATCTCTAGGCAAAAGTCTCTGAGGAAACTGAACAAACTACTTCTGGGGTGCAAGGATTTTAGTGAGAGTACTGCAGAGTAAAAGCTCTCTCTGCTTTTACATCTTGGAGGGCCCAGTTTGCCCCTTGGGCACCTCCCCATAGAACCTAAAATGAAGCTTGCTGAGGAAAATACTCTACAGATGGGTATTAAACTTCTAGCTAGTTACTAATTCAAAAACTGTTGGAGGATATAATAGCAAAGGAGACTCCTGCCTATTGCTATTTTAACCAGCCTATTCTTTCCATTTTAAGTATAATGCCCAAAACAAGTATCAACAGATACACACAAAAATACAATATTAAAGAGAAAATACCAAAACGAACAGTGAAAATTCAATTGAGGAGAATTTTTATAAAAGTAATTAATATCCACAGACAATATTTTTAAAGATGAAATCTGTTAACAAAATAATGACACTCTGAAAAAGAGGAATGGAATAAGAACTATCTGACATTAGTAATGTCATTTTTAATATAAAGTGTTGATTAAAATGGTTAAGGGTTGACTTAAAGAGTCTAGAATATAGCAAACAAGCAAATAAATGGGAAATACAAGGGAAGAATAAATGCTATAGGGGGACCTACCTAATAGTTCAGCAAAGAAAAACAGATAATATGGGAGATGGAAGTTATTAATGAAACAGTTTTTAAAAAAAGTTCTTTTGAACCAAAGAAGTAAAAAAAAAAACTTAAAATTCAAACAATCTACTGAGCAGCATGAATTAACAAAAATAAAACTACCTGTGGCATTGCAGACCACCAAGGATAAAATAGGCAATGCTAAAAGATCAAAAGTGAAATTAATCAAGACAATAAAGGAGGATATGCTAGAAAAGAATGAAACTCAGATTAGCATCGGTCTTCTCATAAACAAATTATTTTCTATCTAGAATTCTAAAATGTAAATTATAAATAAATATACAATCTCACCCTTGAGAGATAATACATATGTGTGTGTATGTATATATATATATATATATACATACACACACACACATACACATACATATATACATACACATTAATAAACAAAGGAGCAAATAAAAGATGCAACCAAGAAAAAGGGTAATAGAAGAACTGGAAAACAGTAGATCTAATACGGAATTATAGTATAGGAAAACGAAATGCCGAGCTTAGTGTTTTGAAGCAAGTCTTCTTCTGCAAGTCTGCTCCAAACTGGAGCAGAAAACAAGAAGTGTCCAAAAGGAGGATCACCTTGGTGAAAATATGAATCTTATGATTTAAAGGATAAGACTGATGATGCAGATAAACTTGAGAATATGACCAAGGCATCTTCTATCAATAGCAATAAAACAGAGTAACAAAAACATTAAAAAAGACTTAGAAATAAGATTTTAAAATGTACAAGAGAATCATGACCAATCAGGAAGAAAATTAAAATGTGCTATGGTTTTTCACAACTGATAGAATGTAAAAAGGCTAATTCATATAACACGGAACATCCTCTTAATGCTTTCAATCAGAATATTGACACCGGGGTTGGGAACAATATTTACATAGCAATAATCATGTAATTATTTTCATTTTTAATCAATCTATAGGAAAACATCATTTTGTTTTTAATTATGGCTTCTGTGCTGGCATTCAGCAACAGTAATGACAGAAACATAGAAGACAAAGTTATTTATGTCTATGAAAGTATTTTTAATTAAAAGATGAAAATCAAAAGGGTGCGAATTATCTACGTGTACAGAGGAAATTACACAAAGCTAGGCAATGTGCATACTCTCAGTTGGAGGTACAAGATTCCATGGCTCTTGGAACCACTTAAGAGACCACAGATGACAGTTACCATCTGGTTCCATCAAGTACATTGAAATACTCTGCTTTGCCATTCTCAGGTTTTCTTTTTCTACCCGTCTGGCCTATCCTGACTGGTATGCTGAGCTTGTCTGCTTATATGGCAGGTAACTAATTCAAACCAAACTCAGCACGTTTGTGAATGCCTAGATTGAGACCAGCTGAATAAAAATGCATCCTAGGCATCCCTAGCTTTTAGTAAGACCAACCTAGAGAGCTGAATACATATATTGTTAATATTATCAATGTTAAAATAATAATGCAGTTAGCTGAAACTGTGAAACAGAAGTGGGGAATAGATGGGGGAAGAGAAATCAAGGATGATAATAACCATATATCATAGATGAGGGGGTCAAGAGTGTCTGAAGCTAGCAGAATAAAATATAAAACTTGAAATATATTATGAAATGTTAAAAAAGATTTAAAAATAACAGGACAATATAACTATCAAAATAGGGAGAGAGTGAAAGTTATATAGGAGAAAGCTGCAGCTATCCTACTGTTTCATTAATAAATAATATTTATAGTTAACAAAATCAAGAAAGAGATTCATAAACATTATTTAGAGCTATGCAAGGAGCCTCACTGGGAAAAGAGTGAATTTAGGAATGTTGGTGTAATTGATCCCTATTTTAAGTTTAAGTTTCTGTGGGTAGATTTTTTTTTTTTTACCATGTTATATCACTTAGTTACTTTCTTCCATAATGCTGTATAACAAAGACCTGCAAAATCAGTGGCATGAAAACAATAAGCACTTATTTCTTGCTAACACAGTTGCAGTTTAGCTAGTGTGACTCAATCTTGGGCTCTGCTGGGCTAAATGTATCTCACTGTGGAAGCCAAATTGTAGTCAGAAACTACCCATGTATTTCTTCTTATTGAGATGACAGAAGCTCAAGGGAACAATGCCAGTCATATAAGCACATCATAAATCTCTACAAACATCATGCCCACAAACATTCCTTTGGCCCGAACAAGACAAATAACCTAGGCCTCTGTCAAGCAGCTGGGCAGTACATTCCACTATGAGATTTTGACAAGGATATGTACATTGTAATTTCATATAGGGGAGTGAAGAAGGATCAATAAATTAAATTTACCATACATGTCCATAAATTACTTTGAAGAAAAGAATACTTGTTAAAATTTAATTTTAAATAAATATAAAGAAATACACCTTGTCATGTCCTTACTCTGACCAAAACCTTTCAATGCCTTCTATCTTCATCTGAATAAAAAACTCCAAAATAATTAAAATATCCTGAAAGACATTGCATGAGGTGGTTTTTATACAGAAGACTCAGCCTTATTCATTAATCACATTGGACTGCTCTTTAGTCTTTCTTTATATGTATGCTCTTTTATTCTGCCTGGCTTGCTACCCAGACATGCCTTTGGTTAGTTAATTTTTAGCCATTCTTTGAGTACTGCTTGGGCTTTAGATTAATGATTTGTTGTGATTGCTGTTTGTTTTACTTTTGCTCTATACTTCTCATATGAAATGATCAACTATCGTGAAATTATTTGTTCAGGGGCTTTTCCTCCCTGTTAAGCTACTGGGTACATAAGGAAATGACCTTTCCTGGACAACACATCACCAGGATATAATATACTGCCTGGCACATATTTATAGAATGAATAAACTATCAGATTTTCAGTATACAAAATTCATCCATTTCTACTTGGACACATTCGATGAAAAAGTGGAAGATTTTAAAAAAATTTCCTCACAAATGTTTTATTTAACCAGATAGTACTACCTATGTTTAATCTATGTTATATTGGCTGAAATTAATATTTTTAATTCATGCATTAGCAGAACACTTATTAACTACATCTACCTTGTAAATTACTGTATAAGACTTGTCAAAATGCAGACTTTAGAAAAAAGTCAAAGTATATAGAGTTAATAAAATAGTGTTGATGTACTGAACTGTATTAAAAACAGTAATTGTATTTAGCATACCTGTTTATCTGTAACTCTTATACAAACAAATTAAATATGGTAGGTGCTCTTGTGTGCTGTTACTGCCCTCCATACAAGTCAACACAAAAAGTCAAAATGATGGATGGGCCTAGAGATTATCATACTAAGTGAAGTCAGTCAGACAGACAGACAAATATATGTGAAATCTAAAATATGATACAAACGAACTTATTTAAAAACAGAAGCAGACTCACAGACAACAAACTTGTGCTTACCAAAAGGGAAAGGGGAGCAGGGAGGGATAAATTAGGAGTTTAGGATTAGAGGATACAAACGACTATATATACAATAGATAAACAACAAGGTCCTTCTGTATAGCACAGGGAACTATATTCAATACCTTGTAATAAACTGTAATGGAAAAGAATATGAAAAAGAATACACACACACACACACATATATATATATAACTGAATCACTTTACTGTACACCAGAAATTAACACAACATTGTAAATCAAACATAATTCAAAAAAAAAAGTCAAAATGAATTGATTCCATACCCCACCTCCCCATACACTTCACTATAACATATTCCTAAATTATAGTTATGCAATATACAATTTATTTTTTACCTTAAACATTATTATAAAACTAAACGAAGAGTTTAGTTTCTTTTCTTTTTCTCATCTGTTTAACAAAGATTTATTGAGAAGCTCTGTCAAGCATTTGTGATTGGGGGTAGAGTATTAAATAAAATGGACAAAGTTCCTACCCACAGAGAACTCTTATTCTAGTAGGGGAAAGAGAGAGAGAGAGAAAAATATATATATATATATATACTATAATATCAGTAAGCAATAATTACTATGAAAAATAATAAGATGTATTTAGAATGATGAGAACAATCTTTGATAGAGACTTCATTTGAAACATGCTTATCCATGCACTGAATTGGTCAGTGGAACAGTTATTCTTTCATACAATCTTTGATAGGAAGAAACAAAGAAAACAATCTTTGATAGGAAGGCTTTTTTGAGATGATATTCAAGTGAAGATTCTGAAGATAGGAGTGAGCTACATGAATAACTGGGGGAGCAGCACTGTAAAAATGATATAGAAACCACCTTATGAGAAACTTTGTAAATGCAATTGAGATATTCATGAAAGAAAGTTATTAAAATTTGAATTAAAATGACCCAAAGTATTATTATACTCATACCAGAGTGTTATTGGATAAATAACATTTTTTTCTATTTTATGAGATTGTAAAAGACTTGTAACTGTTGAAGAGTATTTACTGGAATATGAAACATCTGTCATGTGATCCTCTCTTGTCTTATTTGGTAAGCAATAAAGAAGAGAATGATTTTTGAAAGCTACTTGAAGCTCTTAATAACTAATTAAAATTCCAGAGAAAAACAGCTCTTATTTTAAACACGGAACCACTAGAGTATTAGGTACTTGAAATTGAGTAAATATGAAAACACTACACACTGAAATCTAAACAAATCAGAAGCCTTATTACAGCTGCTATTATCCCTGACATTCTGCCACTGACTATACAAGTATTCGATTTTTATCATTACAATATCTATGTGCACTTCTGAAGATGGCCAAGTAATTTGGTGGTTTACATCATTTTCATTTATATTTAATTGGTTTTTACCATTGTATGAGAGAATAACTGTTCCACTGACCAATTCAGTGCACAGAAATCATGTTTCAGATGAAGTGATTGGAGATTCAAGACTAAAGAGAGAGAATAAAAGAGACTGAGGAATATTTATGAGAAAGAGATTAAGGAAAGCAGAGAATTAAAAATTGAGTAGTTTCACATACACACAATGTGAATGAATACAAAGAGCCTATTTGGAGCAAAGAAATTCTATTAGAGATTTTCTGACTTTAAAGTGTGATTGAAATGCAATTAGAGAACTAATAGAACAAATGAAGAAAGAAAAATAAGCAGATAATAGCAGTATCTTAAAGATAATTAAGATATAATGACCATAGGGTATTTCTTGTTTAGGATGATGGACATAACGTGTTCACCTACATTCCTTTACAAACACACCATTAAGATGATGAAAATTTAATAAAAAGGTAAAAGTTGAAAGAATAAAAAGAACTGAAAGGGTCTATCAGTGAATGAAATATTTCAAAAGCAATTCGTAAGATGAAAGGCATATACAAGGCTATGACGGTAAAATTTGAGACAGAGGTAAGGAAGTCAGAATCTTTGTGAAAAGTAGGAGCTCATTTGCTCTGCAGAATCTGCAGGAGCCCAGGTACTAAGAAACTGTAAGCCTCACAGATGGCAGTAGTGAGATATGTTCTGCAATTGCAATAAAAGATCTATAAATGGAACATCCTCCACACCCTCCCCCAACACACCACAAGCACACACGTGTAACATCATGAGATGAACGCCCATTCACTCATTCATTTTTACAGGTTCATTTTTACAGAAGGCGAATAAACCCTCTGAGAAGAAACTGTGTAGATAATGTGTGTGGGCATTAGTTACCCAGGGCACATATCTCCCAATCTATCTATTTATAGGCTCCAAAACAAATATTTACATTTTCAATTATAAAAAATCAGATGCCTAATTACAATTAAGTGTACTTTTTTATTGTAAATTATATGGCAATCAAGAATCACAAGACACCTGAGGAAAGCTTGCAAAATGAAGGGAAAAAAACAATACATAGAAGAAAGTACTCCTTAAATATGTCAATTATTCAAAGAACATGGAAACAAATATAATTTCTGATAAATAAGACTTTTAATTTGTTTTGATATTGTATTCACTAAATAAGTTTCTAGGGAAAGGAACTTCCAACACAAGAAACAGTCTTGGGAAATTAAAAAAAAAAAATTTCAACAAATAGTGCTGGAACAACTGGACATTTACAAGCAAAAAACAAAAGCAAAAACAACAAGAGAAAAGGAAATGAATCTAGACCCAGATCTTACATCCTTCACAAAAATTAACTCAAAGTAGATGACAGTTCTAAATGTAAATTTTAAAAGTCCTAGAAAATAACGTAAGGGGAAATCCAGATGACTCTGAACCTGGCAGTGACTTTTTTATATACGACACCAAAAACACAATCCATGAAAGAAATAATTGATCAGCTGGACTTGATTAAAATTGAAAATTTCTGCTCTGTGTCCAGAGAATTAGAAGGCAAACTACAAAGTTGAAGAAAGTATGCAAGATACATCTGTGAAAAATGCCATTGGAATTTTGATAGGAATTGAATTAAATCTATAGATGGCTTTTGGGTAGTACGGATATATTAATATTCATTCTTCCAATCTGTGCACATTGGATAACATTTCACTTGTTTGTCTTCTTCAGCTTTTTTCATGAAAGTCTTAGTTTTCATTGCACAGATCTTTGACTTTCTTGTTTAAATTTATTCCTAAGTAATTTATTGTCTTATGAATGGGATAGTTATATTTCTTTTTTAGCTCTTTTGTTGTTAGTGTATAGAAACTTCACTGATTTCTGTATGTTGATTTAATATCCTGCAGCTTTATTAAATTTGTTAATTAGTTCCAATAGTTTTTTCAGGTTGAGACTTTAGGATTTTCTATATATCAGATCATATTACCTGCAAATAATGACATTTTTATTTCTTCCTTTCCAATTTTGATATCTTTTATTTCTTTGTCTTGTCTACTTGCTCTAGCTAAGGTTTCTAGTACTATGCTGCATAAGAGTAGTGACAATGGGGAACTTTGTCTTATTCCTGATCTTGGAGGAAAAGCTTTCAATATTTCACCATTGGGAATGATGTTAGCTGTGGATTTCTTATATATAGCCTTTATAATGTTGAGGTATGCTCCTTCTATGCCCAATTTGTTGAAGGTTTTTATCCTGAAAGGATGTTGTATTTTGTCAAATACTTTTTCTGCATCCATTGAGATGATCATATGAATTTTATCTTTCATTCTATTAATGTGATGCATCACATTTATTGATTTGCATATGTTGAACCATCCTTGCATCCTAGGGATAAATTCCACTTGGTCATGTTGTATGATCTTATTAATGAGTTGTCAAATTCATTTTAATAACATTTGTTAGAAAATTTTTGCATCTATATTCATGAGAGATATTGGTCTATAGTTTTCTTTTTTCACAGAAATAGAAAAAAAATCCTAAAACTCATATGGAGTCACAAAAGACTCCACTTAAGTCCAAGCAATTCCAAGAAAGAAGAACAAAGCTGAAGGCATCACACTTTCTAATTTCAAACTATACTACAAAACTACAGTAATTAAAATGGTATGATAATTGCATAAAATTGGACCTGCAGACTGATGGAACAAAATAGAGACCCTAGAAATAAACCACCACGTATATGTTTTATATCTATCTATATATATATGCCAATATATAATGGACACTATTTTTTATATATATATATATATATATACACACACACACACACACACTCACCAATATACGATGAACTACTATTCAGCTATGAGAAAGAAGGAAATCCTGCTATTTGCAACACTGTGGATGGACTTGAGGGCATCATGCTAAGCAATATAAGTCACATAGAGAATGACATACTGTGCATCACTTATACATGGAATCTTAAAAATCTGAACTCAAAGAAGCAGAGTGTAGAATGGTGATTACCAGCGCTGGGATGTGGGGGAATTGGGGAGATGTTGTTATGGGGTACAAACTTATAACTAGTACATTAAAAAGTTCCAGAGATGTAATACAGAGCATAGTGATTACAGTCAACAATACTGGATTAAAAACTTCACAGCTGCTGAGAGACTTGATCTTCTTTTTGCCACACAAAAAATGATAATTTTGTGATGTGATAGAGGTGTTAGCTACATTAGTAATCATATTGCAATATATAAATGTATCAAATCAACACATTGTACACCTTAAACTTATGCAATGCCTTATGCCAATTATATATCAATTAAAGATAAATCTGACAAAGAACTATTATTTTAAATATACAAAGAACTCTTAGAACTCAACAATAAAAAAACAATCTGATAAAAAATAGGCCAAACACCTTAACAGACAACTTACCAAAGAAGACATACAGATAGCAAATAAGCAGAGAAAAGATGTTCTACATCATATGTCATCAGGGAAATGCTAATTAAAACAACAATGAGATATCACTACAAAACCTATTAGAATGGCCAAAACCCAGAACACTGACAACACCAAGTGCTGAAGAGGTATAAAGCGGTGGGAATTCAAAATGGTACAGCCACTTTGGAAGACAGTCTGGTGGTTTCTCACAAAACTTACCATATAACAATGCAAATGCAAAACTTGGTATTCACCCAAGGGAGTTGAACACTTATGTCCTCACGTAAACCTGAACATGGATACTTATCACAGTGTTATTCATAAATGCCAAAACTTGAAAGCAAACAAGATGTCCTTCAGTAAGTGAATGGATAAACTGTGACACATTCAGAAAATGGAAATATTATTCAGTGCTAAAAATAAATGAGTGAAATCCAATCATAAAAAGACATGCAGTTACCTTAAATGCATGTTACTGAGTGAAAAAAGGCAACATTTTAGGTATATATAAAATTTACAGTGTAGTTAAAGGAGTTTAAGACCAGAAGAATAATTTTGCAATATATACAAATGTTGGATCACCCACGTTATACATCTGAAACTAATGTTATTTGTCAATCTTATCTCAAAAAAATTCAGGAAAGGGCTTCCCTGGTGGTGCAGTGGTTGAGAGTCCGCCTGCCAATGCAGGGGACACGGGTTCAAGCCCTGGTCTGGGAAGATCCCACATGTCACGGAGCAAGTAGGCCCGTGAGCCACAACTACTGAGCCTGCACATCTGGAGCCTGTGCTCTGCAATGAGAGAGGCCACGCCAGTGAGAGGCCCGCACACCTCAATGAAGAGTAGCCCCCGCTTGCCACAACTAGAGAAAGCCCTTGCACAGAAACAAAGACCCAACACAGCGAAAAATAAAAATAAATAAATTAAAAGAAGGCTCAACATTAAAAAAAAAAAAATCAGGAAGAATAAAAGCTTCTCCTTTTTCACTTTTTATACATGTATTAATTAAACTTTGAACAAATTTAAGAAATATATTAAAAATATTTCAGGAAAGATTGAATGTATCAATAGCTAAGAGGTCCAAACTCAACTGGTCATGTAAATAATGTTTAAATAATATGTACATATATTATTTGCATACATACTTTGTAATTAAACTTGAAATTCTGACCTTAGTGGAGCTAATATTAGCATTATTGAGAAAAATTTTGGTTCAATTGAATTAATCAAAAAGTAGGTAACAGTTCCAGCTTGGTTGAGACCAAATGATTGACTTTATGTGGAACTCAATCAAACCCTCTAAAATAGTTTATCTTGAGTAATCTTTCATAGTCTTATTTAATCTATACACTAAATAATAGTAAAAAAAAACAAAAAAACTTTTTTTAATTTTTAAATTACAAAGCATTTAGATATGGTGGGGAAAAAGCAATAAAGCATTCACCTGAATAAAATATTTTATTTCAAGAAAAATTATATTGTAAGTGAATCATGTTTTGAAAATGTATCAAATATGTTTTGAAGTATTGTTATATTTACTTACTTTCTTGAGTTCTAGGTCAAAACAGGTATCTGACTCTTTTAAATTCAGTTTGTTATAAAACAGAAATATAGATCAATGGAACAGGATAGAAAGCCTAGAGATAAGCCCATGCACATATGGTCACCTTATCTTTGATAAAGGAGGCAAGAATATACAATGGAGAAAAGACAGCCTCTTCAATAATTGGGGCTGGGAAAACTGGACAGCTACATGTAAAAGAATGAAATTAGAACACTCCATAACACCATACACAAAAATAAACTCAAAATGGATTAAAGACCTAAACGTAAGGTCAGACACTATAAAACTCTTAGAGGAAAACAGGCAGAACACTCTATGACATAAATCACAGCAAAATCCTTTTTGACCCACCTCCTAGAGAAATAGAAATAAAGACAAAAATTAACAAATGGGACCTAATGAAACTTAAAGTTTTTGCACAGCAAAGGAAACCATAAAAAAGACGAAAAGACAGCCCTCAGAATGGCAGAAAATATTCGCAAATGAAGCAACTGACAAAGGATTAATCTCTAAAATATACAAGCAGCGTATGCAGCTCAATAGCAAAAAAACAAACAACCCAATCCAAAAATGGGCAGAAGACCTAAATAGACATTTCTCCAAAGAAGATATACAGGATGGCAACAAACACATGAAAGGATGCTCAACATCACTAATTATTAGAGAAATGCAAAACTAAACTACAATCAGGTCTCACCTCACACTGGTCAGAATGGCCATCATCAAAAAATCTACAAACAATAGATGCTGGAGAGGGTGTGGAGAAAAGGGAACTCTCCTGCACTGTTGGTGTGAATGTAAATTGATACAGCCACGATGGAGAACAGTAGGGAGGTTCCTTAAAAAACTAAAGATAGAATTACCATACGACCCAGCAATCCCACTACTGGGCATATACCCTGAGAAAACCATAATTCAAAAAGAGTCATGTACCAAAATGTTCATTGCAGCTCTATTTACAATAGCCAGGACATGGAAGCAACCTAAGTGTCCATCAACAGATGAATGGAGAAGATGTGGCACATATATACAATGGAATATTACTCAGCCATAAAAAGAAATGAAATTGAGTTATTTGTAGTGAGGTGGATGGACCTAGAGTCTGTCATACAGAGTGAAGTAAGTCAGAAAGAGAAAAACAAATACGGTATGCTAACACATATATATGGAATCTAAGAAAAAAAATAAAAGTCATGAAGAATCTAGGGGTAAGATGGGAATAAAGACACAGACCTACTAGAGAATGGACTTGAGGATATGGGGAGGGGGAAGTGTAAGCTGGGACAAAGTGAGAGAGTGGCATGGACATATATACACTACCAAACGTAAAATAGATAGCTAGTGGGAAGCAGCCGCATAGCACAAGGAGATCAGCTCGGTGCTTTGTGACCACCTAGAGGGGTGGGATAGGGAGGGTGGGAGGGAGGGAGACACAAGAGGGAAGAGATATGGGAACATATGTATATGTATAACTGATTCACTTTGTTATAAAGCAGAAACTAACACACCATTGTAAAGCAATTATACTCCAATAAAGATGTTAAAAAAATCATTGTTGTGAAAATTATGTTTGCTACATTTTAACATTAAGCCACTCATTTTTAGAAAATAAAGCATTTTGTCCCAGTCTTCAGAAACAATTACTTTTAATGAGGTGACACAGTTTTTGACTGAGTCTGTCAGAAAAACTTATATAATGCTCTTGCTGTAATAAATGGGATATTCAGGCTCTAGTTTCCATAAAAATAGATTTTTGAAAATAACAATTCTGGGATTTATTAGATTTTCTAGCAAAACATTGTAATTATCTCATACATCAACCATAACTAGTGCTTGTTACAAGTGCCAGTTGTGATCATTTGCTGATTTTGTTGATGTTCAAGGAATATCATAGATGTATTTGAAGTTTACCTTAAAATGATGAGTTCAGAGCACTAAGTTTTCCCTTAAATTTTTTGATAAATATTTTTATAGAGAATGTAATAATTTTCTATCAGAATTTGTATGCAATACAACTGCATGGTGTTTAATTGATTCTTTTTTCCCTTTGATCCTAGAAGGGCATTAAGTATCTATCCTTGGGGATGTGAAATTCAGAACCTATTTTCTGTTTTGTTTCACATCCTCTGATTTTTCTGGCTGTACACTTGACTGTTCTTCAAATTAGCTGAACTGATACCTGAGAGTAGCTCATTGTATCAATGAGAAAGCTTAGATCAAGGGCGAAATACAAGCAGACTTCTTGAATATGATAAAGCATTTAATAATTAATTAAAAAGCACCCAAATATAAAGTTTCATGCACTCCTCTCACCAACTTTTAAGAATTCAAAAATATAAGCTAATATGATCACTCTGAATACTCTATAAATTCAGGTGTTATATGTACTATTTCATTGATATGTAAAGGTTATTTATAACTTTGTAAAAGATGAAATAGAAAAAGTATGCATTAATTATCTTACCTTTGATGAGTATAGTGATTTATTTGATATTTTTCCCAATTGTATTTATATTTTCAATGAAATCATGCTATATGATTCTGGAGTGATTGATGATTAAGAAATAGAAAGATAAAACTTAAATGTTACTACAAAACTGACAAAATGATTTATAGGTATGTTATTGATATAAACTAGGGCTCCTAAGGCATATTTAGGTGAAGGTAGTTTTAAAGCAATATTATTAGAGGCTTTGACAACAAAACAAAGGGTCAAAGTAAAATACTGCAGATTTATCTTATGCTCCTATATCTCCCTCTCATAGATTCCCAACGAACAGTAGGTGATTAAACAGTAGGTGAGATACCCTGTAATAGAATACTGCTTACATTTTAGTAGTAATCATTTGAAAAATAAAAATAAGCCCTACTTTTGGAATGACATTTTTTAAAGATTACCTATTAACACTACTCAGAACAAATTTTTCTTAGCACTAATTGTAGCAAAGTGGGAATTATAAGGGAGTTCAAAAATCTATGGCATTTCATCTCCCCTAACCTCAAAGATCTGATGCCAATTTTAAATGTATGATTTAGCAGCATGATACACATCTAAGACTCTGAAACTATACAAACAATTCTTAGCCTATGGTTCCTGAAGCAATATAACTATTACACCTGCTTTATTATCACAACCTGATGAATGACTGAGTTAGAAAAACTTGAACATCTAGTAAACTCCTGAGTCTCAACAACTATTTCATTCATTAAAAAGGGTGAATAAATCTATATGTAGTCTTGTACTATAAATATGTGACCACCAGTTAACAACTCAGTATCTCTGGTGGCTCAGATCAAAAATCTGTCTTATTTTTAGAATTCAGTACTTTAGAATATCCCTAAACATTTTACTAAAGGTTAAATTTAACAATCCCTAATCTAGGATAACAACCCTTGGACTGTCATTTCATTTTCACTTCCTCTTCTTCTTCCCACCTCTCCATTAACTCCATGCCATCCAAAAAAAAAACCCAAATCGTATGCTGTACCACTTGATGACAACTTATATTCAACAATATAATAGGCATATGAAATAGGTAGAGATTTATTTACAATTCCAAGTTGATATTTTTCTAATTTTCCTTGTTATACAGAGTAACTCTGCATTACATTATAAATGATCTTACTTTGTATATGAATTTGATTCTACTTTGACTAGTTTTCCGGCACCATGATAAAATAATAACGTAATAATTTAAAATTTATTTTAAATCAGATTTTTAAAAATGTGTGCACCGATTAACAGGAAACACTTTATGGACAATGCATTACTTTAAAAAATTTAATAAAATCTTGATTGTTCTTTAGGTGGTAAAACTAGTTTAACATCTTATTTTTCTGGATTTATATTCTTATAAAGGAAGTGAAGATGTCCCCAGTAGATTTTTCAGAGCACAAGGGCTTAAAGATTGAGAATATATATTTGATTGTTAAATTCTTTGACAAGCACGATAAAAAAAACAAACATCCTCTTGATGAGGTTTTATAGATTATTGAATAGAAGTCAGATAACCCAAATCCTGCCTGGTGAAGAGAGGACTTTATTGAAATTATATTCATATCAAAAAAAGATTAAAAATTTTCAGAAAATCTCAGAGGTAGTTATCCAGGCAGCTTCTGGCATGTGATTGTTTGCGTTTGAAACATATTAGAATCCCCTGAGCAGCAGCATTAAAAGCTTAAGTCTAGACGTGAGGTCTTCATCCTTCATCATCACATTCTATGGAAAGAAAAAGTGATATCCTGGTGATTAAAACATAGGTACTTATTGATAGGGCTTTTCATTGAAAAGTTATTTATTTTTTCTTGAATTCGTTGTGACTCCCAAATCTGAGGTTTCATGTCATTAGTCAACTTGGAAAATCATGTGTTGTTATCTCTTCAAATAATAATTTTCTTCAATTCTCTCTACTCATGACTTCTAGAATCCTACTAAACTGGTGTTGATCCTTCATAAAGCTTTGGAAGCCTATTTATATTGCCTTACCTCCAGGATCAACATGAATAAATTGTACTGTTTTCTTTAATGTGAGTCAGGTCTGTTGTACCTTTGCCAAGAGAGAAGGCCTGAACCTGGCAATTAGGGCAAATTAGCAGCTATAGAAACAGTAAAACCTCAATCAGGAAGCATGTGTGCTATTTGGAATAGTATTTGAATCAGTTGGGACTTCTGTTTGCAGGTAGCCAGAGAGCTCACTTCCAACTGACTATTGAAAGAAAAGGGCATTTATTTCATAGATCACATACTTTCATAGGTTACATATTCCACACTGGTTCCTTGCCATTTGCTTCTGTTCCGCCTCCTTTATCTCTTTCAATTTTCAGATACAGCTCATTCTTCAAACATCCACATGTCATCAGCTGTCACCCTAAGTGAATTACACTTACATGAACAAGGTGAAAAATGGTTGCCAGAAGTTAGGCCTACATCCTCCCAGATCCAATAAAAAGGAAAGAGATTTGGTTTAGTTTTGTTTCTTCTGACAAGCTTTTACTCATGTCCAGGATTGATTCTGATTGAAACATTTTAATGGGTATATTTCAGCTGACATGGATCAATGTGGCCAGAGTGGTCAAACTGTGCTGTTTGGAAAAGGTTATGTCACACTGTGCCTAGCGAACATTTGTGCTCTTTGACCCTGGGCAGAGTCACATGCAGCAAACTTGGAGTTAGTTATACATGTAGCACCATCTAAAATACATGTACCCCCAATGGGTAAGATGTAGTTCCTAAAAGACATTTCAGGCACTCTTACCAGTAGCAAATGGAATGGTTGTTAGATAAGCAAAATCAGTACATGTTCACCTTAGTAAGACATTTAAGGTAATTGACCAGAAAACGAATTTCACAATTTCTTACACAGAATTAGTAAAAAAAAAAAAAAAAAAAAAAAAAAAAAAAGGATGTATATGATACATATTAATTGAATTCAAAATTACCTAAATATGAAGTTAATATACTTATTATATGCTAAATTAAATATATGCTTGTGATAGGTTTTACTAATGTTTGATAAATATTTAACTTTTTTTCCTGTTGTGCTCCTCTCTGAAATGGGATTTTTTTTTTTTTTACATCTTTATTGGAGTATAATTGCTTTACAATGGTGTGTTAGTTTCTGCTTTATAACAAAGTGAATCAGTTATACATATACATATGTTCCCATATCTCTTCCCTCTTGTGTCTCCCTCCCTCCCACCCTCCCTATCCCACCCCTTTAGGTGGTCACAAAGCACCGAGCTGATCTCTCTGTGCTATGCGGCTGCTTCCCACTAGCTATCTATTTTACGTTTGGTAGTGTGCATATGTCCATGCCACTCTCTCGCTTTGTCACAGCTTACCCTTCCCCCTCCCCATATCCTCAAGTCCATTCTCTAGTAGGTCTGTGTCTTTATTCCTGTCTTACCCCTAGGTTCTTCATGATATTTTTATTTTTTCTTAAATTCCATATATATGTGTTAGCATACGGTATTTGTCTTTCTCTTTCTGACTTACTTCACTCTGTATGACAGACTCTAGGTCCATCCACCTCATTACAAATAGCTCAATTTCGTTTCTTTTTATGGCTGAGTAATATTCCATTGAATATATGTGCCACATCTTCTTTACCCATTCATCCGATGATGGACACTTAGGTTGTTTCTATCTCCTGGCTATTGTAAATAGAGCTGCAATGAACATTTTGGTACATGACTCTTTTTGAATTATGGTTTTCTCAGGGTATGTGCCCAGTAGTGGGATTGCTGGGTCATGTGGTAGTTCTATTTGTAGTTTTTTAAGGAACCTCCCTACTGTTCTCCATAGTGGCTGTACCAATTCACATTCCCACCAGCAGTGTATGAGTGTTCCCTTTTCTCCACACCCTCTCCAGCATTTACTGTTTGTAGATTTTTTGATGATGGCCATTCTGACTGGTGTGAGACAAAGTGAGAGAGTAGCATTGACATATAGACACTACCAAATGTAAAATAGATGGCTAATGGGAAGCAGCTGCATAGCACAGGGAGCTCAGCTTGGTGCTTTGTGACCACTTAGACGGGTGGGATAGGGAGGGTTGGAGTGAGACACAAGAGGGAGGGGATATGGGGATATACGTACACATATAGCTGATTCATTTTGCTATATAGCAGAAAACAACATTGTAAAGCAATTATACTCCAATAAAGATGTTTAAAAAAATTGAATTCTTGAAGCAATGAACTTATTACTGTTATTAAATCTCAACCACAGACTGCACGCATTTTTAGAAGGGAGGTATACATAAGGTGCTTCTGCTGCATACTAAAGCATGATGATTGATTTGAGAAAAAGCATTTGTGCAGTTTTTTGAGTTGCAAGCTAAACTAGCTGTGTTTTTCCTAATGAAGCACCATATTTATTTGAAAGAATGACTATCACACAAATTATTTTTCAGAACTGGGTATTTAACATTCTTCAAAGTAAAGAAAGCTTGTCACTTCAAGGGAAAAAAAAGCTGACTGTATTTTAGTGATAAAATTTGAGCCTTCAAGTGAAAATTGTAATTTTGAAAAACATGTGTCTAATACCTTAGCTTGCTAACAGCCTGATACATAAAAATATTAAAAAAATTAAAGTCTTTAACTTATTTTTATTGAAGTATAGTTGATTATAAAAATTTTTCTCATGCGATTGCTAGTGATATCAACATATGGTTATTTTTGGTATTACATAATAAAATATGTCAGCATTCGGAAGATGTGCGTAACTCAGTGAACAGATATGCGTAACTCAGTGAACAGTATTTTCAAAATAACTGGTGATTAATTCTAAAATCATCCATTTAATGAGTCAGTCCAAATGCAGCATAGATCAATGGATTTGAATGTAATTAAACAAAATAAAAAGTTCACTGATAATGTTTCATAATTTACACTGCAGCTTTTAAGAAGCTAGCAATTGCCACGTTTTGTTATAGCACCAAAGAAGAATATACACTGTTACCTAAAAAAGTCATTCAAATACTTCTGTTTCTAATAATGTAACATTTCTGAGTAAGGTTGGATTTTCTCCATACACATCAACATAAAAACACATTTTGCATAGATTGAATAAAGAAGATATGAAAATATGTCTTCTATTAAGGTAGAAATAAGGGTAATAATGTCATTTCTCTCAAAAATAGTTTTTCAAAAATGTAGTTTTTAAATGTCTTTTATACCAACCTGTAATAGACTTATTAATATTTTATATAAGTTAATATTTTAAAAATAGTTTTCATATTTAATATATAAATATCAATAGATACAGTCAATGATATACTGAAGTTGACTGGTACATGAGAACTAATTGTTTAATATTCTAGAATTTTGAGAGGCAATTGTTAAACTAATGACAGCTAGAAATCTAAGATGATATCAAGATTTACTTCATACAAATCACAAAGGTTACAAATCAGGGCTGGGTTTTTTTTGTTTTTTTTTTTCTCAGATACCTGTTTTATCAGCTACCACTGACATAGCTCACCTAAATAAAAGCTCTGTGGATTTCTTGGTAATTTCAGAGTATAAAGAGTTCCTGAGACTAGAAAGCTTGAGAACTGACTTCAAATATATGATATTATTATATTTATAATTAATCACAAGTTCTAAAACTAAATATAATTCAAATCCTATGATAAGTATTAATAGTTACGGGGTGACTTAAGAAGAGTATCTGAATTATGGGCAAAGTTAGGAAAGTAACCAATACTTATTGAATATCTAACATGAGCCAAAGTATCATGTGATATGATATTCCATATTTTAGTTTGCATATGAAGTAACCGTACCTATAAAGGAGTATTAGAGAAAAGCATTAGAGATCCAGATATAAAGTGAAAATTTCTGGGATGCTTCTTTTGTGGTATTTCAAACTTAGGGGGCTTTGAAAGATGGGAAAGGATATTTAACTGCAGTTGAAGTAATCAAATACACCCAGAAATTAATCACTTCTCTTGGTCTTTGATGGTATCACCTCAATTGCAGCTCATCATTCCTCATTTGGATTATTAGCGTGAATTCATCAAAATATCTAGAGTGTGTAATCTTTTGCTTAAAATTTCCCAATGGCACCCCATCTCATTCAGAGTCAGTTAGAATCTTAGTAATCATCTACCTACCTGCCTTACATAATCTGGTCCCCAGATAACTGAATACTTGCACTATTATTCAACCACTTACTTCTACCCATCCTGCCACATGTGATCTCATGCTATTATATGAAGAAATCAGACTCGATACGCCATTAGGGCCCCTAAATATGCTGTTCTCCTAGCCTTGAACTTCCTTCACATAGATGGCCACATGGCTTTTACCACACTTCACATGCCTTTACTCATATCACTTTCTCAGCCAGTCTCACCTCATCACTCTATTTAAATTGTAACTCTGCCAAGTCACCCTTCTCCCTCTTCCCTGCTTTATTTTCTCTAATTTTATATCTTCTAACATAAAACTGTTATTAATTTCGTTTATGTTCTGTCTCCATAACTAAAATGGGTGCTCTTCAAAGGCAAAGATTTCATGTTATTTTAACAATTTTTGTATATTCAGCGATAATAATAAAGCCCGATATGTAATTTGTGTTTATAAAATATAATTTGAATGTATGAATGAACAAACAAGGACAGAAAACAGAAGGTTTTATCTAATATTGTGTTTAGGGGACATCCAATAATAAAGTTGGCAGAACTTAAGAACATATGTGTGCAGCGCAATAGGAAAGGATAGAGCCAGGGGATGAAGTAGGCAAGGTAAAATCATAAAGGGTTATTCATACCATGTATAAAGTATTAAAGACAGTTTGAATCACAGGAATGTACAATAATCAGAATTAAACATTGTAAAACAGATAGAAGGAGGAGGAGAAAGTGAAGGAGAAAAAGAAAAGGAAAGAAAAGTGAATAAAGCAGAGGAGAAGGAAGAACTAGAGGTCAGGAGAAGGGTAGAGGGCTATCTAACTAAACTGAGTAATAATGAAGGCAGAGATGGAAGCTGAAGTCATGAGATTTATATAATTGGTTTAATTTCCATTACAACAGACAGAAGATAAGGCTGAGAATGGAACCCTTGAAAAATATAAATGTTCAGGAGATAAATAAAAAAAAATAAAATGAGAGTAGAGGGGGCAAGACTGAAGAACAACAGTGGCTTTGTCAGGTAACTGTATATTGGAAGAAGTGGTCCACAGGGTCCATTTGGTTCGGCACCTAGGAAGTCATGTAAACCCTTGATAGCAGAGTTCATTAGTGTGGTAGAGAGAGAAGCCTTCTTCTCATATTCTAAAATGAAAACTTACAATATCCAATGGAATGGCCCGTGCAAAACTCCTCACATGCTATTTCCCAAGATCTTAATTTTGCCAAGATCTAGTTTCTTATCACTTGACTAAGGGTTTTCCCTATCTAGAAGTCCTTTAGGTATGTGGACAATAATAATTAAAGCTAGAATCTCCCAACAATATTCATTATGTTATATTAACCTCAACTTCTGGGAAACCTAGTAGTAGTAAACATTACTAGCATAAGCAAGTTGATGCCAGTAAATGAATTAGAAGTAGCAAGACTTTACTGCAAGAAGCAGACAGGTTATGGGAAGGGTAAATAAAGAGTGATTTTTGACAGAAACAAACATTAAATACGTTTTTTAAGGCAAGTATGCTTTCAACTATATGTGCAGTACACAAGTGCATATATGTGAATGTATATGCTTGGTAATATGTTGATCAGATACTTAGTTCAAGAGAAGAAAGGACACAGTATGGTGTCTCCTTGGCAAATCCTTTAAGTGTAATTCCATTATTTAAGAAAGTATCCCATTCGACTATGAAAAAGTGACGATATTTGCTACATATATTTCATCTACAATATCTCCTCATAATAAAGCTGGTTATTGAACACATTTCACAAACAATCCATTAGATCGGCAAGAGAAGATGCTTCTCATTATCCCATAAGATCACTTTAATATTACTTTAGTGCTGTGCTAATGAAAATAGGAAATGCAGCAGGAGCCTATATTCCCAAGTAGGAAAACGTAAGCACAGATGACCAATTGATTTTGAAAAAGAAATTAGCACTCCACTTTTTGTCCATACCCTAACTTTCAGAGCTGGTTATTTTCTTCTGCCCTGCCCCCATACAGTAGGCATGTGAAAATATAACAAAACTTTTGACAAAGTTTAAAGACTGATGCAAGGGAAGAATTCGAAGCATTTATCTATATCACTAAGTAACTCCACAGGAAAATAATTAAACATTTGTAATCGTCTTCAATTCAAAATCCCACTAAAGAATTTCAAAATCATTTGATATTCTTTCCAGTTTTGTTACATGAGCTATAGCGAAGGTTAGTGAATCTGATCTGTATAAGAAATTGATGCCACCGAAAGAGTCCTTCTCATGGAAAATGCTATATGATCTTGGACAAAAAGTAACTCAACAGTGACTAACGTTTACTACAAGTCAGTAGATCCTCCCCCATTTTACTTTATTGCTGTATAAGCCCCAGGATCCTAGTATAAACTAAGGGAAAGAGAGAATACCAAAAGGACACATACTGTGGACTTCTCACTAACCTTTGCAAGTGGAAGCTCAGAGCCAAGTTTGATTTAAATTGAATAAATGCCATAAATCTTGCAACTCAAAAATCATAAAACAATTTATACCTGTTTCCTGCAAAATTCCTCCTAGTCATCCAGTGCTTATTCTGATTATGGGTTACCAGGAATAATTTACCTTAGATAAAGCCTGGTAGATAAATTTAACTAAAAGTAGAAAGTTGGTCAAGCTTGGTATTGACAAATTAGAAAAGTAAAGAAGCTATTTTATTTCAAATGTTTCTTTTAAATCTATTGAACAATTTATGCTTAAAATATCCACAGTATGTGTATTAAGAATATGACTTGGTATAAAAAATATGGCAAAAAGGAGTTTTCACTAATGGAGAAGTGTAGCAAAAGATTTTTTTTTGCCTATTAAACTCGGCAAATAAATTTCACAATCTTTGTGTTCATCTCTAACCAAATTCAAGTTTTCAGACTTTAATGATACTAAATAAATCGCATCAAAATGAAATAGATTGTTTTTCATGATTTAAGGTGAAAATGTAAAGAAAAATATCTTACTATCATTATTTAAACCTCTACTTATGTCATTTGGCATGAAATTTTGCACCCTTGTTATGGAAAAAAGGTTAACACATTTTTTAGTAGAAATTGAAGAGTCTCTTCATAGATTATTTAGCACATAGCTTTAACTTCATTGAACAGGGATCCCAGATAGCATTATCATAAACCATATAAATGATTTCTATCTGATATGACAGTCTAGACCCTAGAAGTATGGTATTTTGACACAGTACACAACATTGACTAGAATACAGCCTCCTTCCATATTGTGTCATTATCATCCCCAAAGTGGTTACTTTGTCCACATGACCTAAAAGGTCTCCACCACAAAAAAACATGGTCTAGAAATCTGATAAAAGAGTAGGGAAGGAAAGACATTCTCTTTCCCTTTAAGGACACAACCTGGACATTTCAAAAACCACATCTGCTCTCATCCCAATGACCCAAACATGATGCAGACCTAGCTGCAAATCATGCTGGGAAATGTAGTCTTTATCCTGGACAGCCATGTATACTGGTAAGATTTGGAATACTGTATCTGTGAAACACTGTATCTATGAAAGTGGAGAGTGAGTGTTGGAGAACCATAGCTGTCCCTGCTATGTTGTCTCTGCATCATGTTCTCTTTCAGTTTTTGTCCCCATGTAAATAAAAATCTAGAAAGAAGTCATTTGTTCAAGAGAACTGAATTTATAGCAAGAGCTTTTCATACTTTTAAGCAGGTGAGTAAAAAGCACTTTCATGTTCTTGAAGTCAAGTGTATAGAGGTTAAAAAGGGAAATAAATAATTAAGAGAAAGTCAAGGGTACTCTTTAAAATTAGGGATTAATTTATTTAAGTACACAATGTTGTACTATAGATTAGTCCATAGCAGACATTAAAGCTAACTGGTTTGAACATATTCATTTATTCTCTGTCACTATCCAACAAAAGTCTTTAATGTGACTCAAGTATTTGCAACAGAATAAATTAAATAAATAGATTAGATAGATAGGTGATATAACACCTGAATAATGGAGAATTAAAGTCAACTTTCTAAAGAGGAACTAGAGAGCCAGTTGGCATACAAAACTCATACTGTAGTATTTAACAATTTTAAAGTGAGAATTCTTATTAGGATCTGGATTACTTTTTTTCTGTACAAAGTCACAAAGTTAATTTGGAAGCATATGAATTATATAATTCATACTGTCCATAAGATGAGGGCAAATTACTTTTCTAAGTATAAATTATAATATAAATTTTACAGTTCCTCAAGAAGAGGTATGTGTGTGTGTGATGTAGTAAACAATGTTTCCAACATCAATGATAAAGCAACTTGAGTAGTTGACACACCCTAAAATTTAAATCCCACAGTGGTAAATATTTAAACATCTAGCAACTGGCCAGCTGTGTAATTTAGGCAAGCTGCTCACCCATTCAACAGTTGAATTCTCAATCTTAAAATAATGATACCTACATCAAGGTCATTGTGGCAAATTAATGATACTTTATATTAAGAATTTAAAAGAAGGTAATTAGCTTTCCAGTCTATATACCAAATATTTATAAAATTTACAATATAAAATTGTCTACATAAAAATATTTCAGTATTAGAATCTATTTGTTGAGACCTCCTATTTTTTCATTTATTTCAAGTGTGTGTAATAGCTCATTGAAGTGTCTGTGTCGTCTAGGTCTTGGCATCTGTGGATAATTTTTCTCTCATTCAGGTTAGGTTTTTCCTTGTTCTTATAATGATGAGTAATTTTCAATTGAATCTTGGATATTGTGGGAATTATGTTGTAAGATTTTGCCTCTATTTAAAGATTCCATTTTATCAACTCTCTTCTGGTACCATACCGGTGAACAAAGGCGGGTGGTCTCATTACTGATAGATGTGGAGGAAGTCCAAGTTTCTTCCTTGAACACATTACTGCTGGTGGAAGCTCCCACCTTGGCCTCCACTGATATCTCCCTGGTTGAGAAGGGTAGGAATGCTTCTTTACTGCTTTCAGTGTTATGTCCATTGACATGGTGAGGGGTAGCCCCATTACTCCCAGGCAGTGGTGAAAGCCCTAACCCTCCACTAGGCCTCTTCTGACGCCATCCAGGAGGACTGTTATTGTCAGGTGAGAGTGGAACTCCAAGCTTCCCACTTAGTCTCCATGGCACTGAAAGTGGAAGGAGGCTTTTTGCCAACCAGCAGGGATGATAGTCCTAGCTCCACACTTGGCCTTCATGCACCACAGATGCGTGCCTGTGTGTGTGTGCGCTCACATGTGAGTGTGTGACAAGCCTTTAACAGTCTTACAAGAGAGAAAGCCTAGGCTCTTTATTCAGCCTTTGCTGGTGGATGTGGAGTCATGATTTTTTCTGTGGTGTTTTGGCTGGAATAGAGTAGTTACTGCCTGGAAGTTTTGTGTCTTGCCAGACCTGTTCTTCCTTTTCCTTTGGCTAAACACACCAGTCTCTTGGGGGCTTTTTAGCCCACTGGTATTTCCAGATTGCTGGTTTCTCTAACATTGAGGCTAGGATATATGAAGAAAAGTGAAAACCCAGGGGACCCACCATCATTTTGTTCCCCAGATCCTGAGGTCCCTCGCTGGTATGCCTTTTCTTTCTACCCTTCAGAGTTTCCATATGTCTGTTTTATGTATAATGCCCATGTGAGAGGGCATTAGGGAGAGGAATAGGGAAAAGTGCATCTACTTCTTTCCAGAGGTAAAAGTTCAGTCTTTTAACTATAAAGAAGAATATCTGAAACATACAAAATAATACTGTAACAGTTATGTAATTTTTAAAGCATGTTAACATAATGAACACCTCTTCATTCACTACCTGATCCTAGAAGGACATAAACCTGTGCGCATCCCCCAGCTTCCAGGTATAAAATAAAATTTGTATTTATCATTTCCTTCCTTTTAGTAGGTTTTTCAAGTTTCACCTATTTTATATTTAAAAATACTATTTTTTCACACACAAGCATACATGTGTCTTTTTCTTTTTAAACTAATGGGATCATCTGCATACTGTTCTACAATTTGCTTATTAAAGTAACTATACTTTGATGTATTTGCCAGCTCTTCCTACAAAAGTCTATTCTGGAACAATACTGTTCTTGACAAAACAGAAACTGAGAATTAATATTAATGTATTATACTTGGCTTTACTCAGTTTGGCAAATATATTGCTCTTTTTCATTTGACTTTCCCTCATTTGACTTTTCCGTATATCCACCATTCCTTTGAGTCATATACATAAGAATTAGAGTATGCTAGCAGTTTTTGTTCATTGCTCTTCATTTTCTGGGTAGGCATATTTATGGAGGCATGGTTTTAGCTTGCTTAATATTATTCACATGTGCATTCACAGAGCAATAAATTGTATCCTGAAAGGGGACATGCCACTGAACTTATTCCAAATGTCACTTCTCATTTCAGCATCTCAAACTGGTATAAAGGAAACAGTCTGGATTTCTCATCTGTCACATTTTTTAAAATCAAAGCCGAAGAGCACATTCTAGTTAATGAGCACAAACTTGAACCAAATAAGTTCATGAAATTCACAGACAGTATTGTTTAGCTGCTGCTTCTTCATACATCTGCTAGTTCTTTGTTCCTTTAAATAAAATCTACATTTGCAGGGTATTCAGAACTGAAGAATGCACTAGAAGCTCTGACATAAACTTGCAGTTTTTAGCATTATTAAAAGTGAAAAGACCTATGAATCTTAATTGGCTTTTGATTTAATTATAGTATATCATCCATAGTTACTTCTAATAAATCTTAAAGCTTCTATTTATCAAATTTCAAAAGTTTGCTAAATTTATAATAAAAGTTTATTATGATTAAAATTTAGTTTGATTAGGGATAATATACACTTATTGGTTCTTATTTTCTCCTTTTAAATGGAAATATATTTTGGAGTACATCTTAATAAAATAGAAGTATATTGAGGAAAAGTAATCTTTCCTTTTAAAAATGTTCAAAAAGTTATACAAATCCATTTAAGAAACATATATATATATAATATATATATAGTACTCAGTGTGTCAGTAACCTTTTAAGTATTTTATAAATTAAAAATTTTTTTTTATTGGGGTATAGTTGCTTTACAATATTGTGTTAGGTTCTGCTGTACAGTGAAGTGAATCAGCTATATGTATACATATATCCCCTCTTTTTTGGATTTCCTCCCCATTTTGGTCATCACAGAGCATTGAGTACAGTTCCCTGTGCTATAGGGTAGGTTCTCATTAGTTATCTATTTTATACATAGTAGTGTATATTTGTCAATCCAAATCTCCCAGTTCATCCCATTCCCTCTTCCCCCCTTGGCGTCCATACGTTTCTTATCTACATCTGTGTTTCTGTTTCTGTTTTGCAAATATGTTCATCTGTACCATTTTTCTAGATTCCACAAATATGTGTTAGCATACAATATTTTTTTTCTCTTTCTGACGTACTTCACTCTATTTGACAGTCTCTAGGTCCATCCACATCTCTGCAAAAGGCACAATTTCATTACTTTTCATGGCTGAGTAATAGTCCATTGTATATATGTACCACATCTTTATCCATTCCTCTTTTTATGGATATTTAGGTTGTTTCCATGTCCTGGCTAGGTGCTGCAATGAACATTGCGGTGCACGTATCTTTTGGAATTATGGTTTTCTCCAAGTAAATGGCCAGGAGTAGGACTGTTTTGTCATATGGTAGTTCTATTTTTAGTTTTTTAGGGAACCTCCATACTGTTCTCCATAGTGGCTGTATCAATTTACATTCCCACCAACAGTGCAAGAGGGTTCTCTTTTCTCCACACCCTCTCCAGCATTTATTGTTTGCAGATTTTTTGATGATTGCCATTCTGACCAGTGTGAAGTGATACCTCATTGTACTTTTGATTTGCATTTCTCTAATAATTAGTGATGTTGAGCATCTTTTCATGTGCCTCTTGGCCATCTGTATGTCTTCCTTGGTGAAATGTCTATTTAGGTCTTCTGTTTTTTGATTGGGTTGTACTGAGCTGCATGAGCTGTTTGTATAGTTTGGAGATTAATTCTTTATCAGTTGCTTCATTTGCAAATATTTTCTCCCATTCTGAGGGTTGTCTTTTCATTGGTTATGTTTTTCTTTGCTGTGAAAAAGCTTTTAAGTTTCATTAGGTCACATCTGTTTTTGTTTTTATTTTCATTAGTCTAGGAAGTGGGTCAAAAAAGATCTTGCTGTGATTTATGTCAAAGAGTGTTCTGCCTATGTTCTCCTCTAAGAGTTTTATAGTGTCTGGTCTTACATTTAGGTCTTTAATCCATTTTGAGTTTATAAATATTATAAATATTAGTTTAGGTCATCTATATAATAATCCTGTAAGGCAGGCACTATTAGGATCTCCATATTATAGATGAGGAAACTGAGGCACAGAGAGTTAAGTGATTGCCAAGGGATGGGCAGCTAGTTAGTAGTAACTAGGAAACAAATCCAGGCAGTCTGCCTCCAGAATTTATTATTTACCATTAAACTATGCTACCTCGATTATACACACACACATCCCTAAATACTATGGTGATAATAAAAACAAGAAATAAACTTCTTAATATTTAAAAAACTAGAAAAGCAAAGTTCTTCCAAGTAAATTTTTTGAGACATATTTTTATTTTTCTCTCTAACCTTACACATGCGTTTTCTACTTCTGGTTAACACCAAATAACCATTACCTTTCTGATCAATAGTACTTGCTAATCTACATCTTTATCTCCATTAAAATCTGACTGTAATTACCTTTATACAGTATTTCCTGAATAACGAATCATTTCTTTAGTAGGTATTTTTTCATGTTTCTTCCATATTTTTATCACCTGTGTACATGTATTGGTTGACTGTACTCTTTAAGTGAGTTTGTGTGAGTGCCTGGATGTCAATTCAGCTGTTTTGAAAAGAGTGTTCAATGCAGGCAGTGAGGGGAGGGGCCCAGGAAAAGGGCATGCTCCACAGTCTCACTTAACAACAGCTGGGCCATGGTCACAGAGAGAAAAGGGAAGTGGAGTTCATTTTCCCTGCCTGAGGAGATTTCTCACCTTTTGTTTGCAGTTAAACAAGAATGTATATCTTCAGGAATCTAGAGTTTTCCAGGTTAATTGGGCCTTCCCTTATTGACTACAGGTGTAGACATGACTCAGCTATCTTTGTGCGTTTCACTTCTGCCCCTTAACAGTATTGTAGCAGTCAATTAGTTGTAAAGAAACATCAATGCAAGACTTCCCTAATGGCGCAGTGGTTGAGAGTCTGCCTCCCGATGCAGGAGACATGGGTTTGTGTCCTGGTCCAGGAAAATCCCACATGCCTCCCTGCCTGAGGGTTATCCTAGAATTTTTCTTCTCCTCCAGTCAGAGGAAAGACAACCTCTCTGTCAGCTGCCTGCCAAAGTGGCCTTAGTTTTACTGGAGAGAAAATACAGTCATAACAATGTGCCTCCTCTGTGTATAGTTTGTTTTTGTTAGGCACCAATAAACGTGATTGGTTGATTCACAGCCACACTTTATATTGATATTAACCAATCAATTGCAAGCAGTCAATGTTCAAACAAAATCTTATATTAGTGTAACAAGCGTATTTGTATTTTAAGCCTGATACTTTTACAAATTTAGACAAAAACCTGGTGAATATATATAAAAAGGCTAAATGAGATTAAGCCTCAAGAGATTTTCCCAGTATGTCTTCCAAACACAGTATTTATTTCAGCAATTTGCATTTGGGAGACAATTAGGTGTTTGAAACAAATATTATTTGAACCAACAGATGTGTGGATAATAAATGAACATAACTCAGAAATGATTTTTGTTGTTACCCATTACCACTTGTCAATAAAATTATATATATAGAAAAATATACACTGTTTGGGATTAAATGATACGAGGATACAATGTTCTTCCTGTATTGGATACCCACCCACCCACCCCCGCCACACAGCCCCCACTGCAATCACTTTCCTATTGCTGCTGTAACAAGTTAGAACAAACTGAGTGGCTTACAAAACACTAAGTATTATCTTTCAGTTCTGAAGGTCAAAAATCCAAAATGAAACTTACAGGGCTAAAATCAAGGTATCAGCACGGCTGATTTCTTCAGGAGGCTCTAGGGCAGAATCCACTTTCTTGCTCCTCCCAGCTTCTAGAAGCTGCAGGCATTTCCTGGTTGCTGGCCACAACACTCCAACTCCCTTTCTCCTCCCTCCTACTTATAAAGACCTTGTGATTGCATTGAGTACAGCTGGATAACCCCATGCATTGAGTACAGCCAGATAACCCCAGCCTCCCCATCTGAGACTCGTTAACTTAATCACACCTACAGAACCCTTTCACACGTTGCAGGGATGAGGATGTAGATGTCTTTGGGGAGCCATTATTCATTCAGCCTATTTCCTCACCCACCAAAAGTACTCAAAACCGTATGTTTCCAGCATGTCAGTGTCATTAACAATCATGGATAACCAAATGTATTTCTGCCTCAAAGAAAAATCTTCAGGAATCTAGAGTTTTCCAGGTTAATTGGGCCTTCCCTTATTGACTACAGGTGTAGACATGACTCAGCTATCTTTGTGCATTTCACTTCTGCCCCTTAACAGTATTGTAGCAGTCATTTGGTTGTAAAGAAACATCAATCGAGGACTTCCCTGGTGGCGCAGTGGTTGAGAGTCCGCCTGCCGATACAGGGAACACGGGTTCGTACCCCGGTGCAGAAAGATCCCACATGCCGCGGAGCAACTGGGCCTGTGAGCCATGGCCGCTGAGCCTGCGCGTCCGGAGCCTGTGCTCCGGAACGGGAGAAGCCGCAACATTGAGAGGTACGTGTACCGCAAAAAAACAAAAACAAAAAAACACTGATTCCCAGCTTCCTCATTATGATTACTGCATCATGAGATACACTGTGGGCATAAGGGCATGAAGACAGATATTTTGGAGAGGCATTCCCTACCTCCTCTTCCCCATCCCACAACGTTTGAGAACTATTACACTATATACATAATGAACAATGAACCTCCCAGAAGCAATGCACCAAAACTATCCTCTAATCTTTATGCGAAGATTGTCCATGAAAATATTAAGGAGAGATGTTTCCTATACCACTTACTACATTTTTGTTTAACTGCAAACTAAAGGTGAGAAACCTCTAATTAATGAGCTCAAGGAGGTGTAGGGAGTATGTGTTCAAAATAGGTGACCCCTACATTACTCAATAAGAGATGAGTCTTTTAAACTAAGAAAAACTCTACTGAAAGACCCAATCATTTAGAAGAAATATCAGCTTAAATTGATTTACATACCTTTACTGAGAAAGATGATGAGAAAGAGGACCATTAATTACTATGCCTTTTATTTCTACAAATTTAATGTCTGGGGGGAAAAGCAGTCTATTTTACTGTATACTATGTTTATAAAGGATAATTTACAGTTCTTGTTCAAGGAAAAATATGATACCTTCCAAAATGTAACATATTTTTGGTTATACATGTTTTGCCTACAATATTCTCCCTGAAAAAACAACAACAAACCTGACACATTCCTTTATTAAACTTTAGTTGTAATAGCAGGAACTATCTTAATTTATTCCTCTAATTATCTCAGTAATCTCATGGTGTTTAATATAGAAATAAATTAGTTAATGAATTATTTTATTCAATGTAACCTGTAAAAAATTGTAGTGGGTAGGAAAGCAAATGTTCCTTTTCACTAGAAGGAAGCAATTTAAATATCTTCAAATTTATTCCTTTTTTTTTTTTTCAAGAGAACATATAGAGTAAGTGAACTTTTGAGACTTAGTGCTATGGCTTTTCAATTATATTCTCTTGGCTTGCTGAGAAAGGAAACAGTAAGCAGGAGGCAATTGAAACTGTAAGATTTATAGTGGAGCAAAGTAAATCTGATTTGGAATAATGAACATTTTCATGCCATCAAGAAGAGTGCTTCTGTATTTCCATAATTTTTGGCAAGGCACTTTTATATTTTAACAGTCTTGTTGTTTATCAATGAGATAATCCTTAAGGCCATTAATTTTTATACCATAAGATATTTAAAAATTCTCATTTACTAGAATTACTATGTATGAACAGGTAACAATGAATTGGAATGGACACATTATGTCATACTAGAACATTACAGGAGATATAAAAATATTTTAGAATTAAGGTGTCAGAAGTTGACAGTGGTCTAGGAAGGCGTCTATTTTGTTTCTGTTCTGAAGTTTCACATTCCTTCTGAATGGAATTGCCTTTACCACATCCTCAAGAGTGAGTAGCTTAAATCTGTATCTGCACACAAGTAAGTAGGCTCTAGGATATGCCTGTTGGAATTCCCTGGTGGTCCAGTGGTTAAGACTCTGTACTTCCACTGCAGGGGGCACGGGTTCAATCCCTGGTCAGGGAACTAAGATCCTGCATTCGCTCGGGACAGACAATTTTTTTTTTTAAAAAGGATATGCATGTTGAGTCATTTTAATGGCGGAGCACTAAGTTTGCAATAAGGGATTTCACGTTTCTGTAGGAACAACCATTGTTCTTCAGAAGTTAATCAGTAGAACTGTTATTAACATGCTAGAACTATTGCTGTGTGTTATAATGATATTACAGACTCTGTGAGACTTAACAAAAGGCTCAAGTTTCCATAGCTATCCATAGTCTTAACCTACATTTCTAGAAATAAATGGGATGATTCTGTTCCTTGCAAACTGGAAGAGTGTGCGAAATTACTCAAACACCAGTCACTGTAGCAAATAGTGACTTTTCAGGGTATGACGGTAGTTTAGGTAAAGGCAGGTGATGTAGAAATTCTGTGCATAGGGCCTAAAGTAATGTAAAGTTTCTTACCAAATTTTTAAGAATGCCTGTGTCCAGAAGAAGTGTTCTAGTGCCTAGACATCAGCTTGATAACAGTGTTCAACCATTATGTCTATACAGTACATTAATAAAGAACATCATGTGGAAGGTGAGAATTATTTTCACACATTCTCTATTGTTAAGCTTTTTGAGAGAAGAAAAAAATGTAAAAGACTGATTTTAAAATATGACATGAGGATGCTGAGCCTCCTAGTAAAACTTACACAGTTGGGGACCTCTGGCTTTGCTGTTTAGTAACAATGAGGCTAGTTTACATGACACTTTCATGTAGGAGATTATCTGAGATTTTAAAATGTGAATTATAGTTCCATTGTACTTCCACTGAATTATGAGCCAGGGAATTGTTTAATATTATTGGAGTTGGTCACTCGGAAGCTGATTATATGTTCTCTTTTATGCGTTAATGAAATATGGGATTTCTTGCATCTGCAGGAAAACTTCAATGTCATTCTGAGAATTCTTTTTCAGGTAAATTGCATATTTCACTGTTACTTTGGTAAAAAGAATTCTAATATGAAGATAATGTTATTAAAACTAAAAAAAAACAAGGGTCTTCCCTGGTGGCACAGTGGTTGAAAGTCCGCCTGCCGATGCAGGGAACACAGGTTCGTGCCCCGGTCCAGGAAGATCCCACATGCCGCGGAGTGGCTGGGCCCATGAGCCATGGCCACTGATCCTGCGCATCCGGAGCCTGTGCTCCGCAACGGGAGAGGCCACAACAGTGAGAGGCCCACATACCGCAAAAACAAACAAACAAAAACCACACACAAAAAACAAGGGAGTATTATAATTTCTTAAATTATTCTCAGACTTTGGAAATATAATTAAATATTTTGTGACTAATTTAATATAGGTGGCTATAATATGGGGGAAAGGTATAAGGTATATTTTTCAGAGCTGAGTGTGGGGAGGGGTGATTATGCTTAAAAAATAAAAGATCTGAGTAAAATAATAGATCTGGATACAATAAAACTTGGTCCCACTCTGCAGTTTACAACCCAGTATAGTTCAACAGAAAGACTCAGAGCTGATTTGTATATAATCTAATAAAATGCCATTTCTACTCATCTTTGCTTTGTTGTACTGTTTCCATGCTACAAACTTGTAGCGGTTTTTCCTCATTCTGATTTTTTTTGCTCTTTACACAATCCTATCATTACATTGATGATGCTAATTACAATCTGATTGGTATAATTATACATGGAGCTTTTACTCTGTACCAGACTGTGTGCTAAGCCAATCAATCCAATGCAATAGGAATCAACAGAGTGGTTATAACTGGATTGGCTCTGGAGTCAGATGCACATGCTCTATTTTCTGATCTATCAATGATGAACTTTGTGACACTATTATCTACCTATGTATTAGTTATCAGTAAAATGGAAACGATAATAACATGTACTATTAAGACTGTTGTGAGAATTAAATGATTGCTTGGCATGTGATAACCAATTCATAAATTATAGTTGTTGTTATTAATATAATTAGCTCTATTTTACAGTTGAGAAAACTAAGGCTTAAAGATGTAAAGCAATCTGTCAATATCATATAGCTACCAAATGGTTTACACAGGGTTTGGATCTAGATCTTCGTTCTGACATCAGAACCACACTTTTAAATACTATGGCCATACTAGTGTTTAATATCACTAATCTAGTTTTGTCAATTATTTTCATATTTTAACCTTTTATCCATGGAGAAACGTAAACTCTCTATATAAGGAGGCTGAATGTTGACTTAATATAATTGAAGATGGAAATATTATGCTTTATGCTGGGTATGGTAAATGTTGACCAATATTGTATGTACATAGATGAAGAATTTATGATCTTCATATATTGAGAAATGCCCCTTTGCTAGCACATATGCATACTAAAATATTTCTTGTTGGAACAAGGAAATACCCTTGTGAACAGATTCATGAGTTCCTATGTATAAACTGAAAAATGAATGTAAATTAGAAATTGTGAGTTGTAGGATGGAAAAAGCATGGCAACTGGTATTTATGGGGAAATAAAACTAACAATTACTGACAGAGTACCGTGGCTCTACATGTTTATTCTGATATTAAATATCAAATGATCCTGTAAGTCATTATTATTCCTATTTTAGAAGTAATAAAACAGATACACATATACGTTGGGTAATTTGTTCAACATCATAGTAATGGAACAAAAGATTAATAGAGACCAACAAAAGAAAGAAAAAAAGAAAACAATTTATTTAAAATACATACATCTGTTGCAATTAAACCTAAAGGTCATTTAGAATGATATTCTAATATCTGGTGACAGTTTTAATTAAACACCTCCCAGATGCATCGTTGGATGGTTTTGGCTAATACAATTACCAGCACCAAACCAGAGATGAGCTCCATTTTCCCAGTGTCATTTAGTTCAGTGGTCCGCAACCTTTTTGGCACCAGGGAATGGCTTTATGGAAAACAATTTTTCCATGGACAGCGGGTGGCAGAGGGGGATGGTTCAGGCAGTAATGTGAGCAATGGGGAGCGATGGGGAGCGGCAGATGAAGCTTCCTTCGCTCGCATGCCGCTCACCTCCTTCTGTGCAGCCCAGTTCCTAACAGGCCGCGGACCTCTGACTTAGTTGACCCAGCTCTTCAATTCGGTATGCATTTCACTTATCTTAATGTGCAATCCTATATACGCACGGAAATTTGATTGTGTTTTTAAGCAAAATTGTTCCATTTGGTTAACTTAATCTATTTGGAGGATTGGTAAATAAATTACTAAAAACAAAACAAAAACTACTAAGATAGAATTAGTCAGAGCTGATCTTGGTCAAAATCACTAAATGATAGAAGCAGGCCAGTATTACAGGGAGCATGACAATATTACAGGGAGTTTGGGGCTGTGGGAGCACTGTCACCAACTCGTCAGTGGAAAAGTCATTCAACAGAAAGGAAGGGGTCAGCTAGTATCCCCTGAGAGAGTCCCCTGGAAGCCAGTTCTATTTGCTATGATTGAAAGGTGGAATAAAGTAAGCACAAGACTGTAGAAAAAGTATTTATGCTGTTAAATGCATTTCTTCAGTTTTCGGAGACAACACTGATTTTATCCCAAGGACAAAAATACTATTGTAAGAAATGGGAATGTGAAGGGAGGATGAGTTTCAAATTAGACAGGAGGATAATCAAGGCAAGGAGATCACCTAGTAGTATTATTTCTAAAATAGAGATAACAATTACTTATAGGATTGTCCTAAAGATTAACTTAGATCACATGTAGGATAGTGTCCATCACATAATACAAGCTGAAATTTTATTTTGTTCTCCTCTCTCAAACTCTTCTACACAGATACAAAAACAAAAGCCCCCATTTATGGATTAAGTTACTCTATCAAGTCTCCCTCAAGGAATATCAGTAGAACCACAATTTTTTAAACATTCTTGTCTTTTGTGATCTGCTGCTTTTAGTAATATCTCCTTGCACAGCCAGAGTTCCTGACAGGAACTGTGTGTTTGCTTTGGGAGCAAGAGACTCCAAACTAAAATGTGAATTCCCTGTGCTGTAAAACTTGCAACGTATGTAGGCAATAATGGCATGCTGACTTTAGCCAATATGGCTCAGTTTATTGTGTTGCCTATAGATATTCCTTACCTCGAGGAAACTGGGATTCATTCCCACAAATAAAATGCCTGAGCTAAAGACTAGGGGGGTAGGGAGAAACACAACAGGGAGTCTTATTTTCTTCTCTATTTCTTGATTTGAAGTCAGCTTCAAGTGAGTGGATGAAAGCTTCAGAGACACCCCACTGGCTAAGAAACTTTAGGACCCTCACTGAGGCCATAATTTAAAACAGATGATTTGTATTATCAATTAGATAATAAAAATAGAAAACTACCCATCTTTATACTATAAAATGTAAATATGGTAGTAGGAAGACAGTGGTAAATTTTTAATTAATTCAAAAAGTTTTTAGTATTTTTTTAAAATTTGGCTTAAATTTTTTGATCTCAAGTATCTTAAAGTATACACTGTATTCCTTTTCTTTTCCATCTGTGCATGTTCCATTCCCTTGTTTAACCATTTTTATAAATCTGAAAACTGTTTTGTAAGACTCTATATAAGACCCTACATAAGACTCTAACTTCTTATTTTTAGTATTCACATGTTTCAACAAACCCATGATTTGGGTTTGATTGTAGTATAGACATATTTTATATCTTTCTCTCATTACATATTATATTATATGTAATTTATTCAATGTATGAATTAATTAGATATTTACTCTACCAGGTAAGAGGAATACAATGATGACTGAGGCATTAGACCCTAATCTGTAGGACTTCATAGAGAAACCAGAGAAACCTCTGGATATGGTGAAACTGAACATGTCTATACTCTATGACTCTGATTCCAAGACTAGGTATTTTTCCTAATGAAATAATCAGACACATATACTGAAGCTCAAAGAAAATACTGCAAAAATGGAGACAAATATCAATTTTAATTTTTACATATTATTGTGAAAACAGTTCAGTGTATTTTCAGAGCTTCTAACTTTACCCTTCCACTTGAAAATTTGTCTCTGACAAATATTTTTATAGGATAACATTTGTCAAATAAGTTGTCTTTTTGTATGAGTCTTTTTAATGTTCATTAGTGTGTCAAAATTTGGGCCTTAATTTCACTCAATTCTGGTACAGGTGATACATTTATCCAATAAAAACAGAGTTTCTCAACCTCAGTATAGTTGATATTTTGTAATGTAGTTCTTTTATGCGGGTCTGTTAAGTACATTGTAGAATGTTTAGCTGCATACTTAGCCTTTACACACTAGATGGCAGTTGCACTATCCAAGTTGTAACAACCAAAAACACCTCCAAGGCACAGTCAAATGTTCTCTGTGAGACAAAATTGCCTTTGGTTGAAAACCATGTATAAAGAGTGGTAGATCCATCAAGATTCTTTCAATATATTGAGAAATTCAAAAGTTTAATTATAGATTTGCAAAATTAAACCTTGTCTACAATCTGTTCTATCATCTTTTAATTTGGTTTCACTCTGCTCTGTAGAGATAAATTTTAAGGTCTTCCCATTTGTAAACTTTGTTTCCAATAATTACATTTCACTAGAATCTACAAAAGATTAAGTTTTTTAAAGCTCCATAAAGTGAATAGTCTGTTTCAAATATTTTGCATATGTTTAACAAACTGCAATCAAATTTAGGAAAATTATGAAAATATCCACGCCACTGTAAAATTACACTTACTAAAAAATAATTGTGCATTAATTTTGTATCCTGCAACTTTACCAGATTCATTGATTAGCTCTAGTAGTTTTCTGCTGGCATCTTTAGGATTTTCTATGTATAGTATCAGGTCATCTGCAATCAGTGACATTTCTTCCTCTTTTTTTCCAATCTGGATTCATTTTATTTCTTTTTCTTCTCTGATTGCTGTGGCTAAAACTTCCAAAACTATGTTGAATAATAGTAGCAAGAGTGGACATCCTTGTCTTGTTCCTGATCTTAGAGGAAATGCTTTCAGTTTTTCACCATTGAGGATGATGTTGGCTGTGGGTTTGTCAATGGTACAAGATAGAAAGTCCAGAAATAAACCCACACACATACAGTCACCTAATCTAGGACAAAGGAGGCAAGAATATACAATGGAGAAAAGCAGTCTCTTCAATAAATGGTGCTGGGAAACTGGACAGCTACATGTAAGAGAATGAAATTAGAAAACTTCCTAACACCATACACAAAAATAAACTCAAAATGGATTAAAGACCTAAATGTAAGACCAGACACTATCAAACTCTTAGAGGAAGACATAGGCAGAACACTCTATGGCATAAATCACAGCAAGATCTTTTTTGACCCACCCTCTAGAGTAATGAAAATAAAAACAAAAATAAACAAATGGGACCTAATGAAACTTAAAAGCTTTTGCACAGCAAAGGAAACTGTAAACGAGATGAAAAGACAACCCTCAGAATGAGAGAAAATATTGTCAAACGAAGCAACTGACAAAGGATTAATCTCCAATTCATGCAGCTCAATGTTACGAAAAGAAACAACACAATCGAAAAATGGGTGGAAGACCTAAATAGACACTTCTCCAAAGAAGACCTACAGATGGCCAAGAGGCACATGAAAAGATGCTCAACATCACTAATTATTAGAGAAATGCAAATCAAAACTACAATGAGGTATCACCTCACACTGGTTAGAATGGCCATCATCAGCAAATCTACAAACAGCAAATGCTGGAGAGGGTGTGGAGAAAAGGGAATGCTCTTGCACTGTTGGTGGGAATGGAAATTGACACAGCCACTATGGAGAACAGTATGAAGGTTCCTTAAAATACTAAAAATAGAACTACCATATGACCGAGCAATCCCACTACTGGGCATATACCCTGAGAAAACCATAATTTGAAAAGACACATGTACCCCAATGTTCACCGCAGCACTATTTACAATAGCTAGGACATGGAAGCAACCTAAATGTCCATCAACAGAGGAATGGATAAAGAAGATGTGGTACATATATACAATGGAACACATTAATCAGCCATAAAAAGGAACAAAATTGGGTCATTTGTAGAGATGTGGATGGACTTGGTGTCTGTCATACGAGTGAAGTAAGTCAGAAAGAAAAAATAAAACAAATATCGTATATTAACGTATATATGTGGAATCTAGAAAAATGGTACAGATGGTCCTATTTGCAGGGCAGGGATAGAGATGCAGACATAGAAAACAGACATGTGGACACAGGGTGGGAAGGGAGGGTAGGACGAATTGGGAGATTAGGATTGACATATACACAATACTATGTGTAAAACTGATAGCTAGTGGGATCCTGCTGTATAGCACTGGGAGGTCAGCTCTGTGCTCTGTGATGACCTAGATGGATGGGATGGGGGGGTAGGAAGCAGGTCCAACACAGAGGAGGATATATTTATACATATAGCTGATTCACTTCATTGTACAGCAGAAACTAACACAACATTGTAAAGAAACTATACTCCAATAAGACAAAAAATTCAAGAAAAAAAACCTTGTCAAAACCTCCAAATATTTGTAAAGTATTGATGATAGGAAGCAAAAAGACCATGTGAATATTGACCTCCTAAAACATATCATTTAAATTCAATATCTAATATGTTGCAGAATTTTTCTAATTAAAATATTATATTTTTCTATGTTATACATACTCGTGCATTTTGAAAATTATGGCTCCTATTTTGATTGGTTATTATGTCTTTATTAAATACAATAGCAAATGATTAGTGTACTACAACCAGTTTAATATACATTGTATACTATATTGAGTTTATAACAACATTATCTTGAGCACAATTCCTTTAAAATTTGTATTTTTTTCTATGCTGAATTTTTTAGATGAATTTTCAGTAGCATTTATAATAATATCAAATGTTTCCTCTTTGACCAAATCAACTTTGAAATCTTTATTTTGAGTACATGAATTGTATGAAATGATGGAACCATTATTAGAATAAATTGATTTTCTATTGGAACCTGATGACACTGGCCCTATTTTAAGTGTTTGCAAAGCCCTTCTTCCAATAGAGCCAACACTTCATAGCTATGGCTTCACTTTTTGTAAAGGCACAAAAACCATGGACTAGTTTAGTAAAATGTACTCAGTAGAGCATCCTTTGATCTAAATGGAAAGCGATGCTCTACAGGGTGATGTGTCAAAATGCTTCCTGCAGCTCTCTGTTAAATCATCAGCTTCCAACACATTCTCCTTTGAAGTGCTATTAATTTTGAAGTCTTTGGTGATTCTTCCTTAATAGATTTATGTCTTTTAGTTTTTACATGGTTATTAATACCATTATTACTAATTGTACTTTCATCAAATTTCTTGAGAAAAAATATACTTAGCGCATAATTATTAAACTCACTCTTCTGTTTTCTTAAATTCATTGCTTCCAAAAGTGTTTTCTCCCAAAATAAATAGGATCAACATACAGAATGAAATAACAATTGCAGATTTATTTCAGTGGCAAGTTTTCTGTGATACAAGTGAAGCTTAAGCTTCAAATTTTTTCAGTTGCACCTGACTTTTCCAATGTCCTAGAGGTAGTTCTAGCAATGTATTCACAATTTTTTTTTTAATTTGCAAAACTAAGGTACTTTACCCACCATACTTTAAGATTGATCTCTGTTTCTCTTCCCACTCCTAACCACTTTTTTCCTCTTGTTGATGTTGGATCAGCTACATGCTATTCTGGGATATAGCATAATTTGAGTTGGAAGCACATTTAACATTTACTAAGCTATATTTAGATGCCTTGGTGTCCCTTTTGCATATATTTTCATGGTGTAGGAATGTCTTATAGAAAATCTGCTGCACACTGTTCAGACATATCTGATATCACGTGCCTTGAAAGTGAAGTGCCAAAGGCCATATTCCAATGTGAACAGGACCTACAGAGCCAAGTATCAGAATAATGTGAGGAGTGGAGGAGAAACAAGGTTTGACAAATAAAGAATGAGAAACCAGTCTATGAAAATTTTTTCCAATGAACGGGCATGTAAAACTATAAGTGGAGGATTCAGTTTTCATTAACCTCTAGTCAGAATGGAAATTCTCTCCAGTCAGAAATATAGGAATATACTCTGAATATAAAATGTATAGCAATAAATGTCACACACTTGGACACACAGACACACATGCATGCACACATGTTTATAATAAAAAATAAAGCTTATCAAAACTGAGTTTTAGAGAATAAACGGAAGTTCTATAAACAGCAAACCTGTCTGTGTATAGAGTTTCATGCATTTTGCATCTCGACATGTCAGATCATATCTTAGTGTATCTAATACATCACTTTGTGGTGAAGAGTGCCTATTCGAAACAACATGCCAAATTGCCACCATGTGTGGTAATACAGTTTGAAGAAAGAAGTATTCCAGTGACAAATATTCTACACGTATTTGTCAAGAAGTCAATGTAGGTACTACAAGATTAATAGATTAAAAATTATGTAGATCAAAACAACATAGTAGCAATTTAAAAATTATTTGAATTATTCTTGTCTATGCTATAATTTGAGATTGATTTTGTATGTTCTTTCAGAATTATTGATTACAGTAACATTTAAAGTAATTATTGTAAAAGTGCATCCCATAGTAAATTAATATATTATGTAATATTGCCAAACTTCAAAATGTTCTAGTTTATTTTCCAAAGGTAGAAAAATACTCACTTTGTATTTAATTTTGTTCTCATAATGTAGTTTTCTAAAAAAAGTCTTCATCGTTTTATAGATTTCTGGTCTTATAAATCTTAGGTCCATTCCCTGATTTAAACTATGGAAAATGACAACCATTTTGGTAAGATAATTTATATTTCTCTTTCTACAGCTGGGCTCTTCAACCTCTATTTCCCAAGTATTTCATACCTACTGTATAATTTCACATAAACACTCATAAACCATTACCTTTCTGAGCAAACAAGGGTGTAGCGTCGCTCCTCTGGAAGCAGCAATAGTTTTGGATTTCTGCCCTTTGAATTTTCTCATTTTTATAGTGGAGTTAATAATAACACATATTTTCCAGTAATGTTTTGAGAAATTAAATTGAATGGAATAATTTTTACCCTAAATTCCAGATGAATATCACATCTATTATCATTCTTCTTGTTGTGTGTGTGTGTGTGTCTGTGTGTGTGTGTGTGTGTTTCTGTCCATGAGATCAGCTCTCAAAATAAGTTAGCTTAACCTAACCTCGTACAGCTCCAAATCCTCTGACTCAGTTTTGTCTTTCATTGCTCTTTATGTACTCTAGGAAAGAACCATTTATGGCATTAAATACTATTCCATTTTCCTTCTTTTTTTTCATCATCACGAGTCCATCAAACAGGAAAACATTTTGCTCTCAGATCCTTTAGTTGGTTGGTTGAATGCCAGGTTAGGTTCGGGTAAAGCTAACTCTAACATGCATTTCCTTTTAAAACTGCTACTTCTCTTTGGATACAAAAAGGTTTTCTCTCTTTCTAAAGTAAATTAATGTGAATTTACCAAGTATGGAAGAGTTTCTTTTTTTTTTTTTTCTATTGAGTTACATAGGTCTCTGAAATGATGCTATGTTTACTTATGAATTCTTTATTCTCTTTCCTATTTGCCCAGGGAAAAGAAATTGAGGGTTGCCCTGGAAATAGTTATTTGAGAGTTGTCTCCCATTGCTGGATAGAGGCAGTGAGGTCTGTATCTCCTTCTCATAGGCATCTTCTTGTCAATGTCCTGTCCTTCTGTTTAAATCTTCTGGCCCAGGAAGCATTTCATTAAACGCTCAAGTATGTTGGTTCCTATTCTTCTAAAATTTCATATACATAGTATATCAAAGTTCGCCATCTTTTATAAATAGGTGTGAATAATTTGGACAATTCATTCATTTAATACAATGATTCCCAACTGAAAACCAGTGTGTCAGACACCTTCCAGCACATCATGAAAATCTTTATATCCATTCCAGCACACTAGTCCTTACCTGTTTCCTTTTCCAGTCCTTTCCTGCATGAAATACTAGACACTTGTATAGCCATGTGCTCTTTGCCTTTTCTTCAAAGTTACTGCAGGGCCCAGTACACTTCTGTGTACTGTGTACATAAGTACACTTCTCATATGTGTCTCCATGTCTTAAATGAGAAAGGATAATGGTAAGTCTAGGTACAATTTTAAAGTTAACTTTTGGTGGACTCTTTCTTGAAATGTGACCAAGCTTGGCCATGTAAAATTCCAGTGGACAGTGAAAATTGGGAAAATCTGGGAACTGAACCCAAGAACTATTTCCAGGTCCCAGACAGATATCTAGAAAAGATTTTCAAATGTATATTTTTCCAGGAGATCAGTTTAGTTGAGGATGAAATGATATGGAAAGAGCTACTTTTGCTGAAGCAGGTCAAAGGTAATGGGGTTCAAATCAAAGGACTATAGAGGGTTTTCTAGGAGGACCAGAGAACCCAGAGACAGGGAAATTAGGAGTCAAGAAATTTATAAGTTTGGGGCAGCGGTTAACAGTATCTCATCTATCAGACTTGAATTTAGGACAAATTCAGTTCTTTGTGGGGGAGGAATATGCAAAAAGTAAGGAAGAGCCCTGAGCTAGAGAGTCTGATATAGTTTGTAAGTAACAAGGCAAGAAGTAGACCCAGGAAAGTGACACTGGGAAAGGAAGTTACCATGAACCCACCTACAACCTTTACTTACTAAATATGTAACATATTATTTTAATACACATAAATATACATATATATACACATACACAAGCATGTCTATTTTACCATTTTATTAAGTTCATATAAGGAAGTTTAAATACCATAGGAAGATCTGCAAGTAAATAAATTGCTCTACTGAAAAAAGATTTATTATATATCATGTACTATCCAGTGTATTAAATACTAATTATTCTAAGGATACTAATGCACATTCACTGCCTTTAACAAGCTCAAGGTCCAGTAGGAGAGACAGACTATAAGAGAACAATTACACATGGAACTAAGACGAGGGTAGGTTATGCAGGACTTCAGGATAACAAGTAACCAAATCTTGGTTGTTGAAGTGGTAAGGAATGGATTCGTGCAGGAGGTGATCTGAACTTGGATCCTTTGTGAATACACACCAATAATTTTAAAAGTGCACACTGTATCCTGAATAACACTATTTATTACAATGCTGAAATCCAGTCACCATTTCTGAGATGCAAAGAGGAAGCTGGAAAAGCTCATGTCTCAATTCTGAGATTCAAATGTTGGACTGCAGTTATCTAAGGGTATTTTGTCTCAGAGAACCTTTGGCCTTAGAGTCAAGACTGGGTTTAAGCTAAAAAAAATCCAAGTATTTCTGCTATGGGGAGAAGGGAATACCATGCCTGGAATTTAATCAGGGCTTGGTACAGATTTTCCCAATAATATATAGTCTTTTGTCTCAGAAAGATAGTTAAATTGTCAATAGTTTAGACTATTAAGAGTGTTTATTTTTTACATTTTAAAATAGGATAATGGGGGATAATTAGGCAATAATTAATGTAAAGTGCAAAGATTGAAAATTAGCATATCACTGAAAAAAATAATTTCAACAAAGAAAACTATCATCACAAAATGCAATCAATATGTACATATATATTGAATTCCTTCCTTCTTTGCTCCCTTTCGTCTTTTCCATTTTTTTCTTTTTCATTATCACATCAATAGGTAAACATAAAAATTATATAACAGTAAACTTCCAAAAACTGTAACTAAGTGATGTGATCTTACAATCTCCCAATAGATAATTGTTGTTGAAGGACTGAAATAAAATTTGGAAAACAGTACCATTCTCCTTCCCATGTGAAATATACCCACTTGGTTCCACAATTACCATCCTGCCTGCTCTCCTCAGATGGACAAATTTATATTTGTATCATGTATGTTTTCACTGAACACAATATTTCAAGAATATGATGGCCCACTGGAGTCTGCTATGGGTCAAGTTGTGTCCTCCACAAAAGCTGTGTTGGAGTCTTAAAACCTAGTACCTCAGAATGTGACCTAATTTGGAAATAGGGTCTTTACAGAGGTAATCAAGTTAAGGTGAGGTCATTGGGGTGAGCCCTAATCCAATGTGATTGGTGGCTTTATATGAAGGGGAAATTTGGAAGACATATACAGAAGAAAGACAATGTGAAGGCACAAGAAGGATGTGTTCTATAGGCTAAGGAATGCCCAAGGCTACCAGAAGGTAGAAGGGAGGCATGGAAGAGATTGTTCCTCATAAACCTCAGGAGGAACCAATAACTGCTAACACCTTCATCTAGGATTTCTAGCCTCCAGAACTGTGAGACAATTAATTTCTGTTGTTTAAGCCACCTACTTTGTTACATAACATCAGACCTAGGAAACTAATATAGGTTCAGAGAAAAAAATGGTCAGCCCTCTCCTCTACATAATTTTCAATCAGTCTCTTAAGTTTGCATTCGCCTATTTCATTTTGCTATCTGTCGAAAATTCTTTTGCTAACTTCTAAGTATGAAAAAAGAAAAGAAGTTACAAATTATTACTTTGGAATTCACTTTAAATCTTAGCAATTAATGTTACGTGTAAGTCATAATATAACTTTAAGCTAAATTATTCTGTCTAAAACAGATCGTTACTGTTTGAGAAATAATGCTATACTATGAAACTAATAAAACTTTTAAAATAAATACTGCTATGGCTTGTGAGATACCACAGATCCTTAATGAGCTATGACACGGGATTACTTTACATAGAATACATGTTTAAAAGCTTGAACAGTACAAATAACTGATTTTCTATGATGCTATATAACTTTTCTATGCCTGACTAGCTGTTTGCATTATTTATAGCTCTGAATTTGTGATGGAAACATAGGTTAAGAATCATGAATCTTTATGTCTCACTTGACAAGGCAACTAATACATCACTAAGCCTCCCCATTCTTGTAAACTTACCTGTAAACTAATAGTGTCAGTCCTGAATTATTTTTGATATTGAATCTATTGATGAACTGAAAAGGTTAAAATTAAAGTCTGATTTATGCTGTGATCAAGAGCATGGTGTTAGAGCACCAAGTGATCTGTGCAGATTATAACCACAAATATACTTCAGATTCAGCTTTGTACCTCTGCTATGAAGCTCTAAGTTCCCTTTCTATCTCCCTCAAGGAGATTCCTTTGGAAAAAAGGGCTGATAAACATCAGTCTCTCGAATCCTGATGACTTTGTGAACAAAGCATCTGATTTCTCCCCCTCTGTAGTTTGATTCAGGTGGAATTTTAAGACTTAACAGATGAATTTGACCAAGGTGATCTGTGCTCTATTACTTGTAGGCAAGTATTATGGATCAGAAAACTACTCATTGTGTTTCATAGAGGTTCAGAAGCGCTTGATATCTCTCCTGGTTAAGGGAATAAATTTGTGACTCATTGAAAGCTTTACTTTACCACATCTCTAGGCTCTATTTGAAGGCTAGAACATTAATTCTCTCCAGCTTATCTCATTTAAACAGACAGGTTTCAGTGATAGCAGGTTATCAACAGACATGTAGACATAGATGAATTCAAATATGCAAAAAAAAAGATAAACCTACTGGGCCAAGATAGCAGAATATCAACGGTTGTGTATTAAGCTGGAATTTCTTTTGGATTATCTTAAATGTAAATGAGTAAATATCATCAAGCCTGAGGATGCTGGCAGCAGGGCTCTCTGAAATGCTATTACTTCCTCCCAAATATTAGATATGACCTAACCAGCCCATGGAATTGTATTGATAGCTTAATCATTTTATCATACCAACAGATGAAAGAAATGAGATTTTTGCCTTCAATTTTATTTTCTGTTCTTCAATCTTGAAGTGAAAGTCAATGAGCAGCATTTCCCTTGGATTAAGTGCTTACTTTGTGCCTATTTATGGATACTATTTGAGCAAAATTGTAAGTTTTAAAAGAGTTATCTCTGGATTTATTCATATTTTGTGCTTATGAAAATACACATGTAAATACATTTTAATGATTATAATAAAATCACATAATGTAATGGACATCCTTATCAAATTGTAGAAATAGTAGTGAAAATAGAAATAATATTTACCTAATAAATAAGTGGTCAATTGCTGTGTCTAAAAATGATTTGAAAATGAATTATTTTCAATTTACTGGGGAGACTTGGGGTTTAAATATATATAACATTAAGAATCTCTTCACAGAGTAAAGAGTAGTATTAATTAAAGTTTAAATTTTCTCAAAAATGTAGAAATATATATTTTCTCACAGATATTAATAAGCTTTGTTAAATGCAAATAAATTCTATGGAGAAAATAGTGATAAAATATTTTTATTGAAACAACTATATTGATAGCATTCCAATGACTAATTTTATAATTTCTATTCAATAGGGACTTAAGAGGAAAATTGACCCTCAGAGAATGACACTTTCAGGGGAGTATAGTTTTTTCTTCTCTGCCTTGAATGGGGTAACATATCCTTGAGTTCTTCAAAGAAACAATCAAATTTCCATCATCCAATAAATGCACAAAACTCAATTAATAACTATATAAAATATAGCATTATTTATTCAAAATGTATATTTTAGGAGTATTAATTTATTGTTTTCTGTGATCAAATGTTTAAAATTTTACCCCATTTACATATTCATTTTAATGGTCAAGGGTTTCCCGTGTATTTTCTCATAGGAATGAAATTATATATAGCCTAATAAAGTGGTCCTTCATCATTTGATTGCCATGATATACCTTAATACATCCTCCTCTCAGGAACACTGGCTTACTAAGCAGTGCCAATCAAACCAACAAAGTGGGTTGTCAGGCCACATCCTCCTCCTTCCCTGGCAGAATGGGCATATGTTTTCTGAAGAAGTCCCACACTGCCTACCTTTATGGTTTTATTTTTTTCTTTTTTCTTTTCTCCATTCTCCTTTATTCCATGAACACCTAGTTACAAGCTGCACAAATCAAAAAATAAAGGCGGAGAAGGGTGTGGGGCAGATTTTTATGATGTGTAGCGGCTGGGAAGGAAGACTGGGTTGGGACCTGGTCCTTCCCTCCACACACAGCCCTGGACCAGGGCTATGTCCCCTGCAGTGGGGAATCTGGGGAGGAGGTGGGCAAAGATCCAGGGTCGCTGAGACCCCTAAACCCACAGCCCATCCCAAAAGCCCCTTCAATGCATGGCAAGGGTAGAACGGGGAAGGGAAGGAGTTTCAGAGATGGAGAAGCAAAGTGAAAAATCAAGTTAGTGGATACAGAAGAAGTGGAGTCATCATGGTAAGGAGATTAAAGAAGGAAAAAGTAGGTAAAGGGGCAGTGAAAGGTTCTCACTGAGACCCCCAGGGAGAGGTGGGGGTCAGCTGGCCTGTTAATTTAATATTAAATTGGGAGTGGGAGTTGAAGAGGAAATCTTCAACTGGAAATCACTGGCTATGAAACAGATGTATTTAATCATATGAATATACACAAATATAAGCTTTAGTATAACATAAAAATGACTATTTTTTCAAAATTTTTTGTTTAAAATGTGTTGTAATTTTTAAAGGAAAAGTTCTTTCTTTATATTACAGATATAAAGAAGAGTGAAGCTCTTCAATAAGCATCAACATTTACTAAATTTTAAAATCTCACCAGATGCCAGAGATATAAACATAAATAAGACAGTAGCCTTTTCCTTTCATTTAAGAGAGACTAGGGACACCAAATTTTCCATTTGCTTATCTACCTTTCTGAGTCTTTCTTATAGTTAGGTTGGGTGCCATGTGACTAATTTTAAACAATGGGCCTTGAACAGAAGTAATGTGTGCCACTTTTAATTCAAGTACATAACAGCTGTTTTCAGTTGTCTCTGCTGTTACTTCAGCTCTCAGAATGACATCAGGATCAATGTATTAAGATGGTACTGATCCATAAGACTGATATGATTTGAAAACTTGAATCACTTCCTGAAAGGGAAGTGCACTGGAGAGAATTTAGGCCCTTGGTCAAGCCCCTGAGATAGTGTGGTTTGCTTGTTATTGCAGCATAGCTTATTCTATTCTAACTAATGGAGTCCATATTACTTCAATTGCAAGGGATAGAAACCTAATTTGAATTAACGTAAGTAAAATAAATGAAAAGTATCACTATGATACTGAGTTTACCTCATCTGAATGGTCTATCATCTCAACTACAGGGAATGTAGGGACACAGATGGGCCTTAAGGATAACTGTAAACAGTGTTTTGGACACCTCAAAAGTGCATGATCTCTAATCTCTGCTTCTCCATATTGTGACACTATTCATTTCACTGCCAACAGGCTTCCTCCACATGGGAGTAAACATAGCTCTGGGAGCGACACAACCTTAAACATGTAATGTCTGTCACCCAAATGCCCCCCTTAACTTAGTAAAAAAAAAAAAAAAATCTAGGAGAACACACTGATTTGGTTACTTTTGTTCAGTTGCACTTGCTCAGATAAATCAACTTTAGTCACCTTAGTGGAGCTCAAACTGAGTCACAAAACCAAGTCTTAATAAAAGAAATATGGCAGATAACTAGACTATGGTAGCTCACATATGAATCACTTGTTTAAAGTAATGAAGTGAAGCTTTACTAAGAAAAACATAGTTATTTCTAGGAGTGGGAGTGAGTGGTATTTTTTAAAATGTGTATAGTTTCCTTCAATAAATTACTTTAAAATTAGCAAAATCTAATTCATCTGGTTTATTCATTCTACAAAAAAATCACAGAGTTCCTACTATAGGCCAGATACTGCTGTAAGCATTAGGGATAAAGTAATACACAATATAAATAAGGCCTCTGGCCTCATTGAGTTTATATTCTAAATTCTTGCCTTCAATTTTTCTTTGGAATTAAATATCCAGAAAGAAAGAATAAGCAAGACATTGTCAGTTCCCATGGGGCTAAAAGTTGTCCTTAGGTAGTTAATATTTAACTAAAACTATAATGTAAACTAAAACAAACTTGCTTTATCAAGTATCTGTGTTTCTAAGCATTAGGAAGAAAAACCAGACAAATAACTCAAGCATGGTGATTAAGTGAGAGCATGAGCATTAAGATTTAGCATGTCTTCCCAGTGAACAGGAATTTTAGTACATTTGTCAGTCAGGGTTCAGTGAAGAAAGCATGGTTACTATTAGTGAATGAGTGTAAGTGACTTAGAATGAAAATTATACCTTACACAGATGTGAAAAGAGCTGGTAAAGGAAATGTAGGAGGATCAGGAAATGAGTCAATATGGGTGAACTGAAGAACTAGTATGGGTAAATAGGTAAGACACTTAGGGATATCTGAGACACCAGTCACTCTATGCCCTGCAATGAATTCAGAAAGGGAAACTTGTAAAAAGATCTATGGGGTGGCTTCCCTGGTGGCGCAGTGGTTGAGAGTCTGCCTGCTGATGCAGGGGACACGGGTTCGTGCCCCGGTCTGGGAAGATCCCACATGCCGCAGGGCGGCTGGGCCCGTGAGCCATGGCCGCTGAGCCTGCACGTCCGGAGCCTGTGCTCTGCAACGGGAGAGGCCACAGTGGTGAGAGGCCTGTGTACCGCAAAAAAAAATAAAAAGATCTATGGGAAGTTGATGCCCCTGTATAACTACTGTTTTTGTGCATCTGCATCCAAGCATCCAGTAGTGAAACTGGGGACACTGTAGGAAAGCAGGTTTGACAGTTGAAAAGACATGGAACAGTGTGACTTGCTAGATACCTCTGTGGGTCTGTCACCACATCTGACTATAATAGCCTTCCAATAATAATAGTTGTTGGAGAGACCTTCAAGATGGCAGAGGAGTAAGACGTGGAGATCACCTTCCTCCACATGAATATATCAAAAATACATCTACATGTGGAACAACTCCTACAGAACACCTACTGAATGCTGGCAGAAGTCCTCAGACTTCCAAAAAGACAAGAAAATCCCCACGTACCTGGGTAGGGCAAAAGAAAAATGAAAAAAAAAAAAAAAGAGAGACAAAGGAATGGGGACAGGTCCTGCACTTCTGGGAGGGAGCTGTGAAGGGGAAAAAGTTTCCACACACTAGGAAGCCCCCCCACTGGCAGGGATGGGGGTAGGGAGCTTCAGAGCTACAGAGGAGAGCACAGCAATGGGATGCAGAAGGCAAAGCAGAGAGATTACTGCACAGAGGATAGGTGCCAACCAGCACTCACCAGCCTGAGACACCTGTCTGCTGACTCACTGGGGTGGGTGGGGGCTGGGAGCTGAGGCTCAGGCTTTGGACGTCAGACCCCAGGGAGGGGACTGGGGTTGGCTGTATGAAGACAGCCTGAAAGGGGCTAGTGTGCCACAGCTAGCTGGGAGGGAGTCCAGGAGAAAGTCTGGACAGCTAGCTGCGAGGGAGTCCAGGAGAAAGTCTGGACTTACTGGAGAGGAAAAAGACCATTGTTTCAGGGTGTGTGAGGAGAGGGGCTTCCTGCTCCATGTGTCCACAGACAACAGGGCACCACCTAAGTGAGCTTTAGAGATGGGCGTGAGCCGTGGCTATCATCTCGGACCCCAGAGGTGGGCATGGACCTCTACCACTGCTGCCGCTGCCACCAAGGGTCCTGTGTGCGAATGCAGGTCACTTCCCACACCTTCCCGGATCCTGTGCAACACACCACTGTCAGGGCCCTGTGATGAAGAGCCAACTTCCCCAGGAGAACACATGGCATGCTTCAGGCTTTTGCAACTACATGCCAGGCTCTGTTACCGCAGGCACTCCCACATCCTAATTATGACTAATGTACTCCTCCCTCTCCCCAGCTGTGAGTGAGCAAGAGAGTCCTAATCAGTCACTACTTTAACCCCCACCAGTTTGGGTGAGGAACAGATGCCTGAGGGCAGTCTACACACAGAGGCGTGGCCAAAATCAAAGCTGAACCCCAGGAGCTGTGCGAACAAAGAAGAGAAAAGGAAGTCTCTCTGTGCAGCCTCAGGAGCAGCGGATTAAATCCCCGCAACCAACTTGGTAAACCCTGCATATGTGGAATACCTGAATAGACAACAAGTGTTTCCAAAATTGAGGCGGTGGACTTTGGGGGCAACTGTGGACTTGGGGTTTGCCTTCTGTGTTTGACTTGTTTTTGGTTTTATGTTTATCTTAGTTTAGGTTTTAGTGTTTGTTTTCATTTGTGGTTTTGTTTACTTGTTCAGTTGCTCCCTTTTTTTTTTTCCATTTTGTGAGTGTGTATGATTCTTAGTGTGATTATGTCTGCTTAGCTTTGCTTTTACCATTTGTTTTGGGGTTCTGTCTTTTCGATTTTGTTTGTTTTTATGTTTTCTTCCACGCCATGTGGCTGGCAGGGCCTTAGCGCTTTGGCCGGGAGTCAGGCCTGAGCCTCCAAGGTGGGAAAGCCAGGTCCAGGAAGTTGGACCACTAGAGACATCCCGGCCCTAAGTAATATTGATCAGCAAGAGCTCTCCCAGAGATCTCCATCTGAACACTAAGATCCAGATCAACCCAACCCCCAGCAAGCTCCAGTGCTGGATGCCCCATGTCGAAAAACTAGCAAGACAGGAACACAAACCCACGCATTAGCAGACAGCCTGCCTAAAGTCATACTAAGTTCACAGACACCTCAAAACACACCACCGGATGTGGGCCTACCCAGCAGAGGGACAGGATCCAGCCCCTCCCAACAGAACAGAGGCACCGGTCCTCCCCACCAGGAAGCCTACACAAGCCACTGAACAAACCTCACCCACTGGAGGCAGACACCAAAATAACAGGAACTACAAACCTGCAGCCTGCGAAAAGAAGACCCCAAATACAGTGAGTTAAACAACATGAGAAGAGAGAAATATGCAGCAGATGAAGGAGCAAGGTAAAAACCCACCAGAAAAAGCAAATACAGAAGAAATAGGTAGTCTATCTGAAAAAGAATTCAGAGTAATGATAGGATGATCCAAAATCTTGGGAATAGAACGGAGAAAATACAAGAAACCTTTAACAAAGACATAGAAGAACTAAAGAGCAAAAAAACAATGATGAACAACACAATAAATGAAATTAAAAATACTCTAGAAGGAATCAATAGCATAATAACTGAGGCAGAAGAACGGAGAAGTGACCTGGAAGATAGAATAGTGGAAATAACTACCCCAGAGCAGAATAAAGAAAAAAGACTGCAAAGAATTGAAGACAGTCTCAGAGACCTCTGAGACAACATTAAACACACTAATATTTGAATTATAGGGGTCCAAGAAGAAGAGAAGAAGAAAGGGTCTGAGAAAATATTTGAAGAGATTATAGTTGAAAACTTCCCTAACATGGGAAAGGAAATAGTCAATTCCAGGAAGTGCAGAGAGTCCCATACAGGAAAAATCCAAGGAGAAACACACCAAGACAAATATTAATCAAACCATCAAAAATTAAATACAAAGAAAACATTAAAAGCAGCAAGGGAAAAGCAACAAATAATATACAAGGGAATCCCATATGGTTAACAGCAGCTGATCTTTCAGCAGAAACTCTGCAAGCCTGAAGAGAGTGGCAGGACATATTTAGAGTGATAAAAGGGAAAAACCTACAACCAAGATTACTCTACTCAGCAAGAACCTCATTTAGATTTGACAGAGAAATCAAAACCTTTACAGACAAACAAAAGTTAAGAGAATTCAGCACCACCATACCAGCTTTACAGCAAATGCTAAGGGAACTTCTCTAAGTAGAAATCACAAGAGAAGAAAAGGACCTACAAAAACAAAACCAAAACAATTAAGAAAATGATAATAGGAACATACATATGGATAATTACCTTAAATATAAATGGGTTAAATGCTTCAACCAAAAGACACAGACTGGCTGAATGGATACAAAAACAAAACCCATATATATGTGGTCTACAAGAGACCCACTTCAGACCTAGGGACACATACAGACTGAAAGAGAAGGGATGGAAAAAGATATTCCATATAAATGGAAATCAAAAGAAAACTGGAGTAGCAATTCTCATATCAGACAAAATAGACTTTAAAATACAGACTATTACAAGAGACAAAGAAGGACACTACATAATGTTCAGGGATCAATCCAGAAAGAAGATATAACAATTGTAAATATTTATGCACCCAACATAGGAGCATCTCAATACATAAGGCACATGCTAACAGCCATAAAATGGGAAATTGACAGTAACACAGTAATAGTAGGGGACTTAAACCCCCCACTTACACCAATGGACAGATCATCCAAAAGGAAAATAAATAAGGAAACACAAGCTTTAAATGATACATTAGACCAGATGTACTTAATTGACATTTATAAGACATTCCAACCAAAAAAAAAAACTGAATACACTTTCTTCTCAAGTGCACATGGAACATTCTCCAGGATAGATCATATCTTGGGTCACAAGTCAAGCCTCGGTGAACTTAAGAGAATTGAAATTGTACCACATATCTTTTCCAACCACAATGCTATGAGACTAGATATCAATTAGAGGGAAAAACTGTAAAAACTACAAACGGATGGAGCTAAACAATATGCTACTAACAAAGAGTAGATCACTGAAGATATCAAAGAGGAAATCAAGTAATACCTAGAAAAAAATGACAATGAAAACACAGTGACCCAAAACCTACAGGATGCAGCAAAAGCAGTTCTAAGAGGGAAGTTTATAGCAATACAATCCTACCTGAAGAAACAAGAAAAATCTCAAATAAAAAACCTAACTTTACACCAAAGCAATTACAGAAAGAAGAAGAAAAAACAAAAAAAACCCCAAAGTTAGTAGAAGGAAAGAAATCATAAAGATCAGATGAGGAATAAATGAAAAAGAAATGAAGGAACAATAGCAAAGATCAATAAAACTAAAAGTTGGTTCTTTGAGAAGATAAACAAAATTGAAAACTGTTAGCCAAACTCACCAGGAAAAATAGGTAAAAGGTTCAAATCAACAGAATTAGAAATGAAAAAGAACTACTGACACTAAAAAATATGAGGGATCATGAGAGACTACTACAAGCAACTGAATGCCAATAAAGTGGACGACCTGGAAGAAATGGACAAACTCTTAGAAAGTACAACCTTTTCAGACTGAACCAGGAAGAAACAGAAAATATGAACAGACCAATCACAAGCACTGAAATTGAAACTGTGATTGAAGATCTTCCAACGAACGAAAGCCCAGGACCAGATGGTTTCACAGGTGAATTCTATCAAACGTTTAGAGAAGAGCTAACACCTCTCTGTCTCAAAATCTCCCAAAATATAGCAGAGGGAGGAACACTCCCAAACTCATTCTACAAGGCCACCATCACTGTGATACCAAAACCAGACAAAGATGTCACAAAAATAGAAAACTACAGGCCAATATCACTGATGAACATAGATGCAAAAATCCTCAACAAAATACTATCAAAGAGAATCCAACAGCACATTAAAAGGATCATACACCATGATCAAGTGGGATTTATCTCAGGAATGCCAGGATTCTTCAATATACACTAATCAATCAATGCGATACACCATATTAACAAACTGAAGAAGAAAAAAACATATGATCATCTCAATAGATGCAGAAAAAGCTTTTGACAAAATTCAACACCTATTTATGATAAAACCCTCCAGAAAGTGGGCACAGAGGGAACCTAGCTCAACATAATAAATGCCATATATGACAAGCTCATAGCCAGTATTGTTCTCAGTGGTGAAAAACTGAAACTATTTCCTCTAAGATCAGGTAAAAGACAAGGTTGTCCACTCTTCCCATTACTATTCAACATAGTTTTGGAAGTTTTAGCCACAGTAATGAGAGAAGAAAAAGAAATAATAGGAATCCAAATCAGAAAAGAGGAGGTAAAACTGACACTGTTTGCAGATGACATGATGCTATACACAGAGAATCTTAAAGATGCTACCAGAAAACTACTAGAACTAATCAATGAATTTGGTAAAGTAGCAGGAAAGAAAATTAATGCATAGAAATCTCTTGCATTCCTATACACTAATAACGAAAAATCTGAAAGAGAAATTAAGGAAACGTTTCCATTTACCATCGCAATATAAAGAATAAAATACCTTGGAATAAACCTACCTAAGGAGGCAACAGACCTGTACTCAGAAAACTATGAAAACTGGTGAAAGAAATTAAAGACTCTACAAACAGATGGAGAGATATACCAGGTTCTTGGGTTGGAAGAATCAACATTGTGAAAACGACTCTACTACCCAAAGCAATCTACAGATTCAATGCAATCCCTATTAAACTACCAATGGCATTTTTCACAGAACTAAAACAAAAAATTTTACAATTTGTATTGAAACACAAATGACCCCATATAGCCAAAGCAATCTTGAGAAGGAAAAATGGAGCTGGAGGAATCAGGCTCCCTGACTTCAGACTAAACTACAAAGCTACAGTAATCAACACAGTATGATACTGCCACAAAAACAGAAGTATAGATAATGGAACAGGATAGAAAGCCCAGAGATAAACCCATGCATATATGATCACCTTATCTTTGATAAAGGAGGCAAGAGTATACAATGGAGAAAAGACAGCCTTTTCAAGAAGTGGTGTTGGGAAAATTGGACAGCTACATATAAAAGAATGAAATGAGAACACTTCCTAACACCATACACAAAAATAAACTGAAAATGAATTAAAGACCTAAATGTAAGGTCAGACACTATAAAACTCTTATAGGAAAACATAGGGAGAACACTCTAGGACATAAATCACAGCAAGATCCTTTTTGACCCACTCCTACAGAAAAGGAAATAAAAACAAAAATAAACAAATGGGACCTAATGAAACTTAAAAGGTTTTGCACAGCAAGGGAAATCCTAAACAAGATGAAAAGACAACCCTCAGAATGGGAGAAAATATTTGTAAACAAAGCAACTGACAAAGGATTAATCACCAAAATTTACAAGCAGCGTGTGCAGCTCAATATCAAAGAAACAAACAACCCAATCCAAAAATGGACAGAAGACCTAAATAGACGTTTCTCCAAAGAAGGAGGTACAGATTTCCAACAAACACATGAAATGATGCTCAACATCATTAATCATCAGAGAAATGCAAATCAAAACCACAGTGAGGTATCAACTCACACTGATCAGAATGGCCATCAACAAATCTACAAACAGTAAATGCTGGAGAGGGTGTGAAGGAAAGGGAACCCTCTTGCACTGTTGGTGGGAATGTAAATTGACTTAGCCACTATGGATAACAGTATGGAGGTTCCTTAAAGAACTAAAAATAGAACTACCATATGAACCAGCAATCCCACTACTGGGCATATACCCTGAGAAAACCATAATTCAAAAAGAGTCATGTACCACAATGTTCATTGCAGCACTAATTTCAATAGCCAGGACATGGAAGCAACCTAAGGGTCCACTGACAGATGAATGGATAAAGAAGACATGGCACATATATACAATGGAATAGTACTCAGCCATAAAAAGAAACGATATTGAGTTATTTGTAGTGAGGTGGATGGACCTAGAGTCTTTCATACAGATTGAAGTAAGAATGAGAAAAACAAATACTGTATGCTAACACATATATATATGGAATCTAAAAAAAAAAAAAAAATGGTTCTGATGAACCTAGGGCCAGGACTGGAATAACGATGCAGATGTAGAGAATGGACTTGAGGACACAGAGAGCGGCGGAAGGGGAAGCTGGGATGAAGTGAGAGAGTAGCATTGGCATATATACACTACCAAATGTAAAATGGATGGCTAGTGGGAAGCAGCTGCATAGCACAGGGAGATCAGCTCGATGCTTTGCGACGACCCAGAGGGCTAGGATAAGGAGGATGGGAGGGAGGCTCAAGAGGCAGGGTATATATGTATACATATAGCTGATTTGCTTTGCTATACAGCAGAAACTAACACAACATTGTAAAGCAATTATACTCCAATAAATGTGTAAAAAAATAATAGTTGTTACTTAAAATGACCATCCAAATCTTCTGCAAGGTTTCTTTTGGCCAACTATAACTCAGAACCATACAGGGGAAGCAGATTCTAGGAAACACAATTCTTGGTTGGCTCTATGTTAATATAAAAATATACAACGTAGTAAGGGAATAGAATAGTATTAGTTTTCCCATAATAACAGTTAAGGCAAATAGCTAATTAAATAAAATATAGTACATTAAAGGACCTTCAAGTGTCCTCCACTTTATTTGGAAATGTAATTTTTATTTTTTTGAAAATTGAGTAGGAGACTGAACATCAAAAGGATATGAAATGTTTACACAAAAACACTTCAAATGATATTTGTATATTTAAACATGTCACTGAGTTTTCACTGTCAAATAGATATTCTATCTGAGTAAGTTTTTGTGTTATCGTGTCACTTAGGAAATTATTTTAGGCAGAGCACGTCTCAGTTTTAGATGTCAGAAATCCAAATCATATTTTTTTCAATACATAGAGGGAATTTATTTATTTTTAATGGAGAGTTCAAGGGAAAGCTTTCTGATACAGACAGATACAAACACTTAAATGTATCATGATGCTATTTTTCTCTTTCAGGGCTCCAATTTTCTCTGTGTTGACTTCACTATCAGCCAACCTGCGTTCACATGGTAGAACAAATAAATTAGTCAAGAGCTCCTCCAAGGTTTCATTCTAACATCAAACCACATGAGAGTGTCTTTATCCCCATACTTTGAGCAAAACTTCAAGAGATGGTACTTATTAGCTTAGTTTGGCCATATTCCAGTCTCCAAAACAGTCACTGTGGCTGGGGATGCAGCACTGATTAGCCTGGCCTAAATTATACACCCATTTCTGCAAAGGTAGATAAGATTCATTCACACTCAAGCATCTGAAATTGGTTCCTAAAAAGAAAGTGAACTAATGTTGCTATAACCAGGAGGAACAGATTGTGGGAAGGTGTTATGGGTTGAATTTGGATCTTATTTGGAAATAGGATCATTGCAGATACAAAGTTAAAATGAGATGATTAGGTTGGCATTAATCCAATGTGACTGGAGTCCTTATAAAAAGAGGAAATTTGGACACAGAGATATTCACACAGGGAGAGTGCCGTGTGAAGATAAACTCAGAGAGTAGTATGAGTCTTCTACAAGCCAAGCCAAGGAATGCCAAAGATTCCCAGAAAACTACTTGAAGCCAGGCGAGAGGCATGGAACAGATTATCTTTTATAGCTTTCAGAAGGAACTAACCCTGCTTACAACTTGATGTTGGACGTCTAGCTTCCATGACCGTGAGACAATAAATTTCTGTTGCTTAAGCCATCCAGTTGGTTGTACTTTGTTCAGCAGCCCTAGCAAACTAATAGGGAAGGCAAAACCAATAACTGTTCATTACAGTAGATATTCCAGATGCACTCTCTTTAATACATGTCAGCATTTACTATAATACACCAAAAGCCTAGTTATACAATTTTATAAACTTTTTTCAAACTTTCAACATCAAAACTTGAGATACTAAAGGTTCAAATCTATTTGCATGGTAGCCTATACCTGTTGATCCCCACTGATATCAGACTTTCTGTCTGATTGATGCCATGATGTTCCCCAGAGTCTGAGTTTCTTGCATGACAAGATAGGTATTCAGTAAAGATTTGTTGATATCAAGAATTATAATTGTAGCACATACAGTAATGATCTACTAATAGTGGTGTTTGTGGAACATGCTGGGTGCTGGATTAGTCACCTTCATGGAGAGAAGCAAAGGACACAAAAATTCACTTTGAGAAGTGTATTAGTTTTCTATTGCTGTTGTAACAAATTACTATAAACCTAGTGACTTTAAAACAATATAAATGTATTGATATTACCTTATAATTCTGTAAGTTAGAAATCTGACATGGGTCTCAAATGGCTAAGTTCAAGGTGTTTGCAGAGCTGCATTCCTCTCTGGAAGGTCTAGAGAAGGTCCATTTCCTTGCTTCTCCTAGCTTTCAGTGGTCAACCACATTCCTTGCTTCACTCTGAGCCCCTTTTCTCCATCTTCAAAACCAGCAAAGTTGCATCCTGATCATTCTTCCATAGTCACATCATCCTCTGATTCTACTCTGCCTTCCTTTTCCACTTTCAATGACCCTTGTGAATACAATGGGTTCACTTGGATAATTTCTTAATTTTATGGTCAACTGATTAGCAACTTTAATTCCATCTGCAACCTTAATCCCCCATTGTCATGATATAGCATATTCTTCACAGAGCCAAGGGATTCAAATGTGGACATCTTCGGGTTGCTTTTATTCTACCTACCACAAAAAGCTCACAGAGATTCCCTTGGGGGTGGAATAGGTAAGAGGGAGGAAGTTGAGATAGATTTATTTAAGGTTTCCAGCAGAATGGCATATAGTTCTTTTTAACTATAAAATGGATACTTAATAATTGAGAAAGTGCATTATAATGTTAGCACAAGTTCGTGTGCCTGATACATAGTGAGGCCAAACAAACTGAAATGTCAGAGTTTGGAGCAGAGAAAGGTTTATTGTAGGGCCATGCAAGGAGGTGGGTGGCTCATGCTCAAAACACCCCGAGCTCCCTGAAGTGTTTCGGAAAGTGTTTTTAAAAGCCAGCTGAGGGAGGGGTTGCAGGGTATGTGATCAGCTCGTGCACAATTCTCTGACTGGTTGATGGTGAGGTAAGAGAGTGGTGTCACAGGGTTTACATCATCAGTCCTTAGGCTCCAGGAGCCTGGGGCTATGTGCTCAAGGTCATCAAGCAGTTAACATCTTCCATTTGGTGCAGCGGTGGGGGTGGGGGTGGGGGGTTCACATCTGTAAAACAACTCAGGAAATGTGCATCAAATACTGTTATCCAGGTACTTCCGAGAGGAGTTAAGCAGAGGACACAGAGGAAAGCCTGTGCCCAGAAGGCCCCAGAGTCCTGCTCCATTAAAATAACAGTGCCCTAATTCTCCCTTTCCCTTTTGGGAGTTGTCAGCAGAAGAACAATTATACATTTACATTGTCTTCTTTTCTACAATGCTATTGCCAACTACAAATTGGCACTTGTCATCTGTCTCTACAAGGATTAAATCACGAGCTGCTGCAGCTGTCGACCTTCAACACACCCTGAAAGGAGTTCAGGGTGGAGATCAGGGATGAAGCACTTTGTGCTCTGGGAAAAAACTGGCAGAACAGGTCTTCAGATAGTTAGATATTTTCAGAAGATTTTATTGAGCCCAATTCTCGCATCTCCTTACATCTAGGAAAGCACTAAAATCCTTCACGGTGACGTCTGCTCATCATGACTAGCAGTAACCACAAGACTAGCAGAAACCTTCTGCAGAAAAATATGTGCTTGATTGCATGTACTCCCCCTTCACCAAAATCACCTATATACTGACCTTTCCCCCTACCTTTTTGGAGCAGTGTCTCAAAGCTATCTGAAATGCTGTCTCCCAGGCTATAGTTCTCATCTTGCCCCAAATAAAACAACTCACAATTCTCACATTGTGCATCTTTTGAATTCTACTCACATCCTCTAAAATGTTAACTCTAGTTCAGTACTATATTAATACAAAGCATAAGATGAATTATATTCAGGAATGTGTATTTTTAGTGTTTCAAAGATATGAAAAATTGACCCAAATATTTTCTTAATCCAAAGGAGTACTAAATTATGCAGAGTTAATTAGATGAGAGATGATAGAGAGTAAAATATGGCCCACAGACATAGTAAGAAAGAAGGAAAATAGACCTTTCACTTATTTTTCCTCTAGCACTTTTAGCAATTCAGAAAAGCTACAACCATAAAATATTCAATGGTCAGTAAGACACAGGGTTATAGTTTTTTGCCCTCAAAGATGAAGTTAAAATGTGAAATCACACTTTTAGGACTTTGCAGAATCAGTGTGACCTGAAGTGCAGGACTATATAATTCCTAAATCTTCTGGTTAGAAACCTTTTTAAAAGAGTCTAATCCTTGAGAGGTGAGTAGTCAGGATTTTCTATAAATAAATACATTGATATAGGGGTTCAAAACCAATCACAAACTCTGAAGGGTTAGAGAAGTTGAATTTTGGTGTAAGTTATGTTGAAGATTATGAGCCATTGCTTAAGACTGTGTCTATGCTTCATTCTTATGACACATGTTAGAGGTTACGGTTGAGATTATTATGTGTAAGAAAAAAATATTCTAATGTCTTGAAGACATTTGGGGATAATTTCTTACTCTGGATACAGTTGTTTTTTTTTAATTCCATAATCTGATTTGTGAGCCAGAAAGAGATTAATACATTCAGGTCAAAAGAGAAAATAACCAGCTCAACCTTTTACTTACTCTCTGAACTATAGCTTCAGAAAACATTTTGTAAATCATATCCCCTCCACATTTTTTCACACCTTATAATTTCAACATTTTATGACTTAACAGAATAGCCTGACTGGTGTTTACAGCATCTTAATAATTAGGATAGCAGGATGGATTGCTCTGCCTTTACATGACTTTGTGGGGCTTCTTAGGGTCATGAGGAAATATTGTGTTTTCTCTGTGCTACTTCTTTTTCTTTTTGTATTTTTTTCTTTTAGGGCAGAAGCTGAATAACTGCTATGGCAATGACAGCGATATGGGCAATTCCATTCTCTGAGCTTTGCCTCAGAGTCTCTATATAGATTTAGAATATAAAGTTTTCATGGGTGACAGGGATGGAGGTCATGAAGAGGGGGAATTATGATTCAAGTTAGTCTCCACTGATTCCCATTGGTATAAAACTTCAACCAACCAATTTAATCACAATAACTGGATCTTTCTGGCTTTTACTGAACTCAAGTTGGTTGGTATAGCTTTGACATGTTAATAGCTGGTAATCAAAAGATGTTCAAAGATGAACAGACTGATTTAAATCTGCTGAATGAGTCTGTGGAGGAAAAACCAGATTTGGCTATGTATTTGAGGTCTGGGAATACAATGCATATTATTCAGATATATTGAATACCTAATTGTTTCCCGTAGCTGGAAGAAAATAAAAGGTAAGTTCCAGTCTTTTACAGTCTACATATTTCCATTTCTAGAAAAGTAGAATATGGTTAAAAGTAGAATAATAACTTCCTAAATAAAACCTTAAATTTGTCAAGTAAGGGTCTCAGAGCACTTCTTAAAATACATGATAAGAAAGACATAATACATTATAAAATGTCACTAAAATATTGTGGATGTTGCATTAAACTCCAAAGCATCCGAAGCTGGCTCTGAAGTCCCGTTCTGATCAAAATGGCATCCCTGAGGGAGTTGCTATTCTCTAATGTATTTTTTTCATGTTTTTCTTCATGCAGTAGTATTTATTATATGCCTGTTATGTCAAACTTTGGAGGAACAAAGATAAAGAAAACATGGTAATAGTGGTGTTCAGGAGCTCCACATTTAATGGGGGAGGGAATGTGTATAGAGATAATTTCAGCACACTTTGAGAAGTACTACAAATGTATGAAAAAAGTAAACAAAGAAGAGTAACTAACAGCTTGAGGATGACACATACACAGAAGGAATTTAGGTCTGGGAGAGATTTTCAGATGTACATCATTTAATGATGTGAGCTTCAAAGGAAGAAAAAAGAAACCAGGCAAAAAGAAGAGTGTATTCATCAGAGTCTAGTCAGGAGACAGAAACCACATTGGTTAATTTGAACAGGGGAAATATAAAGAATATAAATGTGGCTAAAAGAGGAAAAAGAGAACTCAAATACCAATAAATGGCAAATACAGAAAGCAGCTACTACCTCAAGGGCTGAGGGAGAGTACCCAAAGAAGCAACAAATTTGGAAAACTGCACCCCCTCTCTACTCCCCACTTCAATCCCAGGCTGAGAGTCAGACCTCACTGGAGAGAGTGAACAAGCAACTTGCCAATGGTGAAGGAATTTGCCAGAAGGGGGGTGCTCAACCTGGATTATGGGAGCAGTCTGCTGTGGGACTCAGAAACCTACTAAAGGATGAGGGTAGGTCAGAGTTGGTCCATAAGATCCAGGGCTATGTGTCTGAGACCTTCACTGGGGTGCCTGCAGGCAGGAGTTAGTCCAGAGGATGAAGAAAGAGTGCCCCTGGGGTTCCCTCAAGCCACTGGCAGCTCTACTGGAGGAGCAAAGAGGAATGCTCCTTGGCCCAATAAGAGAAACTTATTCCTCTTATGGCCTTCAGTGACCCTCCAGCACACTTAATTGACAAAGTCTTACCATGCACCGGTTGGCCAAGGAAAAATGCAGAGCCAAAAGCAGGGCAAAGATGAGTGGATGAATTCTGAGAAGCAGTAAGACTTGTGGGACATTGGCTTCAGATGAGCACAGAAAAGCATGGAGAATTTGGGAAACATCAAAGAGTTAAGTGTGGCTTGGAAGGAGTGAGTAGTTTTGATAAAGTGTGTGGAGTGGCTGGGATAGTTGAAGCCAGATAGTCAAAAAATTATAAAACAATTCTAAGCACATCTTGAGGACAGAGACTAGGTGAGATTTGTTCTTTTGAATACTTTCATAGTAGCGGTAGTACCATATGATTGAAAGCATTTAAGGGAATGAATCTCATTCCTGAAAGTATATCAGAATCACCCCAGAAGATTTAAAATATTACAGGACCCTGTGCCCATCCTATAACTCCTGTATCAAAATCTACACAGTGGCACACCTCTTAAACCAGGAGATTCTAATGCTGATTTAACTGGGTTTTGCAAGCATAGTGAATAGATGACAACGGCCCAAATCAAGGCAATAGCAGTGAAGATAGAAATAAGAAAACATAATCTTCTAAAATTGAATATATTAAGTGACCTTTTTTCTAGCAAGCAACTTTGTACATGAAATATATGTAGAGTTGTCTCTAGCAAAATTTTATCTTTTGTACCCTTCCTTTCTGATGCTCTCTCAACAAGTAATTCAAATACTTATCAAAATTTGTCGGGAAAGGTTCTCATGTCAATTACTTGTATGTTAGTGTGAATTTAAACCAAAGTGTTTCTTTTCCCCAGATCCATTTGAATTTTATGTCTGACCTTTTATTGCAGAATATAAAACTTTGTTCTTCTTAGAAGAATTCAAGCATCAGGAGGATGAGGAGGGCAAGGTGGTCCCTCCTGGTTCACTAAAATTACATAAAGAAACGATCACTCTCTCAACATTTAAGCTGGTTTAAATGTTGTAAAAAAAAAAGAAAGAAATATTAAATCCAAGAACCAAAATTCTCATGACCCTGAATTAAATAAATCATCGTGTATGTGTGTGTATACACACACACACATATATATATATATATTTTAATTTATTTATATATTTCACTTTGATTCATTTCATGTGTCATTTTCTATCTGGTAAGGTGTACACAAAAGAGCCAGGTTTCTCTAATATACCTGGTGTATTTGAAGGTTTGGTTGTGCTGATGTTCTCCTGTGCTTAAAGAATCAGAAGATAAAGATCCTAAAGGAAGAGCAGAATCTTATCTAATGATTATACTTAGCAAGTCTGAGGTTCTTGAAGCAAAGACTATGATATCTGAAGATTTTTTAAGTACCCTAGTAGAATAATTAACAAATCATTAGTGAAGCAAAACTCACATGACATTTTCTGACATTTAATTATGGTGTGCTATGTTGACAATTAAAAAATAGATTTGAAAAGGCTGCATGCTTCACTGCAATTTATTTTAGTGTCTGAAAAATTAGTTTAATCAAAAAATTGGTTCCTCCCTTAAAGTGACCAGTGCAAGCAATTAAAATGAAAATAAAAGTCCACTTGGTTTGCTTACATGTGAAACATATTGAATCGATCTGCATGAGAAATTAAACGGCTTTCAGATCTGCAGCAGCTGCACTGTACTCTTGATAACCACTTTACGTACTGGCTCATCAGAAAATAGCTCACAAGGTTTGGAATTGTGGTTAATTAAAACTGAGGCAAAGAGAAAAAGCAACTGCTCACAAGTTGCTGTCTGGAGTTCCCAAACAATTTCTGATTCATTCCATCAGCAGAACTGCCACAACATAGCAGTGCTTTGGCAAAACACAGAATAGCTTTCGAAGACCACCCAAGAAAGAGGAAAACCAAGGCTGTTTATTATACAGTATCTTATATCTTGACTAGTTGTTAAAAAGCCATGTCAAAGCCAAACACATTTCTATTACTGACCCATTTATGATCATTTAAAATTTTAAATTATTTGCCCTTTGACTTAATTCACAAAGAACCCTAAATAAAACACAGATTTTAGGGGAAGAAAGTTACAATGATTGTTTAATATTTCAGTGAATTCTTTGGTTTTCTAGTGTATCATCTTTTCAAGGTCTCTGGATAATACAGCCCAGGTATGGTTGATGTCGGCGGTAGGTAATCTGTTTTAGATAAATAAAGGGGTGTCCTGGGATCCGGTTGAAGAGAAATAAGATTGATATTTGAGAAATGAAGACGTATTTTGAAGACAACAGTTTACTGAGAATTCAGCTCAAGTGATCAATGCAAAAGGCATCTAGTAAGCACTAGAATGAGTATGGGAAGAACCAAAAACTACCGTGCAAAGGGCTCAAGGCACACACCATTAGTGGAGATATAACACAGGGTTTACTGGGAAAAAATATAAGCAGACATCTAGTAGAGAACACATAACCCCTCTGCCTGCCCCAACACTCATTGTCCCATAGCTTAGGCCAGACATACACAGTCATCATGGCCAACACAGAGTGTCCAGTAGAAAGTGTCTCCTTTCCTATAACACTCTACATATTCATTGGATTAGAGAGGAGACAACATCCATAAGTTATAAAATAAGAACTCACTGGTCAGAGAAGTGAACATATTATAAAGGAGGAATCTCTGAAGTTTACTGCCATGTGTCAGATTGTTTTTCTGTTGACCTCACCTAGACCTGCTATGCCAGCTCTCCTCTAATCTACTAAAAGTGGGGAGACAATGAGTCTTCAAATCTTTGGTGACTTTATTCAGGAATCTTATTGTACCTTTCCTTCATTCCTTTGCCATGTGTTTATTACATCATTGCTTACTTGCCTCACTGTTAATTTCTGCACTGTGTTAGTTTATGCCAGAAGCAATGTAGGGTTTTTGTGCCCAATGCGTGCAAAACTCTGGTAGACCCTGTCTTTCATTATCATTATTTTCTTACATTCTTCTCTCCTTTATAAAAGATGTCTTGGTGTTAAAACATTAAGGCATGCTTTATATAGCTCCTCAGAGAAACCTCAGCAGAATGAAACCCTAATTTCTCATATGAGTTATGTGTTTGTTAATGCACCCCTTATTGTTTTTTTGTTCTTTCCCTGTATCACTTTCCCCTCTCTCTCAATTATGTTACCTATCTTTATTTAACTTCTTGTTTTAGGGTCTACTTTGGTTGAAGACCAAACTAAAACATACTTTATATAATAAAGTACACAACTTACTGCCTGGTTCACGGGTTTCTGAACGAACTTCAGCTCCCCTGCTTGTTTAGAATTCCTTTGGCATTATGAATGTTTATCTACTCTGTTCTATCTCTAGTTCTTTTGAAGCAATTTGTTTACTAGTCTCCTCTCCAATGAACTTACAGAAACTTGCTATTATCTTAATATTGTTACAGCTTTGCTCTGCTATATTTTTACTTAAATAGGAAATCATTTCAATAGGAAATGAAATGAAAAGCCACAGGCCAAGAGAACAAATCTCTACCATAGTTTAGATACTTGTAGTTGGTGTGTTGGGGAAATAGTCTTGGATATGGATCCTTTTTGCAATGTCTCTCAGTACTCCCAGGTAGGTAATGAACTATTCTTATAAACTTTATTTCCATCAATATGTTCTGTAATAAGTGAATCATTAATGTCATAATGACACAGCCCCAGTACATCCAAATAAGTTCTCTATGAGACACATACTGTGTGTTTTCTTAAAACATTTCATGGTAAAATGTAACAGAATAAATATTAATTTGCTTCACACTTAGCAGACATACATTTTGTATGGTACAGCTTCACTTCTTTAATTGGAATAAAGCAAATTTTATGACAATGAAAAGGCATCTTGGACTTGACATAGACCAAGAGTTACCTAGATGAAGAAGGGTAAAGGCAAGTCCTTCAAACTCATCTAAATGGGTTGAAAGTACTATTTGTATCAGAGTCTAAATAGCACCTCTACCTATTAGGGTCACAGTGAACACAGAATTTATTGACTCCAAAATTCCACATTCATGTCTCAATATAGTCATGGTAGATCACACATCCTCTCTATGGAATGAAGTACCTGGTGGTGAATGCAAGGCTAAGAATATAATAAAAAGACTTTGTCTTGTCAACTACTGTGCTCTCAATTTGTCAGGTGTTCAAGTGTGAATTCAAAAACTCAAGTCTCTTGGGCTTCCCTGGTGGCGCAGTGGTTGAGAGTCTGCCTGCCAATGCAGGGGACACGGGTTTGAGCCCTGGTCTGGGAAGGTCCCACATGCCGTGGAGCAACTAAGCCCGTGCACCACAACTGAGCCTGCGTGTCTGGAGCCTGTGCTCGGCAACAAGAGAGGCCGCGATAGTGAGAGCCCCGCGCACCGCAATGAAGAGTGGCCCCTGACTGCCGCAACTAGAGAAAGCCCTCACAGAGAAACAAAGACCCAACACAGCCAAAAAATTAATTAATTAATTAATTAAAAACAAAACAAAACAAAACAACAAGTCTCAAGTATCATCTGATCAACGTGGATGAACACCACAATAGTACAAGAAGATTTTTAAAGCTACTCAGTGAGTTTCTACTCTGTTTCTATCATTGGAAGTAGAACTCAGTGGAAGTAGGGGGGGTTTGGGTTTTTTTGTTTGTTTGTTTTATCTTTTCGTTATAAACTGCTGATATATACTTATTAGGTGCATATCTTGCTGAATAAAGTAAAATTTAATCACCTTAAGAAATAAAATTTGCGAAGTCAACATCTGCTGTTCGATACAAAGTTCTTATTTTTGCCCACTTAGCACAGTACATGATATTGATAAACTGAGAGATACTCATTGACTTTCTCTTATATCCCAAGGGGAGGTAATTAAAAACAATTTTAGGAATCCTTTACTCCATAGCTCACATACCAGTTTTGGCTTTTTTTCCATGTAATCTACTGAAAAACAGTAGTAACGAATCAGAACAAAGGAACACTGCTTTCAGTCTTAGAGGGATCTCTTTTCCTTTTCAGACAAGAGCAAATCTCTCACTGTGAAGACTGATATGAACCATAAAGGCACCGATGTATTTTTCACAGGCGGAAAAAAGAATAAAAGAAACAGAAAATAAAGAAAGAAAATTTTTAAAAAAGAAAAAGAAAAAAAGATTTGTGTTGATAGTACTTAGTGTTAGTAGGATTTCTGTTTGGCTACAGCATAGACTAAATTTGTTTTCATAGAATTATCTTAGAACTGACCACCTTGTACTTCATTATTTCCAAAGAAAAATATTTTCCAAGTTTGGAATAATTGGTATAATAAGCAAAGATTCACAACACAATCTGTTAGAAAATGCATAAGAAACAGGTCTTTTTTTCTCTGTTTCTGTCTCGCTCATTACATATTTACATTTTACATAGATAAATATGTATATATATAAGCACCTTACAATGTTAAGTCAGGTGAAAAATATTAGCATCAAGTTAGAGATTCTAAAGTGTTGAATTATATAAAAATACATTTTATGGCAGGTAAATATGATATTGTTGATACACTTTGGAGATAAAAAGAAAAGGAAAAATGGCCTTGCACAATGTCATTTAAAGAACATCACATTGTCAAAGTGTACTCAGAACACTTAATAAGAGTAAATGTTCAATATGAAATGTGAAATACTGTGATAACACCATGCTATAAAACTTAAATTTTAAATAATTTTTTAGAAAATGTCTAAAAAATAATTTTGAAATATTTTATATTTTTGATTAGTGGTTTTCTTTATTTGCACTTTAACATTCTATGCAAAAATCAATACTAACTCAATTATCTTTAGTCATTACATGGGGATTCAATTTCAAAAACCCTCTTATTCCCACTATTAAATAAAAGCAACACTAATGACATTCTGTCAGTTTCAAATTGACTGATTTATCACATCATTATACAGCCATCCTGCATCTGCAGTTTGTGGAATGGTATAGCTTGAAAATAACAAACCACTATGCATGCTCTCTATAGTAGAAAATGTTAGAAGAAAGGCAACTCACATACTGGAACACAAACGGTGCTGGAATGTTTAGATGTATTTTATTATATATTAGCTAAATGTCAGTCACACTTGTAATCATTTAGAACTATTCTAAATCTCTAAGATTTCAAATTCTTTCTCCTCTTTCCTTTCTACTATCTGCTCTGCTTTGACTACATGATAGGTACACCTCTGAAATCAGTCTTCCTGTATAGTTCTGACTATTGACCCTATAAACATAGATTTTATAATCACAGCTTGTAAGCTGGCAGTGGTTATTTATTTAGGATGTTGATGGTCAGAACAACAACTTGAACTCCTAAAAGAGTTGAGAAATTCTGACTGGTAAACTCCTAAACTTCAGACTCAGACTATGCATTTTAATAAAAATTAAAAATATCAAACAGATATCTATCCTAGATTTGGACAGACACTATTTTCACCTTTTTTTAATTTCCTAGTTATGGATATATACAGAATTCCAGAAAAAATGTAATATAAAAGTGTTTTTTTCTCTTTAAATGATTAAAATCATTATATCAACCATATTATTGCTTTTGGTTTTAGACTATCCTCAAAAGTGGGAATGTAAATTGGTACAGCCACTATGGACAACAGTATAGAGTTTCCTTAAAAAAACTAAAAATAGAGCTACCATATGATCCTGCAATCCCAGTCCTGGGCATATATCTGGAGAAAAACATGGTCCTAAAAGACGCAAGCTCCCCAATGTTCATTGCAACAATGTTTACAACAGCCAAGACATGGAAGCAACCTAAATGTCCATCAACAGAAGAATGGATAAAGATGTGTACCTACGTACAATTGAATATTACTCAGCCATTAAAAGGAATGAAGTAATGCCATTTGCAGCAACATGGATGAACCTAGTAAGTCAGACTTACTTCACTTCTCTCTCTCAGAGAAAGAGAAATATTGTATGATATCCCTTATATGCAGAATCTAAAAAGAAATGACACAAATGAACTTATTTACAAAACAGAAACAGACTCACAGACTTAGAGAATGAACTTATGGTTACCAGTGGGGGAAGGATGGGGAGAAGGTATAGTTAGGGAGTTTGGGATCAACATGTACACACTGCTATGTTTAAAATGGATAATCAACAAGGACCTGCTGTATAGCACAGGGAACTCTGCTCAATGTTATGTGGCAGCCTGGATGCGAGGGGAGTTTGTGGGAGAAGGAATACTTGTATATTTATGCCTGAGTCCTTCTGCTGCACACCTGAAACTATCACAACATTGTTAACTGGCTATACTCCAATATAAACTAAAAAGTAAAAAAAAAATTAAGAATAAAAAAAAAGTATCCTTTTAATGTGTTGTTGGATTCGGTTTGCTAGTATTTTGTTGAGGAGTTTTACATCTATGTTCATCAGTGATATTGGCCTGTAATTTTCTTTTCTTGTGATATCTTTGTCTGGTTTTGGTATCAGAGTGATGGTGGCCTCATAGAATGAGTTTGGGAGGGTTCCTTCCTCTGCAATTTTTTGGAACACTTTGAGAAGGATGGGTGTTAGCTATTCTCTAAATGTTTGATAGAATTCGCCTGTGAAACCATCTGGTCCCGGACTTTTGTTTGTTGGAAGACTTTTAATCAGTTTCAATTTCAGTACTTGTGATTGGTCTGTTCACATTTTCTATTTCTTCTTGGTTTAGTCTTGGAAGGTGTACCTTTCCAAGAATTTGTCCATTTCTTCTAGGTTGTCCATTTTATTGGTGTATAGTTGCTTGTAGTAGTGTCTTATGATCCTTTGAATTTATATGGTGTCCATTGTAACTTCTCCCTTTTCATTTCGAATTTTATTGAGTTGAGTCCTCTCCCTTTTTTCTTGATGAATCTGGATAAAGGTATATCAATTTTGTTTATCTTCTTAAAGAACCAGCTTTTAGGTTCATTGGTCTTTGTTATTATTTTCTTCATTTCTGTTTCATTTATTTCTGCTCTGATATTTATGATTTCTTTCCTTCTACTAACTTTGGGTTTTGTTTGTTCTTCTTTCTCTAGCTGCTTCAGGTGTAAGGTTAGGTTGTTTATTTGAGATTTTTCTTGTTTTGTGAGGTAAGATTGTATTGCTATAAACTTCCCTTGTAGAATTGCTTTTGCTGCATCCCATAGGTTTTGGATTGTCGTACTTTTGTTGTCATTTGTCTCTAGGTATATTTTTATTTCCTCTTTGAGTTATTCAGTGATCCATTGCTTACTTAGTAACATATTGTTTAGCCTCCATGTGTTTGTGTTTCTTATAGTTTTTCTTTCGTGTAACTGATTTCTAATCTCATAGAGTTGTGTATGGAAAAGATACTTGATATGATTCCAATTTTTAAAAATTTACTGAGGCTAGATTTATGACCCAAGATGTGATCTATCCCAGAGAATGTTCCATGTACACTTGAGATATATGACAAACCCACAGCAAAGATCATTCTCAATGGTGAAAAACTGAGAGCATTTCCTCTAAGATAAGGAATAAGACAAAGATGTCAACTCTCACCACTATTATTCAACATAGTTTTGGAAGTCCTAGCCATGGAATTCAGAGAAGAAAAAGAAATAAAAGGAATAAAAATTGGAAAAGAAGAAGTAAAACTGTCACTGTTTGAAGATGACACGAAACTATGTGTAGAAAATTCTAAAGATGACACCAGAAAACTACTAGAGCTCATCAATGAATTTGGTAAAGTTGCAGGATACAAAATTAATGCACAGAAATCTCTTGCATACACTAATGATGAAAGATTAGAAAGAGGAAACACTCTCATTTACCATTGAATCAAAAAGAATAAAATACCCAGGAATAAACCTACCTAAGGAGGTAAAAGATCTCTGCTCAGAAAACTATAAGACAGTGATGAAAGAAATCAAAGATGACACAACCAGATAGACAGATATACCGTGTTCTTGGATTGGAAGAATCAATATTGTGAAAATGACTATACTATCCAAAGCAATCTACAGATTCAGTGCAATCCCTCTCAGATTACCAATGACATTTTTCACAGAATTCGAACAAAAAATTTTACACAATTTGTATGGACACACAAAAGACCACGGATGGCCAAAACAATCTTGAGAAAGAAAAATGGAGCTGGAGGAATCAGGCTTCCTGACTTCAGACTATACTACAAAGCTATAGTAATCAAGACAATATGGTACTGGCACAGAAACAGAAATATAGATCAGTGGAAAAGGATAGAAAGACCAGAGATAAACCCATGCACCTATGGTCACCTAACCTATGACAAAGGAGGCAAGAATATACAATGGAGAAAAGACAGTCTCTTCAATAAATGGTGCTGGGAAAATTGGACAGCTACATGTAAAAGAACGAAATTAGAACACTCCGTACCAACACATACAAAAATAAACTCAAAATGGGTTAAAGACCTAAATGTAAGGCTGGATACTATAAAACTCTTAGAGGAGAACATAGGCAGAACACTCTGTGACATAAATCACAGCAAGATCTTTTTTGATCCACCTTCTAGAGTAATGAAAATAAAACAAAAATAATCAAATGGGACCTAATGAAACTTAAAAGCTTTTGCACACGAAAGGAAACCATAAACAAAATGAAAAGACAACCTTCATAATGGGAGAAAATATTTGCAAACAAAGTGACCGACAAGGGATTACTCTCCAAAATATACAAACAGCTCATGCAGCTCAATATCAAAAAAACAAACAACCCAATCAAACAATGGGCAGAAGATCTAAATAGACATTTCTCCAAAGAAGACATGCAGATGTCCAACAAACACACGGAAAGATTCTGAACATCGCTAATTACTAGAGAAATGCAAATCAAAACTACAATGAGGTATCATCTCGCACAGGTCAGAATGGCCATCATCAAAAAATCTAGAAACAATAAATGCTAGAGATGGTGTGGGAGAAAGAGAACCCTCCTACACTGTTGGTGGGAATATAAATTGTTACGGCCACTATGGACAACTGTATGGTGGTTCCTTATAAAACTAAAAATAGAGCTACCATATATCCAGCAATCCCATTCCTGGGCATATATCTGGAGAAAACCATAATTCTAAAAGATACATGCACCCCACTGTTCATTGATGCACTATTTACAATAGCCAGGACATGGAAGCAACCTAAATGTCCCTCAATAGAGGAATGGGTAAAAGCTGTGATACATATATACAATAAAATCTTACTCGGCCACAAAAAAGAATGACATAATGCCATTTGCAGCAACTCATGAATGGACCTAGAGATTGTCTTACTGAGTGAAGTAAGTCAGACAGAGAAAGACAAATATCATATGATATCACTTATATGTGGAATCTAAAAAAAGGGTACAAATGAACTCATCTATAAAATAGAGTTACAGATGTAGAAAACAAATTTATGGTTACTGGGGAGAAGGAGGGGAGGGACAAATTGGGAGAATGGGATTGACATGTATACATTACTATATATAATATAGATAATTAATAAGGACCTACTGTATAGCACAGGGAATTCTACTTAATACTCTGTACTCAAGTACACGGAAAAAGAATCTAAAAAAAGAGTGGATATATGTACATATAACTGATTCACTTTGCTGTACACCTGAAACTAATACAACATTGTAAATCAGCTATACTCCAATAAAGTTTTTTTTTTAAAGTATCCTAAGTACTACATTAACTAAATCAAACTTGGATTTGATTAGATTTTGTAAGAGATATATTATAAAGTGTATTTTTTTTTAAATTTATTTTTGGCTGTGTTGGGTCTTTGCATCTGTGCCAGGGCTTTCTCTAGTTGTGGCGAGCGGGGGCCACTCTTCATCGCGGTACACGGGCCTCTCACTATCGTGGCCTCTCTTGTTGCAGAGCACAGGCTCCAGACGCACAGGCTCAGTAGTTGTGGCTCACGGGCCCAGTTGCTCCGCGGCATGTGGGATCTTCCCAGACCAGGGCTCGAACCCGTGCCCCCTGCACCAGGTAGATTCTCAACCACTGCACCACCAGGGAAGCCATAAAGTGTATTTTTTAATAATTAAAAATAGAAAGGAATATAATAAAATTTTTAAAAAAAATAACAAACATTTAATCATTTTACTATGGTAAATTAGCTTCATTAATTTGAAAATAGAATTGAATCTAGTTAGCACCCTATTCTAAATGAGTTGCTCAATCAACTTAGAGCAATTTCCAACTGATTTAAAGAAGCCAATTGGGAATTGCTGAGTAGCTTTTAAAAATATTATGCTTTTAAGAATTCACCAAGGTTAATTGTTGTTATTTAAAACATCAGTCTCAGGCTAATATTCTAATTACTTGGTATGGAATATTCTAACGGAAGCATATACTTTTTATTTTATTAAATTTTCTCATTGTCTTTTCAATATATCCCTGGATATTTAAACATTACCTGAAAAAATGTGCAGTATTATGTAAAATTGTTGTTATGGCAACAATTGTAGATGAAGTAAATTGTTCATAGAGTGTCCTCAAATCTTTCAAGATCAGGTAATTATCAATTACATTTGTTAAAATGTATCTGTTTCTATTTTTGTCACTTATTTGCTTTTGTTGGAAAGTAATTCTAAAGAGAAAGAAGTTCCTAGAGCAAGTACAGTGTTTATATATATATATATATATATATATATAATTAAACATCAGCTTTTAGCTTTATTGATGAAGAATATTTATAACTGTGTTAAGAAAAAACCCAGTATACTGAAATAATATGTATGTTCTATTGTTCCATAGCCTTGGAATTTATTCTTTCAGCTCATATGATCAGAATACTCTTATATAATATCATAGAGACCATCATTAAAATACACCAGTTGCTAAGAAACTACATAAATCAAATTTTGTAAAGACTAACAAACAATGCTATTTAGCTTGACTGAAAGACAACAGTTGTTAAATCACACTAGAAAGCAACCTCAAAATGCATGGCTGCTGCCCTATCTTCAAGAAAATAGAATACATTCAAGGTTTCTTGAAATATCTCTGTGAGTCAATAATGCTCCATGATGTTAATCCTAAATACATGACAATACCATATTGACACTTTGATTCAAATCGTTAAGCAGGCCACAGAAATTATTCCAATGGGAAACAGCCCTAAACATTTTTAGTTTTCTTTGTTTCAATCTTATTATGTGCCATGTAAATTCATCTTGTCCATTCTCCTCTAACACACCCTCTAGGAATACACATAGATACCCTCGTTCTTGCCTGCTGAACACGAATTTGACTGTACTCTCCAAACTGAGCCTACACTGTTCCTCTTACTTTATGATAAAGGGCTATATATGATTAGTTTTTTTCCTTTCATTTTTTTCCCATTTATATTCATCAGCTGTCCCAAACATCCCAAAATGATAACAATATATCTCAGCCACTGTCTACTTTTTTATATGACTAGTGATATGGAAAACAGTATATTTCCTTAATGGGGGTCTACTGATATTGTGATGGGGATTTAAAAAAAAGATATATTTACAATTTTATCTGTTTATGTGGGTATATATGCATGTTTGCTAGTTTGTACATATTCATGTACATATTTTGTATCTTGAGCTCTTGGCGAAAAGTGAGTTGAGAAACTATATTGAAGATACTGACAGAAGAGGTTTGTCTCTACTTGATATATATTCATGATTTGAGAAACTTTAGCTGGAAGAAATAGGTGAAACACATGGTCTGAGGATACCATTTTTGGAAACTTAAAGAATAATCTGAGTAATTAATTATTCATAACTTTTCATTTTATTCTATTGAATGATGTGTCCTTATATGTTTCCTCCAGATGTAGGAAATAGAAATAATATTCAAAACACCTGAATCATATACAATTTAAATACTATTTCATTTATGTAAAGACAGTTATTCAGCAATTTTCATTCTTCATTACATTAAAAACATCTGGAATTAATTATAGAATGCCAGTGTAAATTAAATGTTACAAGTTTATTGAAAAAATTGTATGCATAATACTTGGATAGAATCCCTTAGATCCCCAATAACAGATTTTGATTTTATAAAGTAGGATAGAAAAAGAAAAGAAGAAGAAGAAGGAGAAGGAGAAGGAGGAGGAGGAGGAGGAGGAGGAGAAGGAGAAGGAGAAGAAGAAGAAGAAGAAGAGGAGGAAGAAGAAGAAGGTGGGAGGGAGGAGGAGGAAAATGGTGGGGGAAGAAGGAAAAGGAAAGGGGGAAGGAGGAGGAGGAAGCGGGGAACGAGGAATGGGCAGAAGGGAAGAAGAAAGCCAGAGCCATTAACAAAGAAGCAAATTTCCCAACACAGTTCTGAGAATTTTGAGGATACCAAAGCCTAAAAATATATGTAGAAATTTTGAAGATATCGATGTATAAAAAGTAGGCTTTATAAATTGTTTTACTGTTGTAAAGAAGATAGAAATGTGTGCATCACAAGGTATAAAGACTTCAGTATATGGTGCTAGAATATGTTTGATTTTTGTCTGATATATATGCTTAACTTATATTCAAAATCAGCCCTCTTGATATGTTTATTCCTTAATAAGTAAGATAAATGCCACATCTCTCTGAAAGGTAAGAAGTTTTCCAGAATCTTTGATGTTTACATGGTAAGATGAATTTTGAATTTGAAGAGGAAGGCATTGCATAGAGCTTCTCCAACATTATTTGCCAACGGGACTCTCTGTGGAGTTCTCTGATATCACTTTGAAAAATACTGCTCTACTGATCATTTATTTTTCTTTAATGTGTCTCCTTTGAGCTTTGGTTTGAGAATGTGAAGTGTTACAAAAAGAATTAGTAAATTGTTTAACATATTAATTTTGTACATGCTACTGGTCATGCAAGGGGCAAGTTTCTGGAAATACGAAGATGAGTGAGAGAGTCCTGCTCTCAAGAGCTTATATTCAAGTGGAGGAGAAAGGCAGGTAAAAAGATAATTATTATACACACTGGTATACTTTACTAGAGGATAAACATGGAACTCTTGAACATAGGAAAGCATTTTACCTTGATTAGTGGGTTCTCTAGGAAGTAACATGAAAGTGAAAGTAAAAAGATAGGTAATGGTTAGCTATGCAATGTGTAGGGAATGACAGTGTAGGGAGAAAGGATAGAACAGTTCCCAGGCTGAGGAAATAGAACTGTCAGAGCCCTGGAAGTGAACAAGTTTTTTCATGGAAGTTTCCTGTGAATTATCAAGAAGGAAATAATGAAATTGAAGATATAAGCCAGGGCCAGATCACAGACACCCCAGTGGACCAATCTAATATTGTTAGACTTCATTTGAGGGCTGTTGGAAACCAGCGAGGATTTTAAATAGAGGGTAACATGATGAGATTTACATTTTAGGAAAATCAGTCCAGAAGGCTGTTTGGAACATGGATTATAAGATCAAAGCTAAAGAAAGGGAGATAGGGTTGATGCAGTAGGGATCCAAGCAAGAGATGAGGAGGACCTGGAAGTGAGAAGAAAGTCCTTATACTGTTTACATATATACTGTATTGTGAAATATATATATTCACTATATATATATATAAATATATACATAGCTATGTGATGAAAATGTATAAGTAAAATGATTTTTCTACAAATAAGAATAAATTTTAATATTCATTTATAAAAGGAAGTGTTTTGAAATGTTATTGGATTAATTTAAGTTTCGGGAACCTTGTCCATAAAAATTGGAAGAAAGATGCTAAGTAGAAATATAATACAATATGCTATGATTTTGTAATTAGAATATACGATTGAAATATTGTTTTACTCAAATAAAAATTAACACTGTAAAACATATTCTCCCCATGTCAGGTTTTTAATTACTTCCTTCTATAGTAATCCTATTAAGTATTCCTTTGTAAGGTAAACAGGAATATTGTTAAGTCTACAATGAGATTACATTATATGGATTTGGTGTATTTTTATTTTTATTTAACGCACTGAAATACAAAGTAGACTTCTAAGACTTTTTAGAAGTAGTAGTAAGATTTAACTATATTCAAATTATATAAACACACACACACACATATATATATATGTTTGTGTAGATATTTTCTATCAATAGAACTCCTCTGAATAATGCACATATCTATATATTTACTGTCAGTAGCACTCCTCTAAACAGATGCAAATAATTTATTTACCTGGTCCTCTGTTGATGGATAGTTTGATTCAAAGTTTTGTTTCTAAGAACAATCCTACAATAAACTTCATTGTACCATATGTATGTGCATAGATATGAGATTATAATTACAGGTGGTGTATGGAGATGGAATGGCTCAATCGAATAATACATTTTTTCTTAAATTTTGATAGTTACCAAAATTTCCTTCACTTGCACCAATTAATTCTACCATCTACCCAGGCTAAGAATATTTATTAACCTCACCAATACCTAGTATTACCAAGCCTCTTGGTCTTGCCAATATGATAGGTGAAAAATATATTGTTTTAATGTGCATTATTTGATTATAAAAGAAGTTGAGCACCTTTTTCAGGACCACCATTACTATTCACTCCCCAGTGATGCCCAGCTGAGAGGATGACTTAGAGCTGAAATGTAGGCTACAAACAGCCTCCCAACCTATGTGCTGTGGTGGGTTTTTTGCTGCCTGAGGAAGGGGAGCTTTTTCTAATTCAAAGCAAACTATCACAATAGCTAATAGAGGCACTGATTTGCTTAGATATTCTTTGGCTATTATTCTGTGAACTTGTTCACATTTACCTTGATATCTTTTAATGTTAAGCATATTTTTCCTATGTGATATGAGCTGCAAAAAAATTTCAGTGTTTCTTTTGGGTTGGTTGTTTTATTTTTATCTGTGATATTTTTTCACCATATAAAAGTTTTAAATTTTTTGTAGTAAAGTTTATCACCTTTTCCTTGTTATGCTTATAAAGGTATTCCCTTCTGTAACATAAGGAGATATTCCCCCATATTTTCTTTTTTATATTTAAAGTTGCAAATTTATGTTAAATTTTGATCCCTCTAGAATACATTTTGGTGTAGGACTGAACTAGAAACCAGCTTTATCTTATTTCCAAATAACATCATTTTCCCCCACATTGAAATGTCACTTCTAACATTACCTCTAATATATATTGAAATCTATTTCTGGGTATTTTTCTGCTCTGGTTATTTGTCCAAGTACACTGAACTAGTTTACCATTCTAGGTTTACAATATAATTTAAAGTAGGAGAATGAAATCTACCTCACTATTTTCCCCCCATAATCAATTGCCTAATCTTAAATGTTCATTATCATAGAGAATCTTTAGTTCCAAAATTTCAAAACAAACATCTAGCTGTCATTTTAATTAGTATAATATTTAATACGGAGTTTAAAAAACTGGTTTCAATGTGAATGGAAACAATAAAAAACTAGAAGGTAATGGAGAGTCTTATGTGAAAATACATCTTGAAAAAAAGGAACCAATAAATCAGAAATATAGACTATTTATAGAAGACTCTGGTTAAAATGAGATGTTTAAGTCTTACTGCTCATCAGTGATGCATTCATTAGGAAGCTTTTCTCTTTCATGAATTTTGTTCTTGCTTAATATCGAGTTTCTGTTAGCTTAACTGCACTATCCTACAACATCATCCTGATGCTTTACAACAAAGGTAATATTCTGGTGACATTTGACTGGGCGAGGTCAGACTTCTTTCACCTCCTGGATTGACCTACTTGCATATTTATTTTACCAAGTCATATCCTGTAGATCTGTCTCTAAGTATGTATGTCATGACCATATTCTAATACTAAGACCCTGAGATTTTACGTCACCTTGCTGATTGTCCTAGATCCTACCCCGGTAATTCCCTGTCAATTTCAACTGTCTGCTACTAAACAAGGATATACAAATTATATTCATGCTAGATGCTGAAAAAGATAGAGAATAAATGCAAGACCTAAGCCTTATTTGTAATTATTGAAAAACTTGCAACGTTTTTATTTTTGCAAAATCGCTAATCAGCAGCACCTCTACTGTACCCACATATCAATTCAACTATATATCAAAAAACTTAATAGCACTAATATTAAATCACACTTCTGTATTTGGGCAAACATATAGGACAAAAAATAATAAACAGAAAGGTATTTGAATTTGAGGATTTAATTATGTTATGTGGGAACAATCTGAAAATGAAAATTATTATGAGGACAGCCTGGTCATCCTCCCCTCACCTCAAACTCTAATCAAGCCTCTTTAATCTCCACTTCTGGATCCATTGTCCATCTGCCACTGATTCCTAAACCTATTTCACCACGCTCTGTGGAACGCACAATGAGTTATATCCTCAACCTTATCTTTAGACATTTCCTTCACCTTCTTGTACTGAGAGATTGATTGAAAGCAGACAATTTCTTGATGACAACTAAAACAACGATCCATAAAAACTCTTCATCCATATTTCCTTCTAGTTTCTGCATTTTTCTCTGCTCCTCTTTATAGCAAAATTTCTGGAAATAATTGACTATAGAATCTCAACTTCTAATTTCTCTCCTCTTTCTCTCAAGCCAATTTCTGTGAAGCTTTTCATGGAAAAGCCCTCAGCATTTCATGGAAAGTACTCTTATAAATGTCAATATTGGACTGTCATTACCATTTGACAAAGTTGATTTCTCTCACCTTGCTGTCCTGATTTTATCTAACTTTAGCAGCAAATTAAAAAAAAATAAGTCTCTTTTGCTGTTTACTCCTCATTTTTCCAAAATTTTATCTTTAGAACAGTCATGCATTTATTTATTTGTTTGTTTCTTGATCTATCTATACTCTCTCCCTTGGTGATTTTATCTGGTCTCATGGTCTTTCTCTATAAATAATGACTCTTATCTTTGTATTTCCAGCCTAACCTGCCTTCTCAACTCCAGGCTCATATGCCCAACTACTTTACACTACCTTTTTCTTTTTTTTTTTTTTTTTTGCGGTACACCGGCCTCCCACTGTCGTAGCCTCTCCCGCTGCAGAGCACAGGCTCTGGATGCGCAGGCCCAGCGGCCATGGCTCACGGGCCCAGCCGCTCCGCGGCACGTGGGATCTTCCCGGACCGGGGCACGAACCCGTGTCCCCTGCATTGGCAGGCGGACTCTCAACCACTGCGCCACCAGGGAAGCCCCTACCTTTTCCTATTCTTAAAAAAAGTTTCTGGGCTTCCCTGGTGGCGCAGTGGTTGAGAATCTGCCTGCCAATGCAGGGGACACAGGTTTGAGCCCTGGTCTGGGAAGATCCCACATGCCGCGGGGCAACCAAGCCCGTAAGCCACAACTACTGAGCCTGCCTGTGCTTGGCAACAAGAGAGGCCACGATTGTGAGAGGCCCGCGCACCGCGATGAAGAGTGGCCCCCGCTCGCCGCAGCTGGAGAAAGCCCTCGCACAGAAACGAAGACCCAACACAGCCAAAAATAATTTTTAAAAAAAGTTTCAAACTTATACCCCCCCCATTCTCTATGCATCTTTCTATCCTGCTCTTCCCAAGTCTTCCTCTCTCAGAAGAGAAGTACAAGCTTGTTCTTATATTTGCTTATGCCAAACCTCTTGCTATCACTTTTTTTTTTTTTTTAATTTGGCTGCATCGGATCTTAGTTGCAGCACGCGAGATCTTCACAGGCTTCTCTATAGTTGTTGCACACATGCTCCAGAGTGCGCGGGCTTTTCAGCAGGTGGGCTCCATAGCTGTGGTGCGTGGGCTCTCTAAGTTGTGGCACGCAGGCTCTAGAGTGCATGGGCTTGGTTGCCCCGCAGCATGTGGGATCTTAGTTTCCCGATCAGGGATCAAACCCACGTGTCCTGAATTGGAAGATGGATTCTTAAACAGTGAACCACCAGGGAAGTCCCTCTCACATCACTTTTTTAGTTGTTGTTTTTGCGGTACGCGGGCCTCTCACCGTCGTGGCCTCTCGCGTCGCAGAGCAGAGGCTCCGGACGCGCAGGCTCAGCGGCCATGGCTCACGGGCCCAGCCGCACCGCGGCATGTGGGATCTTCCCGGACCGGGGCACGAACTCCCGTCCCCTGCATCAGCAGGCGGACTCTCAACCACTGTGCCACCAGGGAAGCCCCGGAAGCCCCACTCGCATCACGTTTGATTCTACTCTTTCTTTCATGTCATCTAGGCCATTGAAACTATCTTCAAAATTCCAGCATCTGACTGCTGTCAAACATCTCTATTGCTACTACTCCTGTCCAAGTCACTGACATCTTTCACTTGGATTATTGCTATAGACACCTCATTGTTTTTCCTCCTTCTTGTTTTGCTGCCCTATGTTTTATTCTTAGAAAAGCAGCCAGAATGATCCATTAAAAGTCCTTAAGTGTTGTGGTAGTTTTCATATTAATATATAATGGTTAAAATTCATAAAACTCTAAAGAAAAACATCTATTTAATTGTGAGATAATTTAATACGTGTATATATAAATGTATATGTGTGTGTATATATGTATACACACACATACAGAGATATATATTTAACTTAAAAAAAAAACACCTTAAGTCAGTTTATGTCGCTTCTGTGCTCAACAATGCTAGTGGCTCCAAGTATCTTTCTACTCTTAAGTGTTTCCAATGATTTTAAAGGTCCTTCTCCATGATGGCTGTCCCCATTATCCCATTACTCTTAGCCTATTTCTTTCTTCTCTCTCTTCATCTCTTATTATTCTCCACTTCATTTACAAATATATAGTCACATTAACCTCTTTTTCATATCTGGACAGTGCGAGGAATGCTCATATCTCAGGAACTTTACACTGTTTTTCCTATTATACTTTCTGGAACATTCTTTCTCCAGGTATCACCAAGGCTCATCTCCCCTCTTTTTTAGGCCTATGTTTCAATGTTGAATGAGGCCTTTCCTGACTACTTTAAATCGCAAAATGCATTCCCCCTTCCCCATCACTCCTTTTGTTAACCCTCCTTTGTTTCCATGGTTCTTATTGCCATCTCCCCAACTATATGGTCTACTGATTTCCTTGTTCATATTCTGTCTTCATAATGTAAACTTGAGATGTTTTGTCTGTCTGTTTGCTGGTATATCCCAGAGCCTAGAAGAAGCTTTCTATGGTAGGTGCTTTATGGTAGACACTCAATAATATTCAGTGCAAAGTAAATAAAAAAGAATGTACATTTTTTTTGTTTGTTTTTTGCGGTTCGCGGGCCTCTCACTGTTGTGGCCTCTCCCGTTGCGGAGCACAGGCTCTGGACACGCAGGCTCAGCGGCCATGGCTCACGGGCCCAGCCGCTCCACGGCATGTGGGATCTTCCCGGACCGGGGCATGAACCCGTGTCCCCTGCATTGGCAGGCGGACCCTCAACCCCTGCACCACCAGGGAAGCCTGAGAATCTACTTTTTTGGAATGATTAAAGTGTAGTCTTTTTTTTTTAATATAGTGATTTTTGAATAGTCTCAGTGTGAAATTTTAGAATTTTATTAAAATAAAAATCAATATAGCACAATATAGCATAAGGATAAATATGACAGTGAAAATGTATAAAAGTGAATTTTCTTTGTCACATGAACCATGTTAGAGCAAAGGAGGTATTTACTTTATAACATATTTCTCATTATATCACAGTATATCTATTATTTTATGTAATTTAATAATTCATAGAACAAATTTGTCAGGTGTTGTAGCTGCTGAAAATATCACATTGAACAATACAGTCATTGTTGAGGCCTATAGAGATCTATGTCTAGTGATCTACGTCTAGTGGCAATGGACCGTGCAAAGAATGCATGGTCATAATCAATTTTACAATGCCTCCAGTTTCCCACATATAAAATGTGTTCCTTAAGATTAAGGAAATGGAAATATATAAAGTGGGATTTATAAAAATTAAAATATGCATTTTGTCCAAGTTGTTCCAAATAGAACTGATCTAAATCATAACTGTTAGCAAGACTGTGAAACCAGATCGTAGGTAACTGAACAAACTTTCTAGTTTGCCTTATCATAATTTTATATGAATATATATGAATAAAATGGTGAAAGAATAATTCATAACAGATAAAATCATATGCTGCCCCATAAAGGTGTAAAAACCTGGTATCAGTCTTCTTATTTTAAGAAAAGTCATCACTTTTGATTCCTGCATTTTACTAATTTGATGACTGGGCAGTAGTTATCATCTAGCCACAAGGCTAATTTAATCATTTGGATCTGAATGTCCCCATGGTAGTGCTATTTCAATACTGGCACATTTTTAGTTCTCTGTTCATAATTAATCTTATGAAAACCATTTTTACATAATTTAAATCTACTTCTTGCTTCTAGTAATTGCATATCTAATTTACTGTGAAATGAAGAAGCCAATATTGCATCTGCTAAAGTAACTAAAATGCACAACTGAAAATATCATCCACTAATGATTTTTATCATTTAGCTTTACACTGCTAACTTTTGGAACTTTACAAAATATAGTTGCTTTGGGTCAGAACTTTGAATTACAACTTCAGTTTGGAAGAGAAATTATGTCTTGGCAAGAAAGAATACTTTATTTTACACACCACAAATTTCTTGTTGATAGTTATGTAAGGAAAGCAATCCAATAACCACCACTGATAGAAAACATTATACTTTAAAGAAAGCTGATTTTCTTTTTTTTAGCTGAAGCCCAAGGGACAAATATGCAGCAGTAGAAAATATTCTGAACAGTAGTGCAATTGTAAAATATGCTTGAAGAAGTGCTTACTTCATTATAGTTGTGCTTCCCTTTACTTGTAAACCATTCTGCTCCACAGAAAACTGTCTTGAGCAAAATGATGACTTTGGTCATGTCAGCCTAAGACTCAGGGGGGTTGCTCTGTGAAATTAAGGGGTCACTGGCAAACTCATAGGGACTCACAGCTAGATAACACTCAAGTCATTTGAATAAAAATATCAATTTTGCACAATACTTTCAACTTTTCAGAGTATTTTTATATCAATGATTTCATCTGGCTTTCTTAACTATGGTATATCATCAAGTAATAGAATCAAGAAAATAACACTAAATAATTTAAAGTATATTAAATTCTACTAATGAGTATAATATGTTGGTATTATTATTACCAATCTCAAATTTAGGATAAAATAAATATCTATTTACTCCACAGATTTTGAGAAACACCAAATTATGTTTATTTCTCTACAGAATCAATAATCTAAGTATGATTTTTTAATTAATTTTGTTTCCTTTTTCCTCCCTGGTTGTAACATGTCCCTTTCAATTTTCCTCCTATGTTGGTTTCTGATGTGGCTACTTGATTTCCAGTTCTTCCTATCACTCTTTGAGGATATCTTCCAAAGCATTATTGTTAATAGAAGATGATATCTCATCAGACAGAAGAGAATTTTCCTTTGTAAGTTGTATTCTGCAATTCCTGCTGGAACATCTAGTCAAATTCTCATGGTCCATGTGTAGTACTAATGGCCCTGACATCTAATTCCATCAAGAAGTATTTGATTTCTCCCAAGGTTTACTACTCATGCCTTCCTCACCCTCAAGCAGTAACCTACTTTAGCTTAAATGAAAACTTTATTTTCTCATTTTTTCTTGATTTGAATAAATGGTAGTGATTTTGGAAGCCTAGACAATCAGCAAGGTATTTATTTTACCTTTCTGCTTCATAAGATTTCATATGGTATAGCACAGACTTATCAGAAACTCAATAAAGATTTTCCACTGATCATAATTCCCAACTATTGCTTAAATTTTAGTCCCTACTTCTATCTTGGAAATTCTTCTGTAATTTTTCTGGACTTCAGTTATTAGGAACAGGTTTTCTGAAAATTTAAATTTCATGGAAAGTGTGATGTTCCAAATGAACTCCAGTTTGAAATGGGATGTCAGATCTACCTGTCATTTACCTGATTTTTCAAGCCTACACTCAAGCTAATAGATCATCTTTATTTCTGCTTTCATGTGAGGGGGTTGGCAATAGAGATTAAAATACCATACCACATCCCTTCTATTCCTATTTGAAGTGTTTCCAAGTAAAGTAAAAGGTATATTTTTAAAAGTCTTGTGAAAGTATTTTTTCTACTGCTTGGCTAAGTCTTTGTTTTGATGTTTAATTTCTGTGTGAACCTCAGCTAAAACGTTATGTTTAAGTAAGTGCTTATGGGTTCACAAAGGCATTTTGTGGCCTCTCCATGAAGTTTGTAGATAGACTTCTGAGAGAGGAATCTAGATAATCACTGAAAACTAATTATGTTCTATCAGATCATGAATCACATTCTGAACTATATTTTATAATTTTCTCATCAACAGGAAATAGTATCCTATAACCCGATGGTACAAGACAGAAAAGTCACAAACCAAGATATTTGCAATATATTTCTTTCATTGTAACAAAAAATGGGAAGTATGCATGCAATACACTTGGTTTTTAATAAATATAAATGTCCTAAGTAGCAGAATTTTTTGTATAAAACATCACTTTATAATTATGAGAAAACTATTTAAATTCTTTGTTCACATCTTCACTTCCACACTTTAAGTATGAGTATAATGTATTTTTCTTAATTCAGATGAATTCATAAGCATATCATCCTTATTAAGCAGACTCATATAAAAACTTAGAGTACAACTTCCTAGTTACATATTGGATTATTTTAACTATTCTTTCCATTAAAAAATACCCAACTATTAAAATGTCAGACGTCTCTATTTATCCCAATTTTAATAAAGATATACTAACGTTATGGTTTCAAAGTTATATATTTGCTTTACCTCTTTCACTAGAACAAAAAGCAACGTCCCCTTGATTTATTACAATAATTAGTGACTTCATAGAAGGGCATGCTGTAAATTCTTAAGCATTTGGATACTATTTTGACTTTACATTTCTCAATACAGACCCATAATTGTGCAATATTTTTACATAATTTTATTAGAGCATAACACCTAAAGTAAATACATGCATTTTCATGTCTCCATAAAAGTTAAAGTTGAGGCAAAATTAATGTGTTGACATTGAAACAAGGAGAGTAGTCAGAGCTTAGATTTTACTCTATCTTGTTCCAATTATGTTTAATATTAATGTTATAAATAGATAGTAAACATTTAAAAAATTATATTCATCTTATTTTCTTTGCCTTCCTAATGTGTCTTGTTAAGTATTAATTTAGAAAATAATTATAGTTCTTTACAATACATTATTTTCTTTACTAATTTCATATGGTAAATTTAACAATCTTGTCATTATGAAACACTGCAGCATCCTGTTCAGTTTTACCAAGCACTTTTTAAAAATTTTAGCCATACGTTAAACAATTTACTTACTCAATATAATTAGGCTGATATAGGAAGGAAGTCAGGCTACTTATAAGATTTCTCTTATAGCAAATCTTGAATTATTTGTTCCTTGCTAATGGTGAATCTCTCAAATAATTTTTTTCACCTATCATACAAATGGCATTTATAAAAATACTAAGGTATCTTTCTCTGGTATATACTATTTGTTCACGATTTGGACAAGAACTTTAAATTATCCCTGGAATTCAAATATGAGACTCTATGATGCTGGACTTATACTTTAAGACCGTGGCTGGTGCTTTTAAGCTGTCTGCTTAGTGGAAAGGATGTACAACTAAACGCCCATGCTTTTCACTGATTGTTCTTGGCTCCTCCTTTATTCAACTTCCTTCTTCATTATAATGTTTGCTTTCTGCTTCTGCACCAGAAGAGACATCTCCATTGGTCATGTGGTTAAATTCCAACTCTGAAACTTCATTTTGATAACATCAATTTCAAGTTCAGTTAGCAGATTTCCTTTTGCAATAGTCAACTCCAATCTGTGACATGTTGTTTATTTAATCTACCTGTCAACATAGAATACTCAGTAATAAATCACTAGTCCATTTCTAGTCTATATACTGTGATATCATATTTTGATTGGTTGGCTTCAGAATGGCAGCATATTGCGTTCTTCTTCATTTCTTGGGTGTATATTATAAACTTTCTGGACAATTCTGCCCTGGTCATTCACTAGCTGGTGCCCACTAAAACATTTTGAATTGCTACATTTTGATAGTCTGACTGTCACATTACTTTGGATGGTTTATAACAAGTGGATCCTGGTGCTCATTCCATTCTCTAAGAATGGGTTTGATCTTTGTTGAAAGCATTGTTGTCTCTTTTTGCTTCTTGGTTGTGGCAATAAATAACTTCAGAACAAGCTGGCAATGAATTCAGTGGGGGCCAGAATCAATCAGTCCTAGTTACCAGCTCTGTGGGAGGATGTGTGCATTTACACAGAGGTGAATTAAAGTGTTACTTTAAAGTTCTACTTTTCAGTGTCTCATTATTATGTAATCAACATCTCTGTACCTTATAACTAACAGGGTTTACTTGACATGTAAGTCATATAAAATATGCCACATTTCACCTTTAGATATCCTACACTAGTTCCTAATGGCATCAAAATGTCTTCAAAAACTTCTAGTACCTATCATGTTGAGTTACTCTTAGAGATGAGTTAATTACTTAAAAATTTTTTTAAAAGACTATCAAATGAGTTCTAATTTACAACAAATTAAACCACATAGATGCATGAGATAGCGTAAAAAGAGCTGTTATATTTCAAAGGACCTTATTTATTGTCTTTCAAGGTATATACTGATGCTCTGCATCACTTAGGTTTTTATATCATACATAACAATAATATTTTAATTTCAGTCATACTATTTTACAATAAAATAAATGTATGAAAGTTAGTCTTTTTCTTGGCACAGAATCCTACTTAATCTTCTTTGCCATCAATGCTTTTAATTTATTGAAATAATACCTGGAGTTGTATCTAGACTTCTAGTTTAAAAAAATGTCTTTGTACAACTCATGTATTGTTTTTCCTAAAAAAAACTCAAGTACATGACTTATCACTCAATTTCTAAAAGTTTGGCATTTCCCCATATCTTTTGATCTGGTCAATGGTCTGCTTTAATTGGTGACAGGGTGCATTGTTGCAATAAAACTGAGATTAGTCGGTTTCTATTTCTAGTAGCAATACCTAATTGTTCTTTATATGTGACTAAAAAGTTTGCTTTGATCCCATTCAATTATTTCTCTATAATAAATATTTTTTAAAAGAACAGAAACAAATTCGTTTTTTGCTATATTTTTTCAATTCATAAGTTAAGTCTGTAACTAGAAAATAAATAAATAGTAGGTCTTTCAGTCTCTTCATAATTAAACAAAATGATATTGAGTATTTTCACAAACATTTCATTTAGGCCATAAATAATAATCAAGAAATTCTTTTCATTTAAAAGGTAACCATAAGTATAAATGAACATGTGTATATCCACAAAACTTGCCCATAGGTATATATAAGTTTTATGGATATGTGTGTGTATATATATATATATATATATATATATATATAAATTTATATTTATGGTTATCTTTTAAAGAAAAGAATTTATTGATTGTAATATATATGTGCATATATATACGTACATATATGTAATTTTCAAAAAATGGGACCATGATTACCAAATATTAACAATCTGCTGTGTGGCATTAACTGTTCTAGGCATTTTATTATCTATTTCATTTAATATGAAGCATCACATTAAGTCTAATAAGTTCAGAATTTTTTTTTATGTTTTATTACTCGTCTGATGTGAAAAATTACTTTGATTATTATATTCATGATATTTTGCTAATTTGACCTATCTTTTTTATGGTGTATAAATGTGTGTAAAACTGGGATAAAATGAACAACTTTAATGATCCTTTTGTATTTGGTTAGATTAGCTCTTTAACGATTTGAAACGCATTATTAATATAGCAATGTTTCCCAGGATAGTTCAAATCTAAGTATTTACCTATCAGAATGTTTACAAGAATCAAAATTTAATTGCACAGATTACTCAAAAAAAACATTTCAAATTATGCTCACCTTATGAAGGCAAAAGCCAAAGGTTTAAGTGTAATCAAGTGATTATTAAACAATTTGTTTCTCAAATACCATAACTGCTGTAACATTCATGGCATTGCATTATCTGTTACTCTACTAAATACTGTTAGCCTTCACACAATTTTAAATGAGTGTCTTATTTTTCCGCTTATCCTAAAAATACTCTTTGAAAGGATATGTTAGATACTATATATATTACTGAAAGCTATATTTTATCGCTAGTTGCAAATAGGCTTGCAGATAAATAATTAAAAGTTTTGATAACTGTTTTGAAGGGAAAGACCATGATGCCATAACAAACAAAGGTACTTACATAAAGATTAAATCCAATGGTAAATATTAAGACAGAACCTCTAAAATATCTCAGGACCTATTTGTGGCTGATCTCTTTCAGTGAAAGCCTGGGTGAATTTCAGACTTAATACTAATCTCTGGCTGTCAGGTCTTAAACAATACAGATTACTGGGGCCTATTCCAATAATCCTGATGGAAGTGATGATTGGAGTGAGGATGTTGAGGGGAATAAAAAGCAATTCAAAGACCCATACAATGTCAGAGCCAGAAGAAAACTAGTGTTTCATGTTTAAGTCAGGAGAGCAGAACTAAGGATCTGGATGTCATCAACAGGTTAGTATATCACTCGCTGAGGCTGCTGCCATAATAAGATACCACAGACTGAGTGGCTTAGACAACATTTTTTTTTTCTAAAGTTCTGGAAGCTGAAAGTCTAAGATCAAGGTGTTGACAGGTTTAATTTCTCCTGAGGCATCTCTCCTTTGCTTGCAGATGGTCACTTCTCAAGTATCCTCCCATAGCCTTGTTTCCATACACACACATCCCTGGTCTCTCTTCCTCTTCTAATAAGGACACCAGTCATATTGGATAGTAGTGCTCCACCCTTATAACCTCATTTAACCTAAATTTATCCTTCAAGGCTCTCTTTCTAAATGCAGTCACATTGGGGGTTAGGGCTTGAACATATGAATTGAGAATGGACACAATTCAATTTATAGTAGTTAGTAATGTAAGAATAAGTACAAAAAAATGCCAGGAGGGGACACACTCTTAGCCCTCATTCACCAGTTATATTCTCAGTAGACTCCTGACAGTCTGAAACTAAGATGCACATTAGCTATAAACAGCAATGACAGGAGGCAAAGGAAATTATGTGGCCAGTGAAAAGCCATGAAGTGAGAATGGGCTAGAACTCATAACTTCTAATAGATTTTCAGTCTTAAAATCTCTGCATTAATACTAAAACTAAACAAGTAGAATTTGAAATTAAAAATATAATACCATTTACATTACTACCCCCCCAAAATGAAATACTTAGGTATAAACCTAACAAAATGTGTACAAGATCTATAAAAGGAAAACTACAAAACTCTGATAAATGATATCAAGGAAGAACTAAATAAAGGGAGAGAGAGTCCAGATTCATGGATAAGAAGACTCAATACAGGCATACCTTGGAAACATTGTGGTTTCAGTTCTAGACCACTCAATAAAGTGAATATCACAATAAAGCAAGTCACACAAATTATTTGGTTTCCCAGTGCATATAAAAGTTATGTTTATATAATACTGTAGTCTATTAAGTGTATAATAGCATTATGCCTTAAAAAGCCATGTACGTACCTTAATTAAAATAAGCTTTATTGCTAAAAAATGTTAACCGTCATCTGAGCCTTTAGTGAGTCATAGTAGTAACATCAAAGATTGCTGATCGTGGGCTTCCCTGGTGGCACAGTGGTTGAGAGTCCGCCTGCCGATGCAGGGGACACGGGTTCGTGCCCCGGTCCAGGAAGATCTCACATGCCGCGGAGCGGCTGGGCCCGTGAGCCATGGCCGCTGAGCCTGCGCGTCCGGAGCCTGTGCTCCGCAACGGGAGAGGCCACAACAGTGAGAGGCCCGAGTACCGCAAAAAAAAAAAAAAGATTGCTGATCACTGGTAACTATAACAAATATATTAATAATAAAAATACTTTGAAATATTGTGAGAACTACCAAAATGTGACACAGAGACAAAGTGAGCAAGTGCTGTTAGAAAAATGGTGCTGACAGACTTGCTCAATGCAGGGTTACCATAAACTTTTAATTGTAAAAACAACAGTATCTGCAAAAAGCAAAGTGCAATAAATGAGGTATGCCTGTATTGTCTAGATGTCAGTTCTTCCCAACTTGATCTATAGATCACAATGCAGTCCCAATCAAAATTCCAGATTACTTTATGGATGTCAACAAACTGATTCTAAAGTTTATAGGGAGAGGCAAAAGATCCTCAAATAGTCAACACAATGTTGCAGGAGCAGAACAAAGCTGGAGGAATGACTTTTCTCAGCTTCAAGACTTACTATTAAGCTACAAAAATCAGGACAGTGTGGTATTGGCAAAATAATAAACAAATAGATAAATGGGACAGAATAAAGAGGCTAGAAATAGACTTGTATAAATATAGTCAACTGATCTTTGACAAAGGAGCAAAGGAATACAAAGGAGCCAAGGTAGTATCTTCAATAAATGGTGCTGGACATCCACATACAAGAAAAAAATAAATTAAAAAAAATGAACCTAGACAGAGAACTTACCCTCTTCACAAAAATTAACTCAATATGTATCATGGACCTCAATGTAAAATTCAAAACTATAAATCTGATAGAAGATAACATAAAAGAAAATCCAGATGATCTAGGGTATGCCAATGCCTTTTTGATATAATACCAAAGGCACTATTGATGAAAAAAATTGAAAAGCTTAAATTCAATAAAATTTAAAAATTTTGCTCTGCGAAAGACAATGTCAAGAGAAGAAGAGCCACAGATTGGGAAAATATATTTGCAAAAGTTACATCTGATAAAGGACTTATCCAACATATACAAAAAGGTCTAAAACTTAACAGTAAGAAAACAGTCCAATTAAGAAATGGGCCAAAGACCTTAATGGATACCTCACCAAAGAAGATATACATATGCCAAATAAAAGTGTAAAAAGATGCTCCACTTTCTATATCATCATGGAAATGTTAATTAAAACAAGATACCACTACACACCTATTGGAATAGCCAAAATCCAGAACACTGACAACACCAAATGCTGGACGAAACATGGACCAACATGAACTCCTATTCATTGCTGGAGGGAATGCAAAATGGTACGGCCACTTTGAAAGACAGTTTGGCAGTTTCTTACAAAACTGAACGTATTTTTTACCATGTGATCCAGGACTTGTGCTCCTTGGTATTTACCCAGAGGAGTTGAAAACTTAAGTCCACACAAAAATCTGCACACAGTTGTTCATATAAGCTTTATTCATAATTGCCAAAACTTGGAAGGAACCAAGATGTCCTTTAGTAGGTGAGTAGATAAATCAACAGTGGTCCATCCACACAATGGAATATTATTTGGCACTAAAAAGAAATGAGCTATCAAGCCATGAAAATACATGGAGGAAACTTAAATACATATTACTAAGTTAAAGAAGCCAATATGAAAATAATAGATACTTTATAATTCCAACTATATGACATTCCAGAAAAGGTAAAACTATGGAGACTCAAAATATAAAAAATCAGTAGTTGCCATAGGTGAGGAAGGAAAAGGGGATAAATAAGCAGAGCACAGAAAATTTTCATTACAGTGAAACTACTTCATTTGAAATTATTATGATGGTGTATGTCATTATACATTTGTACAAACCCACAGAATGTACAACAACAAGAGTAAATTCTGGGTTTGGGGTGATTACGGTGTGTCAGTGATGCAGGTTTACTCTTGGTAACAAATGTGACATTCTAGTGAGTAATGTTGAAAATTGCTGAGGCTGTGCATGTGTGGGGCTAAGGAATGTATCTCAATTCTCTGTACCTTCATCTCAATTTTGTTGTGAACCTAAAAGTGATCTAAAAAAAAGTAATAAAAAAAATCTCTGAATTATAAGTGTCTCTGCTACTTTTCTCAACAGGCACTAATGATGAAAAGGTAGCTGTATATCCTCTTATCTTGGGTGCCTCCAGTAGTTCTTTTTAATGAACAGATTGTCTCTATCAACAAGGTAGCCTAATTGAGACAACACTTCCAGCAACCTGACAAAAAGAGGGATGACCATATCTATGGAGAGTTAACCAAAAAAAGAAAAAAAAAGTTCTGAAATGTCTTTGCTTTTTGTTTGACATGTAAACTCAGTCTCAAGATGTCTTTTAAGTATTTCAAAATCAAATAGACAAACATAAGAACATACTTTTCAAGACTTAATTTTTTTGATTTGTAAGAATGCAGATCTCTTTTGCTTGACTTAAATTCATTTATCAGGTTATTTTAAGTCAAGAATTCAAATAAGGTTTCCTAGAAATGAAGCATCTGGATGGGTAAGAGTTTGTCTGTTTTCCTAAGATATCCCAAACTCCCAGTTTAGCAGCAAACTAGGCATTTATAATTATAGCTAAATAAGTGACTCAGGTTAAAATACATAGAAAATACTAAAAACATGATATTTATATGATTTGTTCATTTATTCAGAACTATTTACTAAGCAATTTTGTAAGCAAAGCAAGTAGGGGTGAGTGCAGAACTCCCAAAGCAGGGCTCCACACTGCGGAGGTCGCTCATGAGGAAAACACCACCCTTTTGGAGTCACTGAGAGGCAGCAACGATTGCTTCAGAATATCTATTCAACATGAGACAGAACTAGTTACCACTTATCACATCTATCCACACTGAAACCGAATATGACTAATGAGTGAAGAAGACCCCAGCATCTGAGTATGGGTGCTTTAGTATAAATGGCCCATGTGCTGGCTAAGAACACACGTGTGTTCAGGTTCAGCCCCATGATCAGAGGAGTTACCTTTAAACAAAACACCTTCAAGAACATTTTCTATATATCAAAACAGGATCTCACTTGTTTTTCTTGTTCGCAAATGTGTCTTTTGTACTGACGGTTGCTTATGAGAAGGAAGAAAAGGCATTTGTGAGAAAGTGGCCTAAAAAGAATACCGAATCATTATTTGTAGTTTCCAAAATATATATTATGAAAATGTACTTGAAAACACTGCTCCAGCTGGATCCTGAGATCTGCTGCTTATACAAGGGCCTCTGATGAAGAAGAGGTGTGGTTCATAGGGCAACTGAGGCTGAGTAGCTCTCTCCTCATGAATTAAAGGAAAGAATGAGGCCATCAAAACATGAGGTACTGTGTTAAAAAACAGAAGAAAAACAACAACAAAACAACTCTAGAGCTCTACAGCAACTGTATAAATGAGAATGCTATACAGCTGTAGAGAGGTGTCATTTTCCCACAATTCCTTGCCATTTACATTGACCCCTGTCTGCTCCCACAGCATGATTACGGGAAAAGCCTCTCTTCTGGGAGAGAGGAAACACACAGTGTCTCAGCACTCTAAAAGTCAGCCTCGAAGTCATGTCTTAAGATTTTTAAATGTTTAATTTCCATTTTAAAATCAGTTTTTAAAAATATGCTATTTAGATGGGCGTTCCTTGGTGGTCTAGTGGTAGGACTTGAGCTTTCCCTGCTGTGGCCCGGGTTCAGTCCCTGGTCAGGGAACTGAGATACCGCAAGCCTCACGGCACAGCCACCATCCCCCACCCCAAGAAAAAAATCCTATTTAGAGACAGAAAACAGAATGGTGGTTTCCAGGCATTGGGAGGAGGGGGGAATACGGAGTAGTCGTTTAGTGGGTACAGAGTTTCAGTTTCACAAGATGAAGAGAGTGTTGGAGATGGATGACAGTGATGGTTGCACAATATTATGAATGTATTTAACACCACTGAACTGTACACTTAAAAATGGCTAAGATGTTAAATGTTATGTATATTTTACCACAATAAAAACATTAAATTCTGTCTACAACTTAAAAAAAAAGTCAGCCTTGTCCACTTGCATAATTTTAAATAACTGGTCACCTAAGGCAAACCATAGCTCTACAGTATGTGTTTACAAATGCATGTGGAATCACATCATAATAAAAGGGGTGTTAAGTTGAAAACTTTCAAATCACATACATTTTCATCTAAATTGGGGAAATCAAGTATGGGAGCCTTGAAGCAAACAAAGTAATAATCATCTGTACTGAATTTTAAAAATGTAATAACGCAAGCAAGCTGTTAATGGGTTGGAAAGGCTATTCACAAGAACGATAATAATACCTTCACATTAGCATCAGCGATGTTTTTTGATGTTAGTTTATATGCTAGATATGAAAGTCCTAAGTACCATGGGGCTTACCAAGAATTTCAAAATAAAAGAGGAGAAAATAATAGAATGATTTAAATGCTATACATAGAAATAATTTAGGAACAATGTTATAAGGGGTTATTAAAATCACACAAATAATTAAGCACATTCCCAAATTACTGTGATGAACTGAAGTATACCTGTTTTGTATTTTGAAAACTGAATGAACATTTATTTTTAAACTGAATTGACTTCTTCAGTTGTTCAAAATGGGAAGGCAATACAATGACAGAATGAGCCACACTAATGAGTTCCTTCCAGGCAATGACTCCATCTTATTTGCCTTCATTTCTCTAGAACTGAAGGGTCGGTGGCTATGACATAAAAGATAACAAGTAAATGTTTAAATAATGAAACTGAACCGAGTCCTAATGAACATAATCATTGGAGTTAGATGGTTTTAGTTCAATTCTTAGAGACATCATTTAAATGCAGAGTTGTCTTGGAAAAAAGTTATTTAATCTATCTGACTTATTTTTTTTTCTTTAAAATAAGAATAATTGTCCCCAATTTATCAGGTCATTGTAAAGATTAAATGAGGTTATATAAATATTGAACAAACATGGCACATGGGACATGTGGTCAGTTCTCAAATAATGACAGTTGTTATTAGCAATCCTCTCTGGTTTTTAGGACATTCCTATTTCCCAGGACTGTTCTCTAAACTTCAGCAAAATGTCCACCTGCCCCAGGAAGCCTACCTTGCCCATCCCTAGCCTGGATTGCATCTCCTCTTCAGTTACTTTCAGTGTATTCATTTTGCTTACGTTAATTCTTATCATTGCATAATCTGTGATATCTAAAAATGATCTGCTTTTTCATAAGTATATTCATAAGTATATTCCAGTATGTATTTATTATACTTATTCCATAAGAATTCCTTATATTTTTCCTTTAGTTTTTATGGATAAATCCTTGTTTGAGAGAAAAATTTGATTTTGGGTCATTGTGCTATAACATTATTACAAGAAAATAAAATGTTATGATACAAAGTATTGTTGTCAATGAACTTTGAACATGGAGCCCTGGATATCTTCTTAGGAAGTCGTAACAGAACTAGGAAAAACCCAGAGAAGCACTGCTAAAATAGTCTCAACATAGGAAGGCTTCTTTTGTTATCACTATACATGAAATTTTCACTGTATTTACCTAGAGTTAGACTAATACAGTGCCTATTAACCATGAGATCCAGGAAAAGGAAAGATTAACCTATGTCCTGAGTGTGTGAGAGTTTAATCAGTGCATCACATGGGGTAAACACATGTTGGTGCATCTTTAGAGGTCAGTGAAAATAAATTTTAATTTACTCTGTGAATTATAAGCTTCAAAAGGTATATGAAGCTCCTTATAAAAATGATTTCAAGAAGGAATTGCAAAAGCCATAACAGATCCACAATAGAATATTACAAAAGGTGTACATTCCTCATCTTTGGAAAATTTCACCTTGTATGGCTATTTCTATGCTGTTCCCTAAAAATGTTTAAAAGTTACTTTCAGAGAAGTTTAGATCAATTTTACACAATATGGTATTTCTTACATACTTACTATGAAGAAATTTGGAATGCTATTTGCTGTTTTGGTATTGTAGAGGAAGGAAAACCACATGACTTAAGCCTCTGAAATACATTCAGTAGATTTTAGAAATTCTCATATTACCGAGGTCCCCAAAACACAGAACCTTAGGACAAAATAAAATAAAGGAAGGAAGGACGGAGAATGAAGTGACTTGGAACATTGTTGTTAAGAAGTTTTTGTATAAATGAGCTGTGAAAGTTGATATTATATCAGAACTGTAATCTCTAAGGCTGACTTCAGGGCGATTTCAGGCCAGTTTGGTAGACAAATTTTGAAGGAATTATACTTCAAATTTGAGATGCAGACAGTGTGGTCATTGAAGGAACTATTCTAGTGGCATGAAGGACTTCGGATCTGTTTTTATCCTACTTATAATCTCCTGTTATACACACTATATATTGCAAGAGCTTTGTAAAAGCATATTTCTCAAATTGTTACAACCTAATTCTCACACAAATAGATAGTGAGTACATATTGAAGATTCATTTAATTCATTAAGTGATGATCTCAGCAGAATGACATGAGATGTTCCCAAAATTTTTTGAAACACAGAGATGTACAGTTAACTAGGAAAAGTAACAGGATACAATTACTAAGTTGTGCACAAACTGGTTAATGGCCTGTAGGCTAACTGGGCCGTTGACTTCCTTTTTTCTACGGGAAAGAAAAAAAAATCGCCCCTTACACTTTTCTGCAAAGTTAACCTATAACTATACAGGGTTATGAAATAGCATAATCCCAATCAATTTTGAAGTTATTCCAACAAAGTTAAATTCCATAAAAGAGACAGATGGCTGTGAGAGGGGCTTATTAGGGTACGATTTAGCATGATATTAAAAAGTCTCACAATCATCATTTGTTTCATTTCCAAGTATTAGATAATTTTTTTTGTGTATATCGGCTAAAGGAGATGAAGCAACTTAAGGCACAGTTCTAAATTATTAATTAAACTCAAGGATGAGGAAGAAAAATGCATGGATTGAAAAGAAAAACTATTCCAAAGATTTGGAAGAAAGTAAAATCTCATATTGATGCTGGTGAGTGGAAATACAAAGATGGGCAGGAAAAAGTGACATACACACAAAAATCACTCTTTACTTTGAGCTCTATGACAGCTATGAAGTCATTTCTAAACTTGGAGAATCTCTATTTTCAGGTAGCATGAAAAAGGTAGCAGTTTCCACTTCCTACTGAAGAATCACAGGGATGCTCAGGTAACAGCAGCATAGCGTAAACATAAATTTTATATGCACTGGAAAGCCAAAAAAATTGAATGACTCACTTTATTACAGTGTTCTGAAACCAAGCCTACAATATAGAAGGTATATGCCAGTATTGGGGAAATACAGGTATTCTTAAATTATTTTATCACATTTTAAAATGAGAAGGTTACTTAGTTTGCTCTTTGGTATTTGAATCTGGAGGTCACAGATTGTAAGTAAAAAACTATTCTTTAAAAAAAAATACAATAAAAATAAAATAAAAACAATGTATCTTACTGGAGGCCAAGATCCATTTTTGTAGTGGATACCATATTTTCATTTGACCTTGTCCAGAGTAAACAAGACATGAATTATTTGAAATTTCTCCTAGATAGTAGACACACATACTGTTGTAAAGCCATTGGAAAACATACCAAGGACATTTTTTCTTCTTTTTAGTCACTTTGAAAGCTGAGTCATCAAAGCTATTACAAAAATTGAAGTTTCAGAAAACATGAAACAATCTGAAATGGATCCATTATTTTCTTATTTATACTGATGACTTTTTTAGGTCATTAAATATTTCAGAGGAATTTAATATTTTTATAATACTGGGCATATTTAAATTCTTATGATATAAAACTAATTAAATGATCATAATAGTTAATAATATTAAATATGCATTATATAGGATATTATATTATAAAATCTAGCATATTGGATTTATAATAACATAGATTACTTTGAGAAAACTTGAAAATTTCTACTGTATTATCAAATAAAAAATGCATGATTTCTGTAACTAAAATCAATTTTCCATGCCTTTGCTTCATTAGTCTTATTCATTTTTTAGTAACATCAGATGAGGAATTATATATTATGCTTTTACTATGAGTTCCTTTGAGAACTGAGAGTTTACAAATTATCCACAATAGTGTCACAATGGTCTGTCATCCCAAGAAAAAGGTGTTTTATAAAAGTGAATTTTTTGTAAAATGGAATTTTAATAACTTTAACTCCTGAAGCCCAGTATTATTATCAACTACTTTTATGAAAATATTTCTAAAATGTTAAATATTTCTATGATTTTTTTCAGAAGTTCTCGAATATGCAATTGACTTTTATTTGGTGATTATGTTATTTTAATGAACATTGCTTATAATGCTTTGCTGGAATGTGTGTATTTTATACTATAACAAAAGACTAGATTTAATCTTAGCATACTTTGGTGCTTTTAAAATTCACGTACTTGCTTTCTTTTTTCCATCTATGAGTTAGCACTGTTCTAGCTTCTGTGATAATAATGTCTGCTTATTTCTAATTGGCCTTTTTTCAAATTTGCCTCTACAATGTTCTGTACTTGGAAATCAAATAAAACTCATGACTGATATTGTTAATATACCTAGTTAGAATCTCTCCATAAGGTGTTGAAAGCAATGTCTATGACCATAATGAGTACACATTTTTAGTGAATAGGAAGGCATTCTATTAGCCTTCTCTGAAGTTAAAAATAACTTTCTTTTTGGGGGCTCTTGCCTCTACTGTGAGGTTACTGCTATCAAATCTCAAGATAAATGAGGTGTTTGTATACACGTTAGTCGTTACTCTGCAAGTCAACTGAGCAGAGGCAGAAACTACTGTAGACAGGAATCTTTACACAAAAGTTAAAAACCTCTTAATGAAGTTACTAATGGTATTGTAAAAGAAGTCTGATGAATTTTCAGGGAACAAATCTGTCATTTGAAGCTCTAGAGTCCTAAAAGGATGATGCTCTGGGAAAATAAAATAATAAGGGCTGATGAACTGAACCAACAAATATATAAAATGCAGATAGATGATAAAGAAAACCTGCTTAAACTCATAGTTGGGTGCCATGTTACTCAGTTTTGGTCAATAAGATGAAAATGGAAGTCTAATAAGGATTCTGGGAAATGTTCTGCTCTACTGATAAAAGAAATAGACTTACCTATCATTGCCCTTTCTTATTCACCTGACCTTGAGCATCGATTTAACATCTGAAGCTAGAAAATCATTTTGCTATCTGGAAGGAAAAAATTAGTTGAGGGGAATCATGAAGATACTGTAACTGACATCATTAAGGCATTGAACCAAGTTCAATAACTATGCCCCTGATTTACTGCAGACAGTATTCCTGATGAAAGCGTTGGCTAGAACTTGTTATAAACAGAGATAAAATGGATGAAAGTAGGAAATAAATGTAAAAGTGGTTTCATAAATTACTTCTGTTTTGATTCTTTGTTGAAACAAATGGCATTAAGCCTCTACAGCATGCCATAAATTCGGTACTCTGTGATTTAGAGAAGACAGTAGTGGTGAAAGTATGTTTAGTAATCTGACAAGATATATTTAAATACCAACTATGTCACTTTCTACCTGTGTGGCCTTGGGTAATTTAGATAGCCTCAGGGGCCTCAGGTTTCTCTATGGTTACTAGTTGTATCTACCTCGTAATGTCTGGAGCAGATTAAATGTCCTAATGCATATAAAACATTCATCAGAATGCCTGGCATAGAGCCAGTGCTCAATATTTTTGATTTGTGTATATTGTTAGTTAGATATATCCATTATTTTATAGACTATATAAGATTGAATAAATTAACAAGAAAGAGAATGCCTTCAAATTTAAAAATACTGCCTTTTAAAATCAAAATTTACTTGATTTATTAGGCACTTATTGTCTTATGAAGTATCTGGAATTCCACCAGTTGCTGGAAACACAGAGATAATTAGAACATAATTCTCTCAGGAGATATGTAATATCAGGGAAGATAAAGATGAAAACAAAGCATAGTAAATGCTAAAAATAGTTATGGACAGGTCTGGAAGGAGTAAAGAGAGAAGTATACTTAACTTTCCTACATATACTAGGGCAGGGCCATCAGCCATTTGCACCGACTATTAAAGGAAACTTAAGATAGTGGAACAAGAGAGAAAATTACATTCAAGGCAGAGGATGAACACTTATAAAAGCTAGGAGACGCACAACACTGTGGCACGTTTTGGAAAATAGAACCGTTTATGCCTGGCTGTGACAGAGGCTTATGTGGAGAAGTGGCAAGAATGAAGTAGAACATATTCCTAGAGTTAGATTAGGAAAGTCCTTTTCTAGCTCTCAAAGCTTGGATTCAAATCAGTATAAAGAGTGGTTTTCTAATTATGTTCCATAGAATCCAGTTATTCCACAGAAGCCTCTCAGGGTCTCGAACTTATGTGAGAAAAATGATGAACAGGTGCAGTTTTAGGATTCACGCCTCAATTTAGCCAATTTCCACATTTTTTTGGTACAAATGTACACACATAACTAGGTATTTGTGCACAATTGCTTTTGAAAAAGGGAGAATGCTGCTGAAAAAATAAAGGCCCGATCTTCAGGTAACATAGTTATATTTTCATACTTCCTATGCAAAAGTTTATTCTGGCAAGAATGTGAGGGATGTTCATGTGAAGAACATTAATAATCAGTGTGAGAAATTAGATAATATGGACCCAAATTAAAATTCTGAAAGTGGGAATAGACAGGAGTTGGCATTTGTGATTGATTTAGGAGATAGAAGCAACATTTTGCGAGACAATACAAGGACCTTCAAAATCTTTTCTCTCGTGCCTTCTAAAAATAATTGTGGAAATTTGTATCTGTCCTCAGACATTATTACATTGATTTCTATTTTTTGTTTGAAGTTTAAATAGTTGCAAATAATAGAATATCTGCATATTTTAAAAAACTGACATTTTTAAAGAAACTTTTCTTTACCATAAAATGTATCCAGCAGAATCTAAATTCCATAGCAAATTGATTCAAACAATTATTTACTTGAAATAAAAAAAAATATTTTCTTTAACAGTTGTAAATTTTAACTCACTACTTTTACTCCTTGAATCTACCCTAATAAAAATATCAAAAGTTTATTGGTCACTAAATACTATTTTTCTTCAACTTTAAAATTTACATTAAAACTTTAAAATTCTCTTCATTTTTAGTTAATTACTATATGACCCAGCAATCCCACTACTGGGCATATACCCAGAGAAAACCATAATTCAAAAAGACACATGCACCCCAGTGTTCATTGCAGCACTATTTACAATAGCCAGGACTTGGAACCAACCTAAGTGTCCATCAACAGACGAATGGATAAAGAAGATGTGGTACATATATACAATGGAATATTACTCAGCTATAAAAAGGAACGAAATTGGGTCATTTGTAGAGACGGGGATGGATCTAGAGACTGTCATACAGAGTGAAGTAAGTCAGAAAGAGAAAAACAAATATCGTATATTAACGCATACATGTGGAACCTACAAAAATGGTACAGATGAACCAGTTTGCAGGGCAGAAATAGAGACACAGATGTAGAGAACAAATGTATGGATACCAAGGGGGGAAAGTGGCCGGGGGGGTGGTGGTGGTGGGATGAATTGGGAGATTTGGATTGACATATATACACTAATATGTATAAAATGGATAACTAATAAGAACATGCAGTATAAAAAAATAAAATAAAATTTTCTTCATTTTTGGTGGCCATAAAATTCTAAGTTTTACATTTTACAGGATGAAGTAACATTTTGTCAAAAATAAATGAAGGATAGAAAGTTGCAGTTATGTGAGATGAATAAGTCTAGGGATCTAAATTACAGCATGGAGACTATACTTATGTCTCAATAATACTGTATTGAATACTGGAAATTTTGCTAAAACTGTATATTTCAGTTCCTGTAATCACACAAAATTTTTGGTAACTATATGAGGAGATATGCTAACTAGTTTGACTAATAATTGTGTCACTATGTATATGTATGTCAAATCATCATGTTGTACACATTATATATAATTTTATTTTAAAATAAAATAAAGCAAAAAATAAATGAAAATGTTTCAATGAGTTTAAGTAAAAATATACATTTAAATATTCACACTAGTAAAAAATAGCGTTTCAATATATACCTAAGAAATCAATTTGCTCCTAAACTTGTTCTAACTGTATATTATTTTATTACTAAGAAATTATGATTCTGATAGTATAGCAAACCATGCATTTTTGGAGATCAAAAATTATTAACTAACATTGCACCATTTCTTTAACTTCTAGACCATTTGGTTATAGAGTAGATTTTTCTTTCATTAAAATGAGAGAATACTCAATATATTTTAATTACCTAATATCAATAAATCTTTGCAAAGTATCAGATGTGACAAAATATGAGCTGCATGATCCTTCTAAATAAAATATATATGATATGCCCTTCTAAATAAAAAAATAGTACTTAAATTTTTTTTTTGGTTTGAATACCATTTTTTCATGTTTCCTTCTAAGGAGAAAAGCTGCTTCTACACAACTTTCAGGGAGAGGGATAGACTAATTTTTCATTTGCCATAACCTTTCAAGTACAAATCTTCACGGGGGATAAGATGAAAAGATGTAGCTTTGCTCAACACCCACAGCGAGTGGGCCAACAGAGGAAAAGAGAACTTTCAAAAGCTCCAGTGGGTTGTCTCCTGGGAAATTCATTGCTTCAGGGTAGAAGGAAGAATAAGAAACCTGTCTATTTGATAGCTTTTCTTTCTACTGGGAGCAGGAAGCTGTTTAAACCTAAATAAAAACCACAGATGAAGAGGTATGTAATTTATGTGAGACTAAAATTGTCATTAGTTATAGGAACTTTGTGTACTTTTTGAATGGCTCTGTATTATATTGCCATCCTTCTCCAAAAAAAAGGTCATAGAAATTATGGCATGTAATTGAAGAATGTTATTTGGACAGAATAAATGGAATTCTCAATAGCTGGATACAGTCCTGAAAGGCTGATGTCTTATTTCATAAATTTAAACTGAGCAAGGAAGAATTCCTATTGGTGAGATTGATTTAACAAGCATGAAAACATCCTGTGGTGAAAGACAGGTGCATGTAACACAAAATGTAAAACTAGTGATACAGGAAAGAATGTTTTAATGAAGACTGACAACTGTGAACACATTAAAAATACAAAAGGATCTGGTAGGATTTGATACATGGAGTTGAACTATAGGTCCAAATATCACAGATTAATAGTTAAGAACATTGCTTTAGAATGTGGATTCTGTGCTAACACTTTATACACTTGTTTACAGAAGTTCAATTCTTGCATTCGCTTCTGAAATCATTCCAAACTGAAATGACTTATTAGTTATTTTAAAGGTATTTTTAGCAAAACTAAATACATTTTTATATATTTTATTTTTAATATTTTATGGTGTAGTCATCAATGTTATATCTGTGTCTCTCACAAAAAGTCTATGGAGCATATTTGAAAGAATAAAAATTAATCATATTTTCTCTTTCTAATTAGTTCATGGTTTTGCACATACACATGTGCATTTGTGTGTCTCTGTGTATGTGCATTTAAATACAAATGATGTACACATTCTACTTTTGTGGGGTTTATTCTACTTCTAAGATGACTGAAGGTGCAATGCAATGTGATATTTGGATTATGGCAACTGTTAGTAGTCTGAATAGTTTCACTTAAACTGCATTGGAATTAATTGTGATATTCCATCAAAAAATATTTCCGACAAAATTCCATTGCAATATGAACCCAGGGATTGTCAGGGATATTTCTACTTTCATACTGGAGTGATTCTTCTCCCTCTCCTTCTCCTTCTTATTCTTATTGAAAAATATTATTGAGGTATGAGAAAGATGATTTAAAATTAATCTTACCAGGTTAAGGGGTATATAAATATGATCGATGATGTAATCTAAAAGTGGAATTTAGCAAGCAATACTTTGGTTAGTGTGATCTTTCCAAGAATCCATTTGGATTGCAAAAACTGGTAGATGCATGGAGTGCTAGTTTTGGAATCAAATTGCCTAGGTTACATTTTAGCACCTCCAATACTTTCGTATACCCTCAGCAAGACACAATCTTTCTTAGCCTCTTTTCTTCATCTATGAATAGGAAATAATAGCCACATTTTCTAATGTTAGTATATAAGTTAATCATTATGTGATTACTTTGAATAATATAGCAGATTCCCTTAGTGCACTGACTGTCATATGTTTGATAAATGGCATCATATATAAGAAATAAAAAAGTATAGCAATATAAGAACAAATGGTATTAAGAGTAACATGCATATAATCTATAGGCTGTCAGAGAAGAACAAATTGAGTTATCCACAGTCCAAATGTATGATTGGTTAAGCTATACTTTATTCATTTAACAAATATATCGAATGCTTATTTTATAATGGTATTATGCCAAAACTAGCTCTCTAAGGAATTTCCACCTCTTAGGAAAACAGATGTTAAGGAAACCCCCAAAATAAATACATACTTATGAGAGGAAAAAAACTAAAACTAAATCAATGTATAAAAAGAATCCCTTTGTGAATGGATATCTCAAGATTCTTGGATGGAGCTTATATAGCCATAAGACTACTAACTGCATTTATCATCTGTAGTTTCCTTATTTGTTTTCATGGCCAATAATTGTTCTTATAAGTTCCTTGGAAACGGGACTTTTGATAGTTACATAACAATGGATTTTGAAGGGTAAGTAGTTACAAATATCGTGAAGGGAATTACGGTTAAAGATGTAAGGAATTTCTCATACCATTCACTAGCTTACAAAGTATGCTAAAGGGGAAGTTATTCATCAATACTGTAAGATTAATGTAAATAAAATAAAAATATAAAATGAGATCACAAACAAATTCTCTCTCTCAGAGGAAGATAAAGAAAAGAACAGGAGGAAGTAAATCAATTTTAAAAAAGAACTACTGAAATTCAAACATAAAAACATTAGACACTAAGCAACAACTTTGGTTCCATGTGTAAAAAGTAAAAGTTATTAGAGTAGTATATAAAACTTTGTAGGAAACATCCTTCCCTATTCTTAGTAATACTTTGTACAAATTAATGCAGATCTCTTCCCATATAATTGAAAATTTGAACTAGTGTCTGTCCAAGATGAATAAATGGTGTTTTTCAGAGTACCTTTGCTTCAAATCTATCTAACAGAGAACATTTGAGTCTAAATATTGGGCAGATATATTCTGAAACTAATTACTGGACTTTCATTTCAAGAGTCATAATAAATGACTGCTGGACTGCTTCTCTAAATTATGTTTCTCTTAACACTTTAGCAGGTAGTAGTGGAAACATTGGGAAGACCTGTGCCTGGCAGACCACTGTATGTTGCCATAGGGTATCCAAAGTTGGTAGTGGCATTTGACTAGATGCCATGTAACTTTCTAAGTATGCAAAACGGAAAATATATTCCTAGAGACTGTTAACAGTCTAGGTCTAGGACTGCTAAACTCCTCTTAGATTCCTTCACCTTAAAGGGAGATTACTGGAACTCCAGAGTTCCCACAGTTCCTATATTTTGATTTGTCAAGTATTTTTCTTATATATTCCTTTATTGGTGAATGAGTCATCCCATTAACATCTATAGCAGGCTGAGCTAGCAAATGGATTAAGCATTTTACTACTTCTGTGTGATTGAAAAGTTTATTATTCAGAAACAGCAAGCACAGAGTTATCTTTTTTTTTCAAAGTGCTTTAATTTATTCTATAAACATATACATATATCCTCTGGATGGATGTTTAATTCTGTTGACAAATTCCGTTTTTCAAGACACCTTTTCTATTTCATTATACTCTAACCATCTAAATAAGTGACTTTCAAATAAGGGAGATTTTGCCTCTCAGAGGACACTTGGTGACATCTGGAGATATTTTTGCTTTCTCAAATGAGTGAGGGGGGAATGCTACTAGCATCTAGTGTGTAGAGGTCAGGAATGCTGTTAAACATCCTACAACGACCAGAACAACAACAACAAAGAACTATCTGGCCCTAAATGTCAACAGTGCCAAGGTTGAGCAACTGATCTAGAACACAGGAGACATGGCAATTAGAGTAGAAGATGAAGTTGGAAAAAATGGAATAAGTAAAGCTTGTGAAATGTTTTGTGGGACAGGGTCTGCTTGCCTAATGAATAGTCATTCTCATTTCTTCTTTGCTAACTGAACCCAATGTTCAGGAGCTAGCAAGTTGCCTAGTCCAGGGAATAAATTATAATCGGTCTAAACTAAATATGGTAGCCCCTTCCTCTTTGCTAGTTATTGGCCTGAAAGAGGAGGTGAAACTTTTCTGACCAAGTATGTCTACTGTAGACTTCTCAGAATGCTGGAATCTTCACTCTATTAAAGGAAAGAAATCTACAAAGTGAAAATCCTTTTTTGTTCTCTTTTCTTCCATTCTGGCCTCGGGTTCTGTTATGAGAGGCCATGACATCTAAAGCTAGATTAGCTATCTTATAACCACGAGGGGGCACCCTATGATTCAAACCTAACACTCAGAAGACTTCAAGATCCAATATCCTTAATGTTCAACCTGTGGAACAATACCGGGGACCACTTATTTACAGAATATGACTAAGTAAAAACATGTAAGATGGTCATATTCAGTGATAGCTGGATGGTTGATATCAAATAACACTTCTGCTGATAATAAAAATAATATATGTAAAAAATACAGAAACAGCTCTTTGAATGTATCAGAGAAAAAACAAGGCATCCAAGACTTGAGAATCCAAGATCTCAGACAGAAAGTAAGTCCAGTGATGTAGACCTCCTCTTCACTGCTGCTTTTCCTCTACAAAACATTTACTGATAAACACATACAGGGCTACAAAATATTTTGAGTCAGAGTTTTACAGAAAAGGAAATTTCAGAAAAAGGAATAAAATATTCTGCACATGATTCTACCTCAAGGCATTTAGGAATTTCTAATCTCCACGTGGACCATGATAAGAGGCTGAAAAACTGAACAGAAAATAGGTATTAAGGGGCTACAAAGCAAAGTTGAGATTTTTTTTGCCATCTCTCATTGCTGAGAACTCAACAACTGGAGCTAAGGGTCTGCCAAGAAAAAGCAAACCAGTTAAAAACTCCTGGCTTTCAGCTGAGAACTCAAAAAGCCTAAGTCCCAGGAGTAAGGGCAAAGTGGAGATGTACCAGCCATCAAAAGAAAAAAAAAATCCAGAAATGCAGCCTGAAAGTATTTCAGTTTCTCACTGGATCAGTCGCATCTATCCATATTCCCTGCCTGCCAGAAGAAAAATAATCCTGTCTGAAAGAATATAATATCACCTAAAGACTCTATTTTCAATCATAATATCTCACACTTGATATATTGATATATTAGATATCTCATATTTGATATATTACATGTATAATAAAATTACCAGATACATCACAACAAAAAATCCAAGAGAAAAAACAAACAAGAGACAGTAAATAAATCCATAATTATTACATATAACTGTATATATTTTTATATATTATAAAAGCATAAATAACTCCAGTATTAGCACTAGTAAAAGTGGGCTTTAGTATAACTAAGACTAATGTGTATATAAAAGTAGAGGAAAGGATAAAGCAATTTACTAGAGAACTGTAATGTTTAAGAAATACATCAAAAGAGAATACTAGAACTGAAAAATACAGAAACTGAAAGAATTTAATAGATACATTAAAGGCAGTTCAGTTGGACACAGCAGAAAAGGGAATTCATATTTCTAAAAGATAAATCAGTGTAAACTAATCCAAATTGAACTGCATACAAGAAAAAGATAGTGAATACAGGAGAAAACATAAAATACAATATGGATCATGGTAAAAGTAAAAATGTACATCTAATTTGAATATCAGTATCAAAGTTAAGGGGAATGAGGCAGAAGTATATTTGAATAGATAAGAATTTCCCCAAGCTTCATATGATAACAAGCCACAAAGTCAAGAGTTGCTATAAATAGCAAAGAAGATAATATGTATATATTAAAAATCCCTAGGAACATTATGGTCAAGCTGTTATTGAATATTAAAGGAAGAAGGCTTCTGAAGTGTGGGTAATATTTTATATTTTGATGTGGCTAGTGCTTATACAGATATATTCATTTTGTAAAAGTGTAACAAGCAGCAGACCCAAGATTTGTGTATATTTATATACACATTAGTTTTCAATTCAGTCAATAAAGGCCCTTATATTTTCTTTAATTTATAGTCAAAACTTTTCAGCTTACAGATATTGAATAACATTTTAATAGCACTGCCACCATGTGCAGGTGAAATCTTAAAAATTAAATTGGCATGGAAGTAACATGTTATGTCTTTATTTTAGAAAAGGAATTAAATCCTTGGTATGTAGAATGGATTACATGGTGCAGTTCTGTTGGCAGAAAGATTGGTTTGAAACTGACCTCATTGCTTGCTCAATGGTTTCCTTGTGAAATAGGCATTGCATTCCTCTGAATTGGTATAATGCTGTGATTTGTTCTGATAATGCCCTTCAACTAACAGCTACCAGCAACTCCTGCAGTTGAACACATTGGGTTTAGTACTGATAGCAGCAAGGGAGAGCATACACCATGGGGAACTACTGGGCATCTCAGAAAGAGAGTCATATCAAGACCTGTTATAGGATTTGTGACTTGGTTGGGTAGCTTCTGGGAGAGTCTATGTATGTGAGGGATTGCTCTGGATTGGATGGTATCAGAAAGTGAGGCCAATTTTATGACTAGGTATCTCAATAAATCTTATCTATAGGGAGAGAATACTAGAGTAAGGATGAAGCCTTGATTTCTGAAGAAGTAGCAGTCACTCATTAGTAAGAGGAAGGGATGTTTGGCATTTTATGGGTTTCATAAAAGTGATCCCATTTTTGTCTCAATTTATCATGGTCTCAGAGTGGTCTCGTTTGATACAGGTGTTCTGTGATATTCTTTATGTCCAACAGGAGAACTATAGGATTTAGCTGTAAACCTCATATCAATTGGAATAACACTGAGGCCTAGATATGAGGTCAGATCAGTTCCCTGACATCGGGGACTGTTTTGTTCTTTTTCAGCATCAAGGAGATACCATACATGTTCTTGATCTTCCTAGACTCACAATAACTTAACTGATTCATTAGAGACTAACAATAAGCTCATAGGACTAACAATACAAGGAATAGAGGAAGGGATTCAGGAAGAGGTCAGTTATGAAAGAAATAAATATATCAATGTATAAAGTTATAAAACCTGACAGATTATATATATGTGTATATATATATATATATATATATATATATATATATATATATATTTAAAATGCCATCTGTATCCTCCATCTTCCATTAAAAGAAAATGACCAGTTTGGTTTCTCAAGAACAACTGAAAGAAAATATACTGATATACTGTATCCTTCCACAGAAAGCCAGAATAGAAAGACATGGTTGGACAGGTGGGCACAGAAGCAATACAGTAGGGAAAGGGAAGATATTCTCAAGATAAATTTGCTCATCTAGGGATACTCATTTGGGGAATCAGAGCTACCAACCGTATTCCAGTTTAACAAACAACCCATAACCAATAAAATGTATAAGATCACATGGATTTGGACAAACTGATCCAAGAATAGCCTATGTGGATTAAAGAGCAGAAGGACCTTCCTTAAGCGTTTAAAACTTTTAAATCTGAGATCTTTACAAGAAGCAATAGAAGGCACAATGATAACAGATTAAGATTTCCACCATGATAGCAGTGGTGGTCTAAAGTTACATTAAATATGGTTTAGAAAAGTAAGGGTGTATATTTCAAAAAACAAATTATTATTTCTTTTACTTTAATGTGACAACAAAGTAAAATCTATAACCTATATAGTCTTCTTATTTCTTAGCACAGAGATACCAAAAAGTGTGCAAAAGTTAAATGTTCTGTCCCTAAGCTATTCATGGGAAGCACTCTTAAGTATGATGCCACTGTTTTTTTTAGGATTGGTATGGCACTAATATTCAGCTATTTCTGTATCATGATTTACCCCCTTATAGCCTTTGAATTTTACTTATGGAAATGACAAAACTTACAAAGTATGTATTAAAATACTAGATCGTCAGGCATCATAACTAAGGGTGGGGAGTAAAACTGATTTTAAACCCAGGTCACTAAGAGTGGTCTTGGTGACAAAGTGAGTGAAGCAGGTGTAGAAAATGCCAATACCAGACTGAGAAAAGATTGATGTATTCAAAGTCCTCGTTTTTAAAGTTGCTAACTCGAAGGACCCTGCTGTTCACATGGAAAGGCTTTTAGCACCACTGTCACAGGGATGGGACCTGTTAGGGGAAGCTTGTGAATAAGAACAGTTGTACAGATTACAGACCTTTGATGCTCTATATCTTTGTAAAATATATGCAAACTGGAAACAGAGTTAATGGAAACACTGAATATATTATTGATACTTTCAATATGTTTTACCTTAGGTTAATAAGGTTTAATCATAATGAAGAAGCATTGATTCTGAAAGAGAACAACATAGAGGACTGATATAACAAGATGTACTAGGTTGAATAGTGTCCCTTAAAAAGATAAGTCCATCTGGAACCTCAGAGTATTACTTTATTTGGAATGAGGTCTTTGCTGATGTTATTAGGTAAGAATCTCAAAATGAGATGGTACTGGATTAGGGTAGATCCTAAATCCAATAATGTGTTCTTATAAGAGACACAAATGAAGAGACACAGAGGAGAAAGCCACGTGAAGACAGGCAGGGATTATAGTTACGCTACAACAAGCCAAGAAATGCCACAACTCCCAGAACTAGAAAAGGCACAAGAGTCCTCCCAGAGCCTCCAGAGGGAGTGCAAACCTGCTGACAACTTGATATCAGAATTCCAGCCTCCAGAATTTATTAGAGAATAAATTTCTGGTGTTTAAGCCACAAGGTCTGTGGTAATTTGTTGCAGCAGCCCTAGGAAACTAAAATGCAATATAAAAGTATCAAATATCCCATAGTGTTACAGTTAATAAGTAATGGCAAATAAATTATATCACATGCCTTTAATACCAGAATATAGCGTACTCAAAAGAACAGAACAGAAATTACTGAAACTTGAAAATGCATAGTTTAAAAAAATGTTTTAGAATATTTTGTGTTGGTTCTATTCAGAGTGGCCTCTAATGGCTTTATTGTAAATAGAAATGTATTATTTATTCCATGCCCTAGGTAAGAGTCTCTTCTAAGGAATGACAGGGCTTTCATTTTGTTTTTGTTTGCTATCTTGTTCTTTCTTTTTTTTTTTTTTAATATCTGGCACTCATAAAAGCATACAGATGAAAACTGTGTATTTTATATAGGGCTATCCATATATCAATGCGATCCTTCATCAATCTCTCTTTCTCTAAAGCAATGACTTCCTTTTTTCCTCATGAAACAACCACCTCTTAGGCTCCTTTCTAGATCATATCAATATAAACATTTCTGTTCTGGATGATCTAGCCCTGTGGTACCTTTCTCCCCATAATACCTACTATATTCTCCCTTGCTCATTCTCTCCCAGGCACAATTGGTGCCCTTGCTGTTCCTGGAGCAGACAAGAGATACCGCCTCTTCTGTGCCTTGTTTCTTCCTGGAAGGCTCTCCCAGGCAGTCTCCATGCCCTTCACTCCATCTTGTTTGGACTTTTGATTAAATATTGCCTATTAAAAATTCCAAACCCCTTCTCCTCTGCACCTCCTTTTTTGCGCTTTCTTTATCTCCAAATTACTTATTGTTTTTTGATAACATTACATATAATTTACTTATATGGTGATTGTTGTATGCATCTTCTCCCAGTGAAGTGTAACCTGCATGAGCATTGGAAATTTGTTTTGTTAAATACTGTACTTACACTGCTTAGAGCAATACTCAGCTCATAGTAGGCCATCTAAAATATTAACTGAAAGAATGAATAAAATTGTGCTCTAAAGTCAACTTCTGAACACTGTTTCATGTGTTTTTAATATCAGAATGCATATGTCCAGTTCAAGCAAAACAATTAATGGCTGTGCTCTTGGATATAATTCATGCATATATGTTAAATGTATCCTATTGACCTTCATACCCTATTTTTCCCCAGTGCAGTTTCTCTCTTGCTATCTTCTGAGCAGACTCTTGATTATTTTTCATCAATAGGAGGCCCTCATGTAATATTTGGAAGGCTGGAGGGGATGAGAAGCTATTATTCTTCAGTAGCACTTACAGACAGGTACAGGGAGGATATGCAGTTTCCATTCACTTCTGTGTATCATTTTGTGAACTATCTGTTTGAGTAGATAGCTGACATTATTTATGGTTTTCTGTAATTTTCCTATTTTGTGAGTTCTTAAATTCTAAGTATGGATTTCTCACTTACCCTCTCTCAAACACTCCAGAATATTAATACATAAAATGATTTACTTTTCTGGCTTTGTTGCATTTATGTGGAAACACCACCACTCGGCTTAAATGCTATTGTTTACCTTCTTTTCACATGCACTGACACAGTTGAAACTGGATAAAGAAAGAAACACAACCATGTTAACTGATCTAGTATGAATTAATGACCCTGAAGCTCACATATGCCAATAATTCTGCCAGGATACCACAGTATGCTTTATGAGATCTTAGTAATGCTCTCTCACATTCCTAAATAACAATTTCACTTTCCTCTCAAATCAAAAACAGCTGATGACCTTGATCTCCTCTTCATTGAGAAACTTAAAGCAAAGAAAAACTTTGACTTCCACCACTACATGTACTGTCCTACCAGCAACTGCCTTCCCATTTCACCTATAACCAAAGGAGGTATGCTCTGTCCTACATAGACCCAATCCTTTCCCTTATGTGTCTCTGACCTACTTAAGGGCATCACTCCAGAAATTCTTCCCTCCCTCTTCTATATTTTGATTAGCTGTGTTTCTAGTAATGTTTTGTAGGTATTACATCCATCTTGAAATCTTCTCTTCTCCTACCACATTTTTAGATACAGTCAGATAGCTCTGCTCCTCTAGCAAAAACAGAAACAAAGAAAACCAAGCAAAAACACCACCTTGAAAACTTGAATTCCAGGACAATAAACTTTTGGTTTTTCTCCTCTATGATGACGCTTTCTTAGTCTTTTTCTGGTTCATTTCTGTCTCCTCTATTTGTTACAGTTTGAAAATTCAGAAGACAATCCTTGTAACTCTTTCTTAATATCTACATTTGCTCTATTGGTGATCTCATTCTGTCTCATGTTTTTAAATGCCACCTCTATGCTGTTGACTCCCCGATTTTATCTCTAGCCAAGACCTCTCACCCAATCTCTATTCATATATTCAAATTCCTGTTCAACAAATCATTTTAAAATCTAAAAACAACTTGATGTCAACATGTCCAAAACTGAATGTCTCATCTTCCCACACAAACTTCTTCCCAAACCATCTTCCCACACCTCACACATATCTTTTCTTATCTCAATTTATGGCAATTCAACCTGCCAGGCAGAATCCTTTGAGTTATCCTTGGCTATTCCCCTAATCTTAAAATTAATCCTAGAATCTCTACTTTCTAAATATGTCTGGGACCCATCTATTTTTTATTATTTTTAATAAAATCACTATAACGTCTTACCTGAATTACTGTCGTAGCCACCTGACATGTTTTCTCTTTCTTCCCTTCCCTCCCTCCCCAGAGTCTAGCTCAAATAAAGCACCTAGTTTGATAATTTTAAATCACAGGCCATGTTAAGTTTGCTCAGCATTTGGTGGTTCCATATTTCACTTCAAGGAAAATCCAAATTCCCAACAATTTTATAAATTCCCTACATTTTTATGAACTCAGCCCCCCATAAGCTTCTGACTTTACTCATCCAACCCACAGCTTCCTTTCTGTTGTTTGAGTTTGCCAGGTGTACCCAGATCTTAGAGAATTTAAATAACTGTTCCCTCTGCCTTGAATGCTCTTTTCCCAATATCCCCTTGGTAAACTCTCTCACTTTCTTCAAGGTTTGCTCAAATCCCTCAATGTTCTCAATGAAGAACACCTTGGTTGACCTAATTAACAGTGAAACATCCCCCCTGCCTGCCTTTCTTGCTCTAATTTTTTGTAGCTCTTCTCACCTTTAACATACAATATAATTTAATTATTGACCATGTTTTCCTGTTTTTATCTGTTTCACCTGCTAGAATGCAGGCCCCAAAAGCACAACAATCTTTTCCTTGCATGTACACTGATATATAGAAAACACATAGAATAGTACCTCACTCACTGTAACTACTGAATAAACACTTTTGAGTAAGTAAAAAAAAATGCATGAATAAATGAATCTTTTCTAATCCTCACAGGAGGCTCAAAATGCAAGGTCATAAATACTAAACAGAATAATTTCTGTATACTAGCCTCTTAAATGGCAATGGTAAATAAATGAACAAGATATTGTCTCCAGGGTGATAATGATATAATAACAACCACATCTATAAAATTAAAAATTGTAATTCAAGGTAAAATGCTAACAGGAGGTAACAGAGCTACAAAAGTTCAGTTAGGAATGGAACCAAAGGTATTTCATGTTAAGGGTATGACATGGATTTAGACACTAGGGTAAAGAATAAATTGCATGGCTGATGCATTGTCAAGACCTAAAAATACTTATCAAATACTTTAGAGTATCTACAGTGAGACTGAAACAATTCTGAACTCTGGAGATATAAATATGAATACTATTGGATTATTATTTTTAATATTTAGGCAACATTTTATCTGTTATCCTACATAGTTATAAATTATAACATCGAGAGCATTTGACTGACTCCTCTTGCAATTGTATATCCTACATAATCAGGAATAACCGAGACTTTCAGGAAGCCTATAATGTCAAGAGTAGTTAGGTTTTATAGGCACAGAGCAAACACGTACAAGATGTTATCCTTCAAGATAAAACTCCTCCATGTTAATATCTGTGCAGTTTGGATAACTGATAAAAGCATATTTAGAAAATGGGTTGTATTTCAGTGAAGTGTCTGAACCTTCTATATCAGTGTTCAATGAACTGAATTTGACATGTTCAAGGGCCCATCGAGGAAGTGCACTCAAGGAAAGCAGACCGTTTCACACATGACCTCACCATCCACATAAGACATAGCAAAGCCACACAGATTGGTCACAGCTTATTCTCTAAAGTGGATACATTAGGGATATTATGACTGTGGCAATGGCTTTCTACAGTTGGGAGAGAAAAGAGAACAAAGATTGTGTCAACAATCTATTTAATTCAAAATACCATTGGCTAAATGTTTTATTTACAAGTTGTATTTTATTCTTTTCCTCTTCCAAACAAAATTTATAGAAACACTACAGTTAAAGGCATAGATGCAATCCCTAGCACATAGTAGGTACACAGGAAATATTGTTGATTGATGACTAAGATAATACATGCAATAAAACTATTAAGTATACAATAAAATCATGGGAAATGATGAATTAATACACTAGAGAGTACACTATTTTGCTTATAGTTACATTTAAATTTCTGATAAACTGAAAAAAAGAAATAATGTAGTATATAAACCTTTTTATCAGATAAAAGAAAGCATCCCAGGGTCTGAAGAGATTCTTTTTTAACATTAATTTTATTGCAGGTACTTCCATTCTTGGATCAGTTTAGAGCTCTTTCAGACAGAGAATGGGATTATACAAATGCTTACAGGGCCTGGTGGGTAACATAACTGTGCAAACCAGTGGAAAGCTCTCCTGACCCATCTTTATAAAAAAGGAAGGTGCTATTCAGCTCCAGCTGACAGACACCTGAGGGAGATATCAATTCAATACTAGCAGATTTTTGTTAGTTTTTAAACATAATTTCCTTATACATATTTGTATGCTAGCATTATTTTGTTAAATAAGTTTTGGTCAGGTCAAATATCCAAAATGAAAATAAATAAGGAAACACAAGCTTTAAATGATACATTAAACAAGATGGACTTAACTGGTATTTATAGGACATTCCATAGAAAAACAACAGAATACGCTTTCTTCTCAAGTACTCATGGAACATTCTCCAGAGTAGATCATATCTTGGGTCACAAATCAAGCCTTGGTAAATTTAAGAAAATTGAAATCGTATCAAGTATCTTTTCTGACCACAACACTATGAGACTAGATATCAATTACAAGAAAAAGGTCGGTAAAAAATATAAACACATGGAGCCTAAACAATATGCTACTAAATAACCAAGAGATCACTGAAGAAATCAGAGGAAATCAAAAAATACCTAGAAACAAATGACAGTGAAAACACGATGACCCAAAACCTATGGGATGCAGCAGAAGCATTTCTAAGAGGGAACTTTAGAGCAATACAATCCTAACTCAAGAAACAAGAAGCATCTCAAGTAAACAACTTTAAGCAATACCTAAATACCTGAAACAATTAGAGAAAGAAGAACAAATAAAAAAACACCAAAGTTAGCAGAAGGAAAGAAATCATAAAGATCAGATAAGAAATAAATGAAAAAGAAATGAAGTAAACAATAGCAAAGATCAATAAAACTAAAAGCTGGTTCTTTGAGAAGATAAAAAAATTGATAAACCATTAGATAGACTCATTAAGAAAAAAAGGGAGAAGACTCAAATCAATAGAATTAGAAATGAAAAAGGAGAAGTAACAAGTGACACTGCAGAAACACAAAGGATCATGAGAGATTACTACAAGCAACTCTATGCCAATAAAATGGACAACCTGGAAGAAATGGACAAATTCTTAGAAAAGCACAACTTCCCAAGGCTGAACCAGGAAGAAATAGAAAATATAAACAGACCAATCACAAGCACTGAAATTAAAACTGTGATTAAAATTCTTCCAACAAATAAAAGCCCAGGGCCAGATGGCTTCACAGGCGAATTCGATCAAACATTTAGAGAAGAGCTAACACCTATCCTTCTCAAACTCTTACAAAATATAGTAGAGGGAGGAATACTCCCAAACTCATTCTATGAGGCCACCATCACCCTGATACCCAAACCAGACAAAGATGTCACAAAGAAGGAAAACTGAGGCCAATATCACTGATGAACATAGATGCAAAAATCCTCAACAAAATACTAGCAAACAGAATCCAACAGCACATTAAAAGGATCATACACCATGATCAAGTGGGGTTTATCCCAGGAATGCAAGGATTCTTCAATAAATGCAAACCAATCAATGCGATACACCATATTAACAAATTGAAGGAGAAAAACCATATGATCGTCTCAATAGATGCAGAAAAAGCTTTTGCCAAAATTCAACACCCATTTATGATAAAAACCCTCTAGAAAGTAGGCATAGAGGGAACTTACCTCAACATAATAAAGGCCAAATGTGACAAACCCATAGCGAACATCATTCTCAATGGTGAAAAACTGAAACCATTTCCTCTAAGATCAGGAACAAGACAAGGATGCCCTCTCTCACCACTATTATTCACCATAGTTTTGGAAGTTTTAGCCACAGCAGTCAGAGAAGAAAAAGAAATAAAAGGAAACCAAGTCAGAAAAGAAGAAGTAAAGTTGTCACTGTTTGCATATGACATGATACTATACATAGAGAATCCTAAAGATGCTACTGGAAAACTACTAGAGCTCATCAATGAATTTGGTAAAGTAGCAGAATACAAAATTAATGCACAGAAATCTCTTGCATTCCTATACACTAATTATGAAATATCTGAAAGAGAAATTAAGGAAGCACTCACATTTACCACTGCAACCAAAAGAATAAAATACCTAGGACTAAAGCTACCTAAGGAGACAAAAGACCTGTATGCATAAAACTATAAGACACTGATGAAAGAAATCAAAGATGATACAAATAGATGGAGCGATACACCATGTTCTTGGATTGGAAGAACCAACATTGTGAAAATGACTATACTACCCAAAGCAATCTACAGATTCAATGCAATCCCTATCAAACTACCAATGACATTTTTCACAGAACTAGAACAAAGAATTTCCAATTTTTATGGAAACACAGAAGACCCCGAATAGCTAAAAGAATCGTGATAAAGAAAAACATAGCTGAGGGAATCAGGCTCCCAGACTTCAGACTATACTACAAAGCTATGGTAATCAAGACAGTATGGTACGGGCACAAAAACAGAACTATAAATCAATGTAACAGGAAAGCCCAGAGATAAACCCACGCACATATGGTCACCTTATTTTTGATAAAGGAGGCAAGAATATACAAGGAGAAAATACAGCCTCTTCAATAAGTGGTGCTTGGAAACCTGGACAGCTACATGTAAAAGAATGAAATGAGAACACTCCCTAACACCATACACAAAAATAAACTCAAAATGGATTAAAGACCTAAATGTAAGGACACTGTAAAACTCTTAGAGAAAAACATAGGCAGAACACTCTATGACATAAATCACAGCAAGATCCTTTGTGACCCACCTCCTAGAGAAATGGAAATAAAAATAAACAAATGGGACCTAATGAAACTTAAAGCTTTTGCACAACAAAGTAAACCATAAACAAGATCAAAAGACAAGCCTCAGAGTGGGAGAAAATATTTGCAAATGAAGCAGCTGACAAAGGATTAATCTTCGATATATACAAGCAGCTCATGAAGCTCAATATCAAAAAAGCAAGCACCCCAATCCAAAAATGGGCAGGAAACGTAAATATGCATTTCTCCAAAGAAGATATACAGATTGCCAACTAACACATGAAAGGATGTTTAATATTACTAATCATTAGAGAAATGCAAATCTAAACTACAATGAGGTATCACCTCACACTGGTCAGAATGGCCATCATCAAAAAATCTCCAAATAATAAATGCTGGAGAAGGTGTGGAGCAAAGGGAACCCTCTTGCACTGCTGGTGAGAATGTAAATTGATACAGCCACTATGGAGAACAGTATGGAGATTTCTTAAAAAACTAAAATTAGAACTACCATGTGACCCAGCAATCCCACTATGGGGCATATACCCTGAGAAAACCATAAGTCAAAAAAGAGTCATGTACCACAATGTTCATTGCGGCACTATTTACAATAACCAGGACATGACAACAACCTAGGTGTCCACTGACAGATGAATGGATAAAGAAGCTGCGGCACACATGTACAATGGAATATTACTCAGCCATAAAAAGAAACCAAATTATTTGCAGTGAGGTGGATGGACCTAGAGTCTGTCATACAGAGTGAAGTAAGTCAGAAAGAGAACAACAAATACCATATGCTAACACATATATATGGAATCTTAAAAAAAAAAAATGGTCACGAAGAACCTAGGGGCAGGACACGAATAAAGATGCAGACATACAGAATGGACTTGAGAACATGCGGAGGGTCAATGGCAAGCTGGGGTGAAGTGAGAGAGTAGCACTGACATATATACACTACCAAATGTAAAATAGATAGCTAGTGGGAAGCAGCTACATAGCACAGGGAGATAAGCTTGGTTCTCTGTAACCACCTAGAGGAGTGGGATAGGGAGGGTGGGAGGAGTTGCAAGAGGGAGTGGATATGGGCATATATTTATACATATAGCTGATTCACTTTGTTATACAGCAGAAACTAACACAACATTGTAAAGCATTTATACTCCAATAAAGATGTTAAAAAAATTGTCAGAAATTTCCTTAATTCTTTAGAGATATTCTTTTATTGCTGTTTATAGTTTTCATTTAGTACTAAGAAGACCTTTTACATTTTTATAATTTCTAAGGAAAAAAATACCCTATGATGCACTGTTTTCTTAAATGATTTAATGCTTTTATTTTTGAAATATAGGTTTTATTTTTAAGTACTTTTCATTCTGAATCATAGTTCTTGATTTAAATTCTTGAGAGAATTGATTTCTGAGGAATTTGTTCTTCCTTTTACCTTTTTCAGATCACCAAAGGAGAATAATATTTATACACACTCATTTTTGTTGCAGATACTTAAAACACATAAGAATTACAAAAGGGCTTTATAAACTAAAAAATAAAATACCTTTGTAATGGGACTGTATTTACCCTAAAAAATTATTCATCATTTGAGAAATGAGTCATTAGTTAAGATATTAAAAGATGAATGTTCATTCACATCAATGGTAATAAAATATATCTTTATAAAATGCCCTTGGCTCACTTCTCTAATACTCTTTGTTAAATATGCTCTGGCCAGTTATTCTAGGAAGATATGCTCACTGCTGCTCTAGGGCTTTAGCAGTACTATTTCCTCTCTGGAGTGCTTTTCCTCCTCAATCCCTCACTCCCCTATGAAAATATGATTGGCCCCTTCTTGCCCTTCTGGTAACAGCTCCAATAATACCTCCTCATTTTCTATCACAAATCATTCTCATGACACTCACCACCATATACAACAATCTTGATCATCTTTTATTTTCATGCTCATTGTTGATTTCTCTTTTACAATGTTTGCTCCCTGAGAACAGAAATGTAGCTGTTTGACTTACTTAACTCCTAGAATTGTTAAGGAATGTGGAATCAGTATTATAAATGTATTTCAGGTAGTGCACGCCTTTGAAGAGTGCAACTTGGTGAAAGTGTGCAATCCAAATAGAGTGTTCTGAAGTCCAGGACTAAATGATTTTATAGGATATGCATATACTTGTTTTCATCCACTTTTTAAAGAACAGAGTAACATCACTAGTGTCAGTCCTTCTGCTATAATCAGTAGAGTTTGTTTTTGAGTGCTTAATTTTTCCCTCATGTCTTTTCTTCCTTCACCATGCAACAGTTTATGCCACTACTTCAGTCACCAAATGTGTGTGCACTTTGTCTCCTAGAAGAAGACAGGGATGGTACTTTCAGAGGATTTTTTGATGTTTGATTTATACTTAGCTCAAGGTGAATGATGGGGAATGAGGTCCAAAATTTTATGTTAGTTAATTAATTAAACAAATACCTATTAAGCATCTGCTGTGGGCCAGAACCTAATGTAGGCACTCAGATTACAACAGTGAAAAAAAATAGACATAAATTTTGAAAATATTGGAGCTTACTTACATTCCTATGTGGGAAGACTGTTAATAGCAATAAATAAATTATATAATGTTAGAATTAATAAATTATGTAGTATAATGAACAGAAAACTACTACAGACAGAATCGTGTAAAATAAATGAATTTGGAAATACTGGTGGGAGGGTTTATAATTTAAATGTGCGATAAGGGTAGGCCTTATTGAAAAGGTGCGATTGGAGCAAAGGTTTGAAGTTAGTGAGTCCTTAAGCCATGTAGTTAACTGGGACTAAGGTATTTAAGATGCTGGAAAACAAAGACTCTCAGTTGCCTGCCATGTTTAAACAAAAGCAAAGAGGCTAGTGAGACTGTAACAAAGCAAGTTAAAAGCAAAGAAAATGTCAGAGAAATAACCAAGAACCACATTGTGTAAGGCCTTGTCAGGTACAAATAAACTAATCATAAGTAAGCCAACATGTGATATAATAATCTTTGAGTAAATGAACTTGTGATAGTACATGATAAGCAGTTGAATTGCAGAGAAGAGGCTGGAATGACTTTTAGAAAGAGGTTCTCAGTCGGGGGAGACTTTGCCTTTCTCCACCTGGGGACATCTGGTAATGTCTGAAGATATCTGATTATCATGACCTGGGGAAGGGGGAAGGGTAATGCTTCTGGCATCTCGTGAGTAGAGGCCAGGTATGCTGCTAAACAACTCACAATGCACAGGAAAGCATCTCTCAGAACAATAAATTATTAGGCCCCAAATGCCAATTGTGCTGAGGTTGAAAACCCCCCCTTTAGAGAACCAAAGTCCAGTTATGAGGTATGTGTTTGGCACATCCTTATTGCTTAAAACTATATTGTAACTTCTATATATTTCAAAGTTTGGATAAAGAGTTAGGAATTACCAAAGTGAAAGTAGAGAGGTCAAAAAGAAAATTTAGTAAAAAGCACAACTGAACACAGAAAAGCAGTATCCCCATAATAAAAATCTTTGAACATGCGGAGGGTCTTTATCAAGAATAAAAAGTAATTCCATAAGGACTAATATTTTCACATTCTTCCTGCTCCAGGTCATATCTTATGTAAAAATGAATGAAAGTAGGCCAAAGAATAACGGTTGTTCTAAGAAATGAAGCTAGAATTCAAAAGTAGAAGGCATTTATGCTAAGGAAAAATATAATTTCAAGATCTGTCTCCTATGGCAGACATATGAGGACTATCACAAGTTAAAAGAGACATTTGTTCAGGTCAATATAGAAATGTGCCATTCACAAGAAGCATTATTGTGATCATGCTTCTTACATTACTGAATAAAACTAACAGACTTTCTTGGACTTTTGTTTGGCACTGCAGAAACTGGAATTTATCTGCATGTCGTATCAATTCTTCAGAATCACTAGTGGCTCATAAAGGTATATTAGACCTCATTAAAACCTAGAAAAATATGCCACTCCAGTTTTGTTTTCTTCTGTTTTTTTTTTTTTTTGCAGTATGCGGGCCTCTCACTGCTGTGGCCTCTCCTGTTGCAGAGCACAGGCTCCGGACGCGCAGGCTCAGCGGCCATGGCTCACGGGCCCAGCCGCTCCGCGGCATGTGGGATCTTCCCGGACCGGGGCACGAACCCGTGTCCCCTGCATCGGCAGGCGGACTCTCAACCACTGCACCACCAGGGAAGCCCAACTGCTCCAGTTTTTAAGACTGATTATTTTCTACCAGTCCGCCTCCAATATTGCCTGTTTGTTTTCTCACTTGCATGATCAGTTCCTGTCTTGGAATCTTGTTTACTGTTTCCCCCAAAGGAAGCAGATATTCTAAGGTACCTTAAAATAATATATAAATATATAAAACCTATAAATTACCTTAAAATATACAACAAGCTATTAGATCTACGATTAGAAGAGTCACCATGAGCTAAGAATAGGTGTTACACACATAAGTGATAATGGTGACAGTTTGCCATCATTTACCTTTTTGAAAACAGTTATCTGTAAATTACCAACTTTACATATAAGTGCTGTATTTCTGATTTTACCTAAAAATGTTTCCTCTGAGGAAAAAGTGGGTAGTGTGCCTCATGGAAGAAAAATAACATGAAGGAAATGTCAGGTCTCAGAGTCATCATTTGGGCTTCCTCTGCTGCCCGGCTGCCACATGACCTTGAACAATACCTGGCTTCTGTGGCCCTTAATTTATCCATTTCTAAGTGAGCATAATACAACGAGATGAAGCTCACAAGACTGTTGTGAGGAGACTAATAAAAATGTACTTTTCAGGGCTTCCCTGGCGGCGCAGTGGTTGAGAGTCCGCCTGCCGATGCAGGGGACACGGGTTCATGCCCCGGTCCGGGAAGATCCTACATGCCGCAGAGCGGCTGGGCCCGTGAGCCATGGCCGCACAGCCTGTGCTCCGCAACGGGAGAGGCCACAACAATGAGAGGCCCGCATACCGAAAAAATAAAATGTACTTTTCAAAAGTGCTGCATAAATGCTAAATAGAGTAAAATATTTCTCACTTCTATTACATTTATGAGAGCTTTATGCGTGGGTTCTACTTTAATGATGAGCACCTCACTGAGCTTCAGCAACCTTTTCAAATACCATACAGGCAATCTTTTTGTTTGTGTGAATACAAGGGACATTTAGATATGTCTGTTATCCACAGAGAAAAGCAAATTGATCATTCAGTATATGTTCTGTTATACATACATTAATATGTAAATCTGTTCATAACTGCTGTTAAAGATACAGGATATAACATTGTATTTTGCAGTAGAGTAAAATATTATATTTCATATTTGGGTGCAAACAGAAGCATGGTGGATTCACAATTTATATTCTAATTCATCAGATTTTTTAGGAAGATTTTAGAGCAAATAGAATATAGTGATGACATCTAAAAGTAACTCCATTTTAATGGACTTGAGTGGAAATAGGTGTAGATGTGGAGACTACTATCTAGGTTAGATTAATTATGTGTTTTCTTACTAATTTTATATATGTAGTTACAAACAAATGGATTCAAAACAAAGCAAATAATCTTAAAATTTTGTTTATTAGGCTAGGTTTGTCCAATTGGCATAATTCACTCCTTCAAATGTGAAATATTTTAAATAAATTATTTAATATTGTGTGCTTTGAATTAATGTCAAATTAATAAAGTAAAATTGTAGAAGTATAATACTTTGAGAATTTCAAATCCTATTGGCTGAAAGTAAACAGGCATTGTATATACGTGTAGCTCTCAATTTACAGACCCTTTGTGTCCTAGAAGAAATGGGTCTAAAACAGGTTGTATGTATAAACATTCAACTTTCTTATCATTATTTTTTATTTCAAAAGCTAAAAGTAAAATATTGTGACACCAGTGATAAGAAGCATTTGAAGCATGTAATTTTAACAGTGTAGTGATATTTATTTCTTATTTCTAGCACAGTCACAGACTCATAAGATGCTGAGAACAGAAGTGGTAGTAGTAGTAATCTAGTCTAGCAAGTCTCAAAAGAGACTGCTCATTTCAAAAACCTTGGAAATTCAAAATAGTAATAATAATACAGTTTACTAGGCACTACTTTATCCAGTAGAACTTAGTTTGGGCCTCAAAACATCAGTTTGGGCTTTTAAAATATCAGTTCCTCAGTGATTCTGTTGTTCAACCAGTGATAGAAACCAGTACTCCAATCAATATATTATTTAATAAAGAAGAAAAGTGAGTCCCAGAAATGTTGAGTGATATAGCAAGAACTTACAGTTAACTGGCAGAGCCAAGTCTAGAGGCCTAGTATCGAGGAACAGAGGTGGTATTATAATGTTCTTCCCTGAAAAACAAAATATAGTTCTAGGCTGAAAATTCTATATATTTCAATTCCATAAACGACTTAGTGTTCAGCATTTTTCAATTCCATACATGTGTGCGTGTGTGTGTGTATTAGATTTTACTTTTCCCCTGCATCATGTTCCTTCTACCTAAATTGCTGCCAGCAGGTTGCTTTTCTCAATAAATAAACTGTACCTAAGTTTAGCCTTAGTTTGTGTAGAGCTGATAATCTTATTCTGAAAATGTTTAAAATAATTTTGAATATAAAAGATGTCTCCTTATCATTTCCTAAGGAGTGTTAAAAGAGCTGAGCACCAGAATGGTTGGCCAAGAGGCATGATCCATGTGGTGCGAGTGAGGATGGAATGATGAGATACCCAGGCTCCTGAGAGCTACAAATCTTATGGAAAGGGGTCCAGAGCGACACAGTAGTATCAGAAGTGACTTAAGGTAGTAACTATAAACTTTGTATTGAAATTTTATTAATAGTACATCATTCATATCATTAATGACTAATTCTTACTTAGAGCAGGAGAATGAGTGTTCATTACTTTGGTTGTCATGTTCCACAACTATAATCCAATATATTCTTCAAAGGTCAGAAATTCTGTACGATTTAAGGAGTGAACGTGGATATTATCATCACTCTCAAAGATTCTCCTAGAACACTCTGAACACTGAGTAGTCTTCTAATTTTAGATTAGTCTTGCTAAACATGTATGCTATAGTACATATTATTCATTGCAAGGTCAGAGGTACTGATGTGGCAATTTAAAAAATATATATGTATATATAGAGACATATATATTTCATCAACAATATATAACATTGGCATCAACACGAATGTCTATATTTGTATAGACAAATATAGGTAACATCAAAATCAACACAAATTTCTATATTCAACCTAAGCCTCTTTTCTGACCTCTGTATTTATATTTTTAATTGCATATTTTACATATTCACTCAAATGTCCAAAAGGCATTTCAAGCTATTTAGCAGAATAAGTTTTTGATATATTCATGTTTCTTTTAGCAGGTATTAGTCTACTTCCCTTCCTGCCTTTCAAGCAAAGATGTACCTTGCCTAAAGTGAGGGATCAGAAATGCAGAGAGAGGAAAAAAAATGTGGAGTTCTTTTTGGATTTTGTGTTCACTTTGCAAAACTTGGAAAATTCAGGATATAAATTTAAAGTATGTGAGAAAAGAATGGGCAAAACGTTGGAAAATTTCCCGGGAAATACTACACCTCTCCATTAAAAATAAAAATTTCCCTGGGTTGAGATAAAGTGAACTGAAAGAGAGTTGAATCCTAGAGAGAGGCATCAGGCACTCCGTTATTGCACACAAGCCAGATAAGGTATCAGGACACGAAAGAGGAAATGGAGGTGTGCAGAGTGTGAGGGCAGAAGCCATCTGAAGCCAGGTAGAGATTTGTGAAGTACTTCTATCTAGGATGCTCTCCCCTCCCTCTCAAATAATTACTCCTACTCGTTTTCAGAACTTAGTTACACTATCTCTTCTTCATAAATGCCCTCATGCTCTCAAGCACTTTACTACCTAGCACTTGTAACATTTAAAATTGGAAATTTATTTTAATGATTTTATGATAATGTCTAGCTCCTCCTCTACTGTGAAAACTCTATGAGATCAGGGACCCTGTATATTGTTTGTTCATTCCCTAATGTATATAGTAGGTGCCTAGTCAATAATCGCTCAAAGAACAAATAAATGAATGAACTTATTATTTTTATCATCATAACTCACTTTGTATAGTGTTTCACAGATGTGTTGTGGCTGGACCAAAAGGTCTTAAGAACATACTCATATATCCAGAAAAACATCTTCTTTTCGTACTCATCAATCATCAAGGTAACATATTTACAACTACTTGAGGGTCTTATTCCTGCTTCATTCTGAGATACATTGATCCCACAAAGCCAATATCATATGTCCACTGATATAAAATAAATAAAACCAAAGACAATAAAAGCAGCCCCCAAACTAAATCATAGGTGAAGTATATTTTATATGATCTTAAAAACTTGTCTAGGGTTGCTCGATTAACCTTCCCTTGAAAGCCCAAAGCTGCAATCAATAAATCATTTCCAAATGAACTGTCTACCAATTTATAAACTACTGTTTTACTTTTTAATCTTCAGAGTTTCATATTCTATCTCCCATCTTGTAAGACTCTCTCAATTCTTAAAAATTCAACTCTAATAATTTATAAAAGAAATTTAAACATACAATGCCATTGCCATTTTCATAACAGCTCTCTGAATAATTATGCCATGTATTATCCTACCCACCACCCCTTTAAAGATAAGGACACCAGAGCTTAACAAGGTCAAACCACATATACAAGGCTGTATAAGATGTACATGACAGAGCTGAAATTTAAACCAGTCTTATGATGCCAAATATAATTCTTTATTTCATCATAATTCTCACCTATAAAAATATAATATACTTAATATTAGTAACTTTCAGAGCAAAGTGTTGCCAATAAACAAACCATGTCAACAACTGCTAATAAGTTATAAGTTATCTGCAATTTTATTTGTCACTGGGCTCCTATCAAATACTGTAAATGTATGTATAAGTGATTACAACATCAGAAGTTTTAGAGCTGGAATTTTTAAAACATCGTTTAGTTCAAACTATTTATTTTACACATAAGGAAGGTGAGGCCCAAAGAGAACAGGTCCTACCTAGCCCAAGGCCACACACTTACTTGGCAGCTTAGCAGATACAAGTATTGATCCTTCTTCTAAGGTGTTTCCCACTATATGTAATATTTCAAATAATTGTCTATCTCTGAGAATGGCTTAAAACAGTGGTTCTCAACTCTGCCTGTACATTCACTCTTTATTCTAATAAAGACCTAGGCCCAGTAACAATGGATAAAAACCTCTGGTGTAAAGTCTTGGCATCAGTATATTTATAAAGTTCCTTAAGTTGATCCTGATGTGTAGCACGAGTGGAGAACCAACAGTTTAAAAAGTATCTAGTTGCCAAATGTTGTCTTTAGTATTTAAACTGAAATTTTCTCCATTAACTCAGACAAATAGAATAGAAAAGTACTTTTCCACTGTTTACTGAGCTATTTATTTGTGTGTGTGTGTGTGTGTGCGTGTGTGTGTGTGTGTGTGTTTAATCTTAACCACTTCTACGTAAAACAGAGAATAGTTTACCTTTCTTCCACGGTGTGCATATAGGGAATAGAAACGAAATCCTGCTTTAAGCATGTATATGAATGACTGACTAAGCACATGTCTGTGAACCTTCTGAGAATAAAATGTAAAACTATTTGAATTTAAGAATCTTCTCATTTTTGCCTGCTAGATTCTATATATGAAGTTCTGTTCTTATCTATTCTATCAGATTATGTGTACTTCATTATAAATTTATAAAGTAGGAGAGTCCAATTTCATTCTGATATGTTTAGCCTTATTCCATTCTCCATCATGTTCTTTAAGGTAAGAGACATATTGATATATATTTTTATTTATTTATTTTTATATTTATTTATTTTATTTGGTTGTGCCAGGTCTTAGTTGCAGCATGTGGGCTCCTTTGTTGCGGCATGCAGGCTCTTAGTTGCAGCATGCATGTGGGATCTAGTTCCCTGACTGGGGATGGTACACAGGCCCCCAGCATTGGGAGCACAGGGTCTTAACCACTGAGTCACCAGGGAAGTCCCTTGATATATATTTTAAACATCTTTTTTATGTATCATTTTATTTCCAATAGTGAAATTTAGCTTTTCCTTACTTTAGGATTGTCTGAAGGGCACATGATTAACCAAGTGAGTCTTTATGCAAACTGTCCCATGATGCATACATTAATTAGATGAATAGTGATAATAATAACCAAGAAAAGGAATACACTAGGGTAAATCATTGTGTGAATATACACAAGTCTAGAGGTAATACTATTTGAGTAAATGTGTTTGATATAATGCATGTATTGCCATAAAAGAAACATTTGTTTTGATATGGTATGTGATTGATATATCAATGTATTAAGTGTATATAATCAGGTATTTTTATTTTCTTCAAGTTTTAATAATGGTCTCATGATGAACAAATGCATGAGTTTATCCTTAAAACTCTAGGTGTATATACACGCTGAAAAAATTAAAAGTCCAAGCAGTATTATCATAATTGTTTTGTGAAGAAGGTACCAAATTAGAAGCAGTGTATCTGGTAGCTACATTATTCTCCCTAAATAGGAAAGGAAACTTTTCTTCTAGAGTAAATATTCTAAGATTTTCTGCATTTCACTAATTTACAAATGAATAATGGACTGAAAATAGTAAATTTGTTCAAGTTCATGGTTATGGTTATACATGACTTTAAGGAAAGTGGCTTCCATCTTTTTGGTTTTGCCTTCAGATTTTAAGTTTCTGTAAAACATTTTCTGAGAAAAATTTATAACCTAATTATAAAAGTTTATAATGTTTGTAATATATTCAGAATAAATTTAAATTACAATCCGAGTTTCTTTTATCATGAGTTTATAAAAATCATGAAACATCAAACCAGTGGGTTAGAAATACTGATAAAAAATTAAAACTGTCTTAATTTACCACAGGATTCTGTTTTCCAACCTTTCTTTGACATGACATGTCATCTTGACAAGCCAGTTAGCATAAAAGACTTAAAACCCCCTGAACCCTTTTATTTAATACAGTCAGGATCCTGCACTTCACATTGTCATACACCATTATCACGTTTCAAGATGTCAGTCTCTTATCTGAAGGATATCACATCCTCAAAGTGTAAATTCTTTGAATATTTGGCTTTCAGTGTCAGCATCAAAATATGTGCCCTTTGATCACTAATGTAATCCTTTATGGAGCTGTAAACAGACAATAACAAGCAAGAATTTGTTTTGATTGATAGATTGTTATTGTATGATCTTGGAACTGAGGGAATTACTTCAGTGATTGCTCATGTCTAATATTATTTAGGATAAAATTCAAACCTTTATCCCTGCAGAATTTAAATGGAAATACTTTAATATTTTTTAGCTATTTATGGCTTTCAGCAGCTTTCAGATTTAATTTTCAGAGCAGCTACTCTCCAAAGGCAGACTAAATTAATATAATTTAAGTCTTGTACACCTCTTGTGTATGATAAGCAATAGTCTCACATGCTACATGCATATAAAGAATGGTTAAATAACAGTTTAGAAAAAACAAAAAGAATTTAGACATTTAACACCTATCTGCATCCATGAACTGGTGTGAATTTAATAAAATTGGACACCCTGTAGTTCGAACCTTTCCCTAAATATTGCCCAATAATACCAATGGCTGGAAACCTCTGAATAGCAAGTCAATACAGCAAACATTTATGTACACATATGGTAATTAATCACAGAATTATTTATAAGGGCAAACTAATAGGAAAAAACTATATATTAAACAGTGGGAGTAATGTAACAAATTATGGTATATCTATGTAGTGGAATATTATTTCATGCCAATATTTTATTTTTCATGAAAAAAGATTAGTGCTTTCACATATTTTATTGTGCTGTTGAAGAGTTTGAGGTTTATGCCTCATCAGACTAAAGTATTTAGATTGGAAGTCTTCCTTAAGTAGAAACCATTCAAGCATCAAAGTTAAACATCAATAAAGAAGAGAAAAATGCATGAAATCCAATGGACCTATATAACAAATATTTCTTCGTCAATCTCAAAAGGTTTAAAAGGGAGGCATATAAATCACCCAGCAACCTGCAAGAGATGACTAGTTACAAGGCTAAACATACTCATTCCTCATTCTGTAAATGTTTGGATCATCTAATACATGCAAACACTGCTAGATGTTGAAGCTACAAAAGTTAGGTTTATGCCCTCATGAAACTCATCATCTGGGGAAAGCTCAGGGGATAAGCACATTATGTTAGAAGAGAATACACAGAATATCTGAAGGCTTAATAGGAGACAACAATTCCTAGTTTTTGCACAGCTAACAAGTAGTTATGGACTCAAAGGCACCTCTGAAGAGACTCTAAAATTTTTCATGTGTCAGGAATTTGAATGAACAAATCCTCAAATCATATTTTATATAGAAGGACCAAGGCATTATGAACTAAGAACCTGAATCTGAAATCATTCTGGTGGAAACAAATTAAATTTTCAGCTGAGTAAAGCAATGCATGAAAGAAAAAGTCATTCCATCACGTGAAACTCAAGGATACAATTTGACATTAATATTCTTTTATGATTTTTTTTGGAAACCTGATAATCATTCTGGTAGCTACTTATAGTGACTAAGCTGAGAGTTTTAAAAACCTGTCTGAGTTGTACAAACAAGTATGCTAATGTATATATGTTTTTAGGTGACTGAAAAAGATATCTTGAAAGAACAACTGCAGAGAATAAGGAAAGATTTTAAATCATCATTACAACTAATATATATTTTTGATAGCCTCTAAAATAACACTTAGTGTATTTGACTGTAATATATTGTTTTATAATATTTGCCTTCATCAACTCTAACAGCATTTGGCTGAATCTCTCATTTTAAAAAAAAGGCAGTAAGAGTAGGCGATAGCAAGCTAAACTTTTCTAATAAATCTTACTGTAATGCAAATTTACATTCCACTGCTGTATATATAAGGGATAATTTGGACAGATGTTTAACTGACTCTCCTTATTAATTCTCCATAAGTGAACTGTCAAATTCAAATTGCTCGAAGCACAAAAGCCAACAAAATCAAATTAAAGTAACTAATGGTAAAAAGATTACTGCATCTTCATGAGGGGAAAAATTAAAAATAGTTAAATGAAGGGTAGCTTTGTATGTGACAAATAAGATGAAATAATAACTTGAATTTGACCTCCCGAGTACTTCTTTTAAGAATTTTTTTTGTTTACATGAATAAAAAGATAGAAAAAGTAAATAATGTTTGACTTTGGCTTCTTGTGTTTTACTTCGGAGACAAGTCAGCATTTTCTCTTTACACATGACAGAGGACACAAGCCTTACCCCTGTGTTTGCAATATGAGAAGGGGCTTTTCATTCCAGTTCAGGAAAGAACAGCAGGAGAGGAACATTCCAGAGACTCTAAGCCTCCACTTTTTCCCAGGACGGATGAGTTATTTAGCTGATTCATGCAACTGGGAGAGGGAAGTAAATATGACTGTGCCATTGGGAGCTCTCTCTTTGGAAACTGCCTGCCTGCAGAGAGGGTACTTGGGATCTGTGGTGACAGTCAGCGGTCCAGCACTGTCTGGGGCATAGTAGTTCTCTTGTCTGAAATATACATCAAGAGGCCCATTAGGCCACAAGTCCATTACACCTTCTCCAGTTTAGATTTATCAGGAAAAAACTAAATTTTGATTTTTCTTCTAGCTCCAAAATGGTTCCAAACTTGGGCATTAAAAAAGGGTGCTATTTGTCATCCCTCCATAATCTACACATACATGACACCAACAGGTAACAGCGATTCTATCAATTAAACCCCTCCTTTAAAATTCAAATAACATATGAAGCACATCTGACTCTTCATGGGATTCTTCATTTTCTACCTTAGATTATTTTGTTTACATGACCATATTACACACATTACATTATTTCAAGTATTTTGCCTTTTTTGTGTGTATGATTGGTTGGAGTTTTTTAGTTGATTTACATGGGAGGGTAAATCTGGTCTACGTTAATACCTCTTGGCCACATGGGAGGCACTCCTTGTTTCATCATTTAAAATGGATTTCTTATTAATAAAATATATTTGAGTCTTGTTTTCTCACCCACTATGACAATGTCTTTAATTGGTGCATTTAAACCATTGACATTCAAAATGATTATTGGTGGATCTGCCATATTTCTTACTGTTTTCATTTGTTGTTCTTTTTCTTCATTTCTATTTTCGTCTTCCACTCTTTTTCTGCCTTTTGTGGTTTAACAGTTTACATGATTCCATTTTTTCTCCTTTCTTACAATATCTCTTATATTTCCTATTTTTACCTTTATAGGTGTTGCTAATCAAAGTCTACTTTAAAATTGCACTACATCACTTGACTTAATAACAACAAAATAATCCTAATTCATCCCTCTCATCCCTTGTTTTATTGCTATCATTCATTTCACCTACAATAAGTGTACATAAAAACATTTTTTTCGTGACATGCATAGCTTACAAAATCAAATACATTGTTGGTATCATTATGTTGAACCAACTGTTGTTAGATCAATTAAGGATGAAAAAATTTAAAGTTTATATTTTACCTTCATCTATTTACTCTTTGATGCTCTTCCTTTCTTTATGTAGATTCAAGTTTATGACATACCATTTTCCTTCTCTCTAAAGAACTTTTAACATTTCTTGTAGGCAGATCTACTAGCAACAAATTCCCTCATTTTCTGTTTGCCTGGGAAAGTCTTTATATCTCCTTCATTTTTAAAGAATAATTTCTCAGTGTACTGAATTTTAGATTGTTGTACTTTTTTCTCTTAACACTTTATTTCACTCCACTCTCTTCTTGCTTGCATGGGCTGAGGAGAAGTCAGAAGTGAGTCTTAAATTCATTCTTCTATATTACTCAGCCATAAAAAGGAATGAAACTGAGTTATTTGTAGTGAGGTGGATGGACCTAGAGACTGTCATACAGAGTGAAGTAAGTCAGAAGAGAAAAACAAATACCGTATGCTAACACATATATATGGAATCTAAAAAAAAAAGAAAAAGGAAAAAAAATGATCAGAAGAACCTAGGGACAAGACGGGAATCAAGATGTAGACCTACTACAGAATGGACTTGAGGATACGGGGAGGGGGAAGGGTAATCTGGGACAAAGTGAGACAGTGGCATGGACATATATACACTACCAAACATAAAAGAGATAGCTAGTGGGAAGCAGCCACATAGCACAGGGAGATCAGCTTGGTGCTTTGTGACCACCTAGGGGGGTGGGATGGGGAGGGTGGGAGGGAGGGACACGCAAGAGGGAAGAGATATGGGGACATATGTATATGTATAGCTGATTCACTTTGTTGTGGAGCAGAAACTAACACACCATTGTGAAGCAATTATACTCCAATAAAGATGTTAAAAAATATAAATAAATAAATAAAAATAAATAAATTCATTCTTCTATATGTAAAGTGTTTTTTCCTCTGACTTCTTTCAGAACTTTCTCCTTGATTTTCCATAGTTTGAAAATGATAGGCCTAGGAGTCATGGTTTTTTTTGTTGTTGTTGTTGTTTTTTGTAGGGGGCCGTTTGGTGGGGGCATTAATCCTGCTGGTGTTATCTGAGCTTCCTGAATCTATGGTTTGGTGTTTGACATTAATTTGGGAAAATTCTTGTCCATTATTGTTTGAAATATTTCTTCTGGTATTTTCTCTTTTCTCCTAGCGTTCCTATTATGTGAATGTTACAGCATTTTTAGTTGTCACTCAGGTCTTGGATATTCTGTTTGGCTTCTTTTTTCAGTCTTTGTTCCCTTTGCTTTTGGGTTTCAAGGGATCTATTAATATATCCTCTAGCTCAGAGATTCTCTTAGCCACGTCCAGCCTCTTAATAAGCCTATGGAAGGTATTCTTCATTTCTGTTACATAGGAAGGAACCAGTGGGAGAATGAGATAATTCCTTGCTGCATATCATCAACCTTTGTGTGCAAAAATTTCACCCCATCATTTGTATCAGTTTGCGAAGGCTGCCATACAAAACACCACAGACTGTATGGCTTAAACAGAAATTTGTTTTTGTATAGTTTTGGCAGCTCAAAGTCAAAGATCAAGTTGCCAAAACAGTTGGTTTCTCCTGAAGACTCTCTCCATCACTTGCATACCGTCACCCTCTTGCTGCCTCATTTCGTGGCTGTCCCTCTGTATACACATCCCTGATGTTTCTATGTCCTAATCCAGTCAGGTTGGATTAGGGCTCACAATTGTGGTCTCATTTTAACTTAATTACCTCCGTAAAAGCCCTGTCTCCAAATACAGTCCCATTCTGAGGTGCTGAAGGTTAGGGCTTCAACATGTGAATTTTAGAGGGACACAATAAATCCAAATTATCACCTAAAGTTTAAACCCTTTCTTATTATTGCTTCCAATGGAAACTGATGCCTCAAATTCCTTAAAATTTAGTGTTCTACAAGGTAGATGAACTTTAACATCTCCCTATAGATATGTTTCCCCATTGTGCTCACCACTTACCACTTACTCTTCCATCTTTTATATATTCCCCCAATTTATTAAAATTTGTTTTCCACTATTGTTTCCTCTCCTTTTATATTAGTCCCAATGTGCCTCTACCACCCATTTATCATATATCTAGAAGTTTGGAAGTGAGATGTGTTAAAGACAAGTTCAATCTGCATATTTTTTATCAAAATCAAATAAATGTTTTTTGATCTGAAAGGGTTGCTGTTAAAATCACTAAAATAAACACACATATTTTAACTTGTTCATCTAAACTGGTCTCTTCTAACATATTTTAAAAAGTCTTCATTCAGAGACTATAATTAGAATTTGTCATCCTGAGGAGTCACCCTGGACCTGAGGTAAGTCTCTTGGCTTCCTAATAGTATAAATAGTTTGAGCTGAGATCTGCTAACGAACTGAATATGATGAGCATCAATTCTGTCACTGTCAATGGGCCATGTGTATATAATGATTAAAGAAATACATTTTAGTCTCTTACGGATTGAAGCCTGGTTCCAGTAACTACAGCAGTAAGTGAGGCATTTGGGAAATTTTCACTTAAAAGATAATTGCACCATGATCATGTAAGGAGTTCCATGGTTCTGCTCCCAAGTAAAACTGGTAAGAATGATAAAATAGATAGAATAGCAAGATTTAAATTCCCTGGAAGTGGACTGGATGGCATAAAGCAAATTAAAATACTTGTCCAAGAAAATATGCTAAAAGTCAGTAAGAACTGTAAGAGTCTATTCTATATTAGCCAAGACCCATGCCATCCCTCCTCCTCTGAGCTCAGTGAGGCAGAAACTCTACTCTAGACTGGTTACAGCCAGTTAGACAGGGCTCCCTCTCCCTTCTACCTCCCAGTCAGAGGACTATCTGCTCAGGAGGGGAAAGATATCAGCATTTTGTAAACCGCTTTCAGGCTAAGTTCTAGTAAATAAAACCGAAAGGTGGGGACTCTCTAATTCTGTCCATCCCCCATTTGTGTAACAGAAATTCTACCTAAGGTAGGTAGGATGAAACTGGTAATATTCGGATACTGATTACCCCTTGCTCGGCTAATCATATGGGAGTCCCACGCCAAGATAGGCAAACTAAGGAGACTTAAGACTGTTTCCCCCATGAACTGAGCATTAAGCACCTAAAGCAGGAGTGTCACTTAGAGAGAAGAATGGCATTTTCTCCATCCACAGCACCAATGCTATGGCTTAGAAATTTTTCCTGGGAGGAGAAAAAGCCATAGAACAAACAGGTGCAATACTCTCCAAAAGAGAGGGCTTCATTTGCCACAGACTGCAGAAGTTTATGCCTAACACTACCCTCAGAAACGGTGGAAGTGGTAATAAGAAGTAATGAAGGGAAATGTATAGATTCATTGGGGATATAGGCTAAACTGTATGCCTGCCAGTTTTTCAGAGAGTAATAGTGAAAGACATAGCTGAGAAGAGCACTTGTGAGATCAGAACAAATCTCAAATACTGACTTTTGAAACTTTCCCTTGTAAGGAGCCTTAATTTGACTGGATTAGTCTGTGAAGCACAGTATGCCCCAGAATACTGTTAAAAACAATAAGGCAACCAGCTAGCAATTAATATGGTCAGAGAAAGACAGTTAAAGAGAGCTCTGCCAAAATCACTGGCATTCTACAGTGACTATGGACATACCCTAGGATATACCCCTTAGGAGTAACATAAGATGCTTCACACTGGAGGGTGGAGGGAGTTGGAATAAATCTCACCAGAATAATCCAGTCAGTCACTAAACAAGGAAATAAACAATAACAAGGCCCAGACTGGGGGGAGGAAGAGTACCCAGAGTTGCCATAATATACTATATAATATGTCCAGTTTCCAATCAAAAAAAAAAAAAAAAAAGAGAGAGATGCCAAATAAACAGGAAAGTATGACCCATACATCAAAGAAAATAAGCAGGCAACAAAAGCCGTCTGCTAGAGTCATCCAATGTTGGATTTAAAGAAAGACTTTATATTAGCAAGTATAAATATACTTATAGAACTAAAGAAAAGCATGCTTAAAGAGGTAAAGAAAGGTATAATGACAGTGTAATATCAGATAAAGAATATCTACAAAAATGTAGAAATTATAACTCAAAAATAATAAAATGGAAATTACAGAGTTGAAAAGTAAAATAGAAACATAATAAATTTATTAGAGTGGTTTAACAGTATATTTGAACTGATAGAAGAAAGATTTAGTCAACTTGATAATAGGGTGATGAAGATCATGCAATCTGAAGAACAGAGAGATAAAAGAATGAAGAAAAATGAAAAGATATTTTTAAAATGTTGGACACCATTAAGCACATCAACATACAGGTATATCTTGTTTTATTGCACATCACTTTATTGTACTTTTCAGATATTGCATTTTTTGAAAATTGAAGGTTTGTGGCAGCCCTGCATTGAACAAGTCTATCAGAGCCATTTTTCCAACAGCATTTGCTCAGTTTGTATCTCTGTGTAATATTTTGGTAATTCTTAAAATTTTTCAAACCCTCCACCAGCAAAAATATTTTGACTCACTGAAGACTCAGATGATGGTTAGCAATTTTTAGCAATAAAGTATTTTTAATTAAGGTATGAAAATATTGGTTTTATTAGACATAATGCTATTGCACACTTAATAGACTGCAGTATAATGTAAACATAGTTTTCACATGCACTAGGAAACCAAAAAATTTGTGTAACTTGCTTTATTGCAATATTCACTTTATTGAGGTGGTCTGGAACTGAGCCTGTAATATCTCCAAGGTATGCCTATATACGTAATGGTAGTACCCGATATGAGAGAAGGAAAGAAGTAGAAAAATGTTTAAAGAAATAATGGCTGAAAACTTCTGTATGTTTTGAAAAACATTAACCTACACATCTAGAAACTTCAACAAACTCCAAGTAGGATGAATGAGATATTTGCAAGTAGAAACATTGTAGTAAAAATGTTGAAGCACAAAGTCATAGAGGAAATCTTGAAAGTAGTAGGAGAATTGATTACTCACTTAAAAGTGGACCCCACTAAGATTATCTGCTTATTTCTCATCAGAAACAATGGAAGTCATGAAAAAGTGGGATGACATATTCGAAGTCTTCAAAGGGAAAAAGCAAGCAAACAAAACTTGTCAAATAGAATTCTATACTGAGGAAAGCTATCTGCTATCTTTCAAAAATGAAGGAAAAATAAAGACATTCCCATATGGACAAAAACTGCTAGCAGATCTGCTTTATAAGAAATACTGAAGGATGCTCTTTAGGCTGAAAGCAAGTGACCCCACACAGTGATATGAATTCACATGAAAAACAAGAAAAACAGTACAGGTAATCATATAATTATAAAAGACATTATAAAGGAACTATTCATTCTTCTTGTAATGGATTTAACAATTTTAAAAAACTATATGCATATACTATATTGCTGGGGCTATAGCATATAGAAATATATTTGTGAATAACAGCACAAAGGAGCTGGTGGGATAAAAACTGTATTGTGTCATATTGTGCTTTGTGTGGAAAAGATAAAATGTTTGTTCATATCAGCTGATATATACTTGGTTTCCTGGGAAATATAAACATATTTTTAAAGAATACACTACAGACTAGGAATATGTGTTTAGAACATATTAGAAAGTAGTTTTGTGCAGTTTGTACCATTATTCATGTTGGAGCTATTTGTTTCAGGCTTCAGAGTTTCTTTAACTAATGCAGAAATATTTGATGGTCAGAGTACCATAGTAACTGATACAATTAGATAAGCATTTTAGTAGTGATCTGTGAGGAAACTGATATCAACAGTTAGAAAACAAAAGATCCATTTTATGAAGAAACAACACAGTTGGAAAAATTATTACGGTTGGTAACTTGGAAGGCAGTCCATGTTCCTAACAAGATTGCAGCTCTGTGGGAAGTGTTTGGAAAGAAATAGAATGATAGTATTTGTTGGCATTTATTTCCTGCTTTTACCAGAGTACTAAACAAGAGAAATGAGCTCAAGCACAGAAAAGAGTTGATGATTTTCAGGCAGAAATGTAAGAGAATAAATAAAGTCCAGAAATGTGTGGGCTTGCCAGTTTGAAAACCCAGCTGCTTCTGGCCTCAAAATCTAGTAAATGAGACAAAAGTTGTTTGAGTGATAAATGTCCATTAAGTTTCCCATTAAATAAGATCACTTTCCTTCCCACCTAAGTCGATAATTTCAAATAGCCTTGTGTTGAAAGAGAATGAATAGATCTAAAGAAGTTGAGAAATAAAGCCAACTTAAAACCTACGTCTAGGGGAAAAAAAGCTTACTGGAACAGAGACATTTCTAGAAGAAAACAGACAAAGCTTTCTATTTTATTTTTTCTTGAAGAAACTGTGTTACCAAGAACAGCAAGAGCTTAATGTAAAAGTGTCTTTGTCTATTAAGTATTAAACTATTCCTTTGACCCCAAACTTTCAATAGTAGGATAAAAGCAGTGGAAGCTGTGCAGACCCCAATGAGAACATATTTCCAAGTAACCACTTTAGATGATGCCATAAAGGAACATGAGTGAGGAAGGATATAACTAAGGTGGGTATACACACGCACACGTGTGTGCATGCACGTGCACACACACACACACACACACACACACATTGAAGAGACTTGACAATGCTATTCCTTCCAAAGAGCAGAATCTGAATCTAGTTAAAGAACTAGAGACCGCCCACAGGGAAGGAAATTTTTACAAAGGCTATTCAGTAGGATTTCATGATTGTTATAAACCAATGATTGCTGTGTGTGATTTCCCATCTCCACTCTTCTGAAAGGGAGTGTGCACAGTGGTCATTTTCTCTTTGTTCACCATTACATATTGGGTGAGTAGGACAAATAACTTTTCTTTTTAGTTCACAGCTTGACAATTCATGAGGAACCATACAAACAATGACCTAATGGAAAGTGCTTCACAGCTACTGGATATTTGGGACTTTGAACTGAATGTAATAACTGGAATTATGAAAGATCATAAAGATCTAACATATATATTGCATTTCTCCTCCTTTTGGGCACATATTTTCCTGCAAGTTTGGAAGCTGTTATGGACAAGTAGTTTGCTTTAGCCAATGAAATGCTGGCAGAAGTTGTGTGAGTTCCATGTTCTGCTCCCCCTGCCATGTTCTGATCATGGAAGTATATGTCTTTATGAGGCTTCCACCTAACTGACTCCCTAAGTGATCACTATAATCAGAACCCCTCTGCTGAACTGGATCAGGCATGTATTGTGGACTGACAAATAAATTTAAGTGGCATTAAGCCACTGAGACACAGCCTTTGTCAGTTAATGAGCATAGCCTAAATTATTCTGATAGATTCTGCTTGAATCCCTTGAGAATTAAGTGACTATCATTTGTACGGGTTATAAAGAGGCCAGGAAGACAAACTGGCAAACCAGAGAAGAAACTGAGTAACTGGTTATTCTAGTTCTTTTCCTCTTCTTCTTGGGCACATAGTTGGACTGAAATTATCAGCTTCCCTCGCAATAAGATGTGGTCATATACCTTAATTCTAGCCATTGGAATATGAGTACAAGTGTTGTGTCTCATACCATTTCCTTTTCTCCAGCTAGCTGTACACAAAGCAATACAGAGAACTTTGAAGTTATGTATCGGATGGAGGAGCCAAAGATGCATTAATACTGAGTATCTTATTTATACTTCAGAGAAGATCCTCCTACAAATTAAAAGGACATGTTTTAGACCTTAGTGGATTTTACTGGGTTTTTGCGGAGTTATTTTTTGCAGCATCTGGCATTACACTGTATACTCGCTATCCCCTCTCTTCCTCTCTTATACACACCAGAAAGAAGAAAGTCCCAAATGTTATGATGGATTTTATATGATATAAACAGGGGTTTAAATTGATAAAATATTGGTGTTTTGGTGAAGTTACTATTTTTGAGGAGAGATAATCCCTGCCTTTAACTAACAATGGAAAAAGTAAAGGGGGTGTTTAATAGATTCTTGTTTCCCTTTCTATCACCAAGTAATTAAGATTCAATACGATTATTTACATAATTCAGGAAGGGTAATATTGAAGAAAGAGAAAATTTTATACATTATATATACTTACATTATATAACTAAATTATATACATATATATACTTTTTCTTGCCTATCTTATCTACTTATATTTGACTGGCATGATGTGATTCCTTAAATGAATGCTATCATGAGGTTATAGTAAAGTCTGCTGGGATCACTGTTCATTATATAGTTCATTGCCAGAAAGCTTGATGTCCATCAATAGTAGTCTCTTTTATTAGACATTCCAATCTAATTCCCTGCAACTCTCTTAGGTAAAAATGGTTCTTTTTTCATAGTCCTGTGGCCATGTACCTGCTTTCTCTCATGTGTTTAACCTTTTGTTCCATGCTCTGGCTGTTACAAGTAAACTTGCAGCCCCCAGTCTCACTGAATATCTCCTGTACTCCTCTACTTTTAGAACTCATATGCACATATGAGCTCCAGGTACCATATTTTTCATAAACTATGAGCTTGCATGTGTGGGACTGTTCTCTTTTCTACCTGAATATACCATCATATCATTTGCCTCTAAGCCCTTTCCCAATTCTGTACCACAAAGAATGGTTGTAAGCATGATGACTGAGCAGCCAGTCACTCAAGGACTTAGATGTCAATCTCTCTTTGCATCCAATTTACCCTAACTTTTAAGAGATTCTCCTGGATCCTCCTTAGCTTTCTTTGGGTTTGCAACTACTCAGTGATCACCCTTCCCCCCAAAATGGAAGGAAATGACTACACTAACACTGAGCTCTCCCAGAGGATAGCCTATCTTTGCATCAAGTACTCTTCCTATATCAATAATGGGAAGTAGGAGTCTGGAGCACCAAATCTGCTGAAATGACAAAACTAAGGTAGTGACGTTCTGCTGCAGGTGGTGACACCAGGAGCTGATGAGTTATTGAATGCAGTGCACTTAGTGGCTTTATTTTCAGTTGTCACTTTTAGTCTCTGAGGCTAAATGGGAAATAATCTGTCACGGCACCAGACCTAATCATGTTACACTATTATTATCACAATTGTATATGGGGATAGTTGTGTATAGGAATCACTCCAAGACAAATTCTTTACTCTTGTAATCTTGGGGAATTTGTCAGAAGCAATTTATTTCATTGCTAAAATCAGACCTCTGTGCTTGCCATCTGACTATTGATTCTGATACATTTTTGGTTTCCTATCTCTCAACTTAATACATGTGTACGTGTGTGTGTGTGTGTGTGTGTGTTTAATTTTTTGCATCTTGTTTCCTCTTTCTTGACTTCTGTCTTCCCTGAATCTCTTTCTAGATAAGGCTTTCATTGATCTCAGACTGACAATGAACTAATACCTAAATTTTACACTTGGCTTTGCTTCAATTTAAATGCCTATCTTTTCTTCCATGTAAACCACTCCAATTAGAAAAGCAAAACAAAACAAGAAAAGTGAACTTCCAAAATGAGCATCCTTGAGAGTATACATTCTTCTTGAATTTGTTCTGAGGCTGCCTGCTGTCTCCACAAATAATTGCATTTGTAAACCTTTCAGGCCCCCAATATGTCACAGCGTACATGAGAAAAAAAAAAAGAATCATGCCTTCATTTTACATTGCTATGGGAAGATCCATGAGTAAGTGCATGGGCACATACAATGATATTATAGTGTAGTATAATCACTTATCATTATGACTTGAATTTAGGAAACATTCTTTATTTCCAACCTTATGATGAAGAAAATATAACACAACTTTATATTTACTATTCCTCCAGGAATAACAAGGGGATATAACAGCCATCAATATATAACACTCTATAAAGAAAAATAAATTTCAAGAAAATAAACCTTCTGGAGAACACTATAGTGAAATTATTAAAAATGAATAATTCTCACTGTAGATTAAATAATTTCAACTCAAATCAATTATTCACTTTCAAGACACATGTATGGACTGAATGTTTGTATCCCCTCAAAATTCACGTTAAAGCCCTAATGCATAGTGTGTGGTTGTATTTGGCGATAGGGCTTCTAAGGAAGTAATTAAGGTTAAATGAGTCATGGGGATGAAGCCCTGCTCTGATAGGATTATTGTCTTTATAAGAAGAGACATCAAAGCATTCTGTGTGTGTGTGTGTGTGTGTGTGTGTGTTTGTGTGTGTGTGTGTGCTCTTACCAGGAAAGACCATGTGAGAACAGAGGGAGAAGATGGTTGCCTGCAAGCCAGGAAGAGAGCTCTTACCAGAGACCGAATCAGTTAGAACCTTGATCTTAGACATCTAGCCTCTAGAACAGGGAGCACATAAACGTCTATCATTTAAGCCACCCAGTCTACGGCATTTTTTTATAGCAGCCTGAGCAAACTAATACAACACACTATCATACATATATTCTCTTTGGTACCATATTTTATTTATTAGAATTTAAACTTGAGAGGAAAAAAAGAATTAAATATTTTCAAAACTTATCTTTAATGTATACTGTCATTACATATTTTATATGTAACTTGTACTTTCATAATAATACCATAAAATATGTGTTTCAATCATTTTTTCTGATGTAAAATGATCAGTTCTATATTCGGAAAATAGATGTGGAAAATGTCAAATTAAAGAGTCACTTAGGCTTAAAATGTGTAACAGGTAAATATTACTATGCTATATCTTAACAATGTAGGCTAATTTTTTTTTTTTATTCCATAAAACTGACTGTATCTGGCTCTGTGTTCCCACTTGCAAACTTTACAAGGGAGTTCAAAATAGTCATTTGTGTAGCTTCTTTCCTGAGGCTTATGTAACATGAGAACACAGGAATGGAGCAAGAGGAAGTGAAGCCTCTGGTCACTAATTAACATTGGTCATTAATGCTGGGCCTGTCGTCTGTCAATATGGCTATTGAGTCTTTTCCTGGCCCATTTCAGGCAATGAGGACATGGCAGAAGATAGAGACACAGCTAACAGCAGTCCATACACTTTGCCATCTATCCCCAAGGCCTGATAAGCTGTCTGGCATATATTAGGAGTGCTACAAATACTTGTAAAATGAATAAGTAAATACTTTTAATCATTCCTCATCCTCTCTTCACCCCAAGTTTCTTCTTTTATTTACTACTTCCTACATCATTTAAAGTTTTCTCATTGTTATGCAATTTCAAAGCTACCTTCAAATACTCTCTCTTTTTCATCCCTATGCAATTCAGTCAGACATTAATTCCATAATGTATATTGGTCAACTATATATTCTTGTTAAATCCCAATTCAGATCTCATTATTTCACAACTGATTTACTGTACTAATTTCCTCACTTGACTTTATTTACCCAAATATTCCATTTGCCAATTTTTATTGACTCCAGTTTAAGTTACTTGCCACAAATACAAACAAAAAATCCATATCTTCTTTTTAAAATTCTCAATAGCTCTCCATTCTTTATAGAAAAAAAATGTTCATAATCCTTAATAGGACCTGCATGGCCATCTACCAAATAGACAAATCCATATCTCTGAAGCTACTCCAGTTCTGCAAATCATACCCTCTCTCCAGCTACACCAGAATTGTTCTCTGGATAAGCATTTTTGTAATGTCCTGCCTTCACTAAAGCTTTATTCTGTTTTCCCTTGTTTCTCTTCTATGCTCTCTACTATTTTTTTTTTTAATTTTCACAGTCTAAGTAAATTTTCATTACTTCTAGGAAATATTCCTTTAGTTTTAATATTAAAAAATACCGCCTCCTTGCTCAGTGGCATTATGGTAAGCTTCATATAATATTATTGAGCAATTCTTTCTTTTGAACTTGTTATTGCAATTATTTACTGACATATCTCTGTCTTCTTCATCATCACGTTCCTAGTATACTCAGTAATTTTGAAGGAAGTAACACGTTATTCAGTTTTGCATATTTTTATATGTCTCACAGTGTCTCATAGACCTTCAGTCAATGTTTTTGAATTTAATTAAATGCTTTTATATTTTCCTTTAAAAATAACCATGAAGTTTTACTAAATTCAAACCACAGAATGAAAGGATACAATCAGTATGTTAAAAATAAGATCTTACACTAAATATACTCTAAACTATCTATTTGTTTTGCTAGTTTATAACATAGAAGGCATTAAGGATAATGCAAATTTATTATTGATAAGATTTATTACTTAGTAGTAGTGGCATCTAATAATTACAGAACTTTTTATAAATTATTTCATTTGGTCTCCACAAAATCTTTTAGAAAAAATACAACAGATTCTATTATCTTTACCTTATAGAAGAATAAAAGCCTCAGAATTACTCAAGGTCATAGAATTAATAAGACCTACAATGTAAACTCAGTTCTGTGACCTAATAGCCTTCTTAGTTTTTCTTCTATAATACAAGAGCCATCATAGAAATATAAAATAAATATCAATTTGAAGAGTGTTTTTCAGTCAAAAACACTGTGCTTCACTTAATAAATTATAGGTCCTGGAGTTAAAAGAATTAAAATCTAAAATTTTGAAAATTTCATGTATCTACTTTGAGTATATTAGTACTGTATCCATGTGACATGGAAATTATTTCTTTGTGTGATTAAATTATTTACTTTAAAAGGTTTAACATGTTCTCTCCTAGTGAATATTTTTTATGTAATTCTACAATAAATTTTTTAAGGTTTATAAAAGTAGTTTTGACATGAAAAAATTATGAAACCAAATTATATGAAGTAAATATATGTGTTATAACATTAAATTTATTGTTGTTTATTCTGGGAATGGTACACATACATATTCACTGGAATTTCAACAAAAAGAGAGCATATGACTGATTATTCCAATTAAATGTTATGGAGTCTGGATATTTATGTCATGGCCTATGAAATGTGACAGGGAGTCAATATGTAAGGGACAATTCCTCCTTGTTTGAGGACTAGGAAAGAAGCTCCATTTTTATCTATTTAAAGAAGTCAAGGTGATACATGACAACACGCAATGTCAATTTTTATGTACATATGGAGAAATACAAACATAGAAAACGTTCTCAAAACTCGTTAATGTTTACAATTGTATACTTAAGTAAAAAGGCATGTTTCTGCTCATAATCTGTCAACGTCTTTAAATGAATTTCTGTTGCACTATGACTGCTATCAACATTAGAAGAATAAAGTACTGTTGTCTAGTAGGCACATTATTCATGATCGTTTTCAACATTTATAATCCTTTTGTAAAAAGTGCTAATTAAAATATATGGTGCTCCCTGACAATCATATAGTCAGTCATTATCCTTTAATTCAGTTCATAAAGACACAATATGTAATCACTTACTTCTTTTCAAACTAAATTCTAGGTACTGCTATATGTGCATGGAAGGGCTGTGTCTGGGATTTGGGGCAGTTGGAGGAAACTGAAGAAACAGAGATAGGCACACAATATTTTTTTTAAACTTAAGAAAGAGAGATTAAAATTCTATAGGAGGCAATGTACTGAATTTGTGACAATTATCTGATCCCAAGAACAATGGTGTAATAATTCAAAAATGAACAGCTAATTGATTCAAGAATGAAACCAAATTATAAAACCAAATGCAATTTTTACTTTTAAGCTAAATTTTTCTGGACATGAATATGAGAAAAACAGGTAACTAAAACTCAAAGAAGCCAATATAAACAAAACAATTCCTATTTTACTTACAGTAGGGTCCTAAGGAAGGTAATACAGATAATGCTTTAAAATCTAAGATGTGAAAGGGAAGAAAGGTCATCATAAATGCAGAAAGAATATCTGTGTGTATAAATATATATGTATCTATTTTATTTTAAAATATATATACATGTTAAAATTGTGACCTAAATTCTTATATAAAATAGAGGTTTCCAAAGTTCTCTTTCAGAAACAAATAATATTGTATTTACAAACAATTATACTAGTTTTAATTAAAAATTAATTTATATTAGAATAAAAGGAAAAAACATTTGGTATAAATATTATTGAGGACATGCATAAGAATATGAGACATTAATCAGATCTATATTTTATCCATCTAAGTACTGACAATGGCACCAACATACACTGTGTTATCTAAACATGTATAATACTAGAGTTAAATTTTAAATTGCTTTGCTGAATAAAGGAATAGTTTTATGGGAATGGAAGATTAGGTCATTTTGATTGGCCCTCTTCCTAATGTTATTTAGAAGAGCTGAATAATTTATTTTAAAAATTTGTTTGAAGGTACTGGGAAGCTGATAAGTCACTGTAGGGTTTAAGGATCAAGACTAGAAAGAGAAGGCTGAAACCCAGCCATCTTCCTCTAGTTAATCCCAAAATCATTAGACAAGAATCTGAAAAGCTGACCCGCTGTTTTGATAATCTGTTTCAAGCCGTTTTCTTGGAAAAGTGAAATCTGAGACAAATTAACATGTAAAATATTATGGATCAACACATTTGGAAAGGAGGGCAAGTAAGTAGAGTTGAACAGAGAGAAAAGTTTAGCTGTAATGTAGGCCCTCCTAAGGTCTTAGTCAATTTCATGAAAAGCACTCAGCTGGGATGGCCCATCATAACTGTCCTGAGTTTGGGAGAAATCTAGGATTTTATGTACCAGTTTGATCTGTCATTGATACAAAATATCAGAAATAATAAGACTTCATTAAAATTAAAAATATCTGCTCTTCACGGGACTGCCCTGGCAGTCCAGTGGTTGGGACTTTGCCTTCCAATACTGGGGGCGCAGGTTCGATCTCTGGTTGGGGAGCTGGGATCCCTCATGCCTGGTGGCCAACAAGCCAAAACACAGAACAGAAGCAATGTTGTAACAAGTTCAATAAAGACTTTAGAAAAAAAAATCTGCCCTTCAGAAGACAAAGTCAAGCTAATTAGAAGACAAGCCACAGATTGAGTGAAAATATTTGGAAGAAAAAAAAACCACACAGCCTTTCAGATAAAGGGCTTTTATCTAAAATATACAAAGGACTCTTTTTTTTTTAAACATCTTTATGGGAGTATAATTGCTTTACAATGGTGTGTTAGTTTCTGCTTTATAACAAAGTGAGTCAGCTATACATATACCTATATCCCCATATCTCCTCCCTCTTGCGTCTCTATCCCACCCCTCTAGGTGGTCACAAACCACCGAGCTGATCTCCCTGTGCTATTCGGCTGCTTCCCACTAGCTAACTATTTTACATTTGATAGTATATTTAAGTCCATACCACTCTCTCACTTTGTCCCAGTTTACCCTTCCCCCTCCCCGAGTCCTCAAGTCCATTCTCTACATATGTGTTTTATTCCTGTCCTGACCCTAGGTTCTTCAGAACCATTTTTTGTTGTTGTTAGATTCCATATATATGTGTTAGCATACGGTATTTGTTTTTCTCTTTCTGACTTACTTCACTCTGTATGACAGACTCTAGGTCCATCCACGTCACTACAAATAACTCAATTTCATTTCTTTTTATGGCTGAGTAATATTCCATTGTATATATGTGCCACATCTTCTTTATCCATTCATCTGTTGATGGACACTTAGGTTGCTTCCATGTCCTGGTTATTGTAAACAGAGCTGCAATGAACATTGTGGTACATGACTCTTTTTGAATTATGGTTTTCTCAGGGTAAAATATACAAAGAACTCTTAAAACTCAGCAGTAAGAAAAAGAAAACAAACAGCCTGATTAATAAATGGATCAAAGACCTTAATAGACACCTTACCAAAGAATATATGCAGATGGCAAACTAGCATATGAAAAGATGTTCCATATCATGTATTATCAGCAAAATACTAATGAAAGCAATAATTAGATACCACTACACACCTATCGGAAGGGCCAAAATCAGGAACACTGACAGCATGAAACACTGGCAAGGATGGCCACAGAAAATTTCATTCATTGCTGGTGGGAATGCAAAGTAGTACAACCACTTCAGAAGACAGTTTGGCAGTTTCTTACAAAACTAAACACAATTTTACCATATAATCCAGCAATTGTGATCCTTGGTATTTGCCCCAAGAAATCTGAAATTTGTGTACACACAAAAACTTGCACAAGGATATTTATAGCAGCTTTATTCATAACTGCCAAATTTTCCAGATATAATTTTGTTATTGACTTCTAGTTTCTTTTATAGTCTGAGAACACACTTTGCATGATGTCTATTTTTTTAATTGTTGTTTTGCTCTATGGCCCATAATATGGTCTATAATGGATAATGTTACATGTGCAATTGAGAAGACTATATATTCTGTTCTTGTTGCATGGAATGTTTTATAAAAAATTACAGATCTTAATTAAAAAATACGTTATTACTAAAAACCTGCTAGCCATCTGAGCCTTCACCAAGTCTCAGTAGTAACATCAAAGATCAATGATCACAGATCATCATAACAAATATAATAGTAATTAAAAAGTTTGAAATATTGTGAGAATTATCAAAATGTGACACAGAGGGCTTCCTTGGTGGCGCAGTGGTTAGGAATCCACCTGCCAATGCAGGGGACACGGGTTCAAGCCCTGGTCTGGGAAGATCCCACATGCTGCGGAGCAGCTAGGCCCGTGCGCCACAACTACTGAAGCTTGCGCGCCCAGAGCCCATGCTCCACAACAAGAGAAGCCACCACAATGAGAAGTCCGCACACTGCAATGAAGAGTAAATCCCACTCGCCGCAACTAGAGAAAGCCCGCGTGCAGCAATGAGGACCCAACGCAGCCATAAATAAATAAATTTATAAAAAAAAAAAAAATGTGACACAGAAACACAGGGTGAGCAAATGCTGTTGGAAAAATGGCACCTATAGACTTGCTTGATGCATGGTTGCCACAGAACTTCAATTTGTTAAAAACTGCACTATCTGTGAAGCACAATAAAGCAAAGTGCAATTAAAGGAGGTATGTCTGTACTGAAAATACGTTTCTTCCATTAAACTAACTTTCTCCTTCAGTACACTCATTAACTATTCTAAAAGTTAAGTCTTCAATAATTATAGGGATTCTCTCTGAAAATTTAATCTCCAATAATAATTGTCATCTTCTAATATCCATATAATTGTCCTTTATTTACAATCACAGATTATTTTAAGAAATTAAGATACTCAACTAACTCTCAAAAGCTCTCTGTATCTGGAGAGATATTTGAACTTCAACCTCTAAATATGTGGCCAGATTCTGAATGATTTCAAACCTTTTATTCATTTGCATTTTTCCAAATTCATTCAAGAATCTTATCATAATATATTACACAGACATTCCTGTATTACTATAAATCCTTTTGACTACTCAGTGAATATTTAAAATGTGTAGGCTGAAACAAAACATAATGTTTTCAAATTTTCTAGGTTTTTAATCACCATATGGATCTCAGAATTCTTAAGCAAAATGAGAAGACTGTTTTTAACATTGAAATTGGAATGCCACATATTTTATTTCCTTCAGCAACCTGTATGTCAGTTTCATTTACTAGCAAGAGCAAAGTCATCTCTGTTAGGATAAGCGTTTGAACTGTCAGAATCTGAATGATTATATTGGACATGTGTAATTTTCTTGTCAAAAAGCTGTTCTACTAAGTACCATCAACACCTATTACACATATCACTGAGAAACGTGGTTAAGTCTTTCTAATGCATAGATCAATATTCAGTGCCAGTCATATATGAGATAAACGATAGCTCTTTAAATCTTGATGGTTGGAAGGTTATAACTTCTTAGCCTATCTCCCTTTATCCAGTGAGGAATGTTTAGATAATACTTGTAAGATAAGGCTTTATGTTCTCTAGTTATGTCTGAAGACATTCAGTAAGTTACTCTTTGGCACAGTCGATATATGTAGAAAATGAAAAGGCAATTCCTATTATATAGAGAGCCCCACTCAAAATATTTTACAGCAGTTTAAATACAGCATAATTTAAAATTTTAGTATTTTCCTTTAGTGTTTTCTAAAAAGCATAATAAAATTATTTTTGGTATTTAAGTAATGATTTTAGATACCAAACATTCCCATATAAACAAAAGAGGCATATTTTGTCAATCACCTAGGTGTAGGTATAGTAAAAGTTGGTTTACCTATAGCTTAGACTAGCCTTTTTTTTTTTTTTTTTTGCGGTACGCGGGCCTCTCACTGTTGTGGCCTCTCCCGTTGCAGAGCACAGGCTCCGGATGCGCAGGCTCAGCGGCCATGGCTCACGGGCCCAGCTGCTCCGCGGCACGTGGGATCCTCCCGGACCCGGGCACGAACCCGTGTCCCCTGCATCGGCAGGCGGACTCTCAACCACTGCTCCACCAGGGAAGCCCTAGCCTTTTGTTTTTTAAAGAGAGGATATAAATCTATTAATTTTTCTTTCTCATAACATCAATATGAAGAAAATTCTATTTCTAAAAGTAAATTAGGTTTCTTTGGCTAACAACTAAACTTACTAGTATCCAAATTATACTTAATTTGGCTATTATCCAAAACAAAAAAACTAGACAAACTAAGTTTTGCTTGTGCTGTATATTCTGAAAGCTGACTAGGTAAAGCTTTTTGTTTTCATTAACATGATTGCATTTTAACCATTTTCCATGGCCCATCTGGAATTAGCTTCAGTAAGGACTCTGTAGTGCTTTTACTTAGGTTATAATGTTATCAGCTCTCATAAATGCAGAATTTGGAATCAAAATATAATTAAATCTAATAATAATTAAATATGGAAATTGTACAAAATATTGCAGATTAAGTACTGTATATAAAATCAGTCGCTGAATAAAATTGCTGATAGTTATTCCATAGACACAGTCTAGATTTATTACTGTTTCTCATCACACAATGGAAAACTTATTTCATGTTATTAAATTTATAAGGACTTATGGATACTGTCAAAGAAAACTTGCACTGGATAGAGTTAAATAAAGAAGGAAGATTTTATTCAAGACTATTGCAATAAGGAGTGAGACTACTGTAATAGGGAAGAGAGAATGAACTCAACTCCACTGAAACGAAAGACAGTATAGTTTTTAAACCCTGGGTTAGCTAGTGAAAAAGAAAAGTAATGAAGAACACTAGGAAGAAGGTTGGTCAGTGTGATTAGGCCATATGTTTTTGCTAATTGGCACTTACTGAAGTTAGACTCCTGCCCTTACACAGAGACTGTGAGAGAGGAATCCTATCTTTCTTGATGGTTAAATTTCAGTGGAATAGCTCCCAGGTCCTTGAGAAAGACATTCCTGGGTTATAAAACTGACAATAAACTGGGGGATTTATCTCCATTTCAAAGGAGCTGAAAAAGAATTTGCAGTTACACGTCTTCTAAAGTAAAACTGTAAGAAAACAGTGGCCAGAGATCTAGAGTCAGGAAGAAATTGGTCTAAAGTTTAGTCAAGCTGAGGAGGATGTTAAGGTCTTCTTGGTCAATATCACATGGATTCTTTTAGTTTATTACGAATAGTTTATGAATCTGAATACATGGACATATGCTACGATGCTAGGCGTTTAATAAGCAACATTTGAGAAAACAAAATACGACAAGCTAAAGAAAAATAATTTATGACTTGGAATATGTAAGACATTCTGTATCCTGCTCTTTTGTCATAAAGAATCACTATATACTGAACAGATGTTATGTTTATTATTTTGGTGGTTTTGTTTGCTATTGAAAGGAGGAAGCAGAGAAGGCATAAACTGAGTGGAGTAGAATGTATTTGCCAGAAGACTATGGTCAATTGGTATATACAATTCTGATTTGGTAAGTTAAGTGGATTTATTATATTCTTTCTTGACTCTGTAGAGCATGTGGGCTAACAAAATCCTACGGAAATTCTATTAATCTGCAGGTAATGAACAATAGGAATGTAAAAAATACATATATAGAAGACTTTGAACAGTATTTTCAAAAACTGTCTTGGCGTTCTTGCAGAGAAAATAGATGGGGAATCTAGGCAAGACAAAGAGAATGACATCTTCATGGTGCTAGCATAAAACTCTGTGGGTAAATCCCTCCTAAACTTGAAGACAGCAATGATCTCAGCTTTTTATGATCCAAGTGTGATAATTTATACCAGGATACCATTTTGTAAGTGAATACACAAAGTTTCTTTTGCAAAATTAGCTTGAAACAAGGTAACTTTCACTGTAAGGTTGAAAGAATGCATGTCCAGGACAGGGCAGGATTGGGGCAGGAATGATCAGAATTTGAAAAGCAATGCCACAGCCATAGTTGGGGGAAAAATAAGGTCATCCTTCTCTAGGAAAATTTAGTTCCTACGAATATAAAAGTAGATAGAGAAAAGACTACTATTATTCTATGAATCCTAGGAAAAGGCCAAGTTCTTCTTATGTCAAACTGTTCCCTGTTTAGGATCAAGAGGGGAGCAACAAAACTGAAACTGATGAGACCTGAGGGCTATGCTATTAGCACTACTTGGAGTGGAAGAACAGGGTGTGGGACTTTTAAAGAGTTAGGTCAGAGATTTCTATAGATGGGATATTTCAAGCCAAAATGCAGATATTACCAACTAATATGGTAGTATACGTATTCTATGTTTGTCATCAGGAAGAAGGTTCAGGTAGCTAGATAAGATTGTGGGTTTTCTCTTTTCTGACTTGAGAAGGGGTCTGTTTTAAAATCAGTATATTCAGGTCTCCATCAAGCCTTTTTTTCTGCTGTGTATCCTTCAGTGTTAAACAGCTAGAAATCCTAATCAATATAGTTGTTGGGGGATACATGAGTAATGGATAGGGGAGGGGTCTATCATTAAATTGGTGAGATTTGAAGAAACCCATCAGCTTAGAGTCCCTTAAAAACAATAGACTTTTGTGTTCTTATATCACTGTAATTATAGAAAAAAAAAAATAGTATGGCTTTTTTCCACACCTTTCTGATTGCATCTAGTGGGAAAAGAGGCACTTAGGTCAGTGGTGACTAGAAACACAGCACCAACTACTTTATATTCACATCTGTTCTTTTTAGTATAAATATAAGCATCTGTTCATGGTGCTCTTTTGCCCATAACAAATTCTTTTCAATGGAGATGGACTGAAGAACAGCTGACTCTCAGAGAAAAATGATAAAATTTAGAACCATGGATTATCAGGAAACAGCTATCTGAATTCCCTTTGTATCCCATCTGGCAAGCAGAATAGCTCTGAAAGAAAGGGGTTTGGAATCAGGAGGTTTCTTTAGTGACACAATGTAAATATCTAAAATCAAGGTGTTATGACATTATCCTGGAAATCGAAATCTCAAGAAGTTAAGACAAAAGTCTGAGTGTATTGCACTGAAGGAAACATTAAGGTATAGATTCGAATCAAGAATCAAGGTCAGAAAGATAAAAACAAGCATATGAAAGTCAGCATTGAGCTTGTTGAGGTTCAGGGCTCTTTGCATTTAAAAGACAGGAAGTTCTGGGTGGATGAACTGGTTTTAAACAGAAAACAGAAGAAAGGATGCTAGTGTCTATGTCTTCTGTATAACTCATATCCTTTCAAAAATCCTTCACACAGCATTTACTGTTTATTAGACTCTACTGCAGACAGTGGATACACAACAATGGTTAAGAAAAATCTACTCTTGAGGATGTCAGTATTTAGCATTGGAGACGCATTAGTTTCCTATAGCTGCATAACAAATTGCCAAACATTAGCAGCTTGATTTAAAATCACACATTTACTATCTCACAGTTTCTGTGGTTCAGTGTCTGGTTCAGGACCTGGACATGGTTTAGAAGAATCCCCTTCTCAGGGTCTCAAAAGGTGGATAGCAGGGTGTCAGCCAGTTTGTGTTTTTATCTTATGTTTAACTAGAGTGCTTTCAAAATCACTCAAGTGTTGAGAAGATTTATTTCCTTCAGGTTATAGGACTGAGGGCTCTGACTTATTAATGCATTTTTCCTGCTGGAGTCTGCTCTCAGTATCTAGAGGCCACCCTCAGCTTCTAGAGGTTATCTGCAGTTCCTAGAGGGCTCCCACAGTTTCTTGCCACGTGATGCATTCTCAACATGGCCACTTACTTCATTAAGTCAGCAAGGAAAATCACTAGGGCAAGCTTGCTATAACAAGGCAGGATCTTAAATAACGTAACATAATGAGAGTGACACCCCAACACCTTTGCCATATTCTATTCATTAGAAGAAATTCACATCTCTGCCCACATCCAAGGAAGAGGACTACATAAAGTCATGGACACCAGGCACTGGGGATCATTGAAGGCCACCTTAGAGTCTGACCACCACAGAGACTGAAATAAATAGAAATGCCAATCAAACTTCTAAGACCCAAGACAAACACAGTCCAAAATGAAAACTATAGACAAGAGGGACCTAATTTGCTCTATGGAGAACAAATGGAAGAAGAGATCATGAGTATCAACCTAGAGAAGTTAGTATATGAAGTAACCACCCAAAATGAGAAGTACTCTGAAAAGACAAGAAGAGAGCCAAGAAATTCTAGAAAGTAAACTTTATGAGTGGTAATGCCAAGTTTAAATATAATGACATAACTGTAATAAGTACCAGAAATAGTGAAATATCAGACGTGGAGGAGTAGAAAATCAAGCTAGAGACAAAAATCAGATCATAGAGGCTCTATTACGACTCTGTGAAAGTTGAACTTCATCTAAAAATCAGAGAACCATTAAACAGCCATCATCAAGAAGATTATCAGTGTGAGACTGGGTTAAAATATAAGAATAAAGGGGTGGGGTAAGGAGGCAGAAGCATTTGGAAAAATATCCCAAGTTTATTCTGATATACCTCTTGCACCATACCACTGAAAACCATTCATCAAGTGACTTAGGGTAGAGGTGTGCTATGCTTAGTTTTGTGTATTGATATTTATTCTGGCAGTAATGTAAAGATATGCTGGAATAATGCAATATGGTAGATAAATGCTGAGGGCTAGATTGAATGCAATAGCAATAACAATAAAGTGAAGAGGGTACATTCAGGTAATATCTTAAGTATGTAGAATATGGTGAAGGATTAATTGGTTGAAATCAGGAGAAAGTGAGGAAATAGGGACTCACTCCTTCAATTCTGCCACTGGTAACTCTGCTGATAGTATTATCAACTTAACTGAGAAAAGAGCAGAATAATAGGACTGATGCTCTTTGAGTGAGGTCAATACTTCACTTTTGAAGGTATTGATTGTAAAGTGCCTATGGTAGACAAGAGTCTAAGATTGACCCCCAAAGACTCTCCCTTTTGTTTGAGTATGGGTGGAATCTGTGAATATGATGATATATCATCACTCCCATGATGATGTTATATCACTTGGGAAAAGGAAGATGCACACCCTTTAAAAGAAGAGTACTCTGGATGGTGGCAGAAGGGGAAGTCAAAAAGATTTTCAGTCAAAGAAGGATTTATTGCTAGTTTAAAGATGAAGGGGCTATATAACAAAAATGTGTGCTGCTTCTAGAAGCCTAGAGAAACTGAGACCCTGACTGAAAGCAAGCTAGTAAATGGGTACCTCAGTACTACAATCTCATGGAACTGTGTTCTTCCAACAAACCACATGAACTTGGAAGCAAATTCTTCCTCAGATCCACCAGATAAAAGTACAGCCCAGACAATACTTTGATTATAGCTTTGTGAGAACCTAAGCATGGAGCCCAGCACAGCCAGTCAAGCTACAGAACTGTGTGTCCTACAGAACTGCAAGATAATAAATGGGTATTATTTTAGGCACTAAATTTGTGGTTATTTATAATGCATTAATAGAAGATGAATACAGTGCCTACAGGAAATCCAGCTAGGAGCTACAGACCTGGCATTAGGTTTTTAATATTGTGTCTGGAGTAAAGTGCAGATGGATGTAAGTATTAAGGCATCATTAAAATGTAGGTCGTATAGGGCCATAATAAATCATTGATGTTCAACTGTTTTTGAATTATAAAAGTAGACATTTCATACAATTCAATCTAATACAAAAGGTTAAAATCCCAAAAGTGCACTAATTTCTTCAACCTTTTTCTATCACATAGAGCTAGATATATGGTGGCAATGGTCAACATTTTGAACTCGTCTTTTGTGACAAGTGCAATATCAATGGAAATTTGCAAACAAGCAGGTAGCCTCAATGAATGAAGAATATTGTGTTCCCTCTGATTATGAGTCAGTTTACTTGTTCAAATCTTTAGTTTTTTAAAGATAGTGAATAGTAGTCTATGCAGAAGATATGAGATGGTGTGACCTTGGTAATGTGAGAGGATGAAGAAAGAGTGCAGTGTTTTGAATAAGAATTAGGCAGATGTAATGACTTTTCAGAATGATTCCCAAGCGCAACTATATTTCAGTATAAAATCAGAAGCCGTTATAGAAGAAGCTCAAGTCAAGGAACATGTGCACAGAGTCGATAAATTGAAATTGTCAAAAATTCATTGAGTTACAAAATTGAGAGGAAAAATTCTAAGTTATCAAATCAGAATCGACACATGACCCTCCATCAGGGAAACAACATTGTCAAGTACACAGCTGAAAACAAATAAATGGAAGGACTTGGCCTTTTTAAAGGTCAAAAAATAACAAGCAGCTCAAGACTAATTGATATTGGTGTGTTCACTGTAAATGATGGGGAGTGGGAAGGAATCAATGATGAGCAGCCTGCGAGAAACTTCTAAAACCGTTATGTCAGAAGAGACGGCAGGACTTAGTGTGCAATGAAAGAAGTATAAAGGAGGAATAAAAATAGGGAAACTGGCTATTTGCTTAATACCTGAGTGCTTTCAGATTCCATGCAAAAACAGAAGGTGGGAGAAAGTAGAATTTTTATTTTTAAAAATGAGGAAAAGGTTTTACTTCTTATTATGCTAATTTACTGTGCATCAGCTACCTCTGAGTAAGACTGGAGTCAAATTATAGTAACGCACCTCTCTGGGACCAGTAAAGAACATAAGCAAGAAGGGGTAGATAGACAAAAGGTCAGAAGCTCACTGAAATTAGAATCAGTTAATCCAGGGCAGGATCCCAGTCACCTCTAATTTGTATGAAGTTTGGTAGCTATATAAAATTTCAATGCTCTAATTTCACATATAGCACAAGATTCTCAGTTTTGTGATACAGTTAAATGAAGTATAAAGTAATTGATTTTGATGGTAACAAGTAAGTACTCAGTAAGCATTACTTTATTTTTACATTTTTAGAATGACATAAGAAAGTTTCTATTGAACACTATGGAAGAGTCTGTCGCTGTTCTTCACTGACTGTAAATATTGATATATACTGAATATATTGAATATAACTTTACAGTCAGAAGTTCCGTGTTAACAATTTAAGGACTTATGTAAGTCCAGATCTCATGCTCTTCTATTTCACATTTCTTATGTGAACCAGGAAACTACAGATATGATAAATAAATCTAAAGTAGATGAAGAAAATGAGATGAAAAAAGCCCCAGTTTTTAAAAGAGAACTGCATGCGCATATGCACAAGAATATAGCCCACTGTTATTTAGATATTTACGTCTTCAACTGAAATTATCTTCACTCTATTAATTGAAGAATTGATTGATAGTTTTCACAGGTAATATCCAAAGCAATTTAAGTTAACACAAGCACAGCCAGTTACTGAACTGTCAGTTTAAGGAAAAAATGTATAATGCATATAGCAATTTGCTGTCTATTTAGAGATGCCAGATGAAGAGCATTTTTGAAAAGAAAAGTAAGAGAAATAACTTTCATCAAGCTATTCTCAGCTGTAAGTCCTAGAGATTTATGAGAAAAATATTGTTCTATAAAATAATAAAATGAAACACAATTTAACTTGTCATATGAGAGTGAAAATAATGGGTAATTTTTGCACTGATCATTAAAAATGCAAGCACTGACAGAGATTTTCAATATAACATTTTAGCAAATTCTGAAATCCATGTTCCAATTTCTTTCTAATCATTTTCAGGAGTAGATAATAATACAAACCAAGACAACACTCTAGTTTTGAAGTCTAGGTCTGTAAATGAAATTTCTAGAATGATCAGCGAACTTTGCTAATTGCAAAACAAATGCGTCAAATTTTAGAGGTTCACCATTTTTGACGGAATCATCAGTGACGTGAAGCAACTTTGAAAACATTAAATATGTATATGTGTATTAGAAAGCATTACTGGTTCTGAAGTATTTTCTTTCCTACTATTATTAAAGCATAATAGAAAACAGGTAAATACATCGTTTTCAAACTTCAGGGCACACCAATATTAATAAAAATAACAGCAACTAGTATAGCTAACATATTGAATACTTAGTAGGGGACCAGATATTTATTTGAATTAGCTACATAATCTGTACAACAATCTTACTAGTTACTATTATCTTCATTTTTACAGATAAAGAGGTTACAATTCTCTCACTTGGGACAAGGACCCAGTCATTTGTATTTCCTATAAGATTCCCAGATGGCATTGATGCTAATCAAATTTTCAGAAGTTGCCTAAATCATATTTAGTATGAAAATTTAAAATATATTGTCACTAAAGCTTTTCTTCCGGACCTCTATGTGAATTCTGTCTACATACAAGAAACATCTCTGATTATGTTCTACTATTATATGTTCATTCAGTCAACTCATGATCTAAACACTCAGCAATTCACTGGGTATTTTAAGGTTCTGAAGATACAAGACAGGCTTTCCAGAAATAAGCTGAGTTATTTTTAAAGAGCAAAATGCTCTAATTAGGAAATTCCAGGGATCTTTTTGCCTCCAAGAGATTGTTTTTTTTTTTCCTAGCACAGTTTAATACACGGTACATATTTTGGTCTGAAATATGATACATAATAAACCTTTCCTTTACAATTAGCATGTGAAGTGTGTAACTTTCACTCTGTAATTAAATCAAGTTAGTTTATCAACAAAACACATAAAAGTCCACCTACACAAAATATTAAGTAGTCAATTAAAATTTAATCAACCAGAGTAGGTAAGTGTCTTATATTAAAGTGGCCAATAAAATCCTGTTCCACCAGATTCAGATAATTAAAAAAGCAGGCAGTCTTATTCCATGGCTTGAAGTTTAGCAGGTCTACTGCCTTGAATCCTCAGTCCTTCACAACATGCAGTATTTAAACACCTTCAATATGCAGTATTTTCTTCTGCCTCTGCCTTACATTCTTACTTAGGCATAGTCTTACTAAGATTTTGACCTACCAATTAAAATAAGAAAAATAGGAAAAAAAATTATTTTCAGTTTTAGTTTCCAAATTCAGTCTCCCTCTCTCTTTCTCTCCCTGAACCCCCTTTCTCTTTCTTTCTCTCCCTGAACCCCCTTTCTCTTTCTCTATCTCTATCTCTGTCACACAAAATCACAAGGCAAACTTGAAGGATGTTTCAGTAGCTATTTAGGAACTTAAAAAAAAATGCAAAATGGAAGCAACTATAAAATAATTATAAACTGTTTGCAACATTCAAGTCAACGTGGGTACATATCTTTACTTTCTATCATAATATCATAATTACATATGTACAATCCAAATATGAAACTTCGATGAAAAATAAAAATATATATGGGTAATGGGACTTGAATTTTCAGAGACAACCATAATCATTAAAACCATATTTTGATCCAACTCTCCACTCTTAGTTGGGGTATCCAAGGCTTGTTTCCTGTCTAATAATGGTGGCTACAACAGTCAAATAATTGTTGGGCATCTCTTAACTTTTTTGTTCAGACATCACAGCATGCCAAATATAATGCTGAGTGGTACATGTTCAAGAGAGGATTTTATAATTGAAATTTTAAAATAAACATACATTCTCAAGAGATTTTTATCTTTTATCACTTTTTAAAAAAATGTTATGGGAGTGAACCATGATATCACAGAAAGTTAAAACATAAAGGAGCCTTCAAGAACATCTTGTGGGAAACCCTCAGCTTAGAGATTAAAGGATTTGAGGTCATTACAAAGCTAGTAAGCTGCAGGGGGAACTAACACTCTAACATTTAGATATTGTAATGCAGCCTTGTTGGATTTGCCCTATTCCATGTGCTTTTTTTTTCCCCCCTTTCTCTAAAGTTGAGAACAGCAATAAAATATGCCCAATCTATTGCCTGGACAACTGTAGTTGTCTTCAAAGGGTTATCTCAGGTTTGATCCTTGATATACAGAAAATGGATTAGGAGGGGACACCCTGAACTTCAGCCTTCAAAGAGATACGCACATGATCTAGGTTGGATCATGTACCTGTCCCTGATTTTAGAATGTAGCTACCAGATAACATCTATCGGTTAATAAGATAATAGGGCTTCCCTGGTGGCGCAGTGGTTGAGAGTCCACCTGCCGGTGCAGGGGACATGGGTTCGTGTCCCGGTCTGGGAGGGTCCCACGTGCCGCGGAGTGGCTGGGCCCGTGAATCATGGCCGCTGGGCCTGTGCGTCCAGAGCCTGTGCTCCGCGGCGGGAGAGGCCACAGCAGTGAGAGGCCCGCATACCACAAAAAAAAAAAGATAAAAAAATAAAAATAAGATAAGTTACCATTTATTCACTTTTCACTTTGTGTAATACACTGCTCTAATGATTTATATGCTTTGACCCACTTAATTATTACACAAATCTGTAAAATTGGTGTTATTTTTAATTCCTTTAAAGAAAACTGTGGTAAAAACCAAGAAGTATTAAATGTCCACTCTCCCTTTATAAAGAAAATAACCCTTCAAGGATACATTCTTGTGAAAAGATTCTGCATTTGAGGTTGACCTGTATTAAGACCAGGTCAATAAGACTCAATAATTACATTATAGGACACTTTTTCTGAAGGCCATTTCAGCCATCTGTGTGGAGGATATTATTAAATTATGTAGAAAATTGTCATTATTTCAGCCTCAAATACCTAGACAATTTGAACTTTCATAGACTCAGATTTAACTATTGCTTTAAGCAAGGGACTGACACGAGACCATTCTGAAATCATATTCTTGCCCAACATCTTACAGCTAAATGTGACAGAATGGTTGAAGATGCTTTTTGTTTATTTGGTTGTTTTGGTTGTTTTCTTAATGTTAGAGAATTCCAGATCTTAGAAAAGCAATTTATGAGAGGATATATGTCCAAAAATAATTTGTAGTTAAATAGTGAAAAAGTGTCTAATGCAGACACTAGGTCAAAAAAGTTTCCAACAAGGCAGAGCTAAACCCATGCACCTAAGGTCAACTAATCTATGATAAAGTAAGCAAGAATATACAATGGAGAAAAGACAGTCTCTTAAATAAGTGGTGCTGGGAAAACTGGACAGTTACACGTAAAAGAATGAAATTAGAATATTCCTTAACACCACACACAAAAATAAACTCAAAATGGATTAAAGACCTTAATGTGAGACTGGACACTATAAAACTCTTAGAGGAAAACATAGAGAGAACACTCTCTGACATAAATCGCAGCAGTACCTTTCTGGATCTACCTCCTAGAGTAATGAAAATTAAAAACAAAAAAAACCAAATGGGACCTAATTAAACTTAAAAGCTTTTGCACAGCAAAGGAAACCATAAACAAAATGAAAAGACAAGCTACAGAATGGGAGAAAATATTTGCAAATGATGCTACAAACAAGGGAATAATTTCCAAAATACAAACAGCTCACACAGCTCAATACCAAAAAAACCAAACAACCCAATCCAAAAATGGGCGGAAGATCTAAATAGACATTTCGCCAAAGAAGACATACAGATAGCCAACAAACACAAGAAAAGATGCTCAACAATGCTAATTATTAGAGAAATGCAAATCAACTACAATGAGGTATCACCTCACACCAGTCAGAATGGCCATCATCAAAAAATCTACAAACAATAAATGCTGGAGAGGGTGTGGAGAAAAGGGAACCCTCCTGCACTGTTGGTGGGAATGTAAATTGGTACAACCATTATGGAGAACAGTATGGAGGTTCCTTAAAAAACTAAATATAGAACTATCATGATCCAGCAATCCCAATCCTGGGCATATATCCAGAGAAAACCATAATTTGAAAAGATACATGCACCCCAGTGTTCATTGCAGCACTATTTACAATAGCCAAGACATGGAAGCAAGCTAAGTGTCTATCGACAGATGAATGGATAAAAAAGATGTGGTACATATATACAATGGACTACTACTCAGCCATGAAACAAGAATGAAATAATGCCATTTGCAGCAACATGGGTGGACCTAAAGATTATCATACTAAGTGAAGTAAGTCAGACAAAGACAAATATCATATGATATCACTTATATGTGGAATCTAAAAAAAGAAGTGATACAGATGAACTTATTTACAAAAGAGAAACAGAGTCACAGACTTTGAAAACAAATTTGTGGTTACCAAAAAGGAGTTTGGGATTAACATATACACACTACTATATATAAAATAGATAATAAACAAGGACCTACTGTATAGCACAGGGAACTCTAATCGATATTCTGTAAGAACCTATATGGGAAAAGAATCTGAAAAAGAACGGATATATGTATATGTATAACTGATTCATTTTGCTCTATACCTGAAAGTAATACAACATTGTAGATCAACTACACTCCAATATTTTTTTTTTAAAAAAGGAGTGTGAAGTTTCCAACACCTCTTCTTCTGAAAGGTTCATGATTAGGAGCCTGTAGTAATGTGTAATTCTATAATTTTATCCTGTTTTATCTCTGGAGCATGGGACTGAGAGTAAATGAGCAACGAGCAACTCTTCTTCTTTATCATAATGTAGCCTCTGTGCTTTGCTAAAGATTGTCATTTTCACACGTGAGATTTTTGATAGATACTGTTAGCAGCTGATATACCATTTATGATATTACCTTTATATCAACTCCATAGGTAATGAATTTCTACTCTGATTTGTATATTGTCCTATTCTAGGAACAGCAAGATTAGTAGGTTAAATTCCCGGAACTGATAAGAAGGTATGGGGGTGTGACGGGGTGGGTCTTAGTTGACTCTTTTACTCAAGTTGATGAAAAAAATTTATGATAATAAAACTAAATTCAGGGATTTCATCTTAAGTATATTATGCCTATTGCAACAAAGGAAGCCAAGTGAAGAAAACTGTGACTCACTTAGAAGACAGCAGAAAACAACTGAGAAATTTTCCAACATACTGCATTTCAAGACCTGGCTCTTATTATCGATATTACTTCTAAATTTATTTTTGTTTGATTTAGGCACACTTTTAATGAGGCAAGAAAAGGTTTTCATCAATCTGTAGTTACTATTGGTGACTAGTAAAGAAGTGTTAAGGTACAATATGTGCATTTTCAAAGTTACTTCTATTTAAAAAGATTTTTGTCATTATGTATAAAGTGATTCCAAAGTTTCTTTTCTTTCTGCTATTAGATATAACTATTTAAACAGAATGGTATATCTCTATGTCTTATAATCAAATGATATCTCTATGTCTTATAATGATGATTTTCTAAATTACTTGTGTATGTATTTCTAAAGTTTCATTTGATTATAGTAATTTTAGCATCAATCCATGAATTGTCTTCCTATTCGTTCTTATGTACACCTAACCTGACTTATAAAAATAAAACTATGTACTTGAAACATTAATATTCAACTAATCATGAGCCCCTAACAGTTTAATACTGGAAAACACACCCTATCTTACAGGATCAGAGGCAGCGTGGAACAATCCAAGTGCTTGTGAACTGGTAATACTGAGATGTCACTGAACCTCTTTAAGCTTCTTGCCTTGAATACCACTGCCGTGATCTGGAAATAATACATGTCTCAGAGAAGTATTATGAAGATTAAGAAAAAAAAGGTATGTGAAAGTGCCCAGTTATCTGGCATACAGTGGACACAATAATTTTTAGTCAAATGCATCTATGAAAGATAAATTTTGTTGTGAAGGAAAAGGTCTCAATTTTTTGGAAACATGGACAGGGTTGAAGGGATACTTCTGGGCAAAAATAATGAAGATTCAGCGAACAGCATTGAAAGGGGAAAAATTTAACTAATACGTTAAAGAGGTGCTCCCCTAAAGTGGGGTAGAAAAGGGCAAAGGCAGATTTTTGCCTACCCTTGAATGCTGTGATGACACATGCATCTCTATGTACATACACTCAGATGCCATGCTACCCTACTGGTGGAGATATGTAGTACAGCAAAGAACTTGTGGATAGTACTACTTTTTAAATCATCTATATTGAAGTTTACTTTATACGAAATAAAATTCACCAAGTTTAATTTTACAGTTAGATGAGTTCTGGGAAATGTACACTTCATGTAAATACCACCACAATCTGAAACTAAACATTTCCATCACCCAAAAAACTCCCTGGTATTCTTCTGCAATCAGGCCTCTACCCTATCTCCCAACCTGGGGCCCCTTAGCAACCACCTTTATGATTTCTGTCACTAGAGTTTTCACTCTTCTAGAATATTCATATAAATGGAATCATATGGTATGCAGGTTTTTGTGCCTGGCTTTTGTCACTTCACATAATGCTTTTTTGTCCATCCTTGTTGTTGCATTTATCAATAGGTGTTCCTTTTAACTGCTGACTAGAATTCTATTGATACAACTGGTCTAACTATCTGGGTTATTTTTAGGAGTTTTTCTCTATTATGAATAAAGTTACTATGAACATTTAAGTACAAATTTTTTTGTGTGGACATTGTTTTTGTTTGTTTTGGATGAATATATAGAAGTGTGATTGCTAGGTCCAATACTAATTTTATGCCAAATTAATTTGCCAAAATTCTTTCCAACGTATCTGCAGCAATTTTCTATCAACTAGCATGAAAGAGAGTTCTGTTAGCTCCATATCTTCTCCAACACATTTTTTACTGTCTCAATTCTAGCTAATCTAGTGGATGTGCAGGGGTACCTATTTCCAATTCCCTAATGCTTGATGATATTAAACATGTTTGCAATTGCTCATTTCTCATTCCTCTTTTTTCTTGAGTGAATTATCCATCAAAAGTATTTGTCCAATTTTTGAGGCCTATTTTTCTTCAAATATTTAGTTTTAGGGAATTTTTTATATACACAAGTCTTCCTCAGAATCATGCTTTGCAAAGTGTTCTGCCAGTTTTTGGTTTGTCATCTAACTTTCTTCAAAGCATCCTTTGAAGAGCAAAAGTTTTAAGGTTTCAGAAGCCCAGTTTATTCTTTTTTATTTTATTCTTTTGTTTAATATTAGAAATCTTTGCTAAAAATAATGGTCACACAGATTTTCCTGCTTTCTAATTTTAGTTCTTAAAATAGGAGTATGAGTCATTTTTATTTATTGTTCTGTAATGTGGGAGGTAAAGATATAGGTTTTTTTCTTTATATATGGACACACATTTTTCTAACAACACATGCTTAAAAACTATATTTTCCCTATTGAATCACCTTGTTAGCTTTGTCAAAAATCAATTCACCACATGCATGTGGATCTCTTTATTTTGTTCCAATGATCTGTACGTCTATCTTTATCACAAACATAACACTGTCTTCATTATTACAGTTTTATGGCAAATGTACTTCATCTTCGTCTTATTTTTTGTAATTGCTTTGCTTATTCTCAGTTCCTTTCATTTTAGTGTATGTTGTAGAAAATCAATTTCTGTGCAATGTTTTTCTAGGATCATAATTATCTTGCTTTTATAGATCAATATATAATTTAACCTAACAATATGGTATATTCCAGTCCATGAACATGCTTCCCTCTCCATTTATTATGATTATTAATCTTATAAACAGTGTTCAGGGTACAGGTCTTGAACATATTTAGTTAAATTTATCTTTAAATGTTTCATAACTTGGTGATATTTACATGACTCTTTCAATTTCAATGTCCAATTGTTTGTTGCTAGTGTTGTGTGTGTGTGTACGCCTTAAATATTGCCCTGCTAAACTCAACTATTACTTCTAGAAATCTTTTATAGATTCCTTAAGATTTTCAACGTTTAAAATTTTTCCTCACCTTATTATACTGGCAAGGGCATCCAGTGTGATATTGAATAGGAGTGGTGAGAGAGCACGTCCCTGTCTTATTCCAGATCTAAGGGGGAAAACACTCAGAGTTTACCAATAAATAGGATGTGAGCTTTAGGTTAATGTGGACACTATTTACTAGGTTAAGAAAGTTGTCTTATATTCTTAATCTTCTGAGAACTTTTTAAAAAAGTGTTTTCTGCATTTATTGAAATGATATGTTTTTTTCATTTTAAAAATGTGTTAATGAGGCTGATTATGTTGATTTACTTCTTAAGCCAACCTTTCATTCCTGGGATAAAACATACTTGATTATGTTATATTATCTCTTTATAAAATTTTACTGAAGATTTTATGTTTTTGTTCCAGAGGGATATCTGTCTCCAGTTTTTGTTTTCTGGAATGTGTTTGTCTACGTTTGGTGTCAGGGCAATGCTGACCTCTTCTCCTATGTTCTATTATCTGGAGGACTATGTAGAGATGTAATACTATTTCTTCTTCAATATTTTGTGAATATCATTGTACTGATGTCTAGAATTTTCACTTAAGATTTTTTTCAAAACAAATTCAATTACTTATGTTAGATAAAGACTATTCAGGTTATAGATCTCTTCTGGAGTGAGCTTTGATGGTTTGTGACTTTCAAAGAATGTGTGCATTTCACCTAAGATGTTAAATTAATTGTTTAAAGTTATTCATAGTATTTCCTTTTCAATATTAAACATATATGGAGTTATAATGATGTCCCATTTTCATTCCAAATAAGAATAATATGTCTGTGTTCTCTTTTGTCTAATCTATATGGATCCAATTATATCAACTTTATTGATATTTTCAAAAGATTTTGGCTTGCTTGTCTATTGTCTTCTATTTCACAGATTTCTACTTTTACCTGTATTAATTACTTCTTTTTGTCTACTTTGGATTTAACATTTTTCTGTTTAGAATATTCTTTCCAGTCATGTTTTGTGTTGGAGTAAAAATGGAGTCTAGAAAGTTTGTGTCTAAGGCTCCGCTATAAGGTATGTTACCTTGGGAAGAAAACGGTTTCTCTTTAAAGAATTTTAACCATCAAGTTAAATCAAGTTCCATACCTTTAGGTCTCTCCATCCTCTGTTTCCAGCCATTCCAGGTCAATAAGCCACTTTACTCCCTAAAAATGGACATAAATTTAAGCTTAATGGCTGACAACCATTAGTTACCTAGCATCATATTCCTCCAGAAGTACTCCTTAAAGAGAAACCTGCACTTGCTCCATTTTCTCAATCATTTACTAAGAGATTATCTATTAAATGTCTTCAATTAGTTTAGTTTTCTAGATACTAAGTAAAAAAATGGTAAATAACTTCAATTCTGTTCCCTGAAAGAAATTAAGAAAATGAAATATGAAACAACAACAAAACAAATTGTTTTAAATATCGTGTTGTAGATTATACCAAACATTACATATATATATATCCTCTAATTAAAGTTTACACATAATCCTTAATATTTAAAATGATATCTAAGTCTAGTTGAGCAGATATATGTATACATAAATATTGAAAAATAGAAATGTAATTTAATCCTAGTAAGTTTATGTGAGCTTTGAAACGTGTGAAGGTAAAATTTGTTCCTTTCTCCAATAAAATATATTTATTAACTGAGTATGATTGGTGTGTTAAAATCACTTCTGTGAAATAATGGTGTATACAGTTTGTCTTTTCAGCTGTGTCACACTTTAAATTTCTCTCGTGATTATTCTATGTCATTGTTATAAGACTATGGAGGTTATTTTCCTTTGGAAGCATTCTGCTTAAACTAATGACTCCTTTAACATCTTCTCACTGCTTAGTTGCCATGCAAATTAACATGGTAAGTATAATTAAAGCTTGTATTCAATTGTCATATGTAAACAAACTAACAATCATGGGGTGAAATTGATACTTTAATTTTACATCCACATGTGCTGGTACTAGGCAGACATAGACTACTTTAACCTATCCTTTGCTTTTCATTACAATTAGTGTCACCCTGCTCTCCCATCACCAGCAAGAAAATAAGTTGTACATGTAGTACTATAGCTATATATCATTTGTGTAGCAACAAATGATATGGCTTTTTCAACCATTTCTGTTGTTGTTAGGTAGATAGCTTTGATTCTGGAAATATCATATGTGTTTTGTGATCCTTCATATTTAAAGACCTCTGAAATAATGGACATAGTTTTCTTTAACTAGATTGAAGAACAGTCTTTTTCATATTTTTGGGTGTCCGCAGGACATAGAAATATGGTAGAAGATAACTAAACAGAAGAAGCAACAGTGCCAGGAGCTGGGTGAGATATTTTCTTCATGTTATTTGAGTTATGCTTAAATCAGGCAGGCACTGTTACCCTTCTACAGTCAAGGTAACTAAGACATAAATATTAAATTAATACTCTTGAACTGCATATTTAATAAGTAAACTGGAATTCATTCAAAGTATCCCTGGCTTCATAATTGATGCTGATTTCACTACAAGTTCGGCTCCTAGGCCAAAACTTAAGGTAGATGGGATAAAGAAAACTGAGTCTTTGAAACATTCTAGGCACCCAACAAAAGTTTTCAGATTATAGAACAAAGGAAACTATACGTCAGGAAAACTCATTATCCATCCCCCCTCCCCCCACCTGCCAAATGCAAAGAGAAGCTTAGAGGTTTCACAATAAAAAATAACTCAATTTGCAAAGTAATTACTATATATTACATTTTTTTCTAATGTAACAGATTAACTCAATAATCAAAATACTGTTATGAGGTAAATGGTTTTATTATCATCCCTATTTTATTGATAGTAAAACTGAAGTACAGAGAGAAACTCAGTTGCCCAGAGTCACCCAGAGATAAGTGAGTGATGAAATTTGAACAGGAAGTTTGGTTTTAGAGTTCAGTTCTTTTAACCACCATATTATGTAGCCTCTTTTATAGATACCTATAATAGACTTAAAAATATATTGCTTGTAAGAAAACAAATACATAAAGCAGTTTGGGACACTTAGAAATAGGGAGTTACAATGTACCCCCATGTTCACTGCAGCATTATTTACAATAGCCAAGATACGGAAACTATTTAGGTGCCCACCAATGGATGAATGGATAAAGAAATTGTTTTATATATATATATATATATATATATATATATATATATATACACACACACACATTATATGTAATTCAGCCATTAAAAAAAGAGTGAAATCCTGCTATTTGCAACACCATGAATGGACCTTGCCAGCATTATGTTAAGTGAAATAAGTCAGTCAGAGGAAGGAAAGGCAAATACTGTATGATCTTTCTTATATGTTGAATCTGAAAAAAAAGAAAAGAAAAAGCCCATAGATATAGAGAATAGATTGGTGGTTACCAGAGCTGGGGATGAAGATGGGGGGGGGGACAAATGGGTAAAGGGGTGATGAGACCCACAAAAAAAAGAAAAAGGAAAAAGAATAAATGCACAAGCTAAAGGGTAAACAAGGCTCTCAGCCATTGAGTCCTATATCATTTTCAGTTAATAAATAGTCTTAGAATATTCAGTTTTATAAAATAGGTATACTGAACTCATGAGTGACCCTTAAATTTGAATAGCTGCTGCAATTCACCCTACTTCTGTGGTCAGCATTACTGCCATGACTCCATATCCTCCAAATTCAGTGGTAGGATGGAGCACCCCCACTTTCATACCAGCTTGGCTGGAGTGGGAGAATGAGTATTATGAAAAAAATTTTAATTGAAAAAAAAAAAAAAGAATGAGGAGCTGGGCAAATTCAAGCCACATACCAAGTTGCGCTGATAATCATGATTATCACCACCAGCACAGCCACCATCATCAGCTTCATTACCTAACATTTATTAGCACTGTTTGACACATTTTACATATGTCCCCTCATTTAATCTTACCAACAAACCTATTTATTTAATGGCACTGATCATACACTACATTGTATTATGATTTTAAAATAAAATCTATTAAAATATGGTATCCTCTGCTTGAAGGTAACATCCAACTTCTAATTCATCTTTATATCTCCTTACAATAAGTGGAGCATAGTGTTCCACATATTAGTTACTTAAGAGTTATATATTAAATAAATGAGTAAATGGATGAATGGTCCTTGAAACATAGTATGAAATGAATCACTGCATCCAAATCCAAAGAAAAATTTCAATTTCAGAGATACCTAAATAAGGAAAAAGGGAATATCACAAAAGTGAGTATCACAGTTGAATTATTATGAGTACAAAGGTACAGCTCCCTGCATAGTATTTGGAAAGAAGCAATGGATATAAAAATTAGAAGACAGTATATAAAGACCTAAAGTTCAATATAATTTTCTTCACATATACCACTTAGGTCAGATATTCATATTCTTATTCAAACAACACTTATGTTAAACATGCATCTTATTTTCATTACCAGTAAAATCAAGTTTTATGATTGTTTTTATAAATTCAATTTTATTAGATCAGAAAAATCAGGAGAAAAGTTTTCAAATTCTGAATGCTGTTACTTTTTAATTATTTAATTAAAATCTATTAAATATGTCTGTTACATTAGGATTGAATTGGAATTATAGAAATTCAAATAGTTAATATGACAGCATAAGTTGCCACAGGGAAATGGAAAAATAAAAACTGTTTATATATATCTCTACACCAGAAGAATGTTTAAAAACTATCAAAACTGATCAGGGTTAGAGGGATAAAAACAACAATATCAACAAGACACTATTTTTTCCAGTATGAAATAATGCATTTTTAACTAAGAATGGTATGTACATTTTCATAAAAATATATTTCAAAGTTAAATGTGAAAATCCATTGCAATATTAGAAAGGTTTACCATTGGCATTATACATTCCTTGATATTTAATTATCATAAGTGCAAAGATTGGTTAGAAAAATATTCAGCTATAAAAAACTGATTCTATATTATATATAAATAATGGGTAAAGAATATGATAATCTCCTGATTAAAATAAATATTGCTAAGCATGTTTAATATTAATATGTATAAATAATATGCACACTCAGAAGCAAGAGATGACATGAGAGATCAATGTTAAATTTCTAAAGACTAGAGTTACTAAAAGCTGAATTTTTTACATCAGAAGGAATTGTTTAGACATTCCATATAAACTTATATATGAAGAAAAATTCTATGCAATTTTCAAAAAGAAAATATTACAACTATTCTTTTTTTTCCCCTGAGTGTAGCAGTTTCGTTTTCACTTTGTCTCAAGGAGGGCTTTATTTCACGTTGAGGTAGTCCATTTTAAAAACAATGTGGGGCTAATATTGCGGGAAAAAGCCTTTTGTCTAGATATTTGAATGAATCAATCTGCAAAGATGCAGCTTGACATCTGAAACTAAATTAGCATTTAAAATGGAGCATTTATATCCCATAAATATATTCCAGAATTTAGAAAACAATGAATGCAGGGAAAGGCCAATGACATATTACAAATAATACTGAATGCATACATGGAAAAGTACTGTATATTTAATGAGGGGTATTTTGGAACACTCAGAATATACATGTCACATAACCAAATAGCTTTTAAACATACTCATAACCATCGTATCCTATTATTATAGGTAATTTTTTTTTACCAAGCAAAGATGATTAAGGGGACCATTCAAATATATTTAAATTTATGCAAATACTTAAATGTAGATGGATGCATATATAGATATAAAATGCATATATATAGATATATAGATATATAGATAAAAGCATGTGTACAGATGTGAATATGCATATAAACTTATATGTGTGTATCTGGATGTATAGAATGGCAATATAAAAACTATCCAGAAGCTAATTGTAAATATGCTAAACATGTAATGGGTCCTTTAAACATAATCAGGCAATGTTAACTAAAGTGCCCAAAGATATAACATCTCCCAGACCCCCAGTATAGGTTTTGGGCCTATTTGATGGATACCTTTAATCTGTCCTTTATTTGAAGAAATTTCATCAAAATCCGGCTCCATTTTCAGAGAAAGTATATAGCATGAATGAGATCTGAGGAAAATAAAAGCCCAATAAATAAAAATAACAAAAGTGTTTAATAGTATTTTCAATCTTAATCAAAGCCAGTAGTATTTGGAATATTGTCTTTATTTTTTATCCACTCTAAAGAGCAAAGGAGTGGCAAATAGAAAAGATAATTGGGCTTCCATTACATTTATTCTAAATGAAGAGCTTATGTATCATCTGATGTTTCATAAATTCCAACTGATAGAAGCTTAGGTACTTTTTCAAGGTTGCAGTATAGATGTCTGTACAAAAGTAACTGAATGTAAGCAAGCTAACTATTCATCACTTACTTTGCATTGTGAATATTGGTTAAAAAACTAGTTCCTTATCAAATAACTAGAAAGTAAGATAGGTGGGAGAGAAAATCAGGTTGCTTGACTCCAAAGCTTTGGCCATTTTCTTTATATTATAAAATCATTATGTTGTTCACCTAAGCCTGGAAGAAAGTACACTAGTGTCTGAGGTAATTAAGGTTAATTTGGTAATGATTATGTAAATACTTTTTATTCGTTTTGGTTTTTGCTGGTATTTCAATTAAATGTGATAGCAATACAAATTTAGTTTTCTTTTTTACCTTACTTTTATAATACACGAAAACTACAGAGATTAACTCATTTTCAAAGTGATCACTGAAACACTAAAGTGATATTTTTAAATAACCAGCCATCTCCTCATTTTCTCACCTTTGTATTACCACACTTCCAACTCCAAGCTAATCAAATAAAGATATTGGTTTGTTATGTATGTATTAATCTATAAAGCCATACCAAAAATTAAAAGCAGAATTGTGTGATTTATTTTAACTATGAAAAATTTATATCCAGGTGGCAAAAAACTTTAATACACACACACACACACGCCACATTTTAGGTTGTAAGGATTATATTACTTTTAAAAGGTATCTTTAGTATTGTAATAATCTAATTTAATTATTTACAAAGAACTTTATGTATTCTTTCTCATTCTACACAAAATTCTGTAAGACATAAAGAGGTGAAGTGACTTGCCCAAGACTAAAATAAATGGCAGAACTGGAACAAGAGTCCAAGCCTTCAGTCTTATTGCAAGTGCTTTCTTTCATTCATTCCCTGTCTGTCTCTCTCTCATTCTTTCTTTGGAAAAAAAATGAATTATTTCAGTGGAAGAAATCTTACTACTCCCTGGATAGTCATGAAAAAATATATCATGTCTGCATAATTTTTCAAGTATTTATTTATTTTTTCTAAATCCCTACTACAACATTTTTGGACAGTAACATGCTTATTAGTGTTGTAGTGTTAAATATATGACAACATGCTCTAATATTAATTGAGAAATGTCTATCATTAGCATGTTGTTCTACAAATTGTGAAGTTCAATATTAATCAAGAAAAAATTGTAATGCTAGCACCAAGATTATTATTAAAGCAAAATATTTGTTATAAATAATACTGAGTTTTGGAATCTATTACATAAACATGTTATTTGAGTTCCTGGAGTGTTTCTTATGAAAAGATCAGTAAAACCATGCAATACTATATATTTGAAAGATATAACTGTTAACCTATTAGATTGGGATGAGGTCCTCAAGAAGCATGAATGAACAGAAGATGATTGTCAAAATGACTTCTAAGAAAGGTAGAGTCCTCTTAATGTGAAAGGCTCTGAGAGATGCCCTCTGTGGGTAATTCGCTCAGACCAAGGGAAGGGACACAGAGGATCACTAACAGTGGTATGGTTGCTCCATTATCCATGATTAAGAAATATTTTTAAAATATGGTTTTGAAGAGGCTACACATTAAGCCTGGAGGGATGTGCCCTTGCTCCAGAACCTAGAGGTCTGCACTGAGATACCCTATCACGACTTGTCAGGAACCTCACAAGGCATATTTATATTCCATAAATACCTCTTGGACCACAGCCTGGACCTGCTGCAGAGCCTTCTCAAAAATGACAACCTTCTGAGTCACATGGCAAATATATCAGAAGAGTATTCCCAAAGAGTACTGTATACAATCTTTCCAAAACTCAAAAGAAGCTGATCAAACACTGTGACTCTTTTAATTGTTGGAGGTTCAAAATGAAATATATTGCCACCCCTCTTTTTAGAGGAGTTATCCCAGCATGCTCACTAAGTTTAATTATCTTCTGCCATAATTCATCAGGGTTTTGCATAGGTAATTCTGATACAATAAAAACAAACATGATGGGCACAGTCAGTGCTGCATTCTTTAAGTCTGTATAGTACGAGTAGTTCTAATTTCTGTCATTGCACCTGTGATACAATGTTGTTTCAGTTTCATTAATCTGTCAAAGGAGGGAAGCTTTAAAGACTTCCATTTGCCTTTTCCCCAATAGTAATTCTTACTGCATAGGTCAGGGGACCCAATGTCAGTGTTTTGCTAACTTTATCTTCTCTAATTATACATTCAGGAATAGGTGAAACAGCCAATGATTGGATCTGTAAACTAATAGACTTGCTGTGGCATGGCCTTGGAGCAGGACCAAGTCCTTATTCTAATCACAGTGCTTCTGTATAATCCCACTGTAAGAAGGCAACTATGACAGTATTTTGAGTCTCGTGATATTAGTTTTCTCCCTAGACACTATATCCAAGAGCCATTAGACCATCTTGAGGATAATAATGAATAAAGATTTTTTATTCATTATTATCCTCAAAATGGTCTAATTGGAGAATAAACTGTGTATTATGTTCCAAAAATATAATATATAGTGATGCTCTACATTAAACACTGTTAAGCTATATTACATCTATGCATGCAAATGGAAATGTAAACATATCTGTATTTAGGTATACATATATAGGGATACATGTGATAAAGAGATAGATACAGCTATCTATATATAAAGACATAAATATAAAGGTATACATAATAGATATATTTAATGACAAAGGTTTTAATGATTATAAAGGTAATCATTATTGAAGTTACAAGTCTTTTGACTCAGAGAGACACTGAGGCTCATAGGGGTGAAGTACCTCTTAGGAAAACATTTAGCCAGTAGCACAGCTAAGTCTAAATCGGACATCCTGACTCCTAGCACAGTAATCCTTTCTGCGGTTCCCTTTTTATTCAGGAACTTTCTATTATGGCTCTTCACATTGCCTAATTAAGATATATCTTAAAAGTTTTAAAAAGAAAGTAGGCAAATACCAATAAAACATGTACTCATTTTAACATCAAATAATCCAATACTTTGTGCAGTGTTATTGGCTTTTAACAGCCCAGTGAGATTCATTCTGCCACTTTATTCTTCAAAGTAATGTGTCCTAATTGCATGTGAAATGTTACACTGCATTAGTATGAAGGTATAATCAATTAATGGCCAGTTCATTCAGTATTTTGAAGACTTTGCAGAATGGAAGGACATGCCTGATGAGAATACAATAGCAAGAGTGTCACCCAGTGCTTATAGCAATTCCACAGTAATTAGAGTATTACTTTTACTTAGATGCAGTGTTTTTTGTTTTTGTTTTTTTTTTGCAGTACGCAGGCCTCTCACTGCTGTGGCCTCTCCCGTTTCGGAGCATAGGCTCCGGACGCGCAGGCTCAGTGGCCATGGCTCATGGGCCCAGCCGCTCCGTGGCATGTGGGATCCTCCCGGACCAGGGCATGAACCCATGTCCCCTGCATCGGCAGGCAGACTCTCAACCACTGCGCCACCAGGGAAGCCCTAGATGCAGTGTTTAACTGGGTTACTACCTAAAGTAAAACTTAATATCAAGCTCTTCTTGCTTTAAATATTTTATCAGCAACCCAATTCCTAATTGAAATGTAAGACCAGTACCTAACTATAAATGTCCTTTAAGCGTAGTCCATTTTATGAGTCTATTAGAGCAGTGAGTATACATCTTTCAACAAGTGATATTGTAAAACACAGCTAAAGAGGCATATAGTCAAATTTCTGAGAATTTTTTTCAACAAATATTTATCGTATATCTGAGCAGAGTGCTGAATACAGTGTGGTAGGAGAAGCAAATGAATGCTGTGACCAACAGGTTTAAAAAATACTAACAATAATAATAATAACATAAATGATACCACTTAATTGCATGAACAAGCTTTTTCCCTGGACATTATAATCTCAATTTTATAAATGTGCAAACTGAGATAAAGTTAAATTACCTGCTTAGTATCATTCAGCTATATAAATGTACACGATTTTAACTCGTTTACTTGCCAGAAAAGTATTCTGCATTTATGTCAAATATGAGAACAACTGGTTCCTGCTCTCAAAGCTTTCATTACTTAATGATAGATGGAACACACAATTAACAACACAACTAGGTACCTTTAGGAGAATATATACAGGTTTAAACACAATGATTAGCGGGCTCTATAGAGTTAGCATTTAAATTTGACTTTAGCAAATGTAGCATGAGTCCCAGATAGGTTAATATTTGACCCTGGATTTGCATGGACAAACAAAAAATGTTAGGTTACTTCAGTGATATTGAAGGCTGTGAGTAAAGACAAGTCAAGAAAGACCCTGGCATGTCCAGGTGTTAACAAGCAGTTTGGTACCTACAAAATACAAAATACGTAAAGAATAGCAGAAGAAGAGGGTTCAGTAGCAAGAGATAAGGTTATATGAACTTATAAGAGGAAATCTTATGAAGTACTCAACTTGCCATGCTAAGACATTTTAAAGTTTTTCTACTGGCAATAAGAAGAAACATAAAAAATGAACAGTGAGGAAATGGTCTCAGGTGAAATGGCATGTGGAGTGACTGAAATCAAGGGAGTCATTTGGGAGGATATTGTAAGGATTTAACTGCAGTTAGATACACTTCTCCACATATCTAATGAGTAAGTATGTATCCACAATCATTCTATAAACTGGATGGTTAATATTACTTATGGTAATGACATCCATTTTGATATCACTCTATAGCCTAAATTTATCTCATATACTACCATATTCAATGCTAGGGGTGGGAGACATGAAAAAGGCAATGCAGGTATTCTATCAGCATTCTAAGATGCAGAATTTGTATTAGAAAAATAAAGATACCTGCTCAGACTCATACGAGCAATAACTGAAGAAAACAAAAGACGAGCTTGAGGCTCCTAACCCTATTCGTCATGTCTTACAGCAAGCTCTAAGTAACAAAGGCAAATGATATCAAATTTTAATCTGCATAAATTAACACCATACTAACAGTTAATGGAATAATTATTTATTGCTAGCACAAATGAATCACTGATGAGAAAAGCTACCCATCCTTAATCAAATCTAAAACCTTGCAGAGAACACAGAAATCAACATAATAATTACTAAAACTAGTAATTCCTCTTTAGCTACTACTTAATTTTAAAAATCATAGTAATTTACATCTTTAATTTATACCCCTTCATCCACAATACAACAGAACACATTGAGGTAAAATGTCTTGTTTTAAATGCTATAAATTACTTGAAATCTTGTCAAAAGTATGAGTCCAGTTCTTATAATTTCTTTGGATGCAGTCTTGGTAGCAAGATTTTTGGAAATAGACTTCAAAAACTCTGAAATCAAAGTTTTACTGAGTAAAGAGGGCTTATGAAAGAACAAGAAGAGGATGAAGGATTTATAGCACAGCTTCCCCACATAACCTCACAAAATAAAATCAAGGAGACTTTTCTGTCAAAGGGAATAGATACGGTTCAATCATGATAAAGCTTTCAAATGTATCTCTAGACACACCTAGATCAAAATGACAAATGGCTGAGCATTCACCACTGTAGAGTTTCCCAATTTTTTATGCATGGATATATAGAAAAATGAAAACTCTCAGCAATTTGGAAAAAGAAAGACTGGCAGACAAATTGACAATATGAGGGGGAATCTCTTATTAATGATAAGATATGGCATCCAAATCTGAAAAGCCTAACTGAAATTGAACTTACAGCATGTACCACAATTGCTTCATGAGAAGACACTAAGGAAAAAGTTAGAAAGTTGTTTCATTCTTATATCTATTACCCACCATCTGCTGACCCAGAAATTTGGGGCACAGAATGCTCAGAGAAGATGGCATTTACTTCCTCACATAGGGAATTGACTTGTAAGTTAAGATGATCCCTCCCTTCAACCTCTGAAATTCCGTATTCTCCACATTCACGGTGTATTTTAAAAGTAGGGTAGGTAGTTGTAAATATCACAAGTCACACGCTGAAATTAGGAACTGACTGGTGGTAGCATTGTATATTTAGAGATGTCCAGTCATGAAGTGGGAGAGAATTATGACTTTGTGTACCCACAAAAGCTTTAAGAACTTGAAAGTCAGGCAAACAGAATAAAAGGAAGACACCAGTAGAAAAGAATAAGAAAATTAAAGTGCTAAAATCAAGGAATTGTGCTAGAAGTTTGGCATTTCTTGAGTTCATTTCTAGCTGGAGAATTGAAAAACAAAGTTAAAAAGTCCAGAGAAAACCATAATTCAAAAAGACACATGTACCCCAACATTCACTGCAGCACTATTTACAATAGCCAGGACATGGAGACAACCTAAATGTCCATCAACAGAGGAATGGATAAAGATGTGGTACATGTATACAATGGAATACAACTCAGCCATAAAAAGGAACGAAATTGGGTCCTTTGTATAGACGTGGATGGACCTAGAGACTATCATAGAGTGAAGTAGGTATGAAAGAGAGAAACAAATATCGTATATTAATGCATATACGTGGAATCTGAAAAAATTGGTATAGACAATCTTATTTACAAAGCAGAAATAGAGACACAGACATAAAGAACAAACATATGGATGCTAAGGGGAAAAGGGAGGGGGTGGGATGAACTGGGAGATTGGGATTGACACACATACACTATTGATACTATGTATAAAATAGATAACTAATGAGAACCTACTGTATAGCACAGGGAACTCTACTCAATGGTCTGTGGTGACCTAACTGGGAAGGAAATCCAAAAAAGAGGGGATATATGTATATATTATAGCTGATTCACTTTGCTGTACAGTGGAAACTAACACAACATTGTAAAGCAACTATGCTCCAATAAAAATTAAAAAAAACAAAACAAAACCTTGTTAGGAGGTTGAAAGGTAAACAGGTACTCCCTACTCCCTATTATTGGATAATCTTGTAGTCTTTTTTCTTTAATAGATAACAAGAATGTGGCTTCAATGCATAACATCTAAAATCACCAGGAGAAAGCTGGCTAATATTAAAAAGCAAGAAAATATTAAATACTCAGTAGAAGAAATAAGGAAAAATGTCATGGAAATGACAAATCTATTCAAATCTATACTAAAAAGAGTAAAGAGCAGAATTAATCCAATCAACACAAAAAAACAAACTAAGAACAAAACAAAAGAAACAACAAAAAATGCAATAAACCACTAAAACAACTCATCAGTTGTTGAGCAAGTTTGAAGAAAAGCTCTTAGGATGGAAAAGAAAGGAGAAAGAAATGAACATTATGAGAGACAGAATATTACCATTATAGATAATTGGGAACAAAAATCCAAGATGTGAATATTGAAAATAACAAATCATCATATTACACAGAAACTAAACTACTTGTGTATAGGAGAGACATACAGAGTCAGGCAAAAACAATAACAACAGCAACTGTGCAGGCAAATCTTAAATATTAATAAGTATATTGTCTACTAAAAAGCAGCAACCAACTATATAAAATGCCCAAAGTTTTAAACAAAAGTACTACCCTTAAACAATATCTCCCTTGCAACTAGTAAGTAGATAAATGTGTCCCTGAGATGTAATGCACAGCATAGTGATTACAGTCAATGATACTGTATTATAAACTTCAAAGTTTCTGAGAGACTAGAATTTAATTGTTCTTACCACCAAAAAAGTTATAATTATGTGACATGTTAGAGGTGTCAGCTAACTCTATGGTGATAATTGTATTGCAATACATAAATGTATCAAACCAAGATATTGCACACCATAAACTTACAAAATGTAATATGTCCATTATATCTGAATAAGAAAATAATAAAAAAATAAAATTACTAGACATGCAAAGAAACAGAAAACTCTGTCCCACCTTGAGCAGGAAAAACCAATAAATAAAAACTTAATTTCAAGAAGACTCAGATTTTGAATTTAGCAGTAAAAGACTTCAAGGAAGCTAATATAAATACATTACAGTAACACAAGAATGAGGCAAAAATAAATAAACAAATGGTAAACTTATTGGAAAAGGAGTTTTAAAAAAACTATATTCAAAACGCATTACTGTATATGTAGAAAATACTAAAACAATTACAAAATTCTACTAGAATTAACTAGATTTAGTAAATTTGTAGAATAGGAAATCAATTTACAACAATTAATTTATTTATATATACTTGAAGTGAGTATTCCAAAATAAATTATAATTAATGGTTTTTAACCATTCATAGTATCATTAAAAGAAAATAAGAATAATTTTAGCAAAGATGTGCAAGTCCTATACACTAAAATCTACAAAATATTACTGAAAATAATTAAGGAAGGCCTAAGCAAATGGCAAACTACATTCTTTTCATGATTTGTAAGACTTGTTTTTGTTAAAGTGATAATTCTCCCCAAAGTGATTTATACATATAACACTATCCCAAACAAAATCTCAGCAGGCCTTTTAAAGAACCTGACTAGCTTATTCCCAATTTTTATAAATAAAAAAATTGACATTACAAAAGGCAACATAAATTTTAAAATTAAAAAACAAAGTTAAGGAGTTGCAGTACATTATTGTTATACTGTAATCAGGACAGTATGGTATTGTCACAAGCATAGATATTAAATATATGTTATTGGAACAGAAAGGAGTGTTTGCATGGGCCCACATGGTGACCCACACATATATGGATTCAATTTGATTTTATTAAAGTGACAAGATAATTCAATGGGAAAAGTACGGTCTTTCCAACAAAGGATACTGAAGTAACTGTATACTCATGTGGAAAAAAATAAATAACCTTCGGGCTTCCCTGGTAGCACAGTGGTTGAGAGTCCGCCTGCCTATGCAGGGGACGCAGGTTTGTGTCCCGGTCTGGGAAGATGGCACATGCCGCGGAGCGGCTGGGCCCGTGAGCCATGGCCGCTGAGCCTGCGCGTCCGGAGCCTGTGCTCCGCAACGGGAGAGGCCACAACAGTGAGATGACACATATAAAAAGTAATTTCAAACGGATTATACAGATTTGTATATAAGAGCTAAAATCAGAAATATCTAAAAGAAAACTTAGGGAAAAAAGTGACCTTAGGTTAGCAAATATTTCTTTTGATAGAACGGAAAATACACAAAACTTAAAGGAGAAAAATGACAAATTAACCTTTGTCAAAATTAACTTTTGGTCATATGAAGGCACTATTCAGAAAATGAAGAGAGGGACAGACAAGGGACAGGGATTTCCTTGCCTCTGAGACGTCCGGGTTCTCGGCTCGGCGGCGTGACTCGGCGCTCTGCTAGTTGTAGTTCCGCGGGACGTACTGGGCGCTCTCAGCTTGCACGACGCGCATGCGCTCAGTGCGCCGGGAAACGGCGGCGCCAGCGCGCTTCTCTGTTTTTCCTAGTGGAGCTCTGGGATCCTGGCTTTCCCGCAAATGCAGCTCCTCACTCCCACCCCTCCCGCATTTGGCTCCCTGCATGGGGGGCGGGGTTCATCTGTGGCCGCCTCATGAGGAAATGGTGACAGTTGGCACCCCAACAACTTGGAGCTTCGCTGGCCGCCAGGCCGCATGACTGGCCTCACCTGTACACCTGGAGCCAGTCGGCCCAGTGGCCCCTGTTCCTGCTCAGCAGCAGCAGTTTGGCTGGGCTCAGCTGCTCCAGCTGCTACTGCTTCTCAAAGCGCTCCAGTTCTTCATGACCTTTGGACGAGCGGGTTCAAATGCAACAGCATGAGCATGATGGAGAGCTGTCTGAGAAGAAGGTGCAGCAGTGAGGTGGGTCCATTAGGCTGTGGCTTCCTCACCACTGGTTGGGGTCTGTGTCCTGGGACCCCTGGGCACCCCGAATCACGGCTGTCCCAGCACGGAAGAAGTGGCAATGGCTTCAGCTGTCCTGCTGCAACCCCGTGAACCCCATGCCCCAAGCCTAGAACACCTCACCAAAGGGTAACCCAGGCTAGATGAGCAGGCAAAGGGGAGCACCTACCACTTACCCACCCTTGTTCTGTGGCAGCCCCTCCAATTGACATGACACAGATGCACCCCAAGGGGTAGATGCTGCTGGCCCTTGGGTGGTTAGGGGAGGGTTTGGGACCATGGGGGCCCCAGAAAGACCAGGGGTAGGGTGCCATTTCTCTCTGCTGCTTGGCACCCATCTACATCCCAATCCAAGGTAAGCTTCTTCCTGCAGAAGGTCACTTTTGTAAGCTCTTCCCATGCTAACTACAGGGCTGGATCCTACCCCACCTCCAGAAGGGCCTGGGGGTCAGGGATAGCACCCATATACTCCCTTCCCCAGTGAGGCTGGCCTCGTGTTCAGCAGGTCCTGCCAGCTTGTCCCCATGAATCCTGGGAACCATCAACCCACTACTGATACTGTTGCACTAAGTTTTTCTTTGACCACAACCTGTTGGTTTGCTTCCTAAAATCTACAACCATCACTTCTCATGTCTCATCCTGAGCATAGGCAGTACCCTGAGGACATGGCATGATCTTCCCATTGGGAGATGGTACAGGAAAGCATGGTCTGGCTGGGAACCTAAGGACCCACAGGATCTTCCTAGTTAGACCTGAAAGCTCTTCTGCGAAGCTGCCCTGGGGGCGGTACAGCTGTCCCCTAGCCTGTGCTGCCTGGCCTTTCCCTACCAGTGTCAGCATCACTGTCCTTTCCTCTGAGACCAGGGCTACAGAAACAGGTCCTGACCATACCCCATTCCTGGGAGTTGAGTAGCTTGCTGGGACCCCAGTTAAATCTGTCTCCAACATTCCCCACATGTACTTTCCCCCACATGCTCAACTGTAAATATTACTCCCTTTCCAGAAACAAATTCCAAGGAAGCAAGACCTAAGTACTTACCAGGGATCCATCTTGGGTCAGAATGCAAGCCTCAACTCCTTCAGGGAGACACACCATGGTCAACCTGACCAGGAACTTGACGAGGCGCAGAGACGCTGGCCCAGCTGGCAAGAAGCTGAGTAAGTACAAGGAGTTTGTTATTCAGCACCTAAAACATGCATCTGCTTAGGCCACTGGCACTAGGAGGCAGAGGCAGGGCTCTGCACTTTCCTCTTGTAGCACTGTCCAGTTGCCACACTGATCCACACTTCTCTGTGCAGCAGATATGTGTGGAGCCCTGCTTAGTATCAGGTCCAGGGATTCCTACCTCCAATTCTCCAGCCCTTTCCTCAGCCCCACCCATCTGCCACCCAGCTCAGTGACCCCTCTGTAAACCTGGCAAGTCACTCAATCTCTCAAAGCCTCTAAGCCCAGTTTCTTCATCTGTAAAATGGATAAATGTAGGAAACTCACTGAGGTCAGCCCCTGGCTGTGATCTCTGTGGTCTCAATCACCACTGCTTACTACAGGAGCTATAGAATGTTGAGGAGATGCCACTAAAACACAAACAGCACAGGGCTCAATACATGACACGTAGTGTGAGGTCTTTAGCTTGACTTGTTAAAACACATTGTCACCATAAACCCTAAGAGATGTACACACTCACAAAGAAAAAAAAGAGAGAGAGAGAAGGAAATCAAAACAGAATACTACCAGAAAATCAGCATGAAAGCAGTGATGGAGAAAATGAGGGACAAAAAGGTATAACACATACAGAAAACAAATAGCAAAATGGCAGAAGTACTTCCTTATCAGTAATTACTTCAAAAGTAGATGGATTAATCTTGCCAGTCAAAAAGCAGAGATTGACAGAATGGATAAAAGACATGATCCAACTACACACTGTCTATAAAAGACTCACTTTGGACTCATACAAGTTGAAGGTGAAAGGATAGAAGAAATAGCCCATGAAAAATAGTAATCTAAAGAGAGCTGGGGTGGCTATACTAATATCAGACAAAATACACTGTAAATAAAAAGTTGTAGGAGGACCTTCGAATGGCAGAGGAGTAAGACGTGGAGATCACCTTCCTCCCCACAAATACATCAAAAATGCATCTACATGTGGAACAATTCCTACAGAACACCTACTGAATGCTGGCAGAAGACCTCAGACCTCCCAAAAAGGCAAGAAACTCCCCATGTACCTGGGTAGGGCAAAAGAAAAAAAAAAAAACAGAGACAAAAGAATAGGGATGGGACCTACACCTCTAGGAGGGAGCTGTGAAGGAGGAAAGGTTCCCACACACTAGGAAGCCCCTTCGCGGGTGGAGACGGGGTGTGGGCGGGGGGAAAGCTTCGGAGCCACAGAAGACAGCGCAGCCACAGGGGTGCAGAGGGCAAAGGGAGAGATTCCCGCACAGAGGATCAGTGCCAACCAGCACTCACCAGCCCGAGAGGCTTGTCTGCTCACCCGCTGGCCAGAACAGGTTGGGGCTGGGAGCTGAGGCTCCGGCTTCGGAGGTCAGATCCCAGGTAGAGGGCTGGGGTGGACTGCGTGAACAGTCCTGAAGGGGGTTACTGCCACAGCTAGCCGGGAGGGGGTCCAGGAAAATGTCTGGAGCTGCCGAAGAGGCAAGAGACCATTGTTTTGGGACGCGAGGAGAGGGGATTCAGAGAACCGCCTAAATGAACTCCAGAGATGGGCACGAGCCGCGGCTATCAGCGGGGATATCAGAGACGGGCGGGGCATGAAACGCTAAGGCTGCTGCTGTAGCCACCAAGAAGCCTGTGTGCAAGCACAGGGCACAATCCACACCTTCACTCCCCGGGATCCTGTGCAGCCTACCAGTGCCAGGGTCCTGTGATCCAGGGACAACTTCCCCAGGAGAACACACAGGGTGCCTCAGGCTGTTGCAACATCACGCTGGCCTCTGCTGCGGCAGGCTCGCCCTGCATTCCATACCCCTCCCCCTGCCTCCACCCCCCCACCCCCGACCCCGGCCTGAGTGAGCCAGAGCCCCCTAATCAGGCACTTCTTTAACTCCATCCTGTCTGGCGAAGAACAGACGCCCTCAGGTGACCTACACGCAGAGTTAGGGCCAAATCCAAAGCTGAACCCCAGGAGCTGTATGAACAAAGAAGAGACAGGGAAGTTTCTCCTAGCAGCTTCAGGAGCTGCAGATTAAATCTTCACAACCAACCTGATGGACCCTGCACCTGTGTAATACCTGAATAGACAATGAATCATCCTAAAACTGAGGCAGTGAACTAACAACCTGACTTTACACATAAAGCAATTAGAGAAAGAAGAACAAAACCCCCCAAAGTTAGCAGAAGGAAAGAAATCACAAAGATCAGATCAGAAAGAAATGAAAAAGAAATGAAGGAAACAGTAGTAAAGATCAATAAAACTAAAAGCTGGTTCTTTGAGAAGATAAACAAAATTGATAAACCATTACCCAGACTCATCAAGAATAAAAGGGAGAAGACTCAAATCAACAGATTAGAAATGAAAAAGGAGAAGTAACAACTGACACTGTAGAAATACAAAGTATCATGAGAGATTACTACAAGCAACTATATGCCAATAAAATGGACAGCCTGGAAGAATGGACAAATTCTTAGAAAAGCAGAACCTTCCAAGAATGACCCAGGAAGAAATACGAAATATAAACAGACCAATCACAAGCACTGAAATTGAAACTGTGATTAAAAATCTTCCAACGAACAAAATCCCAGGACCAGATGGCTTCACAGGCGAATTCTATGAAACATTTGGAGAACAGCTAACACCTATCCTTCTCAAACTATTCCAAAATATAGCAGAGGGAGGAACACTCCCAAACTTATTCTATGAGGCCACCATCACTCTGATATGAAAACCAGACAAGGATGTTGCAAAACAAGAAAACTACAGGCCAACATCACTGATGAACGTAGATGCAAAAATCCTCAACAAAATACTAACAAACAGAATCCAGCAGCACATTAAAATGATCATACACCATGATCAAGTGGGGTTTATCCCAGGAATGCAAGGATTCTTCAATATACGCAAATCGATCAACGTGATACACCATATTAACAAATTGAAGGATAAAAACCATATGATCATCTCAGTAGATGCAGAAAAAGCTTTCAACAAAATTCAACACTCATTTATGACAAAAACCCTCCAGAAAGCTGGTGATGAGAGTCACCAACATAGGTGGTCTGGGGTCTGTGCTTATATAGTCACAATTTATTTTAGGTATGGCCATATCAATATGGGATTTTTATTATTCCTGTTTTCTATGTTTGTTTTACTTGTCAGAATAGGCCCAAGAAAATCTGTACTCCTTAAATTTTTTCTATGTGTCAGAGAATCAAATTCTTAGAAAATCTGTAATTAATTAACAGATATAAACTAGCAGAAGCCCTGAATTTCAAAACTTTTTACATATATAAAATATTACTATACTAATTACATAATCTATATCCAGTATTGGATAGGTGGTCTGACATCTATTTGCACTATAATATAATTTATTGCTCTTCCTCTTGTCAGCTATCTCTCCCCACCTCTCTCATTCTCTTTCTCTCTCTTACTGACTTCAAAATGTTCTTTATGTTGCCTCTAAGATCCGTCTCTCTTGCTTCAATTACAAGGCTACTTGGCCTCTTCATCTACCTCTTCTTTTATTTCAAATTATGTGTCTTCTTGGCTCTATTTCAATTGTTAGGTTTTTCTGTTTGTTTGTTTTTCCGGTACGCGGGCCTCTCACTGTTGTGGCCTCTCCCATTGCGAAGCACAGGCTCCGGACGCGCAGGCTCAGCGGCCATGGCTCACCGGCCCAGCCACTCCGCGGCATGTGGAATCTTCCCAGACCGGGGCACAAACCCATGTCCCCTGCATTGGCAGGCAGGCTCTCAACCACTGCGCCACCAGGGAAGACCATTTGTTAGGTTTTTGATAATTTTCAAATCATTGATTTCATGGTTTATAACCTGTGGTTAAAAGTCTCATTTTTCAGTGCATAAGCTAAGTATTAGCTCATTTTCCTAGTTTTAGGTTCTCTGAACTAGTGGTAAACTTTTCCATTGTCACTCTTTTGTATAAACTCTAGCAAATATCATTTGAATATCATAAATTATCTCATAGTTGTATGTGAAAATTCTTTCTCATTCATGTGTAGTTTTAGTTAAAAACATAATTCTACTATTCTTACTAGTCTTAAATGAATATATATTAATAGTTATTTATATGATGGAAATTTGATATATAGATAATAAATTAATATTTGTTAGGTTTTTTGAAATGACTAATCACTTCTCTCTTGAAGGGGAAAAATGTGTATATAGTAAATAATACTGAGTAAAAGCAGTGACTTGCACATACATTGAAAGAAGTGGAAAGAATTTGTAATAAGGAGATAAGACTATGAATAAAGTAATATAATAACAAAATAAAGAGATAAAGTAATACATGGATATATTAATTTCCTACTGTAGCTAAAACAAATTGCCACACATTTCTATAGGGAAACACAAATTTATTACCTTTAGTTCTGGAGGTCAGAAGTCCAAAATCAGTCTTACTAGACTAAAATCAAGGTGTCACTAGAGCTGGTTCTTTCTTGAGGCTCTAGGACATTCCTTTTTCTTTGCTTTTTCAAGATTCTAGAGGCTACCAGTTTCACCAGCTAGTGGCCACATCACTCTAACCTCTGCTTCCATCAGATTTACTTTTCTTCACTTTGACCTTCTTATAGGGATCCTGTAATTTTACTGGGCCCATCTAAATAAATCAGAATAATCTCCTTGTCTCGAGATGCTTAATTAAATCAGATGTGCAAAGTATCTTTCAGTATGTAAGGAAAAATATTTATAGGTTCCAGGGATTAGGACATAGGAACACTTGTGGAGCCATTATTCTACAATAATATATGGGAAATATTTTTAAAAATTAAAAGCAAAATTCAAATGTTAAGTTTTAGTATTTTCATGTCAAGTGACCAAAGAATCACAAGTATGATACAGACCCAAAAGAGTAATTTCCATAGTTTTCTTTAACTTGATATTATGTTCACTTCTATTTGACCTTCACAGAAATTCTAGTAATATGTGTGGCAAATACCATGATTTCCACTCTCTAGAAGAGGAAATAGATACAGTGTATTCTCATCACTTGCTTAAGTAGCATATATAATTAGAGACAAATTTAGGGCTAAAATCCAAATTCCTAAAACTTAGTCAAGTGTATTTCCTATTATTGTCCAATATTTTTTCTTAAAAGAAAAAAAATCAACCACTGTAAGGATAGAAAGAATGTCTAAAGAGTCTAATCCCAATTGCACTAGTTCTTCAAGTCAGAAAATATGTCATTTTCATCCTTGTAACCACAGGAGTACACACAGTGACTAACACATAGTAGGTGCTTAAAGTATGCTAGAGAATAATAATGGACTGAGAATTTAGATTAATAACATGAGTTTATTTGTAATTTTCCCTATATATTTGATTTATTTAGTACAGATATACAATGTTTAGTGCAACTAAAATATTATTTTTAAAGGGAAATATTAATACATACTCATGGATATTTTACTTTGCTTTTCTGGTTGGACACCTTCCTATACATTTATTTCCTGCTGACAGCAAAACATGAAAAATCAAAGTCAGAGTAAAACTGAAGGCAAAAAGTAAATAAACCCTACTATATACTCCAGGTTTAGCTGAGATTCTGTAACATTAGCTGCACCTTCACCCAGTAGTTATCATGGACAGTTCCTTCAAAAATTCTCTATATTCACCTGGTGTAATTGGTTTGTGTTGAAAATAAAGTCAATGCAAATCTTGGACTTTCATCATAGAACAAAATGTTCAGTGAACCAATTTCTTCACTTTGCCTGTGATTTTCACTGCAGGTAACAAAGACCCATTAAAGGGTGTGTTATCTGTTTCCCCCATGAAATTCTGTTCCAATCTATAGTATATTGTATGACTTTGTTTCCTAGAGTCCCTATGTTTTGAATAGGGACTCTAGGAAACGCCTTCAGCACCTCCTCTCATTATAGCATAGTGTACTTTCTTACTTCTCTGATTTGGGCGTTGACCATGAGACTTGGTTTGGCCAGTGGATTAGGAGTGGTTGCTGTATTTTCAGAAGCTGTAAATGTGGTTGTGTAGTTTGACCTGGCCCTTGCACTACCACTATTCTAGAAGAGAACATGTCTTGGGTAGCCACTAACCAAGGAAGATAAAAAATACATGACAGACGTGGGCTCCACCCACAGGCTGGATCTAAGCTGAATGTAACCACTGCTTGAGGTAGAACTGCCCATTCAAGCCCAGCTGACATTACCCAAGCTTTCTTCCAATCCACACACCTGTGAACATGAGAATAAATGTTTGCTGTAATAAACCACTGAATTTTGAGTGATTTTTAACAGCATTTTTGTTTCAGAAACTGACTTATAACCTTTCCAAATTAAGCTCAAAGTTCACCCAGGCTGGCTAGTTGATTCCTATCCCCATCCCTCTCCCTCTTTTCATAACCTGTGACTCTCACTTCTGTTATAGCAAAGCCACATATTTGCTTTTAAGTTTCTTCCTTAAAATGTTTAAGGAAAGAGCTGACATTTAGAGATAATTTGAATGTTAACTGTATTGGAAGATCTATTATTTGCACTCCTTTTCATTAAGAAAGGCTAAACACTACCTAAATAATGAATTAATTTTCAGGCTATGACTGCGTGGTATGCAACATCTTACTGAATATATTACCTTTTTGCTATTGGTTACAAAGTAGAGTGCACTTTTGATTTAGAATGCCTTTCTTCTCCTTATCTTTTGAACTTTATCTTCCTGCTCCATAAGTGAGCTAATGTAGACAAATGAGAAATATTGGTTGAACGTGAATGTTATACTTTTATTTCACCATCTTCTAGTCCTTGCTCAGACTTTGCACTGTGTAAAATAGCCCTAATTAAAAATCTCAATCATTTGAAGTCATACATTATTTTATTACATTGATTATTGCTTTTTAATGATTACTATCAAGTTTCCATTAAATTCCTTTATATTCACTGTTATAAGTCTACTGATTATATATGTTGACTTCTTCTGTGAAGAGTTTTCTGTTTACTTGAGCAGAATATGCCCATGTTTTGCTGGTGATTCTCTAATGAGGACTAGCAAAGTCATATGCAAACCATTTATTTCTCAGGCAGCATTTATATTTTTGTCACAAAAATATTAACCCCCTTTCAATATTATAGCTATTACTTTACTCCTAAAGGGCTCATGTCTAATGTCCACCAAATGCTAGTTGTGAGGCCATTAATCCTTAACTGTCTGATTCAGAGATACTAATTCTCTCAAATATGTTTGTTAAATCGCAATAATATAACTTATTCATGCAGTAGGTCCTAATTGTTTCTAGAAGATTCGAGGTAAAGGAAGGATCTTATTGTTCATGTTTCAATTTCACACATAATCTCTGTGAAATGGTTAGATTATCGTATACTGAAAAATCCTCCCACTAATCAAGCATGAGAAGCCAAAAAATATATACTGCACAGATGGGCAGTTAATTTATTTCCCATTGAGCTTGCAATGTGCTCCATGATTTTGCAACAGCTGTGATGAGAATGGTGGATATGCCCAATCTATGCTTCATTTAACTTCAGGAACTCTAAGAGAGTGCATTGTGTAGGAAATAAAACTGTATTTTTAAGCAATGGAGCTTGTTGTCCTGAAGGAGCATTTCATTTTTAACAACTGAAGTTTTAGCACAAATGTTGATAATTGTATATTTCTTTCTTCTGACAACTTTATCATCAACTTAGATTGTATTTCATCACTAGACACACTAGAAAATCAATGGGATCTTGATGCAGTAAATGGAAGAATTGTACAGTAAATATTGTGTTTCAATTGTTTACCACTGAAGTTTAGTTTTCAAAGACATTGATAATACCATATTACATTTGTATAGCACTTTTTGTATTCAAAAGCATTCTCCTGTCAAATGGGAATAAAAATGCTTATCCTACCCTCTTCACAGAGCTGATGATATGATTACATGACATAAAAGAAATAAAATGCTTTCTAAAGTAAAGAGTGCTCTAAGAGATATGGGTTTATCGTTGTCATCATGCCTGAGGAAAATTTTAGTCAGTAAAAAGTGCAGAGGCTTGGAAACAAGAACTGGATTTCACTTCTGTTCCACTACTTACAATATGTATAAAACTTGGTAATTTCCTTACTTTTACACTAAGTCTCAGTTTTTTTGATGTGTAAAAATTTTGAATAATTATAAATTAACAGATAAGGTGTGTGTGTGTGTGTGTGTGTGTGTGTATACACGCTTGAAAATTACAGGATATATAGAAAATGCATAGTTCAGTGTTGAGTTAATGTATGTCATTTAAAATTTTTAGATACCATAAAAGCCATTATTTTAAAAGTATCAACTGTGGATAGACTGGTAGAAGACACATTTTAACAACAGATATTAAGGGCCTACATCAAATCCAAGAAAGAAGAGGAAATATAATTATAATGGCTGAAGGAAATCTTGTATCCCTTGTCCTCCATTTAGTATGCCTAAGTGGTATATTTAGTATTTCTGCTTAGACAGAGCCATTTGATGGTCATATTTCTGGTGGATCTGTAACTGCTAGATTATATATCATAGATCATAATCCCTTTAGAAACAATCCTTGTTAAATTTCTAGAGGTAGCTCAAAACTCCTCCATAGCATCCTCTTCCAGTCTCCAAGAATTGGTCAAGTCACTTCATCCGCAGAGAGTAAAAGGGTTATTCGGGTTTTAGAATAATAAAATGAGTAACCATGACAATGGGTAATATTGGTATACTGAGTTAAAATTTCGAATATACATAGTTATGGTCCCTTTTGAGACTTTCTCCAATATAACTAAAGTAGTAAAAATTAATGGCTATTTTCTGTGATTTCCTTTTTTTTGAGACTTCTTTTGCTGTTGCATTTTTCTTCCTACATAATGGAGTAGAAATAACAGCAAGGTTAATTTTTCCAAAGAAGGTGCTTATTAATTTATTGTGCTCCCTTAATTGGAATCAGTTTCCTTTCCTGCTTTCTCACTTCCACGAGTCTCAAGGGGACATAAACCCAAGGCTCTTTAGAAAGAAAGCCCTACCATCTTTTCTTTCATGTATTTCTCTCTCTCTCTCCCATTCATATGCCATAATATGGATGCTGTTGTATAGGACATCCTTCTTTACCTGATGCCCCAGGCTCAAAGGCTCACAGTTCTGTGGTTCATGAGCTAAACCATCTTCTACTCTGGTGCAGAGGATATGCTTGAATCAATCATTGTCTCCTCTCCCTGTTCCCTATTTAACATTCAAGTTTTAGACTTTATTATTTTCTTTTTTTTTACTTAAATTGACAAAAATTTAATAGAAATATTATTCTGGCTGCCACTCCACCCTTATTACAACTCATTATGGTTAGCAAGTTTAGAGAATAGAGTTATTCTGTACAGTATTTCTAATACAATCCCTGGAGGCATTTAAAACTAGCCTAGATGAAGTATTACAAAGTATATTGAAGAAAATAATTTTGCACAGGCAGGGAGATTTATTTAGATTCAATACATCTTTCTTTTTTCCTATAATTGCTCCTAATTTTTAAAGGACGATTGTACAAATTATAATGTGCCTATTCTTTTCTTTTTCTTTTTTTTAAATTTTTATTGGAGTATGATAGCTTTGCAATGTTGTGTTAGTAGACTTTATTATTTTTTTACTACCTGATGTACCTTACCTTTTATTTGTTTACCTGTTTAATGTCTATCTATCTCCTCTTCCTCCACTAGAATATAAACTCCATGTAGGTAGGGGTTTTTATAGGGTTTTTTTTACTGTTGCTTGGAGGAAATGGAAGGTGCAAAATAAATACTTGATGTACAAATAAGTCAGTACATAAATAGAAAACCTGTTTTGACTTTAAAGAAAAGACGTATTTCCAGACTTTTGCTTTCCTAGTACAGCAGAAAGGTGCCATGTTCATATTCCAGCTCAGCATGATAGAGCTCTACCATAGGAGTAAGCCAAATCTTAGCTAATAATAAATTATTGCTTTGCTTTCTTTGTGATTGTCTTTCTCAGGATCCTCACAGCTTATGCTACTAAGAACAACTAGGCAAGAGATCAAGATAATACTGCCTTGGTATTACTGCCTAAAAGTACATCAATCCATCATTTTCAAAAATAGCATGGTTTTCCTAATAATAAGAGAAATTATAATAATTCTATAAAACAAAAAATATAAAAGTATAGAAAAAGGACACATACCCCTAAAACAGGAAAAATACAATAAAATTGTAGTACTTTTTATTTTAGGCATTTTTCCTAGGTGTAGTTTTATTTTCTGTGTTAAATTAGGTTCATTGTCTTTGTTAATGGAATCGTTTCTGCCATGATATCAGGAGTGCTGTCCCCTAGTATATGCTATATAAAACATGAGTTCTAGTGTTTGCATAGGGCACCAGATTATCAACCATATTGCCATATAGCTACTTCCCTAACATTGGGAAATTGTTTTGTTTTGTTTTCCTGTTTTGTGCTCTCATTTCCATAGTTTGCTGTCAGTGTTTGATTAGAAATTATTTAGTAAAAACCCTTTGATTTTACAGAGAAGACAAATTAGATCCATGGATGTTTAAGTTAATTACCCAAGCATCATACGTTAAGACTCAGAATTTGAACTCAAGCTCTAAATTCTTATTTCAGTACTCTAAAGAAATGCACATGGTTATTAAAAAATAAGTTGCATTACTTATTTTAAGCCTTAAGTTGTGCTCTGGATTTTTGACGTTAAAGAAACCAGATGGAATTATGGTAGAAACCTGTTATAACTGTTAGAGGAGTTGTGAGTCATAATTTTTTTCACACCAAGATCTTAATTTATTTCAGTGAAAATTTACAATGAAACAAGTATTTATAAAATTATATCTAAAGTAAATCAATAATAAAAGACTACCCAAAAGTGGTGAAGGGGGTGGCTTAAGCATAGGCAAATGGCCCTGGATGTCTGGGAATGAAGGAAGAGGCCACAGTGTAGAAGAAGAGGGAAAGAAAGGCTGTGGACACCATATTCATCCCTTTTTGGTTCCTCAGCCTATTTCCTCCAGCAATGTATTCATTAAGGTATTACCCTGTTATATGAAATAGATCAAAACAAAAGGATGGGGGAAAAAAATAACCACATTCACTAAAAAAATGGCCTCAGTTTTCAAGCTCAATGTCATTTATAGTAATAGTGTGTGTTTTGGGGCTTCCCTGGTGGCGCAGTGGTTGAGAGTCCTCCTGCCGGTGCAGGGGACACGGGTTCGTGCCCCGGTCTGGGAAGATGCCACGGAGCGGCTAGGCCCGTGAGCCATGGCTGCTAAGCCTGCGCGTCCGGAGCCTGTGCTCAGCAATGGGAGAGGCCACAGCGGTGAGAGGCCCGTGTACCAAAAAAAAAAAATGTGTGTTTTTTAATAATGCATTATATATATACATATTTATGCATGTATGAATGTGTGTGTATATATTTCACAGTGTTAAACTCACACACATATAAATATGTGTTCCCCAAAACAACTTTCTAGGTTTAAAAACACTGATTTAGATTGAATAAAATTTTTGTTTTAATAGCATTAAAATATTTTAATTCCACTGTATATTACTTGATAAAATTTAATGGGAAGTGCTAGTGAAAAGAGGGATTCTAGGTAATGTATTATAAATAATAATTTAAAAACACTAAATACTAAGAACACTAAATACTAAGATGTTCTTGTGTTTATTGTGTTTGAAAATGATTACAGTTTAAACTACTAGTTCTTTTAATTAATTTTAAATTATTATGAAACCCCATAGATATTCTTATGATATCCTTATTGCTATCAAGTGAGTATCTCTAGATGGATATTGTAACAGTATTTACCAAAGGAACTAATGCAAATAACATCTTAATTTTTAAATGCTGCTGGTATATTTTTAATTTTACTTAAACCTAAACAAGCCTAAAATTAAATTGAAAGTGGTCTTCAAAGCCAAGCAGGTGTTCTGGTCAATAGCTCAACTTTATTGAAATTCAGTGAAAACTAATTAAACATTTCAAAAAGAAACACTCCCCTATGAGAGCTTCACTTTTCTGTGAAGCCTTTTTGGAACTCCCATATTCAGAGTTGGAAAAACTAAACACCTGCTTTTAAGGGACTCATGAATGTTTAATCCTGGTGAATAGATTACTCCAGTGAGATCCAGGCAAACAGAGCAGATCAAGTAAACATGAAAACAAAATACTCCCTACTCCAGAGGCATTTCCTTATGCTGCCTTCCTTCAGTCATTCTATTTTTCTATTTATTAAAATTTGTATTTTCTATTGCTCGTGATTATATATGTATGTATGTATATTCTTGCAAAATTATGGACATGTATATTAGATATAAATAAGAATATTTGATATGACTTTTGATTACTTTCTTAATCTGTTAATAATTTATATATAACATATTAATAAAAATTGTATCCACAGTTAATTTCAAGTTCTTTTAATACCTGGAGTTAATCCTAGGAAAACCATGTTTTCTAAGTATAACATATATTACTTTCTTTAAATAATGAATTCTTAGAGTATATCTGAAGTATGCATAAGTTACCTTTGGAAAGGGTAAGAGTCATACACTCAATGGGTTATTCTGTTTATCTGACCACAGATCCCCTTTGCTTTGAACAGAACTAACATGAGTCATGTAAAAATTGTAAAAAGTTAATGTAACTTACAGGTTTGGAGGATAAAGAGAATCTGTATGAAATATTAGATAGATAGATACATACATACATAGATAACAGATAAACATTTTACTTAGATATAAACAGTGCAATTTAAATCAATAATATTATTGTGTGCTGTTTTTAATTTACAACCAGTTCTTCAATCCAGTAATTCTATAAGCTTCTAAGTTAGGCAGTGCAAATAAAAATTGAAAACAAAAATACAATTGAACAGATACTTAATTCTTCAGTAGTCTGGTATGAGATTAAGTGTGCACTTGAAGACATTCTGCCAGTTTTTCAATATCTCTTCTACTGTATTTGAGTATTTGAGTGGATTTTAGGTTCTTCATTGACAAAGACATAAATAAGACATTTAACATCTTTTCCACACCTTAAATATGGTGTCCTATTTGGGTTGTGTAACCGAATCTAATTATACAGTTACTCTGCTCACTCAGTGGAAAACTAGGGCTAGGGAGAGCAAATATAGGATGGAATAAGGTGGTACAGAGGTATCTAAACCAAGGAAACCTCAAAGCCAACAGAAATTAAAACAGCAAAAAATAATGCCTGTTTTTTTTTCCCTCACACTGCAAATTCTGTCAATCCCAACTTCCAAATATATATTGTATTTGTTTCTTTTCAAATCTACCATGAATACCTCCAGAATATGTCACCATTTCTCACATTGGATTATAGCTCTAGCCTCCTTACTGTCCTACCTTTCTTCTTTTTTCTACTCTTGCCTATACTCTACTATTCACAGGAGAGCTAGCGTGAACCCCCCATACATATATATATAGGTATAATAATCTCTACTGACAGACTTAGCAACATGGATGAATTCAAAGGCATTATGCTGATTGAGAGAAGTCAGTTTCAAAAGATTATATATTATATGGTTCCATTTATATGACATACTGGAGAAGCCAAAACTACAGTGACAAAAAATATTCAGTGTTTGCCAGAGGTTAGCAGTAGAAAGAGGATACGACTTCAAAGGAGCAGGACAAGAGAGTTTTGGGGGCACTGGGATCATTCTATGTCCTGATTGTAGTGGTAATTACACAAATCTATACATGTGCTAAAGTTGTACACCAAGAAGATTCAAATTTTCTATTTGTTAATTTAAAAAATAAAATTAAATAATAATTAGTTGTAGTTTTTCAGTTGGCCACATATAATTTTGTATTCCTGAATAAATTATTCAACGTCTCCAGCCAGCGTTTCTTCATAAATGAAAAGAGAATAATACTGTTATTTTTAAAGGACTGCTACCTCTAAAATATAAAATGTTGTCTCACTATCATATCCTTCTGTCTTGTTTAGGGTTATTTATTCAGTAAGTATAGAGAGATGCATTATTTATGTTTCTCAGGAGAGTTCAATTGATCTAGTCATTTCTGTTAATGCAGTCTATGCAGTACCTTGTTTTTGTCAGGGAACCAATTTTGTTAGAATCCCCACAGTTTTATATACCACAGTGGGTGTTCTGCAGATGATACATACAAATTACAAGTTAACATAATTGCTTAATCTCTTTCTATAAAAATATAATGATGGCAGACTAAAATAATCTAATTGTATTTTTTAACGTGAAGGTGATATGCTTAAATAAGCAATTACAAAATAAGTCAAGGAGCCCTCCTAAAATGTAATAGGCTATACAGAATCATATTTTCCGAATTCAAGTGAAGTATAATAAAATGTCCGGACTTTTAAAAAAAATTATTGGCAATGCAGACATAAAATCCCTTTTTCAAAATAGTGATCCTCAGGTGTCATACATCTGAATTTAGATAGATACCTGACATGTTTATTCAGTCTTCTTGCAATCAAAAGGAACCATGTGCCTCTTACTGATTTAATATGAGTATAGAATATCTCTGCAGTGAAGGGTGATTATTCTATTTCTTTTATGAGTATGAAAGTCTCATAACTCATAGACAACACAAAATGCCTAAGGAGTTTGTGAGTTATTAAGGTCAGCCATGGGAATAAAGAAGATAATCACGTTTTACCAGTGAAATATTCAATTTATTTTATGAGAAAACTTTTTTATTGATTACCACTTCAAGAATGGCAGAAACTAATAAAGAACCCAGAGGACTTTTCTGTCCATCTGTCCATATCATTCCCAGACCTATGGGACTGTGCCCTCGTTGTTTTAGAGATGGTCACACACTGAAACAATAGCAGAGAAGAATAATGATTTCTTTCAGTTAATTTTGTAATTTTTTAAAAAATATTTAAACATAAAATAACTGTTCTCTGCCTTACTTAATTATTTATTTTCAGAGAGTAGGAAAAAAAAAAATTTGTTTTGGTATGGCCCCAGTCAGTGTGAAATAGGGATTTAGTTTTTCGGCTTTCTAAAATAGGCTTTCTTTGAAAACCAAAGGCCCTAAAACACAAAAATCAAGGACTACTAAGTAATTTTTGACTCCAGTATCTAAAGTGCATTTTTTAAAATGAGAAATTCATTTTGATAAGATATGTTTGCATATTCGCCAAACAAAATTCTAAAGCTGTGAATACAGTAAAAATATTGAGCAGGATGAAAGGATCTTAGACCTCCTGAATAGCAAATGATGTAGTATGTGTGAGAAAATGCGTGTGTATGTTTGTCCTTCACGTACTTGTAATGTTGAGTATTTAAAATTTATGACAAGAAAGAATGATATGGGGAAATATTTAGGTAATCTCAAAAATCAGTGTCCTTTGTATCTTATTGCTTATGAGGATGACTGTTTTGTTTTTCTTGTGTTCACTCATTAATTGTTGATTCAACTTTTATTCATTCATTTAGAAAGGTCTCAATTTTATTGAGAAAAACTTCTCTCCTATAAGGTTTTACACCCTGGAAACAGTTATATTCTCTATCAATTTTTCAACAACTCTAATTTTATCTCCTCAAATATTTGAAGACAAATATCATTTCCTCAAATTTATCTTTTACAGAGTCAAAGCCACAAGGTCAAGATTTCCTTATTTAACTTAGCTTGAAATTCCTTCATTATTCTACTTACGTTTTTATCTTTTAATTTAGTTTTTCTTGCAATGATATTTAAAAATTGAAGTTTCTGTGTGACATGGACATACAGTAGGTGTAAAATTCACAAACAAAATGTCAAATGCAACATGCACATTGTCAAAAGAATTGGAGAGAGCTTGTTTTGGGAGTCTTGAAGACTCTTAAACGCCTTCCCTTACTTGAAGAATAATAAGAGAAGGTTGTGAAAACATTCATTTGTTAAGAATTAGCCATAAAAAGAATGAAATTTTTCCATTTGCGACAACATGGGTGGACTTGGAAAGTATTATGCTTAGTGAAATAAGTCAGACAGAGAAAGATACTGTATGATATTACTTATATGTGGAATCTAAAAAATAAACTAGTGAGTATAACAGAAAAGAAACAGACTTACAGATATAGAGAACAAACTACTGGTTACCAGTGGGAGAGGGAAAAGGGGAGGAGCAAGATAGGGTCAGGGAATTAAGAAGTACAAACTACTACGTATAAAATAAATAAGCTGCAAGGATGTATTGAACAGTACAGGGAATATAGCCAATATTTTATAATAACTATAAATGGAGTATAACCTTTAAAAATGGTGGGGCTTCCCTGGTGGTGCAGTGGTTGAGAGTCCGCCTGCCAATGCAGGGGACACGGGTTCGTGCCCCGGTCCGGGAGGATCCCACATGCTGCAGAGTGGCTGGGCCCGTGAGCCATGGCCGCTGAGCCTGCGCGTCCGGAGCCTATGCTCCTCAACGAGAGAGCCCACAACAGTGAGAGGCCTGCGTACCACAAAAACAAAAACAAAAACAACAACCAAAAAAATGGTGAATCACTATGTTGTATACCTGCAACATATAATATTGTAAATACCTCAAAAAAAAAAGAATAAATAAAGTTAAGTTTTGCATACTGCTGCCACTTGGAGAGGAGAAGAGAGGTCAGCAGAATGAGACTTGTGAGCCAAGAGAAGTCTTGGAACTGAGAAAATAAATATTTGCAGCCACATGAAGCAAGGACTCACTCTCTTGGGTAAAAACAACCATTAGTGGGAAGTGCCTGGTGATGGGGATTTTTATCTCAAAAAGTCCCTAAAAATACCCTGAAAGAAAAGCCAGCTTTAAACAGCAATATCCTAGAAGACCCCAAGACAGATTTTGAGGGTCCTAGTTCAAACAAGAATTCTGCCCTGTTTCATTCCTCCTTTCCCATATTCCTGCTCCAAAGTGGTGAAGCAATATACTTCATATGCTTCATATGTTCCCTACTTGTAACTTTATTTTGATAGGTTTCTTTAATTTCAAATTATATTTCCTTTTATGAAGGGATGACATACTTTCAGAATTCTTGACTATTTGTTTTAGTCATTATTTCATTTGTTTGCCATTATAAGTGTTTCTAAATGTTCTCGTTTGGAAAAATCTGGGGGTTCATTATTTTATCTTCCTCTGTCTTCTGTCTTCTGAAGTCTAATGTTAAGGAAAATAGACCTAGAAATAGCTTACATTTTCTTTTGGTTATGTTCTAGGTCATCTGTTTGCTTTACTTGGTAAATTTTATGGGACTGAAACACATTGAAATTGCATACACAAGCTCTTTTAGCAAAGTTCACTTCTCTTATGTTTTATTTGTTCTCTTCTTAATGGCAGTCTCTTCCTTTCATGGGTCTATCTTAGTATCTCTTTATGAGTCCTAAAGCTTATACTATGTTCTTTTTATTACAAATAATGCTAATTATGTGTTTTAGGTGTTAATAATTCATTTTTTAAATTCTATGAAATCATTGTTGTTTTCCCCTTAATGTCTATTCTAGGCATTATCAGATGTGCTTTTATTTTATTCTACTACGTTATCTTTCATTTTTTAAGCAACAGATTATTCTTTTTAACCGGTGCAATTATTAAATAGTTTCTACCTAAAATTAAATATGTTCTTCTTCTATCTGTTGTATCTTTCAGATGTTCTTTCCTATCTCATCCAAATATTTTTCCAAAATATCTGTGTTGTTTTAAATGTTTTGTTTATTTCCCTGTTTATCTTTTCATGATAGCAGTACTATCATGGATCCTTATAAATAAATGTGTGTACAGGGGCTTTCTTTTAAAGATTTGATTGCACTGATTAGGGAAAAATAAATAATAACAATACCAAATATATTTATTTACTAATAGTACAATTTTGAAAAAGATAAAGCATCTTTTAAATTATCAGAAAATTTGCAGTAATGTTGTGCTGTTGTCTAATATTAATATCATTTAAAATATATAAGAAAATATGCCAGTAAAACATAACAGCATAGTTTTGACCCCAAAATTCAGGTACATATGTTCCTCTTGAAAGAACCTCCTACTCTTGACAACAGAGTAGGAACTGACTGATCTGGGAGACAGTGGCCCAGTTGTTCTGTTCCTTTAGGTGATATCTTGAAAATTAGGTGACCCCTCAGTTTATCTGGAGTCATCCATTAAGGTGAGCATTTCCTATTAGTAACATTGAATTCCAAGGGGAATTCTGTCTACAACATTCATCACAAGCCACACTTATTTCTAAGTGATATGGCTGGTGTATAAGTGGTTCTCAGGAATGAGAAAATAAAGTGTATAGCTATAGCTGATAATAAGTGCTTATTCTTGGCTACTATGGCCCCAGTTAAAAGGTTTTTCATTAAGTACTTGTGGATTTAGACTTAAAGTAGTTCTTCTCTTCTCTAAAGGCTCAGAAATTACTTAAAATCTTTAATTAAATAGGGGATTTTGATTATTGATTCAGAAGCAAATCTGATACTTATCCTTTTTACAATATGTTTAGAATGGTGACTTTTGAACCTCTTAACTCTGGCACATTAAAAATACACTTTCTACATCATGACACTACACACACACACACACACACACACACACACACATACACCTGAAATGCATAAAACCTATGCTCTACTCTGTTATTTCTCTTTTAGTCTGTTTCATTTGGAATAATAATAATGGATCTCACAAACTAAATCTATTTTGTGACCCATAATAAGTGACAAACAACAAATTTAAAACAATACTTCAAAAGGCCCACAACCACAATAATTTGAGTTTGGCCAACATCAACTAATCAAAATAAAAGTCTGTGAAGCCAAAGATTCTTATATTCAAATATAGGTTTCATTACTAGATTGGGACAAGACCTCCTCTAACAGAGATAGAAAATGGGGGAAGTATTCGTAAAAGTCCTTTATTGCCAAATCCTAAAATAATCTGTAATTAAAACTCAGAGAACAAACTAGATATTCCCTTCAGGGCTATAATTGCAGAGAGATACTTCAAAGTGAATACTTCAGACTTGGTTTAGACTAAAGTTACATTTAACATTGAATAGTAACACTTAAATCTGGTATCAGAAAGGTAACCAGGTATTTGCCTTTTATAAAACTTTACCCACTAATGTATCAATTACTGAAAAATATATGCAAAATCAGTGTTTATTGATTATATTATGAATTTATTAATGATACATTATAGATTAAATTATGTCTTCCCCAAATTCATATGTTGAAGTTCTAACCCTCAGTACCTCAGACTATGACTGAATTTGAAGAGAAGGTATTTAAAATGGTAATTATGGTTAAATAAGGGTGTTATGGTGGGGCCCTAATCCAATCTGACTGGTGTCCTTATAAGAAGAGAACATTTAGGCAAACAGAGAGACACTATAGCTGCACATTAACAGAGGAAATATCACATGAGGACAGCCGGAAGGTGACCATCTACACACCAAGGAGAAAGGCCTCAGAAGAAACTAAACTTCTCAACACCTTAATCTTGGACTTCTGGCCTTCAGATCTGTGAAAAAATAAATCTCTGTGGTTTAAGCCATCCAGTCTGTGGCATTCTAGCAAACTAATACAATATGTTTCTTGGGGAAAAAAAGCAAAATGAACTGCGCTAAGTGTTTTCTCTCTTTTATTGTTTCACACTAGTAGAAAATCGAACATTAGATCTATAAAACCAAAATCTCAGTCACTTTATTTCATTTGATGTCAGGTGCCTAAAATGTCATAGTGGTGCCTAGGAGATAATCAGAAATAAGTAAGTTATGAATAAGTAGTATTGCTAGACAAACTTAAAATGATAGCAGATTTCACAAAGTGCAGATGGGGAGGAAGATAAAACGAAACCATAAAATAAACAACCCAATATTCTTTGTCTTCTAATGGCTTCACCTCAACAATAACAAAAAAATTTGTCTTGTCATTAAATCTCAGAGGTCTTAAGAAAGCATCTGGGATGTCATACAGGTGTGGTTTTAGGTAGGTTATTTGACTGCACCATGACGCATTTTTCTCATGTTCAAAACATTCGTGTATCAGAAATACCTACCTCATAACATTGTCTTGTACATGGAATGTTAGTGCACATAAAGCACTTATGTTTGTGTTTGCCGCAAAGTAAATGACAAAAAATGTTGAATGTTGAAAAATCAGAAATATTGGTTCTGATTATAAAAATTGTTATTTTTTACACATGCACATAGCAGAATATTTTTCCACAAACTATAATGTTCCCTGAAATCTAAGTAATGAATAAAATCAATAAAAATAATATTAATAAGACCAATAAAATAAAGTAAAATAAAAGCATCAAGAGAAAATGAATCTAGAAACAAATAAAACAAACAAACAAAAAAGAATTAGCAAAAATCTACATATGAAGAAGAATGGGAGAGAAGAAAATGTTTCTTCCTGTGAATAATCTATAAATAATTTACAAATACACAATAATGATTGCTCACCTTTTAGACAGGCAAAAGAAAAGCCATCTTAGACTTATGAATTTTCCGGTAAGATATATGGTTTCAAATATTCAAATTAATTACCACAATATCAAGCAATAGTCACAGTTTACCAGATAAGGTTCTCTTTGCCAACCATATTGAATATTCAAGCTCAGTTTTACAAACAGCCCACATTCAATTCACATGTACTATGTGTTACGCAGGGCTTGGAGGAGAGGAAAGGCATGCCTAATTAAAATGTCAACATTTGTTTTTGATGAAATGACATATATTTCTTTTCTAACTTAATTTGTATTCTTTTACTTTTAAAATTGTTCTTGGCTATAAAAATGTGGCATTTCAGGGGCTATTCCAATTGACATTACATAAGTTCTTATAATAGACGTTTCATAGGTAATTTAGCTTCTTGATCCACCTTCCCCTCTCTTGAATCTTAATAGTGGTTATTTCCAAAACTCAACTCTGGAACTTTCTCTTCTCTCCTTGCAGAATTACCCAGGCTCACAATCTGAGCTTTACATGGCTGCCTACATAGTTTAAATCTCTGCCTTTTTTGCCAATTGATTTATAAGCTGCATCACTCAGCTTTCTATGTGGTAGCTAACTAACCATCCCTTAAAACTCAATATGTCACAAATGAAGAGTATTTCTTTCCTCAATAAACACTTCCCTCCTCTTATTTCAGTTTCTGTTGGCTGCATCCCCAGTCTTCCAATCACCTCAGTTTGAAACCAGAAAGTAATCTTTTAGTCATTGTTTTCCTTCAGGTCCTGTATTTGTCCAACTTCTGAAACCTACGTCTCAGTTCCTTTCTCCTTTGTCTTCACTATTATGATTCTACCCTGGGATATTACCTCTTTACAGTCCGACTACAGAAAGGGTCACTTCACTGATACCTTAGTTTCTAGGCTTTGATCTTTTCAATACATCCTCCTTGCTATTGCCAGAGTAATTAGACTATTTAGTTATGTCACTTACTTCTTCAAAATTTACAAAGCCTCTCTCTTTCTTCTTTTAAAATGTATTCATGTTTAATAAATAAATGATATATATGTTTAAGGTATACAGCATGATGATTTGATATAAAAATACACAGTGAAATGATTACTACAGTCAAGCTAATTAACATATCCATCTCAGCACATAGTTACCATTTTTGTGTGGGTTGTGAGCACCTGAAACCTACAATCTTAACAAATTTCTGGTATTCAATACAGTATTATTAACTATAGTCATTCTGTATATTAGATCTCTAGATTTATTCATCCTATGTGACTTTGTACCCTTTGACCAGTATCTCCCCATTTTCTGTACCCTCTGGACCCTTGTAATGACCTTTTTATTTTCTGCTTCTATGTATTCAACCTTCTAGATTTCACATGGAAGTGAGATAATGCACTATTTTTCTTTCTGTGTCTGGCTTTTCACTTAGGATTATGTCCTCCAAGTTTGTATGTACTTTTAGGAAATGAAATCAGTACCTCAAAGAGATACCGGCACTCCTATGTTCATTGCCACATTGTTCGTAGTAGCCAAGATGTGGGAATAACATAAGTGCCCCTCCATGGATGAATCGATAAGTAAATTGTGGTATAATATAGATATAGATAGATAAATATAAATATTACTCTACCTTAAAAAAAAGAAAATGCTGCCTTTTATGACAACAAAAATATTTCCTCTCTCTGAATTCTAAAGCCTCAAATCGTCTTGACTATCCCACTTGTATTCTTCTATATGCTCCTACTTGCACTCACTCATTCTTGATTCCAGTCTTATGGCTGGCCTTGGCCTGGAATGATTTCCCATTTTATTCTATCCAAATCCTACTAATTCTTTAAGATCTACTTTCTAATATTTCCCCTTGAGAATGTAACACTTGTTGAGTTTTCTTACCTCTCACTTTCACAACACTTGCTGACTGCATCAAATGCTTAGGCTCTAACCTCTTGAGTTATTTGTTGCTACTGGCACACTGAACACAGAATATAAAATTGGGAAGAAACTGTGACAAAGACCAGTCCAGATTTTTTATGTTACAATTAAGAATCCTGGACTTTGCTACATTTAATATTCGAAAACTTCTTGAAGGTAGGATGAATGTTATATCATTCTACTGTATTCTAACCCCCTCCATCCATGCACTTAGTCCAGTGCCAAGACTCCATTAGGTACTAATTAATTCTGTCATCCAACTGTATTATGTGACTTTAATTCTGTCTTAGAAGCTGAATTTTAAGCTTTTTGATGTTCTATAATTCTTCTGTATTCTAGGACATATCTATTTGAGTTAAGGCTATATGAGGTACTAATATTTCTGGACATCATGTAATTTTTCTCGCCTATATGTATATATAAATATAATATATATGAATTTATATTATAGACATACCTATTCTCCCATATTACTGAGGTGGACACTAGTCATTTACATGGCTGGTATGTGGTGAAGCCATGTTTAAGATAGGTCAGATATCAGAGACTCCCCAGATAACTTCCATGTTATATTTCCTCTTAGGTACTTAAAAACAGTGGCTAAATAAATATATGTACTTCAGTTAGGTTGATTATGTAGCTGGTATTTAAGTTCTTTGTGATACCAAAATAATTTCATTGGATCCATTCTATGATGAAAGCTATTCTAGTGTGAATTCCAATAAATAAGGCATGTATTGAGCAAATATTAATTAAGTACTATTTATGAGCCAGGCACTAAGCTTATACTAAGAAATAAAATGATTCTCAGATGGTGCTTTCATAGGCATGTGACATCTTCCCTCCTTTGACACAAAGCACACAGGATATGTTTGGTAGTGTGATGACAGCTCTTTGAAGACAGGTACATTAACCAACTGGATTCTAAGACAAAAGTACCTCAATTTTGTATGACAATATGGACAGAGTCTTGATACAAATAGGTGAGTTGGTATAGTGTCAAAATGATAGGAGAGCTCTCTACTGAAAAGAAAAGAATAAAGAAGAGAAGAGACAAGCAAAAAGAAAAGAAAAAAAAAGAAAAGAAAACCCTTTATCTGCAACTCTGATGTCCTGAATCCTAGTGAGAGACCCATTGTTTATTTTTACGACTTAGCTTTTAGTGTACAAAATTCCAGTATGACTTGCATGTTAATTTGTATATTTTTGTATAATTTATATCAGTCATCACTGATCACTGTATCATTTGCTGGCTGGTACAGTTCTGCAGTTTCCTTGAATGCTAATCCTGCATCCTCTGATTTATGTAGGCAAAATGACTAGATTAGAGTGAGTGAGAGATTAGAATATGATGTTATTTCTTTCACTTTGCAGTTTTGTTCTTTTACTGAAATCCCATATCAAACGCTAAGTAGTTGCACAGATAATTTATAATAATAGCTGTCACTAACATGATGTTTACCCTGTGCCAGGCACTGTTCTACAAAATTTACACCTGTAATTCTTTCAAATAGCATTAAACCCTATGATATGTATGCTAATATTATTTTTATTTTTTAGATGAGGTTAATTAGCTGATCCAAGATGACATAACCAGGAAATGGCAGTGCCAATATTTGAATACAGTCAGCCTGGCTTTTACATTTTTGTTCCTAATTACCATGTTTTACCCACTCTTAGGAGTTTGACAGAAAGTGACAATATACATGTTTTTGATTACTTATTTTCTACATCATGACATTTGAATTTAATACTAAATACATTCTGACAGTGCGGCTCACTAATATTTTTATTTGAGTGATAGAAGAAAATAAATGATTGGAGAATTCTTTAAAGATAGACCAGCACAAATAAGGAGCTAAACAATTGCCAATAAATGTCACAATTAGGATGTCATGTGAGTAAATTTCTGAAAAATAGATTTGATAACTTTGCTTTACGAGGATGGAAAGGGAGACTGAACACAGCATATCTTTCCATCTGTTTGTGCTGTCTTCAATTTCTTTCATCAGTGTCTTATAGTTTTCTGAGTACAGGTCTTTTACCTCCTTAGGTGGGTTTTTTCCTAGGTATCTTATTCTATTCAATTTCCTAGGTATCTTATTCTTTCTGATGTTAATATAAATGGGATTGTTTTCTTTACTTCTCTTTCTGATAGTTTGTTTTTAGTGTGTAGAAACACAACAGGTTTCTGTATATTAATTTTGTATCCTGCAACTTTACTGAATTCATTGATGAGCTGTATTGCTTTTAAATTGGATTTCCCTGGTGGCACAGTGGTTAAGGATCCACCTTCCAGGGCTTCCCTGGTGGTGCAGTGGTTATGGGTCCGCCTGCCGATGCAGGGGACATGGGTTCGTGCCCCGGTCTGGGAAGATCCCACATGCCGCGGAGCGGCTGGGCCCGTGAGCCATGGCCGCTGAGCCTGCGCGTCCGGAGCCTGTGCTCCGCAACGGGAGGGGCCACAGCAGTGAGAGGCCCGCGTACCGCAAAAAAAAAAAAAAAAAAGAATCCACCTGCCAGTGCAGGGCACATGGGTTCGAGCCCTGGTCCAGGAAGATCCCACATGCTGTGGAGCAAATCAGCCTGTGTGCCACAACTACCAAGCCTGTGCTCTAGAGCCAATGAGACAAAACTACTGAGCCCATGTGCCACAACTACTGAAGCCCGTGCACCTAGAGCCCATGCTCCACAACAAGAGAAGCCACCACAATGGGAAGCCCATGCACTGCAACAAGGAGTAGACCCTGCTTGCCACAACTAGAGAAAGCCCGTGCGCAGCAATGAAAACCCAACACAGCCAAAATTAAATAAATAAATTTTAAAAAATTTTAACTGGTAAGATAAAAGTATAGGCAAGTTTAGATCATTGGAATAATCAAAATTACTTCTTCCAAGAGTGGAGAATGGTAATAAAGCATGTTTAATGTTGAAATAATTGAAAACAGGGACCCAGAATGAGGTTTAGCATCAGACACAGCATATATCAGAGAAATAAACGCGGAGAACAAGGTGGAAAACAAGGTGACCTAAAATGGAGAACAAGGTGACCTAAAATGAGGAAAAATTTTTCATTTGATTTTGAAGTTTGGATTGAAAATCATAAAGACCTCTGGAAGAACCCTCAGGAAGATGTTTCTGATCAGTGAAATGTGAAAGAAAAGGAAATATATATGTATACACACATACACATACCCACACGTACACACATTTTATACATTTAAGGTAAGGTGACTGTGATGGATGATTTGATGTGTCAACTTGGCTAGGCCATCATACACAGCTTTTGGTCAAACACCAGTCTAGATGTTGCTGTCATGGTATTTTTTTGAGATGTGATTAACATTTAAATCAGTAGGCTTTGAGTTAAGCAGATTACCCTCCATAGTGTGGGTGGGCCTCATCCAATCAGTTGAAGGCTGAGGTCTCCAAAAAAGAATAATTTCTGCCAGAAGACTGTCTTCAGACTTCAGCTGCAACATTAACTCTTCCCTGAGTCTCCAGTCTACCCTACAGATTTTGGTCTTCCCAGTCCCCATGATGGTTTGTGTCAAAATAAAATAAATCTCTTAATATATTGTATTTACACATTCTATCTCTCTTACTATATTATATTTACACATTCTATTGCTTCTGTTTCTCTGAAGAAACTTGACTAATACAAAGACCACTGTGGGGTTTTTTTTATAAGAAGACCACCCAAAATATTTTACTACAGTAGGAAAGGTTAGAGTCTCTACAAAAATCAGTCCGTGTATTACTCCAGATTCTGATGTGGCTCTAGCAGAAGTCTGTGGTGTTAGCTAACTGCTACTGCTGTTCCTACAGATCCCTAGGCCCCATGGGCAGCACAGACTGACAAAGAGGTACACACTGAAGTATTTATGCATTGGCAGACAGTGCGTAGCAGAGTCTGGCTTCTGCATCAGTCACCTGGAGGGGACTGGTGACAGGACCTCATGGAAGTGCAAGGCAAAAAATGGCAAATGTAATCAAATGGGATAGGAAGGGGAAGGGGGAAAGAAAATGCGGTTAGAAACAAGACATATGCTTCTCTACCACTTATAGCCCCCGTGGGATTTTGTCAGGCACAATAATTCAAGGGGCAGCTATGAAGTTGCCCTGTGAAATTGAGCTTGTTTGGAAACTGTAGCTAGCTTAGAAAAACATCTCCTTGTACTTGCTCTCCTTTCTCCCTCATTTTATATCCCTTTTATCCCGCACTTTTGCTTCCTTGCAATTATACTACTCAATTAACTGTTAGCACATACACTTTTGCCTCACATCAATTTATTTTGTATGGGACTCAGGCTAAGATAGGGCCCGTGGGAATTGTACAATATTTTGTCTGAGTAAACTCACAATTCCACACTTTAGTAAGAAATAAAGATGTACCTGTGCTGCATCTGAGGTAAATGCCATAAACATTAAAGTGTTTAAATGTTAATTACAGCAGGTTGGTAGGCTCAAATGAATATAATGAATTCAAGAATAAGATGTGTCATTTATTATTAAGAAAATACAAATAAAATGGTGTTGTTTGAACTACGATTCTTTTGAACCAAAAGTATCAATTAATGTGTGCGTCTCGGGTGGTGCATTCTTAAAGCTAATATAATATGCAGTTATGGAAAAATAAATAGATTTCAAAGGGTTTCTCTTTCATGTTGTTCTCATATTTTGATATTCTAGTTGAGAGTTAAATATAAAAATGCAATTCAAATTCCACTATCTCATTCTCCAGAAAAATTAACAGAACTTTTTGTGTGCATATCGCTTTATAATCTATAGTGATAATAACCTTTTGTTAGCATTCACTATACTAGAAAACAAGTTTTTGGCAGATATTAGTGACAATTCCCAGAATAATTAGGTTATCCCTGGTGTTGAATAATTCCAATTATCAGATCCATGCTCTGAAAAGATTTATAAGGGTTACTTATATTAACATATGAAAATGTAGAGAAAAAATTTGATTTTGATGAATAAAGGCAGTTTCAGAATTAAATCTCTAATAATATATATTAGGGTATCCCTGACCTAACCCATTACTAGATCTCCTCTTTATCTTCCTATTCTACTCTCTCCATCCTTGCATAATGCTTTTCTGAATCATCTTGAGTCTTTTATAACTTTATTTTTAAAAAGCCTACTCTCTAAGAACCCTTTTTTTCCTACCTTTAATCCAGATTGAGGTTTCCCCATTTAGTTCCTCTGTTCAAGGTAGGTAAGTTCTCTGTATAATAACTAAAAGTTCTCAATTTTAAAATTTACTTTCTGAATAAATAGAGGATCAGAGAGGAGGTTATGCCCTCCTCCTGGGCTTTAACCTACCTGAGTGGTAGGATTAAAAATAAGTTTAGAACCTTATTTTGGAATTTGAGGGCCAGGAACTTTGGAGGGCCAGAAACAAATCTTAGAGCTGTGAAATGTTTTATTCTAACATAACTATGTGTCTGCATTGAAACACAATGTATAATTCTATAGAATCCATGTTTGTTATGAAAAGATCGTTTTATAGTAGATATAATTAGAAATCATTCTTCTAGTTGTTCGCCATTTCTTATATAATTCTTTTTCCTTCCCTTTATTATTTCTCTGAACCATATACCACCTTAGCATGATTAGTTTTGTTCCATCAAACAATTACCTCTAAAGATTCTCTTGAAAATATATTTAAAGAGCATGTTCTTTGAGGCCACAGAAAGACACATAATGATACAAGGTGTAAAGAGAAAAAAGGCATAGTCAGGGTTAGATTGGGAAAATCTTGACTAGCAGTAAGAAATTTTGATTCTTTTCATATATAATAGAAGGAGGGAAAATTTAGACTTTTGAGAAGAATGTGATATAATTAGATCTGAACTTGAGAAACTAACCTGGTGTCCATGCAATGGACTAGAATAGAGCATAGCAATGGAAGACTGAATGAGGAACTAAGAAATAGTTCAGGTAATGGACAGGGAGTGTTTGGACTGGAAGCAGGAGATAAAGATTTCCTATAGGATATGACCTCCACACTTCCTCCTCACAGAAAACAATTCAGTGTTTGGAGAACCTCTCTACTCTCATGGCTGTGTTTATTAAACCAAACTGTGAAATTGACAACATTTGCTTTTTGAGTTTTCCATATGGCTGCCTATCAATCCTCATCCCCTTGGTGATAAGATCTCTTTATTTTTCCACACTATTAAATCCTGATCTCAAAAGCATATAATAAACTTAATTCATAAAAAATGGATGAACAACAAATAATGTTTACTATATCACACTTGCCAGGGCTTTGTGAAATTTAAGAAGGAATATTTATGAACTGTTCATAAACTGTGGGGGCTACAGGCATCATCCAGTGTGAGAGGTGATTTTTGAGGGTATAGGGAGTCTCTAATATTCCCCCTTAAGATTGCATCACATAGGTGACAGGTTATTATAGGTATATGTAAGGTGTATCATATCAACACAAAGAATACAAAAAAATAATAATAAAATAGGAAATGGAAAGCTGAGTTTTCAAGTCACCTTAGGAGTTCAGAAATTTGGTTAACTTCTTTAGGCCCAAATGGCCCTGATCAGCAAAATGTAATTCCTTAATCCCTTCCTACTTTGGAATTCTATGTTTAGATCTCTTCCTACTTTTAAAATTCTAAGTTTGTGAGCTATGATCCAACTATTAGAGATTTAGACTGAAGAATAAAGACTACTAATATTAAGGACACCAATATAAGTTATATATTAAAACGAAACTTCGTAGTTTACAAAAAAAGAACAGCCAAATTAGTCAACTGATTCCTGGGATGAGGGTAGATATTTACATATAAAATTATTGATAATTTAATGTATTTATGATTGGACAGAAATTCCCAAATTATAAAGAATGTCAACTCCCAAATTCTAGGGGTAATTTTCTAGGGGTATCATGTTACTTTGTATCTTATAATAAAATACCCTACCACTTTCCCTTCCTAACTTTTCTTCAGAACACTTGTCACTGTTTTAAAATATGTATTTTTATCTCGTTATTACTTGCTTCTCCAGCTCTGCCATGATTTCCACAAAAAGGAGAGGATTAGTCCTTATTCTCCAGTGTATCCCTTATGCCTAAAACAAAGTCTGGCATTAATCAGTATTTGATATTTGTTGGATGAGTGTTACAAAATTGGAAACGTAGGGAAACTATTCAAATAGTTTAATTATTGAAAGCTCAAAACTTTTGGAAATTATTATGACAGATATATCAGAAATTAGTAAATTTAAAATGGAAAGTATATTTTAGTTCAACTTTTTAAAATATGAAATCTGCAAACATGACATACTCATTATGAGTTAAAACTACCCAGGAGGAAAAGAAAGGACCCCGGCAGGATTCACAGAGAGCTAAATTACATTCATAAATGAAATCAGAATGAAATTTTATAATGTAAAGCAAGCTTGGTTAAGTCACTAAGGATAGGAAGATCACATTCCTACTATCTCTGGCAGCTACCTGCTGTGTGTACTAAAGTTATAATGTAAGATTCCCTGAGTCTCAATTTCTTTATTCTAAAAATTGGATTGAAAGCCCTGTTTTGCCTAACTCACCAGGATCGAGATATTGCAGTATTCAATACAATAATATATTATAAAGCTAAAAGGGCTATACAAAATATGTTTGAAATTTTTCACCTTAGAAGATCTAAAAATTATTTCATTCAAATAACCAAAAACAAATCAAATATATAACAAAAGTCTTTGAAATGTTAAGTTTTATTGAGATGATTTCAGTAGGTCGGGACGGGAGGGGACTGAAAACACTTGCCTTTAATGGAAACTTTTACAATATAATTTTGCAACTGGACTTGGAATTTTGTACTTTCAGTCCAGTTTCTCCTTAACTTTGTTGGGGAAATTAGAGAGCATTGTATTTAATCATATGGGGAAATTAGAGAGCATTGTATTTAATCATATTTATCAATCAAGGCACAATAGATATTTAAACAAAAACTAAAAGGGACATATAAAACAATGTTACTTGTACTAAAATTTTTTAGACTTTTTCTACTTACTGAGAGTTAAACATGTAATGGCACATGTGTTCAGAATAATTTCCTAAGTTGATTCCCAGGCTTCTTGTTCTTTAGACTTATGGTGGGTTTGCTACTGACCTCTGAACATACTCCAAAATAATTAAAAATTTTGAAAAACAAATGACACTGAAGTAGACAAATTTTCCAAATAGTTTTTTTCTCTCTCTTTCCTCTTCTTTCTTCTCCCTTTTCTCCTCCTACTTCTTCCTCTTCTTCTTTTGATAAACTACCAATCCAAGCTTTTAGGTATGCATATCCATAACATTATGTGTCTTAGAGGATGTATAATATATTATACATGTAGGACAATTTATGTCATAACATTTTCTTAAAACATTTGTGATGTGCTTAGAGCAAGGTCTTGTTGCTTATCTTGTAGATTTAGAAACCTATGATTCCCTAAATTTGTACCTGAAACTTTCCTAACATCTGATAAAACTGAAAATACGTAAACCATTGCTACTCTTTAATAGTATCTCTCTTCATTGTTTTTATTTGTTTGTTTTATACTAAGACTCATTTATAGCTAATTATGTGCCAGGCATTATTCTAAGCAGAGTAGGTCTCTTAGTTAATATGCGTAACAAGCCGTTTTTTTCCCTGCTTTTTTGAGATATAATTGAAAGATAATACTGTGTGAATTTAATGTATGCAAGCTGTTGATTTGATACACTTATATATTGCAAAATGATTACTACCATAATGTTAGGTAATACAGGTTTTCCGTGCTTTCTGAAAGTAGAGTATTCCTTTGAAACCTTTCCTAAGCCGAAATGGCCTAAAGCAAAGGGTGTTCCCCTGCTTTCCAAAAGTTCCAGTCATGCCAATTTGCTTGTCCAAAATATCTGTATTAGTACAGTAGTGGCTTTTTTCTTAAGTGGAAATCCTCTTCAGGTTTCTTTCAGTTAGTGAAAACAGGTACTGATGTAACTACTCTGCTGGCAACCTGCAAGTGTATAATACATTATTATTTACTATAATCACTATGCTGTACATTAGATTCCCCAGAAATTATTCATTTTATAACTTGACATTTGTTCTCTTTGACTAATGTCTCCCGTTTTCTCCACCCTCCAGCCCCTGGTAACCACCATTCTACTCTCTGTATCTGTGAGTTCAGCTATTTTAGATTCCACATATAAGGGATATCATACAGTAGTTGTCTTTCTCTTATTTTACTTTTTGCACAACAGTTCTTGATGTAGATATATTACTATCCCATTTTCACAAAACATAAACTGAGTCACAGAGATATGATTATGAATGATCACAACAAAATTTTATCTTAAAATAATGTTAATAATTTATTAATTTTAATATTATTGTTTTATTCTACAAGCAGAAACTCTCTATTAAACCAAGGATGAAATTAATGACCATGCAAAATGGGTGTCAGGATAAGAACTGGTTGATTCGTGATAATTCCTATCCAGTAATTATAGCATTGAGATTACATATTTATGTCCATGTCTCTATATATCTATTTGTCCTTCCATCTATCTGCTTTGGAGTCAGACTGAGTTTATATATTGAATGGTCCAATGGGAAATGTATCTAACTTTTCTTAAGTTTCAATTTCTTCATTTGCAAAGATAAAAAGAAGTAGAGGAAAATAAAGAATCAGGAATAAGTAGAGGAAGAAAAGAAGATGGAAAAGAAGAAGAAAATTATATGCCTTAAAGTGGTCATTCTCAACTGCAGTTGATTTTTTTCCCCCTAGAGAACACTTGACAATGACTGGAGACATTTTTGGTTATCACAACTAGTGTGGGGGATGTACTAATGGCATCTAGGGAGTAGAAGCCAGGATGATATTAGACATTCAACAACTTGCAGGACAGCACCCTGCAGCAAACAACTATCTTGTTCAAAATGTGAACAGTATCAAGGTTAAGAAACCCTGACTTAGACATGTCATGAGGATTATAAGTTAACACATGTCGAAAAAATTTTAGTGGCATATTGGAGCCAACTCACAGCAGCTTGTGAGAGCAGATTTTTCACATCTCTGACCAACTGCTATTGAGTGATATTTTATTGGTAGCTTGAAGTTGGCCATACTGGGGGTATTTACACCAAAACAATGGACAAACTACAAATCAGGGCCCTCCCCTGACCCAGCCCTGGTTCCAGAGAGCTGGTGGTTAAGCACTTACTAGCCACCATTGCTTAGCTACTGTTTATCATATTGCAACCACAATATAAATGTTAGCTATTGTTACTCTTACTCTTAAGCCCTCTCAATTCATCTGGGAAAACCACTCTAGATTTTATTCTTCCCTTTCCCCATTGTATATCAATTGTTCAGTTTCCATTTCTCCTTAAGACCTGCCATTGACTTCTAAGTGCCCCTACTTTTACCCACTCCCTCCTCTATCTTTCACTCTTCAGTCATATTAATTATTGTATAATGCAAATCTAATCCTGCTACTCCCATATTTAATATTTTGCAATGCCTTGTCATTCCTTATGGTATAAATCTGAACTCCTTCATATAGCATATGCCTAGACCTTAGCTTTCAAAATCAAAAGCCAACCATTTCACTGTTTTTGTTCTGAGGAGTAACATTTTTTATATGAAAGAAGTGAGCATAGAATTTTCCAAATACCTCCTAAATAAAAAGGAAGGTCACAACAGTTAATATGTCAAAATTTGGTTGCCTTGTATGTAGCAATTTGAACATCTTTACCTTCTAAATTCTACAATGTGAATTATCTCTACTAAATGCTTTATATAATTTATATTTTTCAAACAGTACATTACAGAAGCCCAATAAATATTAAGTATAATAATTGTCATAGACAGAAAAATATTGGACAATGTGTTCATATGAAGCTCAAAATCATTTGGAACAAATTCTATTTAAACTACAGCATTATTATAAAATCTAAATACTTACAGGCATCAGCTAACATACAATTTATTTTGAGCAACATTCAACAGAAAACAAAGGAAAATATTTCCACTATGACTTTTATTAATGTTATGCCTTATGAATTCCCAGCCATATACTTAAGTCTACAAAAATAAAGACAGACTTTTAAAAAGTATTTTCCACCACAGGATTTCACTACTTAAAATTGCTATAATTAAGCTAAGCAGAGGAAGCCATGTGCAGCATTTCTAATAAATGTATCATTCTTCTCCACTAGAATATTTTTTGAATTAACTTTTTTAACCAAGCACATCGAAATTCAAAGCACAATAGGAAACTATACCCTGACTGGTAACATAAATGTAAGAACTTATGTAGTGGCTATCACATGAGAAAGATACCAAAAGCCTGCACTAGCCCCTATCGGGAACTTATGATTTTCAATCATCAAACATTTAATTGAGCATCATAAAATGCCAGGGTGGAAAAATGAATAATACATGGCCTCTGCTCTTGAGGCTATCACAGGCTACAGAAAAGATGTCTTGTAAACTGGAAGAAAAAAAAATGAATGGGCAATTTACAGAAGAGAAAACAGTAAATGACCAAGAAGATATGAAGTTAGTGGAAAATAAATTAAAAGCACAGTGAGATACTATGTCACATCCATTAAATTATGAAAAAATAAAATATCTAGCAACACCGAATGATGGCAAACATATGGAGCCATGGGAACTTTTATGCATTGTTAGTTGGATAAAATTGGAACACCACCTTGGAAAACAATTAGGCAGTATATAAAAATTAAGGTAAAATATGCATGTCCTAGATGCTAACAATTCCACTTCTTAGTGTGAGGCCTAGAGAAAGTAATGCACATATATGTACAAAGATATTGGAGCAGCAGATTTTGTAACAGAAAAAAAAATTACAGACATCCAAAATGTCTGTTATCAGGATAACAATTAAATAAGTTACATCTATGCCATGCAAAGGTACCACAAGTTTCCTCATAAATATATACACCACAAATTTATTGAACCTCTTTTCCAAAACAGTCAGTTGTAGAAGAAAGAGCACACAAACACACATGCATACACATATATTACATATATTAGTACATACATATTAATACATACATAGAGAATATTAATTTAAAACTTTAAGACATGCAAATAATATATATATTATATATTTGTATATCTCTATATAGTTAAGGATATAAAATGTAATAAAAACATAAAATATCTATAAAAACAACAAATACCAATATTAAGATAGTGGTTAACTCTGAGAAGAAGGTGGCTTCTATTTTACTGATAATATTTTGTTTCTTACAATAGCTTGTGTGAGCATGATTCTCTCATATTATTGTTTAAGCTTTTTGAATATCAGAAATATTTAATAGTACATGTTAAGTGTGAGTAATACAGTGGGAGCACAGAGAAGGAAATGACAAATTTGTTTGGAAAAGTTAGAGGACTTAACAGAGTGCAATTTTGGGCACTCTGTTAAAGAATAAGCAATGATTTTTCTAGACTGGAAGGAAAGGGTGCTGAAAAATAATTGAAGACAAGGAGAGAGAAGAGAGTTAGCTAAGACTAAGAAGCATAAAGAATGAAATGTTTAGGAACCAGTGAATACAAACTTCATTGGATTATTTACCTAGAGGCCCTGGAACAGGAAATAGTGGTTAATGGTGAACCTGGACAATTAAGTAGAAAACATATTGATAGACGTCTAGAATAATATTTGACCAGCTATCTGGGTACCTAGCCAAGCTGACGTAGAAAATTTGTCATCACACCCAATAATTCAGCTTTTGGATTAGTCGTTGCAATTTAAATCATGAAAATTCATTTTAGTACCATATAGGTATAGTTGACTACTCAAAAGTTTTCCAGGAAATAACAATGTAGCACTTATCTGTGATGGACTTTAAACATTAATTTCAAAAAATATATAGATGTTTATTTGGGCGTGTTAATATTTCATGTCTGAAATATCTCATTTTGTCTGTAATTTCTATAAAAATCTAATTCGTAAAATGAGATGGTAACTATACATATTTTAATTTGTAGCATTTGGAATGCTGTTAAAATATTCAATCTCTGACTCTTAATATTATCCCAACATATAAATAGTCACAATGTAGTGTACTCTATTATGTTGTTGTCAAATTGAGGAGTTCATTTTTCAAAATGCATAACTTTTGTATTTTTTTCTAATATTTGTGCTCCAGTGTCATTGAAATTTAAAAGAAATGGTTGAAATTTAGAAGAAATGGTATGGCCAATTTTTGTTTGCTTATTTATTTATTATACTGCATCAAATAAGTGATTTATATAGTCACATTTATAGTAGAAAGAAAAATGAATCAGAGAACTAGGTGTGGATTCTAGGTATGACTAAGCAACCGGTATATGTGTGACTTTAGAAGAGTGGTTTAATTTCTTGGAGCCTAAATATCCTTATTTGTCCAACTATAGAAAAGATTAGCTTAAGTATATTGATAAATATATAAATATCAAAACATTATTTAAAGATATAAATACCTTATTATCAATTAAAATGAGATAATAGAAATCAAAGTATTCATAACCATAGTAGTAAATGATACTTTAGTATATTAACACAATGTCTTTTATGCTTTTGGTAATTTCCTTTTGCCCCATAGCCTTTTCCCCAGCCAGTTTATCACTACATGCAGGATGGAATTCCACCCTAAAAAATCAGAAGAGAAAATGATTCTGCGGGAGGCACCACACCACAGCCAGAGGCGGCTGCAGCTGCTGCCCTCTTCCCTGCTGCCAACTCTCTGGTCCCTTCTGTGATTACCTCTCCAGTTGCTGGGAATGGGCGAGAAGGGGAGGAGGGTGAGAAAATCCCACCGACCCAAAGAGGTCCCCAAACTCCACGAGGACAGGAGCTCCTTTGTTCAGGACCCCGCCTTATGTGTCTCTTCATCTGGCTGTTGGAAAACAGCTGTCAGGCAAGGAGTCTCCTCCATTCTGCCTTATTGTAATTAACCAAAAATCTATTTCATGCAAACCATCTAAAGACCAGAATCCAATGGTTCCTGGACCAGCATTTGTATCCGGAGTTCAATTCAATTGGCACTGCTTTAGTTGTTAATTTCCATCACAGCTCTACATAATTGCCTTTCTCAGACTTCAGTTCATGATTCCTGGGAGAGCTGTGAAAAAAAGAGAACCTTGTTTTCATATTTACTGCTAATAAAGAAAATTAAGAATATGAATACTTTCTGGTTGGCCTCTCAATATTTTGAGTTTATGAGTTTGAAAACAGAGTCAGGTTAAAGATGTGTTGGGACTTCAGCAGTGCCCCTTGGGTTATTAAGAATTCATCTGATGGAGCATGATGCAGTGAGGCCGGTTCCATAGAGACACACAAAACCAGATCACACAGGCCAGAACACCTGCTTCTCAGATGTTATAGGGAAGGACCTTCAAGATGGTGGAGGAGTAAGATGTGGAGATCAACTTCCTCCCCACAAATACATCAAAAATACATATATATGTGGAAAATTACAGAACATCTACTGAACACTGAAAGAAGCCCTGAGACTTCCCAGAAGGCAAGAAACTCCCCACGTACCTGGCCGTGTGGCTGACAGGGTCTGGTGCTCCAGCCAGGGGTCAGGCCTGAGGCTTTGAGGTGGGAGAACTGAGTTCAAGACATTGGACCACCAGAGACCTCCCAGCCCCATGTAATATCAATCAGCGAAAGCTCTCCCAGATATCTCCATCTCAAAGTTAAGACCCAACTCCACTCAACATTGGAGTTGGAAAGAACCCATAAGGTTAACAGCTGATCTTTAAGCAGAAACTCTGTAAGCCAGAGGGGAGTGGCTGGACATATTAAAAGTGATGAAAGGGAAAAACCTACAACCAAGATTACTCTACCCAGCAAGGATCTTATTCAGATTTGAAAGATAAATTAAAATATTTACAGACAAGCAAAAGCTAAGAGAATTCGGCACCACCAAACCAGCTTTACAACAAATGCTAAAGGAACTTCTCTAGGTAGGAAACACAAAAGAAGGAAAAGACCTACAAAAACAAACCCAAACAATTAAGAAAATGGTAATAGGAGCATACATATTGATAATTACCTTAACTGTAAATGGATTCAATGCTCCAACCAAAAGACATAGACTGGCTGAATGGATACAAAAACAAGACCCATATATATATATATATATATGCTGTCTACAAGAGACGCACTTCAGACCTAGGGGCACATACAGACTGAAAGTGAGGGGATGGAAAAAGATATTCCATGCAAATTGAAATCAAAAGAAAGCTGGAGAGCCAGTTCTCATATCAAACAAAATAGACTAAAATAAAGACTATTACAAGAGGCAAAGAAGGACATTACATAATGATCATGGGATCAATCCAAGAAAATATAACAATTGTAAATATTTATGCATACAACATAGGAGCACCTCAATACATAAGGCAAATGCTAACAGCCATAAAAGGGGAAATCAACAGTAACATAATAATAGTAGGGGATTTTAACACCACTTTTCACCAATGGACAGATCATCGAAAATGAAAATACATAAGGAAACACAAGGATTAAATGACACATTAAACAAGATGGACTTAATTGATATTTATAGGACATTCCATGCAAAAAAACAGAATACACATTCTTCGCAAGTGCTCATGGAACATTCTCCAGGATAGGTCATATCTTGGGTCACAAATAAAGCCGTGGTAAATTAAAGAAAATTGAAATCATACCAAGTATCATTTCTGACCACAGCGCTACAAGACTAGATATCAATTACAGGAAAAAAAAACTGTAAAAAATACAAACACATGGAGGCTAAACAATACACTACTTAATACCCAAGAGATCACTGAAGAAATCAAAGAGGAAATAAAAAAATACCTAGAAACAAATGACAATGAAAGCACAACAACCCAAAACCTATGGGATGCAACAAAAGCAGTTCTAAGAGGGAAGTTTACAGCAATACAATCTTACCTCAAGAAACAAGAAACATCTCAAATAAAAAACCTAACTTACACCTAAAGCAATTAGAGAAAGAAAGACAAAAACACCCCAAAGTTAGCAGAAGGAAAGAAATCATAAAGATCAGGTCAGAAATAAATGAAAAAGAAATGAAGGAAATGATAGCAAAGATGAATAAAACTAAAAGCTGGTTCTTTGAGAAGATAAAATTGATTAACCATTAGCCAGACTCATCAAGCAAAAAGGGAAAAGACTCAAATCAATAGAATTAGAAATGAAAAGGAGAAGTAACAAGTGACACTGCAGAAATACAAAGGATCATGAGAGATTACTACAAGCAACTATATGCCAGTAAAATGGACAACCTGGGAGAAATGGACAAATTCTTAGAAAAGCAGAACCATCTGAGACTGAACCAAGAAGAAATAGGAAATATAAACAGACCAATCAGAAGCACTGAAACTGAAACTGTGATTAAAAATCTTCCAACAAAAACAGCCAGGACCAGATGGCTTCACAGGCAATTTCTATCAAACATTAGAGAAGAGCTAACACCTATCACTCTCAAACTCTTCCAAAATATAGCAGAGGGAGGAACACTCCCAAACTGATTCTACGAGGCCACCATCACCCTGATACAAAAACCAGACAAAGATGTCACAAAAAAAGAAAACTACAGGCAAATATCACTGATGAATATAGATGCAAAAATCCTCAACAAAATACTAGCAAACAGAATCCAACAGCACATTAAAAGGGTCATACATCATGATCAAGTGGTGTTTATCCCAGCAATGCAAGGATTCTTAAATATACACAAATCAATCCATGTGATAAACCATATTAAAAAATGAAGGAGAAACACCATATGATCATCTCAATGGATGTAGAAAAAGCTTTTGACAAAATTCAACACAAATTTATGGTAAAAACCCTCCAGAAAGTGGACATAGAGGGAAATTACCTCAACATAATAAAGGCCATATATGACAAACCCACAGCCAACATCGTTCTCAATGGTGAAAACTGAAACCATTTCCACTAAGATCAGGAACAAGACAAGGTTCCCCACTCTCACTACTACTCAACATAGTTTTGGAAGTTTTAGCCACAAGTATCAGAGAATAAAAAGGAATAAAAGGAATCCAAATTGGAAAAGAAGAAGTAAAACTGTCTCTGTTTGCAGATGACATGATACTATACATAGAGAATCCTAAAGATGCTACCAGAAAGCTACTAGAGCTAATCAATGAATTTGGTAAAGTAGCAGGTTACAAAATTAATGCACAGAAATCTCGTGCAGTTGTATATGATAATGATGAAAATTCTGAAAGAGAAATGAAGGAAACACTCCCATTTACCATTACAACAAAAAGATTAAATACCCAAGAATAAACCTACCTAAGGAGACAAAAGACCTGTATGCAGAAAGCTATAAGACACTGATGAAAGAAATTAAAGATGATACAAACAGATGGAGAGATATACCATGTTCTTGGATTGGAAGAATCAACATTGTGAATATGACTATACTGCCCAAGCAATCTACAATTCCAGTGCAATCCCTATCAAACTACAAATGGCATTTTTCACAGAACTAGAACAAAAAATTTCACAGTTTGTATGGAAACACAAAAGACCCCGAATAGCCAAAGCAATCTTGAGAAAGAAATTGGAGCTATAGGAATCAGGCTCCCTGGCTTCAGACTATACTACAAAGCTACAGTAATCAGGACAGTATGGTACTGGCACATAAACAGAACTATAGATCAATGGAACAGGATAGAAAGCCCAGAGTTAAACCCATGCAATATGGTCACCTTATCTTTGAAAAGGATGCAAGAATATACAATGGAGAAAAGACAGCCTCTTCAGTAAGTGGTGCTGGGAAAACTGGACAGCTACCTGTAAAAGAATGAAATTAGAACACTCCCTAACACCATACACAATAGTAAACTCAAAATGGATTAAAGACCTAAATGTAAGGCCAGACACTATCAAACTCTTAGAGGAAAACATAGGCAGAACACTCTATGACATAAATCACAGCAAGATCCTTTTTGACCCTCCTAGAGAAATGGAAATAAAAACAAAAATAAACAAATGGGACCTAATGAAACTTAAAAGCTTTTACACAGCAAAGGAAACCATAAACAAGACCAAAAGACAACCCTCAGAATGGGAGAAAATATTTGCAAATGAAGCAACTGACAAGAGGTTAATCTCCAAAATATACAAGTAGCTCATGCAGCTCAATATCAAAAAAACAAACAATCCAATCCAAAAATGTACAGAAGACCTCAATGGACATTTCTCCAAGGCAGATATACAGATTGCCAACAAACACATGAATGGACGCTCAACATCACTAATCATTAGAGAAATGCAAATCAAAACTACAATCCTCACACTGGTCAGAATGGCCATCATCAAAAAATCTACAAACAATAAATGCTGGAGGAGGTGTGGAGCAAAGGGAGCCCTCTTCCACTGTTCGTGGGAATGTATATTGATACAGCCACTATGGGGAACAGTATGGAGGTTCCTTAAAAAACTGAAAATAGAACTACCATATGACAAAGCAATCCCACTGCTGGGCATATACCCTGAGAAAACCATAATTCAAAATGAGTCATGTACCACAATGTTCATTGCAGCTCTATTTACAATAGCCAGGACAGGGAAGCAACCTAAGTGTCTAGCGACAGACAAATGGATAAAGAAGATGTGGCACATATATACAATGGAATATTAGCCATAAAAATAAATGAAATTGAGTTATTTGTAGTGAGGTGGATGGACCTAGAGTCTGTCATACAGAGTGAAGTAAGTCAGAAAGAGAAAAACAAATACTGTATGCTAACACATATATATGGAATCTAAAAAACAAAAAAGAAATGGTTATGAAGAACCTAGGGGCAGGAGAGGAATAAAGATGCAGACATGGAGAATGGACTTGAGGACACGGGGAGGGGGGAAGGGTAAGCTGAGACAGAGTGAGAGAGTGGCATGAACATATATACACTAGCAAATGTAAAATAGATAGGTAGTGGGAAGCAGCCACATACAACAGGGAGTTCAGCTCGGTGCTTTGTGACCACCTAGAGGGGTGGGATAGGGAGGGTGGGAGGTAGATGGAAGAGCCAGGGAATATGGGGATATATGTGTACATATAGCTGATTCACTTTGTTATACAGCAGACTCTAACACAACATTGTAAAGCCATTAAACTCCAATAAAGATGTTGATAATTAATAAATAAATAAAATAAATAAATCTCCCCAATTAAAAGAAAAAAAAATGATTCTGAGTATAAAATGCCTATGCTTTCATGTTGTTTTGTCCTGCAGCGTTACTTTTCAATCCTTGAGGGTAGTCGAGCATAAATTATATTCCATAAAATACTATGGATATTCAAGAATGCACCATGACATAAGAGCCAGCTTTTTACCTTTCCCTGACACCATGATGGATATTCTCCTCTTGCCTCTCCAGATGCATTGTTCATATTCTCCACGTGCTCTGTGTCTCAGACTCTGCACCGTATTGAATGTATCAATGACTTCCCCTGCCCTCTGGAAGAATATCAGAGTCAAGGAAGAGAATACAGCCAGGGTATGTATTCTCCATTCCCCTAGAGCCATATTGCTATTGATCAACATTGGTTGGCTGCATCCAGTGTCTGAAGTGCACATCTCTTGGACCTTCCATCAGTTATCCTTTCCATACAGTTACTTTTTCTTATTTCCAAAAGCTATTATTTCCTTGGCTACTCTGACCTAGGGCTCCTAATATTTTACCATTGTTTTTAGTTCTGGGAATAGCAGCATCCTGTATGGTCAAACCAGCCGCCGTTTGAAAATGTCTCTTTATTGAAGGCTCCTTAATTGCTGTATTTGAATGTGCCTTCTTTTCCTGCCAGAACACTGGTGCAGTTCCAAATGATTTAAATATTTATAGACTGTTGTTGGAGGATAAAAGGAGAGAAAAAATCTAGGTGTAAATGTATTTTGGAAGGCATTGCTCAAATAAATCCAGGCTCTTCCTTTGTGCTGAGTTTAATTCCACCCTGGAATTGGCCTGCTCTGTTTGCTGAATTACCTGCAGGGCACTGAATGCTGATCGGGGCACGAAACATATTGATTAAATAGTGTTGGTTGGTAGCCATAGGTCTATGGAGTTTGGAGATGGTTTGTATCAGCCTGTCAGCATTCTTCTATTGATAACAGTGAGATTGATGATTTGCACCTGGTATCTGTGAGGTTTCTGGGACAATTTGCAGTTGGGTCTGATTAGGTAGAATATGCTTACATGACCATCAGAAACCTCAAGGGAGTCCCCATTTGGGGTTCTGTTTCTGAGGTATTTTGTATACATATAAGGGTCCTGATCTGAGAGGGAAAATCTGTTTGATAAACCCTACAGAAGCAGGGCAATTGTGGCTCCCTCCTGGCTTCTTCGGACACTTTCCTATGAGGCATCCTTCATCTGTGATACATATCCTTACTTTAATGCTGTCATCATATTGTATCTTTTCCTGCAATAGACTATGAGTATGTAAGTATTTTTGTTTTGGGTCATATGATTCTTCTTTATCAATCAAACCTTTCTAACTGACACTGTTAATGTAGCCTTGCTTTCTTCATGTTGCCTGAGAAGTTGGCACACCTCATTGCATTTATGGCATCCAGCATAGTTCAGAAGTCATAGGATAGAAACGCTAGCAAGAGCCCTTTAGTCAGAGGGACCTGAGAAAGTTTTGTTAGGTTTTTATGTACCAGTATGAGTAACATTATGTTTCAGTTGTGCCCAAGAAATGTGTGGACATGGTATTGACAACCAGGTTTAGAGAAGTCTTGTGACTGGGAGAAGGAGGCCTCAACAACACTTTATATGGTCTGGCTCTGTGAGACTTGGTGAGGATGGAGATGACTCAACATATGCCAGTGGGGTGAGGTGACTGTACCCAGAGAACTTATAATCTCACCCTCCAAGTAGGTTACTACCTAAGCCCCAGATCATAGAACTCACTATGGGGTGAAAGAGACCTGTTTTGACGGGAAACACATAATGGGTTGCGATTTTCATTACTGATTGAATAATGTTTCTCTATCATGTAATGTAATAAAGCTCATTTATAAATTAAGTTCTTTAATAGAAAAGTGAAGTTACATTTGTAATACCTGAGGTTATAGCCTGAGATTGATATCCGTTTAGAATACTGACTTTTTTCCCCAGGCCACACAGAACACTCATAAATTAACAGCCTCCAGAGAACCTTACCCAGTACACCATATTTAACAAATATTTATTGAATATGTGGTAGGAAATGAATAATATTATGAACAAAATCCAAAAAGAGTCTTGTTGAAAATAACATGACAATCAAATCATTACAAATAAATGTATAATTTATTACTTAATAAATCTTCTGAATTATGAATACAAAGGACATGGTCCTAGGTATCTGTTTAAAGCATGGTCCTAGTATTGGAGGGGTGGGCCAATGAAGCTGTCTCTGCTGACAAGACATTCGTGTTAAAGTGTGAAAGATCAAAAGAAGATAAATAGGCAAGTTTGAATGTACTAAGACAGGAAGGATATCTGCGAACGAAAAACATTAAATATACAATAAGGTAATAGATGGGTGTTCCCAAATATCTCTGAAAAGAAATCCTGATACTATCTCACCTGCAACTGAGAATTTCTACACTGAGGGTGTGTATGGGTGTGTGTGTATGTATTTGTGTGTGTGTAAATGTGTTTCAAAAACAACTGCAATTACAATATAATTTCTTAACAAGAGTGGAAGAGGCTGTTTTTTTTAAACTTTGACTTTAGTCAAATGTTATAACTTAAATCATACTAGAAAATGGTAAACTGCAGAGCTCATGCTCATCTAGAATGGAGAGTTATTAATAATAGCACTGTCGAATAATCAACCCAGGCTTAGGACGTTACCAAGTATGATGTGCTAATAATGGTGCTAAAAACTACAACCTCGCAGGGAGGCGATTAACATCATGTCCCTTCTTTAATGATGAGGAAGCCAAATCTAATACAGTTAACTCTTTAATATTCATCCAGTTTTTGAAAGTATTGATCTTCCACAATGAAACATATGATACCCATATGCATATTTATATTTATTGTGCTGTGTAAGTCTGAGATAGGAGCATTTATTTACTTTTACTAAACAGGGTAAGGAGTGAGTCTGTGTGGTATCCATGTTGTTTCTTCTCAGTGTGCAAATGCTGCTTTCTCCTTTTGTAAGAGAAACTTGATTGATGCACGTATGCTTCCTCAAGATCTCAACCCATGTGTTTCACGGGAAACTGATTGATGTGTTCAAAACAGTCTAATCTAATCCTGGTAAACGCATTCCCCCTTGCAAGTATCTGACATACAAAAGGGCAGGCCTAAGCAAATTTGGTCAGTTAACCTGAGAAGAATTTGATACAGGCTTCATGGAAAGAAGCTTCCTTACCATTAAAATGCAACCTGAGGAAGACAGGCTCCCTCGCTCACAGCTATGCATGAGCAAGCATAGCCCAAATAGCTGCTGCAGTTATGAAGGGTCCAGTCTCAGGATGTAGCAAACATGCTGGGGGCAGAGCAAAGCCAGGATTTTAGCAAAACAATTTGTCCTTGCTTTAATCATCTACCTGCCTTCTCTTTAAGACTCTGGTTCTGTAAATTAACGAGTGTATATGTGTATGTGTGTGTGCGTGTGTGTGTGTGTGTTTTAAGTCAATTTAAGTTTTAATTTACTTCATTTATTTAACTAACTTACTAATAATGCAGGCAATGTCAAAAGTTAAAGAAACAGTATTTGGAAGAGAGTTTTCAAGCACACAGGAAAGGAAAAGGGATTTTAGGAAGATGAAAAGGATGGAAAGGAAAGAAAAGCATGACAAGTGGCCTGGGACCAAAGGAGTTTCAGTATGATTAAAGCAGAAGTTAAAGTTAGGATGGAGATATGTTAAAATTTAGAAAAATAGAAATAAATTAGAAAAAAATACAAAAATATCAAATTGCTGCTTGGTTAGGGAATTCTAAGAAAAAGCATTTACAAATGCAAATATACATGTACTTTAATAACTATGTACATTTAAAGAGCAAGGAATAGAATAAAATCTAAAGAGTTATAGCAGTTATGAAAATAAAAAGGGAAATATGCATAAATTCCTATAAATAAACACAACACTAAATATTTTATGAGGACGGATATATACCCAAGGACAGAATTGAAATATATTAGAGTGTGTGCATTTGGTGAGAGAGGAAAATGATACTGGAGGTCAGGGATAATGTGGAGAAGAATATCTCTTTAGGATAGTGATTTTATTTCATTGGATATATACCCAGAATTGGAATTGTTGAATCATTTGATAGTCCTATTTTTAAATTTTTGAGGAAACTCCATACTGTTTTCCATATGGCTGTATCAACTTACATTGCCACCAATGGAGTACAAAAGTTCCTTTTTTTCACATCATCACCAATACTTTTTTTTTTTTCACTTTTTGAAAATGACTGTCTACCAGGTGTGAGGTGATATCTCAATGTGGTTCTGATTTGCATTTCTCTGAAATACTAGTATGTTGAGCATCTTTTCATATACCTGTTGGCCATTTGTATGTGTTTTGGAAAAATGTCTTTTAGGTTCTTGCTGAATTTTTAAGCAGATTGCATTTTTTTTTTTTTTTTGCTGTTGAGTAAATGTGTTCCTTATATATTTTGGATATTAACCCCTTATCTGATATATGGTTTGAAAATATTGTCTCCCATACCATAGGTTGCCTCTTCATTCTGTTGATTGCTTCTTTTGCTGTGCAGAAGCTTTATAGTTTGATGCTGTCCCATTTGTCTATTTTCGCTTTTGTTGCCTGTGCTTTCAGTATCAAATTTTAAAAAAATTACCAAGACCAATGTCAAGGAGTTTGTCCCCTATGTTTCCTTCTAAAAGTTTTATATTTTCAGGTCTTAACGTTTAAGTCTTTACTTCATTTTAAGTTGGTTTTTGTGTATGATGTAAGATAAGGATACAATGTAATTCTTTTCCATGTTGATATCCAGTTTTCCCAGCATCATTTTTGAAGATACTATTCTTTCTTCCCTGGGTATCCTTGGTTATCTTTGTTGAAGTTTAATTGTCCGTATATGTGTGCGTTTATTTCTGGGCTCTCTATTCTGCTCCATTGATCCACGTGTATGTTTTTCACCAATACCATACGCTTTTGATTACTATAGCTTTGTAATATAGTTTGAAATCATGACGTGTGCTACCTCCAACTTTGTTCATCTTTCTCAAGAGTCTCAAGATTAATTCTCAAGATTAATCTGGATATTCAGGGTATTTTGTGGTTCTATGTGAATTTTAGGATTGTTTTTGTACTTCTATGAAATATACCATTGGAATTTTGATAGGGATTGCTTTGACTTTACAGATCACTTTGGGTAGTATGGGTAATTTCAAATAATTTGTCTTTGAGTTTACAGATTCTTTCTTGTGCTTCATCAAGTCTGCTGTTGACACTCTACATTGCAATTTTAAAATTTTTCATTCATTTTATTCTTCAACTCCATAATTTCTGTTTGGTTCTTTGTTATGGTTTTAATTACACTTCTTTTAACAATTGTAAATGACTTACGTCTCTCCCTCTTTAAAATAGAATTATCTCAATGTTTTTCAATAGGCATTTATCCAGATGAGTTATGCATGTTTATCTACATTAATATACCCCAATTGAAAATATCATTTTTGAAATAATTGTTGAGCTTTCTTAAACTAAAAATAAGACAGTGCTCATAAAATAGATGCATTTGGTTCAGTGTCATACAAGTGCATTTTTTTCTGTAGGAAATATGACAATACTTGTGCTTTCATAGTAAAGGTTATTCTCTGAATTTAACAAGGCATTATTAAATATAAATCAACTTTACACTTTTTCAGAAGATGAAAATATGACAAAGTATTTTGTCCTATTAATCTAAAGAATGGAAAGATGTGGAACTTCATTCAGAACAGACTGAATTTGGGGGGAGAAACAAACATGTAAAATAAATAATTCAAATACAGTTCTCTAAATGATATATTAAAAGCAGGTACAAAATGCTGAGAGATGATATAGGAGATAAGAGTTAATAAATATGCTCATGTATATACATGTCCTTTCATAGGTTCAATTTCTTTCCAAGTTTAATTCTTCCTTAGAATGTGGTGAGTTGTAATCATCAAATCAAATTATTCCCAGTGTCCAAGCAGTTTCATTCATAACAACTCTCAATAGGTCATAAAGGTAATTTTGAAATTTAGAATTGGCTTACTATTTTATAATAAAATAACCTAAAATGGGTATAAAGCACATTATATATTATAGAATCTATAATTTTAGTCAATTACTATATTTAGTTGTCGACTTTAGTATTTTCAGAAGGAAGGGAAAGAAGTAAAGAAGTTGTAGTGGTGGTGGTAGTGAGGGTATTATCATTGTATCTTACAACAAACACAAATCCTAGACATATACCATCTCAGGAAAGCAAAACTATGTTCTGTCCATGTTTGCAGTTTTCAGTCTAATGTTTCTCAACTTCAGTGCCTTTGCTTAAAATCGTTTATCTCCCCTTTCTTGTCCCCATATCTATGTATTCAAGTTTTACTTATTTGTCAAGGCCTATTTCTCCTACAAGGCTTGCTAGATTGTACAAGTTAAAATTAGTTACTCCTTTATAGCATTTTTAAATCCCAAGTGTGTATTAATACTATTCATTATAATCTGCAATGTGTTTTTTTAGGGATCTTATCACATTCATCTTTGTAGTGCCCCATGGCCAACATGAGTCACAAATGTTCACTATAAATGGCTGTGACTAGTTTCAAGAATTCATTTTGCCTATGGTAAGAGAAAATGACAAATTGTGATTAGATTTCAGATAGATTGCAAAAATATTTAAAAATAGAAATCAAATTAAATCAACCTCAGGTAGCATGACATAATGTGTAAAATAACATGGCTTTGGAACCATAGACCTTTACATTATAGACCTAGCTCACTAACTTAGTTCTGTTATATAGGTCAAGCTATTACCCTTGAACTGTAGTGCCCTTCTCATTTGTATAATAGGGATAATATTATACAAATAACATTACATAATATTACATAACATTCACAGTAGGTCTCATAATTATAAATCATAAATGTGAATACCTGGAATAGCATCTCTTACAAATGCTCAAAAATTGGTGGCTAGTACCAGGAGAAGTAATCACAGTCAGTATTATCGGTCATCTAAAGACTGGCTAGACGAAAGCACCAATAAGTCTATCATATTGAAATTAAGATAACTATCAATCTGGTTAAGTCATCAACACAAGATATTTGTGGTAGTGTACTTATAAATCTAAATTAAGTGTCTGATAGAGCTTATGATAATGTTTGTAAAACATTAGATCCTACCAGCACAGAAAAAGCTGCAAATAATAGACAGGTTTAGCTCGATCAGATGTTTTGTGGTTTTAAGGTAATGAAAATGTTAAAATATGTAGTCACAGTTGATATGAAGATGTATGCTATTAACTGACAATATGAGCTTGTTTCTCTTAATTGATAGAGCTAAAGTACTTAATTGTTTGGAAGCTACCCATGTTGCTTTGTATAACTGGAAATGCAATTATATAAATATCCCAAATATCAGATACATGAATATATGTATCCACCTCTTTGAGTTCTACCTTATTTCTTTATTTGGGAAAAATTATTTTATATCTCTGTGGGGTGTGTGTGTGTGTGTGTGTGTGTGTGAAAGAGAGAGAGAGAGAAAAGAAAGGAGAGAATGAGAAAGTGTACCAGGTAGAAATAATTTTTTAAAATAATGAAATAAAATAAAATGAATTGCAGAGACTACATCAAAAAGTTATCACTAAGAAATAGAATATAATACTAATGGAAAACAACTGTTGTCTTTCCCTGAGATTTACATTTTGGGGGGACTTTTATAAAATATTCTCATAGGAATAGTTCTCAAAACATAATGCATACTTACTTAAAAACTACATAAGTATACTTAAAAATGCTCTGATTTTCAGAACTCACTTCTAAAGTAATTGTTTTCTAAAAGCTCCTCTTGTGCTGTCAGAATGGAGTTAGCATTCACACTCTTACATTCAATTCCTCGGAAGCATAAATCCTTCCAAATGCAAGAGGATCCTAAAAATAGTCACTGGCCAGTAAGGATTAATCAGACTCTGCTCACGTTATCGTTATTTATATACCATTTTCCCAACTGAGCATCCCTACTGCCATAATGACCTGAACGCATGCAGTGCTCAGCTGCCAGAGGAGAGCTTACAAGCGGATTTTATTGCTTTAGACACAGTGAACAAAACAAGAGCCCATCAGCACAGGAACATTAGGATGCCAGAAGTCTGTTCCAATCATTTGCAATAGGAAATCACTCTACAGTATGAATATATATCAAACCTTGTGTCTCTTTTTTCAAAGTCTATAACACCCAATAAACTATACCTTAGCAGCAGTGATAAATGCATTCTCCTGAATTGCAAATGATATTTCTTTTTTTTAATTGAAGTACAGTTGATGTACAATGTTGTGTTAGTTTTGTAAATGGTATCTTAATTTGATATTTAAGTTAAATTATCATCATTCCCCACAAATGGTTTTATAGTTAACCTCTTTGCCTTTTGGCACCACTGAAATTTGGGGGCATATTGAATTCTCTTCTACCAAATAAAAACAATAACCTTCATATCTATGATACAGAATAGTACTTTTATTTTTGGGGTTGGGTTCCAGACCTTGTATAGAGTATTCCTATTCATATACCATAGTAATTTAATTTGTGTTCACTGTGAGTCATTGAATTAGACAGTTATTTATATCTTATTCATCTGTCCTTGAAAAATAAAAGGGTTTTTAAGTATGTATCTGTAGTATATCCATTCTAGAAGTCAAAGTAAAGATGGGATAATTATCTCTACTTCACAGATTTACATCTAAAGATTTTCCTCTTAGAAATTTCACATATGCCAATTTATAGTCAATATGGTTGATGATTTCATATTGTGAGACCCTTATGCAAAATATAACATATGTTTAATTCCATACCATACTAGGAGGCTGACAGAATTAGAAACTGTCAAAAAAAGTATAACTGTAAGCAATTATTTTGATGTCACTATGTATTTTCTTACAACATAAAATCTCAGATTGGCAAAATCTAAAATACTTATTCATTGTCATAGCTTCATTGTAGATAATGAAACTATAATGAAATTTTAGTTATTTTGAATCAAACAGAACACCTATTGTGTTTAATTTTATGTTGATGACCAGCAAGAATCAAAAGCTTTCAAATTTTTTTTTTTTTGCGGTACGCGGTCCTCTCACTGTTGTGGCCTCTTCCATTGCGGAGCACAGGCTGCGGATGCGCAGGCTCAGCGGCCATGGCCCACGGGCCCAGCCGCTCCGCGGCATGTAGGATCTTCCCGGACCGGGGCACGAACCCGCATCCCCTGCATCGGCAGGTGGACTCTCAACCACTGCACTACCAGGGAAGCCCAAAAGCTTTCAAATATTTGACAAAGCAATTGCAAATGAGTAAATCAAAAAATAAAATTTTAAAACGTCAACTTTCTTCCATTTTTGCATTGTCATGATGATAAACACCTCTATATATTTAATTCATGAAATTTGTCATTTTTCATAGCTTTTTTCAGATAATAATGTGAAGTTGTTTACGTGAGCCTATTACCATAACTTGATCAATTTACTAATACAAATGCAAATAGTCTCGTTTCTATCTTAATTATTTAATATTAAATTGCAAGAAATAACTGATAGAAATAAATATGGTGAACGGTATGGTCTGTTCAAATGCTTGTTTTCCTAATAAGGAGTGCAGCTCAAATAAACACATTGAACATAAATCTGGGCGGTTGCAAATGATAGAGCAATACCTAATTGAGAAATACTCTGAGTCATGAATTGTCAGAGCATCTAGCAGAGTTCATGGCTTATAGCATGTGCTTAATAAAATATTCTTGCTGAATTAACAGTAAATTATAAACTGATGTTTAGAACACATTAGAGAAAATACTACATAAATACATTTAAGGGTCTTATGGACTTGTTGAATCAATTATAATACTGGAATTCTTTATAATTAATTAATATTTAAATATGTAAGTGTGTTTTGTTTTACCTTGGACTTTTTTTTTTTTTTTTTTTTTTTTGCGGTACGTGGGCCTCTCACTGTTGCGGCCTCTCCTGCTGCGGAGCACGGGCTCCGGACGCGCAGGCTCAGCGGCCTTGGCTTACAAGCCTAGCTGCTCCGCGGGACGTGGGATCTTCCCGGACCGGGGCACAAACCCGTGTCCCCTGCATTGACAGGCGGACTCTCAACCACTGCGCCACCAGGGAAGCCCTTACCTTGGACTTTTAATAGAATTAAACCAATTTAAAATAGCTCAAAATAATTTAGAGTAAAATAATATTTGGAAGTATTCTCTTAGGCAACAAAATTGTACTGTACTAGATGCAGAGATGGAAGTGATGGTGTGATTTAGGGAATGGGCAATGAATGTCAGGCAAAGTGAAGTTTGGGTGGAGGGTGCCCAAATCAACAGAATTAAAGGGCCAAAGAATAAAATCATTTGTAAAACCCAATATGCAATTGATTTTAACATTCAGTTTAGAAGATGGTGCGACCACAGGTGGATGATAGTTAAATACATTTTCTCACTGTGATCTTGTGTCATGTTGACCAGGACTCTTGGGCATTTCTCTTTTAAAAATCTTGGGTGACTCAGGAGAAAGACCTGAATAGCCTATCATTGCAGAAAATATCAGCTGTTAATTGGATAAATAACAGAGTAGCTATAGTTTAAAAACAGATTAGTGATTTTGTCTAAAAAAATAAGATGAACTATTGTATGCAAAACCCCTAATGGAAAAAAATGGTGAAACGATTATATAATCTGTAGGAACTATAAAACAGAGATATTCTCCTGTGGAAACATTAATGAATGTCATTTTGCCATCAGCGTTTGGTGAGTGATAGGTAAAAGAGATAGAATGAAATTATAAAAAATATTAAATTAATCCAAAGAGGTTAGAAAAAAGAGGAAAAAGGAACTAAAGCATATGGGACAAATACAAAGGAAATGTCAAAAGAACAGACCTAAACTGAAAACTATAACATATACATAATAACGTTAAATATAGAGTATCCAAACACCCCAATAAATGGCAGAAATTGTCAGATTGGAGCAAAAAAGAAGGCACGACTCTACGCTGCCTACTAGAAACCTACTTTAAATATAAATAAACAAATAGATTAAAAGTAAAAGGATACAAAATGGCACATGCTCACACTAATTGAAAGAAAAAGTTGGAGTGACTACATTAATATCAAAACAAAGTAGGTTTCAGATGATAAAATAATGACAAAAGCACTAAAGAATCTTATTTCATAATGTTAAAGCATTCAATTTATCAAAAATTATCTTCCTGAATGTATTCTATATACATAATGGAAATTAACCATAAATAACTTGAATGCATACCTTGCCTCATATATAAATTCAAATGGAAATTCAAAATGGATCATAGACATAAGTCTATACCTAAAAGTATAGAACTCCAAGAATAAAATGAGAAAATATCTATTACTTTCAGTGACCAAGATTTTTTTTTTTTTTTTTTTTTTTTTTTTTTTGCGGTGCGCGGGCCTCTCACTGCTATGGCCTCTCCCGTTACGGAGCACAGGCTCCGGACGCGTAGGGTCAGCAGCCATGGCTCACGGGCCCAGCCGCTCCGCGGCATGTGGGATCCTCCCGGACCGGGGCACGAACCCGTGTCCCCGACATCAGCAGGCAGACTCTCAACCACTGCGCCACCAGGGAAGGAAGCCCAGTGACCAAGATTTTTTAGTTTCAGTACCAAAAACACAATCCAAAATAGGAAAAAATTATAAATTTTGAATTTCATCACTGAAAGACATTGTTGATTTTAAATGATGTCAAATGAAAGAAAAGACAAATAATATTCATAGAATGATAGAAAATATTCATAGAATGATAGAAAATATCATTCATAGAATGATAGAAACTTTGATCCATAATATACAAAATTTCTGAAAAAATCAGTAAAGGAACCAGAAAGCTCAAATATGAGAAAAGTATTTGATATTTAGATGTCAAATGATATCCTATTTGGATGTCAAGTGATATTTGGGTCTCATAAAAGCTCTTTCAGAGGTGCTCTACAAATTCTTGTTAGGATAATGTAAAATAAAGCCACAATAGGATACACAAAAACACCTATTAGAATATTTATAATTAAACGGATTGACCATATTAAGTAATGGTTGAGAATTGGAGAAACTGCTCCAATTGGAGAATAAGCTCCATGCTTATAAAATGGTGGTAGGAAATGTAAAATTACACACTTTGGAAAATAGTTTGTAGTTTCTTTAAAAGTCCCTTGTTGTCCACACAAAAAAACTGCTCAAGGGTGTTTATAGCAGTTTTATTCATAATTGCCCAAACTTGGAAGCAACCAAATGCCATTCAGTAAGTAGGTAAAGAGATAGCCTGTGGAATATCCATAAAATGGAATATTATTAAGCAGTAAAACGGAATGAGCTATAAAGCATGAAATGACGTGGAGGAAATTTAAATGCACACATGCTAAGTAAAATAAGCCCATCTGAATAGGCTACATACTGTGTCATTCCAACACTGTGACATTCTGGAAAAGGCAAATCTATGGAGACAGTAAAAAGATCAGTGGTTACCAGGGATTAGGGAGAGAGAGAGATGAAGAAGTGGAGCACAGAGGATTTTTAGGGCAGTGAAAATACTCTGTATGATTCTATAATGGTGGGTATATGTCATTATACATTTGTCCAAATCTATAGAATGTGCAACACTAAGAGTGAATCCGAATGTAAACTAAGGGCTTTGGGTGAAAAAGATATGTCAATGTAGATTCGTCAGTTGTAACAAATGTACTGCTTTGGTGGCGACTCGTGATAACAGGAAAGGCTATGTTTGTTTGGGGGCGGGAAGTATACGGGAAATCTCTGTACTTTCTACTCAGTTTTGCTGTGAACGTAAAATTGCTCTAAATATTAAAAAAAAACAAAACACTTTTGCATGTTTTCCTGCCTAAAAAGGCTGACTGAGAAAAAATTTTAAGCCAATGTTAGTGGTAAAATAAATAGATCAGCAATTATCTTTGGAAATTGTCCTGCTTCTCTGTAACCTTGGGCAAGTCACTTACTCTTCTCAGATATTGAGGTTTTGTTTTGTTTAGTTTTTTTCCCTTTGTAAAATGAGGGCTTAGGAATCTGTGATCATCAAGAGTTGTTCTTGCTTTAAATTCTAGGACCCCATGGTCTTGTCTCTTTTTGTAATGTTTCCCTTGCTCAGCTGATTCATAACAGATGATAATTCCTATGAAAGCAAGTAGGCATAAAGCTGACTCCTCATTTTAAATCTAAGATTAAAACACGACTAGACACTGAAAAAGAAAGTCAGTCACTCATCTGCTATTAGACCTAGCCATTCCATTTCTAGATATTTATTTATCTGGAAAAATGAAAGCTTCTATCTACGCAAAGACTTTTGCACAGATGTTTATAGAAGCCTATTTTTCTGTTATAGCCCCAAACTGGAAACAACTCAAATAGCCATAAGTAGTATGACAGATAAACAAATTGTGGCAAATCTGACATATGAATTATACTGTTTGGCAATATAGAGGAGGAGACTGTTAATACAACAGTATGGATGAAGCTCAAAACAATTACGGTGAGTGAAAGAATCCAGATGAAAAGAATGTATATTATAGGATTGCATCTATATAAAATCTTATACATGCAATCTAATGTATATTAACAGAAAGCAGACCACTGACTACAAGAGGTCAACTGTGGAAAAGGGCAGGAAGGAAGGATTAAAATAAGGCATGAGGAACCTTTTGGGGGTGATGGATATGTTTATTATCTTGATTGAGGTGATAGTTCACAGTTATATGCATATGTCAAAACATCAAATTTTACACTTTTTCCATGTGGACTTTATAGTATGTCAGTTTTACATCAATAAAGCTGTTACAAAGTAAGTGTAATTCATTCCAAAAGAAAGAAAGCTGAGATAATTCATTACAACAAATATATTTCTGAGGGTTGAACTACTGGCTAATGCATGGCATAAAAATGAGTAATTTAAATTGGAAGAATCAGTGAAACTCCTGAATAATAAATTATGAGAAGATATAGAAGTCAAAGAACTGTGCTACTGATAAAAAATAGAGCCAACAACTTAGTGGAATTCATAGCCCCAAATAATCCTTAATATACTTACTATGCATATAAACTTAATTTATGACAAGACGATTTACAAATCAATGAAGAAAGGAAGAATTATCCAACAAATGATGTTCAGATAAGATGCTAACACTTGGAAAAATAAATCAATATAGATGCTCAGATCAATTTCAAATTTTATGTAATTAAAATATAATAAATATCAAAAACTGCCTAAAAGTAGACGAAAATAACTTTTATCAAATATACAAAATCATTAGAAATTGTTGAAGGAAAGAGAAAAGAGGTAAAGAGAAATTCTCTTGTCTACATGAAAATAAAAAACTATTCATCAAAGAAGAAATACCTAAAAAAATGGCCAAAAATGAAACAGGAAAATATATTTGTAATAAATGATTTAAAAGGATATTTCAGTGAATTTGTCTGTATTTTGTGATAGAGCTTGACCAATGACTTAGGCCTAAGATTGAGGGCATGAGGGCAATCCATCTTCCAGGCCATATGTATCCATTCACAGATGAATATATTTCTCCAGCCAACCCAAGGAATCATCTTCAGGAAGTATGCTACGACGACTTTCTAAGAAATGGTCTGAGTTTGATGGTATAATTGACTCTGTGGATCATGGAATCCAGAGCTGCTGAGGGCCATTTTTAGTACCACAAAGAGAGAGACTGGTTGAAAATGAACAACATAAAAATAAGACTACATTTGAAAGATAAAATGGAAGATTCTTAAAATATTGTTTGAACATTTGAATCTTTGTCTGGAATTTTTAAATGCCTGGCCCTTCTGGCTCTATGAATTGGTAAGTTCTATTTTAGCTTCAGTCGAGAAACTTTTTGTCATTTGAAAATAACAGTTATGAATCATACTAATACCATATTTTAAAAATGAAGAACTCATACAAATCGATGAGTAGAAATCCCCTTAATGAATATATGATGAACAGATAATACATGCACACTCATATACACTTCTATTTATCAATCAATTGAAAAACTGTTGAAATTCATTTGCAATTGAATCTAGAAAACTACACCAAATTTCTTAATTGAGGTATAATTGAAATACAACATTATATAACTTTCAAGTGTACAAGATACTGATTTGATATTTGTATACACTGCGAAATGATCACCAAAATAAGTCTAGTTAACATCCATTACCATTCATAGTTATAAATTTTCTATTCTTGTTTTGATGAAGACTTTTAAGATCTACTCTCTTAGTAACTTTCAAATATGCAGTGCAGAATTATTAACTATAATCACCATGCTGTACATTACATTGCCATGACTTATTTATAACTGGAAGTTTGTACATTTGACCTCATTTTGTATATCAAATCTTAACTGATTAAAATAATATTTGTTTTAGTCATGATTTGGACTGCAATTTGGAAAGTCCTTGAAAAGGAAAGCTAGGCTCTGCTGCCCCTGGAGCAGCTGGAAGGCTGCTGCTTGCTGTAATCATCTGATGAGTTGCTTACTCATATGTCTGGGGCCTGGACTAGGAAGCTTTAGAGTTGGGACTCCTTGACCATTTTTTTCTGTCTCTGTGCAGTCTTTCCTTGCGTCTGTCCAACACGGAATCTTTAAGGTAGCAGGGGTTTTTTGTTTTGTTTTGTTTCGTTTTGTTTTTTATGCATTAGCTCATCTATCCTGAGGTGAAACTGCATTGTCTTTTAGGATCTAGAACTCAGCAGCTGTGCAGTATCGCTTCTGCTGCATTCTATTCATTGTCAGTTTCAAATACAATAGCAGGTTCAAGGGAGAGGAAATGGACTCTACCTTTTGAGAGAGTGACAAGTTTCTGAAAGATCATGTGAGACTACAAATGCTCTTATGGTCATTTTTGGAAAATATAATGTACCACAAGTAGATCAGTGCTAGAAGCTTTCACTATAAGATCCTCCCAGAGATTCTCTCCTCCCAAAACACTTTGATACATTTCCTTTATGACATGGTCTTATCACTGAATGAATGTGATTTTAGTAATTTTACATGTATCTGTCTCTCCAGATAGACCCTATGTTTCTTGACAATAAAGACCATATCTCATTCATTTATATGTGCACATGTATGACAATAGTTGGTGATTATATCTGTATCTATATCTATCTGCCATATTGTGGCACTCAGTAAATGTACCTTGTGATGGATTAACTATAATTGAACTAAGGTACTACTAGTGCTATGGGTCTTATTTCATTTCCTCTGGGTGCAAGAGTTAGTAGATTGGTAGAGTTAGTGTGCCATGTTGGGTCCTATAAGAAGTAGAAGCATGGAGAGAATTAAACATGAATGGGATTTATTAAGGTTAATATCTAGGAAAGGTGAAGAGGAGAAGGACCAGGGGTTGGCAAGAAAACTTTCAACGAACATCTGATAGCTGTGAAACAAGAAGGGGAAGAAAGGGAGAGTAGATAGTAGGAACCACTTTAGACTACAGCTATAGTACTTCTAGTACCTTTGCCATGCTTAGACATTGGCTGGGGGCAGCCCAGAGAGAATGTGGCTACAATGAATTCAAAAGAAATATATAGAAGCTGGAGGCTGTTGTCTATAGTTCTCAGATCAGTTTCTCACTTGAAGGGAGATCTGGGTGGCACACTTATTAGCCTGTATAGCTGACTTCTTACACCTCTTGAGCTGCATCAATCCTCCACATTTTTTTTAGCAGAGATTTCTCCAGGTTTTCTGTAGCCTGTCATCTGAAGAGAAACTTAGAAGAGGGAAGTTAGCTGGACAAGTTATGGCTAATGTCACTAGTGATGGTCTCAAGGCTGCAAATGTTAATCATTTTCTTCCCCGCACTATTCATTCTAAATCCCCCTTATTCAGAGCTATCACCTCTGTAGGTCTTTATTAATACTTTCCCGGTAATGTGACCCAAACTTTTATTCACTAACCCTCTGAGCCTTAGATAATATTGTGCTTCTAAAGGCCAGGGTTGCTGTATTTGTTTACTCACCGTAGCTATTAGGCAAGAGAGAATCAAATGGCAAACAGGTAAATCACTGGGGTTCTATACTTTCTGGCTCCAACTGTGTCAAAACAGTAGGCTTCTCCTGTTGATCAGAGTCAATTATTCCTGCCAAAGTGGTGACTCTTCCCACCCACTCATCAATGGATTCAAAGAATTCAAAGTGCCCAGGTAGCAGCTATAATATACATTTCAATAGGACACTTGCTATGTCCCCTGACAAGAGTGTGGCCTTTATGGAAACCAGCACTCCTAATCATTCAGAGCTTAGAGTTTCAAGGACAGGAGACCAAAGTTCTCTAGTAGGAGGTCATGGGTAGGGATGATAAGTGGGGTCTGCTCTTTCTTCCTATTGTGGTTGCCAGAATCATGTATTCTTCCTTTCAGGAATGCATACTAAGGCCCTGCTTTTAGCATATATAATGTACCCTAGAGGATGGCAACCTCTCCTTTTTGAGTATTTCCTCTGGTACTTGAGTATATTCTCTGGCTAACACTACAGTTTTGTCTCCCGTAGGTCATTCCAGTGATTTATCAGGCCGATTACTTCTTGATAGTGTGTCATATGTAAGGTCTATAAGATTCTATGGCTATGGGTCAAACACTTGGTAGGGACCCATTCAGTGTTGCTAGATGAAACTCTGCAAATAAGAAAAGGAAACCCATACCCAGAAAAGGTATCAGTCCCTGTGAGGATGAACCCCTGGCTCTTCTAGTAGGGAAGAGGCCCAAAGAAATCGACTTGCAACCAAGTGGCTGGTTATTCTCCTTGAGGAATAGTGCCATAGTGGGGGAATCTGTATTGATCTCTGCCAGACTAAACATTCACATGAGGCGATAGCTAGACTGACCTTGGTAAGGAGGAGTCTATGCTTTGGGGTCCAAATATAGCCTCTATATCTGCCACTGTGGTCATTCCATTCCTGTGGCCATCATTCCATTATGGCTAATAACAAAAGCTGGCTGATACTGATTAGCCAGTTCATTTTTGTATTCTTGGTTTTCCAGTGTGTCTTCCATGGTGGATATTTTCTGGTGGGCATTAACATTAATACATAAATGCTCACACTTTTTGTCTAATCCCATATGTCCATGTACATGATTCTATTCCACCTCTTTGTCTCAGATCTTCTAGTCATTGTTATTCCAGAACCTGACCAGCAGTCTATGTCGTGAGCCACTGCCCAGAATTCTGTATATATTCTTACCTCAGACCACTTCACCTCTCACAGAAGTGGATGATCAGTTCACTTCTTGAAACTTTTCATTCATTGAATGAACTTTTTGTTCAATGCTAAGATTTTACCTCAGTATTACGTCTCAAGGAAAACCCTGAATGCCCCTGTAATGTAGCTGCCATCCATTTTTCAGCTACATGCACCCACTGAGCAGACTTATCAACATAGCTCAAGATTTTCTTCCTCATTCAGCTAGTTAAATGGGAACCACCCCCCTTCTTTGTAGCCATATATGTAAGCTAAGGACCCTTTTTTATACCATGGAGTTTCATGCAAGTCTGAGCTACTTGCTTGTATTGTTTACTCATGCTCTTTGATCTTCTTTGGGCTTGGTACTATATGTACCATTTCCATCATATGATGGACTAATGCTGAGCTGGCCCATATTTATGTCTTGGTAGGTCCAACAGAATTTAGCTCATAATGAGCAGTTCCAAATGAATGGGCACTTAGTAACCCAGAGTCAAACATTTGTCTCTATCAGAACTACTAACATACTAAAACCTATTTCTTGAAAGGTGTAATACTCCAGTACAGGTGGCATGGCTTTGTTCTAAAGGTCCAGTGGCTCACATTGTGATTCTGCCACTGGGTCTGGCCATACATCCAATACTGGGTCATATCCCACCAATGATACCTCTAACAACATAAGGTCTCCAATTGTGTAGCCCAAAGGGGTAAGGCTATTTGCATTGTACCCTAACTTAGAGAAGAGCCCTTTCTTACATTTGACCCCACTGAAATCAGGCAGACTTCCATGTCACAGAGAACAGGGGCAGTTGCAGTATCCCTAGCTGTAAAATGTATTACCTCCAAAATGTAAAGAGGCTTATCATTTGCTGTGGCTCCTTTGCAGTAGATGATGCAAAATGCAGCAAAGTGACTTTTACTTTGGAGGGAATTTCTTGCTGTATTCTGTCTGATGTATCCTTAAATATTTTACAGAGGTTGCAGATCCTTCAATCTTCAAAAGGGTTATCTGTCACTGTATGGAGTGCATGTAGCTTAAAAAAGCCTTCAGCAGGCTAGCTATCTCATGTTTATCCGGCTTGATCAACATGACGCTATTGATCTAATGATTCAGAGTGATATTCTATGGGATTTCCAGATGGTCTAGAGCACTTTGAACAGAGGAAAGGAGATATAACATAGGCCTGGGGCAAAACTGTAAATGAATATTGTTGTACGGTCCAAGTGGGTATGGAATGATTTGGAACTTCTTCTCTGTTGAGATAAAAATAAATGTATTTTCCAAATCAACAGCTGTATACCATGCACCTGAGGTCTTATTAATCTATGACAACAATAAATATGTCCAGAATGGCAGCTGCAACTGTGCCTACTATTTGTCTGAGTTGCAATGGCCACCAAGATCTATCAGATTTTGGCAGAGGACACACTGATGAATTGAATGGAATTACATTGGGACCACCAAGTTTGAATACTTTAGAACTTCAAGGATTGCACCATTATTTACCATTACTCACTCTCTACCCCCATTCCTTCATGAGATGCATTGTTGTTTTGACTTACTCTCTTGCATGAAAGTGAACAATTTCAGGTTTTTATTTGGTCTTTCCCTCTATTACAGCTTTACCCTGTAGGTGAAGGACTTAAATTGCTAAGGATGTCAGTTCCAATTATAACACTCAGGGGCTGGGGAAATAATCACGCAAGTTTAGTTAATATTTCACTTAATACCTGGCCCCTGCATACCTCCACTTAAATATGGGGCCTTTATGCACTTCAGGTTTCTAGGTATAAATATCAATTATGACCCTATATCCAACAGTCCTCAAATATCTGGGTGTTTGCTTTCATGTGGTTTGCAGTCACCTGAGTAAATATCCATAGGCTCTTTGGGGGAAGAACTGGAGGAATCATTTCAGTACAAACTGACTTAAGTCAACAAGTTCTAGATATGAAAATTGGTTCATGTCTGGGAACTGAGAAAGGGATCATAAGTATTTTTGGGGAAACCACCTGCTGTTCCATTCATGCTTTCTTCTGATTATAGATATTGAAGAGCATCTTCATTCCCTGCTTGATTTACCCCAGTAATGTTGTGTTCTATTAACTAACTTAACTCCTTCTCAGTAAAGGTCTCTTTACCATTCTCCAACCTTGTTGATCTTTTCAGCAATTTGTGACTCTCTGGCATCAGGTGGTTAAGCAACAACACCTGGCCTCTATTATTCTGAAGACCCATTCTTTCCTTTATATTAACACACAAGCTCTGTGGCTACATCTTCTACCATTAGCTCCAGCCTGTGGAGGAGAGCCTCCTCTCAGCGATGCTAGTGTCCCTTTCACCACTGCAGTTATTAAATCTTTGACTAAATGTGAGTTCTCTGGGCCTTCCTATGGCACATGCTCTTTTGTGGGTCCTCTGGTCTTACATTACATAATTATTTTATACACATGCCCCTTGAGCCTTTTTATTCCTTTATCTAGCATCTGCCAAGGTAACTCAGGTACTTCAACCTCACTAGGGGTCATCACTTTTTCTAGGTTTTATAAGTGCCACCCTAGCAGCTCATTTGCATAATCCCTAGGGTCCTTGCCAGGGAGTTAAATATTCTGTTCCATAAAAGTGCCCCTAAGTCAATGAATTCTTGCTTATTTAGTTCCTATTCCAGGTCCCTTGAAATACAGCAGTAGAGGCCAGTGGTGCTACTTAACCGCTGTAAAAATCAGCAAGGTCAGAGGAACAGCCAAGAGGGCTTTACTGACAGGAATTTGATGAGTTAGTTAATAAAACATAGTGTTGCTAGGGACAAAATCCAATATCGGGAATACTCCCTTGGATCCTGTTGTTACATGCTAGCTAATTTTTACAGCTCCTTTGGGTTGTAATCTCTTTTCTCTATATTGAAGTTAGCATGTTGCCAGCTTGGTTATGCCGAGGTTTAACTGTAATTATCAGCCTGGGACAGCTCCTGAAGGGAATGCCTATTAGTCCACAGTATCTCCTCAAGCAAGGGAAGTGCAAGTTCTTAATACATTAGATGGGCCACCTCTACAAGCGCCGAGTGTTCAGAGAAGTTTGAGGAGCCCCGGTGATCAGGGGAACCCATCCTGATGTCTTCATTCCTTATTTCCATGTCTTAGGTAAGAGACCTTCCTTGGCTGGGAATTTAGTCATCTCTGGATCTCTATGGAGACAACTAAAGATCTGAGTATAATATCTGCATGGCTACCATACTGGATAATAGTATAATAAAAGATTTTTTTCTTGGTTCAGGTGCATTAATGTTGAAGAACCAATATCATTTACCTTACAAATTTATATGCCCACAAAAAAATGCACTGATCCATGTTTCTAGGGTTTATGCAAAAAATCAGAATTGGTAAGCATTGGTGAATTTAAATTTGCAAATTATTTGCTCCAGTAATCTTTTCCCCTTCTCCCCAGAGAAGATCAAGATTCCCCAAGACATATGTTTAATTTATCTACTGACATTTGATTAGAGGGAAAACAGAATTTAGACTAAAAGTTTAATTTTTCAGAAGACCACATTAATAGATGAAGTGAAATAATACCTTCATATTAGAGTTTCATTTTAAAATTATGTTTTGTCTTCATTCTCCAGTGACGTAAGTTTAATTTATTAGAAATGATTTATATGAACTGGTTAGCCACTTCTTGGTAGAAATTAGGAGTATTTTGAGATTGAAACTTGAAATGCTTACTGATATTTTGTATGCCAAACTTTCTGAGAGATTAAAGTTTCTATAATTTTCTCCTTTCTTTGGAAGAAAATAAGCTCCCTTTAATTACAGAAGTTCCCATTGGTTTATTCTTTAATTGTCTATAATATTAATAAATAAACTATATAAATTATTAATATAATTAGATGATACATTTTAAAAGTAGAAAATAAACCAATTTGAAATACTATAGCTAGCAGAGAAAACTGTATTCTTAAATGAACTATTTGATACTTACTAATTATAAATATAATTCAATTTTAAAGATTAAAAAACTGAACATTTCTTAAACAGAATGGTATAAAATGAAAAATATAGGAACTAAGTGAAAAAACGAATCAGAAAACCTGAATGAATTGGGCTCCATTAATCCATCAATTTGATAGCTTTCTCTGGGAGCCTTGGATTTCATTCCCTTATTCTATCACACTAGAGATGGCTAATTAGATTTTAGTAGAGAAAACCTATACCTTATCTATTATAAAACAAATATAATATACATATATATTCTTTTATTTCTAAAAATATTTATCTAAAAATTGATCCTATATCTAGTACAAGACGTGATAGGGCATGGGAAAACCAGATTTTTACTAATTAAGCAATAACAATTTCCTCCAATAATATGAAGTATAGAATAAATTTCTATTTATTCAGTGACACATGAAATCAAACCTCCCCACCTCATCCACATATAGATAACATTTCTTTGTTTAAGATGATTTTCTGTAATGTCAATCACATTCTGGATAAAGTGAAAAAGACAAGATTTAGATGGATGAAAAACATGACTTTTATATATATTCATCTCTAAGATTGCTTTGTGTTCGTGTATTATAGTGTTCATTTCTATTCTATATTGACATAGTTCTATAAGTTTATGAAAACTATGTTACAATCAAAATACAAATTGTGTTATATTTTTGAAATTTTAAGTTAATTTCCATGATAACACAGGTGAAAACAGAATTTGGTTTGCTGTTACATTGTTCAGCTAATATCAATCTCTGATCCAAAGAAAAAAAGGATCATGAGAAATAATGGTAGTTGTCATTATAAAAATGTCAAATGCATGTGGGATTACTTGACTTTTTAGAACCTTCTAAATTATTTGCAGAATCTCCCATTTACAAGCCATTTTGTGTGTATATATATATATATATATATATATATACACACACATACATATGTATGTGTATACATATATTTCTCTCTTCATGCAAATGTTTCAAGGCTGATGGCTTACCAGGAAAGTCATAGAAAATGAAATGGTAAAACAAAAATAGAAAATCATAGTCAAAGAAGAAAATAGCAAAGGTACCAAGCATGCATCTTAATGCCCTTTTTATACATGAGCTTCAGATGTCCCAGAGTTTCATAGAAAACAAGGCACAACAGGAAAACATAAGCAGTTATCTAGTTGTCATTGTTGGAAAAGATGATGAATGCCAATTCTTTAGGAGAAAAGCTCTCTATCACTAAAATTATGAACAATATCTCTCATCTGCAGCATTATAAAAAGGAAAATTGTATAAGAATATAATATATTCTTAATATTCCCAGAAATTTTAAGTCCTTTTCACTTAATATTTTTGTCTTCTATCAATATTAGATCAATGTTGAGGGAATGACATCAGTATGTAAATGAATAAGGACATGCCTTCTACTAATCTTTATTAATCTATTGTTGGAGCTTACAGAAACTTAAGGCCCAGAAAACTTATATATCCATAAATACCAGTTATGTAATTTTATTGAGTGAAGGACCTAGAATACTAAGATGAATTATTTATTTCAGGCTACATAGAAAGTCAGTGATGGACCATAGTGTCTGCTAGAAAGACACATATGACTTTACTGATTTGGTTACACTTAGTTACACACCTTTCTTACAATCACAGACCTGTAGGAAATTTACTTGATTCACTTTGAAATTCTGTAATTTGTCCTTAAATCACAGATACAGACATATGAAAGGAGGTGATGGTCCTAATGAAGAGATAGGTACAGCATGAGGAATGAGAAGGTTGGAAGGAGTGAAGGATTAAAAATAGGGAAAAAGTAGTCAACAAAATAAAGGAAGGGTCAAAATGAATGAAGGTCAAGAAGACAGGAAGAAAAGAGACAAACCTAGTAACATCAAAGAAAGGGACAATATGATACAGATTTTACTCACCACTGCACTTATAGCATGGGACAAACTCTGAGTAAATTTTGTATCCTGAACTTTCTAATATACCTAATTCACTGAAACAGCAGAAACAGATCCAAAATAACTTCAGCTATTGCAATTACCTGAATTAAATATAAAATAAATATGTTTGGTACATTTGATGCATTAGAAGATAAGACTAAAATTGTAAGCTTGGGAGAGGAATATTTGAAGAAAAGCTTAATGAAATGAAAATATAATAGGGTAGTTCAAATTTCGACCTCAATGATGGATCAGCTAGCAGATTAAACACAGCTAAAGGAACAAAAACTGAAAAACATAGATTGTATAAAATGTAGTCTAGGTAGACAGATGGAAGATATGAGAGGTTAAATAGTATGAAGGATAGTATGAGATAGCTGAACACATACCTGATTAAGCAGGAATATAGAGAATGGGAAAGAAGAGATGCTCAAATAATGGATGATTTTTTTCATTTTTGTTAAAAGACAATAACCCCCAAATCCAGAGGCAACCCAAGGATTTAAGGCATACCATGTTGGCATCTAGGGACAAAAGAAGGTGTATATATCCTCATGGTGGAAAGAGTGATTGATCATTTGTACAGTCTTTTTCTGTTGCCTGCTCAATCCACTGTGAGTCCATTTCCTGGATTCATTTCAACTTTCTATCGCTGCTTCTCCTAATAAAAACTATTTACAGTTAATGTATGGTCTCTTATCTGGATGTAGTCAGGGTCCACTATCTTCCAGTCTGTCCCCTGCACTTCTCCCTGGTTCTGCAAATACCAGATTCTTAGCTTTGTCCTCTATATGGTCTTTGCCTAAACTATACATTCCACAGATTCTAATTCAAGGTCTCTTCACTCAACTACACCACCCTTTGAAGGTCAGGGCTGTCTCCCAAATCTCAGCTATGTTTGACCTTCCTCCCTAGAACCTTTGGATCCCTTCCGTGCCACATAGGACTCGAAGAAAGGTGAGGTACCATAATGTCTGAACCAATCCCTGCCTACTTGTATTCTGCTTCTATTTCTACAATGCCAAAATTACACTATATTCATGTGGGTTCCCGGGATTCCAACAGAAAATACCTCCTGAGTCTCCTCTGCTTGCCTTTGCACTCATTCTGTTTGGCTTCCATTCTCTCATAGACCACCTTCAGCATCGCTCAAGGTCTAGAGTGGCAGAGAATGTGCATACATGAGGTAATGGGTTAAAGCTCTGTGATTTAGTCCTATTGTTAAAGGTTGCAAAGAAGGGTAAAAGAAGCTGATTTCCAAAAGAGGAAAGAAACATAAAGAGGAATGTGACAACTACTTTCCCTATGAGAAAAAAAAATTCCATGAGCACACACTTCTTTCTTTCTTATTTAAATGTGTATTTTACAAAGCTTGCCTTTAATTTAAAGCCAATAAAAATAACTTTCAAATTATCAGAATTTTCATAAAGTGTATGTACAATAATTGTTTCCTTATGACTTACTCATTAATATGGTATAAATTAAGACAAATATTTTGTAAGGGAAAGAAGAAAAAGATACTTTAATTAATTCAAAAAATTTTACTATGTAATCATTACATTTGATTGGGTTCTTAATAAGTAACAAGCAATGTTCATATATTTATGATGTTTTCACTAATTTATGAAATGGCATCTTATTTATATGATATAAAATTTAATGGCAATCCATTATTGATCTCAAAAAGGACAGGACAATAATATTTTATGTTATCTAAAGACTACAATATTTTAATAATAGATGCGTAATAATTTACATATTATTAAATAAAATATGAGGTCTATCTGTTATTATAAAGAATCAAGTTGAATTAAATCCTATTACATCATTTTATCAGAAAACTAAGATATAATTATTAAGAAAAACTTGTGACATAATGATTCAAAGATATTAGAAATTAACCCCTTGGAAAATCTATGAAATTTATAATTATTTTAAATGCTATCTATTAACCTTCATAAGCAGCAACTATTTTCATATATCAAAATATCTTCATTTTTCAAACATGTTAAGGTCATTATTAGGCAAAAGACATTCCAAACCCAAATAACTTCATCAGTCTCATGAAAATCACATATTTTTGTTATTAAAGCTATAATCCCAGAATCCTGACTTGACTTTGAGGTAAATATCCATCATTTTCCCATTTAATATTTTATTTTAATGAAAAATTCCTGTGATGCGGGAAATATATCAAATTCCAGATAGTGTGAAGGGGATATAATACAAATCATATATATTTAGAACTTATTTAGAACTTGTCACTGAAAAGAAATAATAAAACCTGATCAGATTTTCAGCAAATTTATGACAATGTTGGAGAGTCCTACAATTTCAGATATGATCCCCTTCTAACAGCATTAGCAACAAATCTCAGTAATGTTTCATCAATTCTCAATAAATGGATACTTTACAAAAAGGCCTCTCCCTGCTACAAATTATGGTTACTTTTAATTGGGAGTGGGCCATTGTGAGCAAGGATGTGGAAAGGGGAAGGGGACTGGATAAGAGGATACAGAAGAGAATTAAATACAATTTTGTGTTATCCCAGAAGCCTTGGAGAAGAAGCGCGTTCACACCTTCTTGTAGTGCAGTGTGGAACGTTTAGGCGACGTGGGCTGGTTCTTTGAGGGAAGGTGGGCGCCCTGGTGCTTGGCCAGCCGCGGCGTTGCAGGCCTTGGGGAGCTGCAGATTTGGTCTTTTTTCACTGATATAAGAGCTCGGGGGCGGGCCGCGCAGCGCCCTGACCCATCCTCACCATGTTGGTGCTGTTTGAAACGTCCATCGGCTACGTCATCTTTAAGGTAGGTGGTAGATTGAGCCGTTGCAGGTGGAAGGCGGATGTTGGGTAGGAGAGGAGAGGGAAAGACGTAAGGAGAGGAAGATGGTGCTCAGGATCGCGTGGGTGCCTTTTCTGTCCCCCTGCTCTGAAAGGAACGGGGAGGCTTTGGGCCTGGGAAGTGCATGTTTCGGTGAACACGTGGCCGCGCCGTTTGGGGCATTGGGTTCAGTAAGAGGATTTGGCCCATTTAGAGAGGTGGGCAGGAGACGTTTTAGAATTTTACAGGTTCTGATAGAAGTTTGGGTTTTGTTCTGAGAGTTTTGAGGAATGATTGAAAGGTTTTAACAGAGGAATGACCTGATCTAACTCTGTCTTTTTCACCTCTGTGGCCTTTCCCGTTGCGGAGCACAGGCTCCAGACATGCAGGCTCAGCGGCCATGGCTCACGGGGCCCAGCCGCTCCGCGGCATGTGGGATCTTCCCGAACCAGGGCACGAACCCGTGTCCCCTGCATCGGCAGGCGGACTTTCAACCACTGCACCACCAGGGAAGCCCTAACTCTGTCTTTTAATGAAGTTGTTTTGCTCTGTGCAGAATAGATTACGGGGAATGGGGTGCAAGAAGGGAAGAAGGATATTTTTGCATTAATCTAAACGAGATGAAGTTGCTTGGGTTAAGGCTGGCATGGAGGGAAAGAAATATCCGGAGAAAATTAGAAGGTAGAACTGACAGGATTGGCTGGTTGAAGAATGCGAGGTTTTGGTTTAAGTAAGTGGATTTGTGGTGGTAGGGAAGGCAAGAGAAGGTTTAGGGATTTGGGGGCTGGGAATGGGGAGGATACTAAAGAATTGCAGTTTGGGCTGTGTGAAGCTTTCGATGTCTGTTAGACGTGGAAATATAGTGGTCATTTCAAATTTGAAGCCCAGGGGAGAAATCTGAGCTGGATATAACCAGTTTGAGTCTTGTTTTTTTTAATCGGGAAAGTTTGAAATTAACTTCATCAGGAAGGAAATAATTGAGCAATGGGACATTTGTGTAATAGGGTGCTGTTGAGATGTTAGGAAGCATGAGGTAAATTGAGTTCTATCTACGTGTCAGGGACTCTTGCGTTCAACGAATATAGCAACGAAAAACAAATTTTTCATATGTACTGACAAGTCAAAAAATTCTAGATAAACTATATATAGTGTGATTCTAGTTATAAATCAAAAACCTATGTGGTATGGGTGCAGAGAGTCAGGAAGGGTACGTACCAAAATGTTTATTTGGGAAAATTCTTCATTTTATTTTCCAAGTTTCTCTTTTGACGTTTGAAAATATACTTCTATTTGCATGTTACATTAAATACTTGTTATTTTTAAGAAAACCAATAAGATAATTAAAAACCAAAAGGTGATTTTGCTCCTTTTTCCTCTCATTAGAATTGTCTGAGATTGTAGTATTAGCAATTTTAAGGGACTAAAAGGGTTTAGAGCCGGGGAATGGGTCTATTAGATTTTCCACAGCTTTTTGCAGTCTTTTCTAAATTCTTTTTTTTTTTTCTAATATTTATTTATTTATTTGGTTGCGGCAGGTCTTAGTTACCGCTCCTTAGTTGTGGCATGTGAGCTCTTGATTGCGGAATGCATGTGGGATCTAGTTCCCTGACCAAGGATTGAACCCAGGCCCCCTGCATTGGGAGTGCAGAGCCTTAACTACTGCGCCACCAGGGAGGTCCCTCTAAATTCTTAAATAGAGTTCTGCACATTCTCTTAGCCAGCAAAGTCTGTCATATTTTGAATCAGTGTCTGTGGATGAATTTCATCCAAATTGATGTTATGTATACTGTCCTGACCTGGATGCTAAGAGGAGAGGGGTAACTTTGCACTGTCCAGTGATTGCTTCTAATAGTGGGGAGGAGTTAGTTTAGTAATTGTATGGTTTCTAGACGTGGGACATAAAGTATAAAGTCATATGATGACTTATTGATTTCTACTAATAAAGAGTATTCTCCATTAAAAAAAAAGAAAATACAATTTTGTGACTGATATTTTATTATTAACATCTCCATAAATCAAAAGATCATGTATTTTTTTTCTTTATAGTAATTAAATGACAGACTGGAGTTCTATCTGTTACAGAGTTTCACAGCAGTTGTGATTCAATCTGAGGAGATACTTGCTTGTATATGGGAAAGGACCTTTTGTAACCTGAGTAATTCCATTGGGTGACTGTATTTTGAGACTAACGTATATGTAATAGCTTCAGTTTCTTTCTATTCTTTTCACTCACAAAAACACTGAAAATATTCTACATAAAAAAAATAATTAAAAGTCGATTTCTCAGGCTGTAAATCTAGAGGCTCATATCAATTATCTCATATATTTGAAAATTCAAAGCATGATTTATGGCCATAAATTCTCATGAGAGTCTTTATGTGATCTTATTATTTAATACTTAAGCTATTTCTTTTTATTAAGAGATATAAAAATAGCCATAATTACATATGTATATGCTATGGAAAATATTTAAATTTGACATATCTATGTAGCTATATTGAGAAATATGCAGACAAAAGAAATAGCTTGAAAATTAAAGAGTTTTTTTTAAGTCAAATTGTGTATTAAATCAGTAGAATGTAAGCACTAAAGTAAACAACAACAGAAAAATAATAGCATTTATATTGCATGAAGACCCATGTGGATAAAATGGTGACACTGAGGATGAAATGCCTGTTTTCTCTAATACCATCATCTCTTCCCTTTCAGCTCTCCTCTCTCCCCTTCCCTTCTCTCTCTCTCTCTTTCTACCTGTGGAAATAGAGATTTATGTTAAACACATCTACTTTAAATTCCAGTTCCAATTTTTAATTTAAAACATTATGAATGGGCTTCCCTGGTGGCGCAGTGGTTGAGAGTCGTCCTGCCGATGCAGGGGACACGGGTTCGTGCCCCAGTTCGGGAAGATCCCACATGCCGCGGAGCGGCTGGGCCCGTGAGCCATGGCCGCTGAGCCTGCGCGTCCAGAGCCTGTGCTCCGCAACGGGAGAGGCCACGACAGTGAGAGGCCCGCGTACCGCAAAAAAGCAAAAAACAAAACAAAACAAAAAAAACATTATGAATTAATTGTATGTGTAGCCTCAAATGAAGCATATTTAATATACAGCTTGTTTGTGTTTGTATGCTCAGATTTCCAATAGATAGGTAGATGGTATTATAGGTTTAATTGAGTGTGTGCTCTGTGACTGGTGCTTTACATTCTCAAAATCTGGAAGCTAAAACTCAGAACTGAAGCTTTGTTACCATTCCCCTTACACTTATGCAGTCACACGAAGACTTCCCCTCCAGGAATATATCTGCTCTGACTACATAACAAATACCTGGATCTAATGTTTAAATCACAATATTTAATTCCTTCCTCCAGGAAATTCTGACTTAATAAATCTGAGAGTTTCTCTAAATTTGTTTTAATTTTGTTCCTCAAACCCAAGAAATTCTGTTAAAAGTTTCAGGTTTGGGAACTCAAACAAATGTCAACCAACCAGATTTGGTACTTCCTGCCCCTCCTTCAGAATCTATGAAACTAGTTCACCCTCACCTTGCTGACAATGATACAGTATCATTTAGATTTCTTTGCTTCCAAGCCACAAGACTGATTCTTGATAACCGAATCAAAAACCATAACTATACATTTTTTTACCTGACGAATATTGGCTGCAAATATGTGTGTGTACATCTGTACATGCACATAAGCATACTGTTGATAGTATTTCCTTATAGTCCTTTTTATTTCTGGAAGGTCAGTAATAATGTTCCCTCTTTCATCCCTGAGTTTAAGAATTTAAGGCTTCTCTTTTTCCTGGTTAGTCTAGCTAAAGGTTTGTCCTTTTTTATCTCTTCAAATAACTACATATAGAGAGATAAAGACTGATATACATTTATTAAATATAAATACATAATATCTATCTGTCATCTATCTTCTATGTATGTACGTATGTATCTATCTAAAAGATTGGGGATTTGCAATCATTCACAGAGTCTACTAGAAGGATAAAGAGCAAGGCTCAGAGAGTTTATGAACTGTGATAATACTTGGTATCAATGTTATTTGGACAAAGAATACATGTTGATTTTTTAATCTCCCAAACTTGGACTGAAACCATCACTGAAACTAAAAAAGTGTTTAGGCGACTGTATGGTAGTCTGTGGAAAGCATCATTAATGAATCCTTTTGAAACTTAGATGAAATAATAGCAACAGCATCGTATTGTCAAAACATTTAACTTATGCATTAAAACGATTTAGAAAAGCATTTTGATTCGCGTAAACTTTTACTTGACAAGGCTTGACTACAAATCGCACAGACCACTTTAGCAAAGTTAACTGAATTAAGCTATGAACTTTTTTGAAATCCAACATACTAATTTAATCTTTCTCTAACAGACTCCATCTTTTTTGACATTTGAAGCTTCCTGTAGGAAATAAAATGTTCTCCACTGGGAGTCATTAATTGGAGGATTTGAACAATAACTATTGCCTAAAATTATAGCCGATTTTATTAATATACTCTGCAGTATCATTTAAAATTATGTTTGGAAAATTTTTATTAGTGTTATTGGTGCATATATTGATTGTATAAAACTCTCATTTTGAAAACAGCTTAATTTTAACCTATGTAAATACAATTTCACATTCTACTTATTTGTGACAGGAAATAACTCCTGGCAGTAGTGGTCTTCATTAATGTCAATGGCCAAAAGACAAATACAACCTACTGCCCTCTAAATCTCTTAGGCACACAGGCACGAAAAATAAATAAATAAAATAAAGCAAAAACAAAGAAACGAAAAACTGGGGAAAATGTGAGTATATAAGTTAATAATAATTTAAAGGAAATTAATAAGTAATATTATTTCCTTTTACATTCCTCAAAGGACCTAAAAACATTTATTAGAATAACCTATTTTTTCTCTGTTTAAATAATGCCTGTCATATTCCTTAATTCTTTTTAATCCTTAAATCATGGTATGACTTTTTATTGGATTGCCTTCTTTTTTTCTTTTCTTGAATTGTAGGAGTTCTAACATTAACCAGCATAAGATCTCAAATGACTCTTATTAATACTAGATTTAATAGAGAATAATGGCTCATTGAAAAGATTAATTTTGTTTTCTGTGTTCAAATAAATTCTTTTTGGAGTCAAATTATTTTATTTAGAAAAATCTTATCACTTTTTATAAAGCTAAATTTAAGTGGTTAAGTGAAATGTTTAAATATATCAGGGAAAGTTGATGAAGATAGTTTTAATTTTTTTTAATGGAGCAGTTTTTCCCCTAATTACCTTAGAAGTATTTCTTTTGTTCCTTAGCTTGATATCTCAAACCTTAAAATCTTTAAAACGTGCTTATAGTTGGATTAAGATATCTAACTCCAAGACTTGCAAAATTACTATTTTGGGACTAATACTTCTATTCCCTTTCACCCACCCCAGAAAGCCATTAATGATGAAAGTTGCTGTATTTATCTTTAACACATATTATAAAGGTTATTAATTTGCTTCCCCACCTGTTATATACATATGTGGTAGTACAGAATAATATATATAGTCAAAAAAAATCCTTGCTTTTTGATCCAATACTGAACGCTCACTGGGGTGATTAATATGCACTGACAAAGACTTCTCATTTTGTAATGAATATATGTATTTCTAAATTAAATTTTCTATCACACATGGAAAACTTTTTTGATAATTATGTTACACACATAGCCATATAAAAGCTACTGTTATTCCTATTTATATATTTAGTTCTCACTATTTCTTAGGCACAGATTAACTAGCAAATTCAGAAAAACCAGTTTCCCTTTTCTCCCTGTCTCCCTTGAGCTTAGTTATGACCAAATGACTAAGCCTTGGCCAGTGAATTATGAAGAGCAGTGATGCACGCCTCTTCCATGCCATTTCTATACGAAACTTGCTGCATGACTTCAACAGTCTCTTTGTCCTTCTCAGTCCTTGCTGAATCGAGGGTGACTCTCAAGGAAATTTTAGTAGCCAAATGTAAAAGCGTATTTTCTAACTCCTAACTCACTAAACACCTAAAGGACTATGAAGCACAGTGACAGTTCTTACCATCAACAATCAGAATAGTGAAAAAGAAATAAACTTATATTGCATTAAACTATTACTTTGGGGTTATCTGTATAGGAACTTCTATTACCATAACTAATACAAATTCTACATTATCATTAACTTATTTGCATCTACATTCCTTTGGTATCTTATGGTTTCCATGGACATTATTTTATTAGCCAATTAATCTAAAAATAAAGGTAAGTCATTTATGTTATGGCCTTATCTAAAATTAGAGATAGAAAGGACAGAATTGATTGTGAATATAATCATTGTTGAAGTGGTGGGTGTAACCATTATTTTTCATTTACTCATACTTTGGAAAAATGGATTATAATAGAGGAAAACAAGAAAAACAAACCCGTATTTATCGAACACCTATTATGGGAAGCTACAGTGTGCCATTTGGTTTGCCTATTATCGTACATTGATTACCTCATTTCATTATCATAGGAGTCCACTTATATATGATAAATCTGAGGTTTAGAAATATAAAATAAATTGTAAATGGATGTGCTAGAACTAGAATTACAACCAAGTCCTAGTTATGTTATTATTGTTCTAAAATGTAAAAAGACAAAAGTTAAGGGTTCATAGTACTCATTTACTGTTATTTTATAAAATTTAAAATGTATTCTGGTGCTTTTACTTTTAAAATTTTCTTTTCTTTTATTTCCCTATTCTAAAAACACAAAAGAGTCATAGACATTTTTCCTTTTTTCATAATATTTGTAAAGTACCTTTCCTTTAAATATCTTGCTGCTTTCTGCAAAGCTTGACTATTCTTAATTGCTGACTGCCATCATTCAGCTGATAAACTGTTTCAGCATCATCATTTGGTTTGGTAATCATTTTTTTTCTTTTCTGGATTGCAGAAAACATGGAATTTGTAAAGCTCATTTTGCAAAATGATACATTGATGGGAATTTTAATTCACATTACTCATATTTATTTTGTATCTAGCACAAGGACCTGAGAACATACATTTCATATATTCTGTAGATCAGGAGATATATTTTCAGTGATTATTTTAATAGTTATAATTAATATGCACATAGATAAAATATTCCATGTATGGAATATATATCATGGGAGATTCACTAAAGAGAATATTGGAATTCAGTTTCAGTATCTGATTGCAGCTTAGCACTTAATTTTTAGTCAGCCACCTGTATCTATAGTTATTGTCTACACATAAGAGAAAGGACACTAGTAAATATTTATTTGACAGTAATTCTGAAATTCAGGTGGGTGCCCTAAGGACCTTCTTATTAGAGTCTATCCTTATCTTCCTACTCCAGCCTCTCCCCATTACCACTTAGAAACATTAGGTCATTCAGTAAATAAGGTAAATGCTTAAAAGCTTGACATGATCCATACTAATGACTTCAATTGCATATTGGAATCCACTTGAATTGATGTTTCCTTAGTGTTGATATTGCTCTACAAAACTTAGAGGCCTGGCTGCTGAATTTCCAAGTAGGTCATGTTTCTTCTCCATCTGTTTCAGATTCTCTGTCATAATTAGAAAATGAAGAGAGAAGAGCAGGCTCAGCAAATTGAATGAAGTAATTGAAAAGCAGATGTAGAGATGATTTTCCTTCATACATGTTACATGACCAAATTCTTTTAAAAAGTGCAATTGCTTGAATGAGAGCAAGAGTATAAGACAACAACAGATTGTTCAAACACATGATCTTGGATTTTTAGTTGTCTTTGACTATTTTGGAGAAAGTTTAAGGCAGTTTCATTCTCATGAAGAATTTGCTTCCTATGTATTTAGACATAACTAAAAGTTATTACAGTGTCCAGAGATTACAACTACTTAAAAGTTGAGAAAAATTTAGCACAGGTTACACACCTTGAGAAAATGCTGTTTCGGAATAAACCAGTTTTCATAAATGTGGACTCATTCCATGTATGAAGAGACCAGCAACTAGATTAGAAACTTTCATTGAATCAAATAATTCAAGAAATATTTAATGAATAGAGTTTCATAGTGTACCTTTCAATATATAGATATACATCTCCTTTTATTTCAGGAAAGTTTTCTTCTATTAGCTAATTACCTGCCCTGAACTCTTGAGTTGGCTTTCCTTTGCAAAGATCCCAACTATACATGTTGCACCCTCTTTAATTATGCTTTGCATTTATTGCTTCCTTTCAAATCATTTATTTCTTTTAAATTTTAATAACGCAATTTTCCTTTTCTATTTTCTAGTTTATTTATTGTGCTTTTTATGGTGTATATTTTGATCTTATTTTTCTCCTGATTTAAACTTCATTTCTAAAATGAGCCTTATTTTTTAATACTTCTTGATTTTTATCAGTTCTCAAATTTTTCAACATCTGATCGAGATGTCTCAATCCCAAGACATCCTATTTCTGACTTTTTAAATTATTTTGAGGCCTATGTAGGTTTTTGGGTTGTTTTTTTTTAAGTTTATTTCTAGTTTACAATTCTGGCCTGATGCATCTTTTTTTTTTAACATCTTTATTGGAGTATAATTGCTTTACAATGATGTATTAGCTTCTGCTTTATAACAAAGTGAATCAGCTATACATATACCCCCATATCTCCTCCCTCTTGCGTCTCCCTCCCCCCTTACTAATTTACTTTATTTCATTTAAACGTATTAGATAATGGTTTCATATGGCCTGTAGTCCCTATTTTCCTAATGACTTTATTTTATCATAAACAAAATTTGATTCAACTTCATTTATTCTCATAATAACCTTTTTGTTCCCCATATGTGAATAACTATAGTTCTCTGTGAAGAGGGTGGTAAAGCCAGGGTACTTTACAAAGTTTCACAATTTATTATTTCCTCATCTATTATCATCATGAAGTAGTCAAAATGTGACCTGTGTAGCCACTTCATAGCTTTACATCCACTCAGAATATTTTTGTTGTTTTATATATGCTTTCTTGTTTCCAGATATTCCTAAATCTTTATAGGTATTGCCTTTCAAGAAAGTGCTCTCAAATTTATAGGTTGTATTTTACTGTCACTGTACTTTCTTTCTGCCCCTTCTACCTTCTAAATTAACTTCCCTTTTCTTTTTTCCCAGACTTTCTGCCTTGCTATATTTGAATTTTGCATGCAGGGTGAATTTCTTTGCAAAAGAAATTTGATGGATATTTCTGAGATTCTTTACATCTCTGACCACCACATCCCTGTTTGATCACTTGCTGACTCTGCAAGCATTTTTTTTTTGGTTTTGGTTTGTTTTGTTTTGCCCTTACCCACAACTCCAGAACTATAATTTCTTTTTCTGGTACTTAAAATAATTCACATACTCAATTTCTGCTTTTCTCACTCAGAGAATCCTCTCCTTTTGGGCATGAGTTACTTGTTGGAGGGTTCATTATTCCAAGCTCTTAACACTTGGTAGCATCTTCTCACCAGCTCTTGCACAAAACTGCTGATGCTGCCCATATTCTGCTTTTTGGGATGGTAGTTTGGGCAAACACCGCTAGATATAAGTAGTATTTTGTGTTGAGTAATTGTATAATAAAGGAGTCCCCATCTCATAACTTCTATTGTCTCTATAAATCGGAAAGCAGAGTAATCTTCTGAGAATGAGGGGAAGAGTTAGAAGTTTCAGACTGAAAAGAAAAAAATTGATTTAGTCATTGTAGAGAGAATGATCAGAGAGATGGTAACACTGCTTAGTCTTTCTAATGGCTTATTATTATTTGTTTTTCCACAAATTTATGGAAGAAACAATTTGTCTCTTAGTATGATTTTTTTCCTAGAAGTACTAGTTTGCTTAGATGCCAGTGTAGAGAATATCCAGAATTAGGCTCATTCAATATTGGGGTTTTTTTAAACAAGGTTCGAAAAAATTTAGGCCAGCAAAGAATCTTTGCGAATTAGCAATCTAAGCTGGATAATGAGAAAATTAAAAATAAGAGGATAATTATAAATAATGTTAATGAAGTGGGAAAAAGTAGAGAAATGGATTGCACATCTTGACAAGGTTGAAAAGAAGTCCCAGAGAAATGAGCAAACTGGGAGTAGCCAAGGGTTGGTTCAGAGTAGGATGACTGAATCATACTTGGAATTGGATTGACTTAAATTTGTTGACAGGGTTCCAGGTGTGAGCGTGGTAATGACTGATTGAACTGGAAAAGATTAGAAGGTCAGTGGTTATGAATAGGCTAAGGACTTCACCAAACAGAGGGATTGATGGAATATTCAGCTGCTCATAGAAGTTGCACAGACACATAGCAGGACTTGGAATTTAAGGAAAATAAACCTCATGCCAGTTGATGAACTGTTTGTAGAAGGAATAAATGAGGGCAATCACAAGGATGTGAGAAGAACATGGGAGGTGTCTTAGTCCATTTGGGCTGCTATAACAAAACACCACAAAGTGGGGAGCTCATATACAGCAGAAATTCATTTCTCATGGTTTTGGAGGCTGGAAGTCTAAGAAAAGGGTACCAGCATGGTTAGGTTCTGGTGAAGGCCCGCTGTTGCATTGCAGACTTCTAATTGTGTCCTCCACATAGTGAAAGTGGCTAGGGAGTTCTGTGGGATCACTTTTATAAAAGCATTAATCCCATTCATGAGGGTACCACCCTCATGACTTAATCACCTCCTAAAGGCCCCACCTACTAATACCATCACACATCACTTTTGGAGGTTAGGATTTCAACATGGAAATTTTAGGGGGGCACAAACATTCAGACCATGGCAGCAGGGTTTCTTTAAAACTTTGGAATTAACAATAATCTCTGAATACTATCTGCAGAGATAACAGAGAACACTGAAACAAACCCCAAAATCTCCAAAAAATCAGCCACTCAAGAAAATTATTGAACAGCCACCAGTCCAGTGATATTCTCAATAATGAGTCATTGAAAGAAAGAATGGAAGTAGAGAGAACTTTTAGATGAGAGACTAAAGTTATTAGAGGATTTCTTAGTTATGGTGCACAATTCTTGAGAGTACAATGAAAAAGTTTAGGATTCAGGTAATAAGAAAGATCAGAACACTTAGGGTGATAGAAGATAGGTGGTCAGGGCCATGCACACTTTAATATTAACTGGTACAGGCAGGAATAAGTGGTGTGGAGGACTTAGTCTGTTTTAGAAGAGTGGACCCTGAGCCATGTATCCAGAGGTTCTGCCCCAGTATAGAGTGATGAGTAATGATGTATTTTGAAATACATAGAGCATTTTACTAGTGCAGAGAACTATGTAAGCTTCAACAAGTTACTCAAAAGATGAGTTTTAGTGTCTTCATCTAAAAACATGACTATAATATCTATCACAAATAAAATCATATTAAAGCTTAATAATAAGTATTTATACTATTATTACCTGGTACTTAGAATGTGCTTAATCTTTTATAATTATGCCATCAGTTCTTTTTTGTCAATATTTCATATCTTTAGTTTAAGACTTAACTCAAATTATATGGAAATAGTAGGTTCTTTATGTGAAAAGGGATAGCATTTTATTTTTTATGCAACTATTTATTTTCAATATTGTACCCTTCAGAGATGATAAATCTTGTTCATTATATATTTTAAAGGGGAAATCTATGTTGTAGCCTGAAAGACAGATCAAGGTGAACTTTCTGGATCATGAACTTAAGGTATTAATCAAAGTATATACTCAGAAACATGATAATTTAATTGCTCAAGACATTAAGTGTATGTATTGTCAAAACATTTCTGAGAGTGATTTTTAGGTCATGATACAATCAAACAATTCAAGGAAATTTTACTGATCTACTAATAAATATTAAACAGTATATTCATGAGGCTGCATATAAAAAATAACAAATTTGTTTTCTAACTCAAATTTATTAACCCCCTTTGGCAGCTTAGTTAGGCATTTTCCAAGCAGAAATGCTAATATAAAATGTATTAGCTTTCGTACTGAAAACCACTCAGGGCCCTCTTGTAATGCCAGCATTAATTTTTAACAATACATTGGGGCTTCCCTGGTGGCGCGGTGGTTGAGAGTCCACCTGCCGATGCGTGGGACGCGGGTTCGTGCCCCGGTCCGGGAGGATCCCGCGTGCCGCGGAGCGGCTGGGCCCGTGAGCCGTGGCCGCTGGGCCTGCGCGTCTGGAGCCTGTTCTCCGCAACGGGAGGGGCTACAACAGTGAGAGGCCCGCATACCGCAAAAAGAAATCCCAAAAAAACCCAATATATTGGCAGAATTTTCCACTATTGTGAGATGTGTAACAAATGATCCACAAATATTTCCAACTTTAGCATACCTAGAGAAGTTTCAATACATTGATTCATAGATAATACAGATGCATATGTTACTTCACATTTCTTTGCATGATAACAGCATTTATTCACATGGCTTTGGAACAAAGGTACTATGAGTGGGAGGATGCTGTGGGAATACTGTTAGTATGAGAAACTGACCTTGATTTTACAATAACTCGTTTATTAGGGTGGAGGGCCAGAGCAAATAATGCAGAAAAAATTTTACATGCCATACCACAGATTTTCTCTTTAATTACCAGTTTTTCTCCCATGTTCATTGAGGCATTTCTCCCTCCAGAAAATTATAGTTTTTTTATGCCTCAGTCATCAGCAGATTTTAAAAATTCAGTTAATATCTAGTTGTTTGAAATATAACTGTTAACTTCCAATTTATTTTACTTCTTTGATATATTTTCTTCAAAAAAATCTCCATTGACTAAATCTTGAATGGACAGCTTTGTATTTGCTGCCTTTAGATTACAGGAAACTTTCTATATTTGCATTTAGGCCTCATACACACACATGCGCGCGTGTGTGCACACACACACTTTTGAAGTCTAAGTTCATATTTATGAAGAATGGTTAGTCAATGTTGTGTCTGTTTAGATAAAAAAAATCTTATTGACAGACTAATTTGAGATACACTAAATTGCCAACACTACATAATAGCACCTACGATGGCTAAAACCATACAACAAAAGCACATAATATTGTAAAAATTCTAGGTGAGAAATCAGGAGAACATAGATCTTGATCTCATTTTGCCAGTTAACCATATGATCCTGAACAGTTTTTCATTCGTTTTGTTTGGGACCTCAGTTTTCAAATTGGCAAATGAGAAAGGTGGAATAGATGACCTCCAAGAGTGATTCAGTCCCTGAAATATTTTAATCTTTATTGGGAAGTTGGTTTGGCATATTGCACAGTCTCATCACTTCTTATTATAAGTTCCTCTGATTGTAAAAGACTTGGGTTACAAAATAAAAATCACTTTAAGATGTAAATGTATAAATATAAGTACATAGTATTATCCACTTCTTCAGGGAGGGAAAACTCAGTATACAGAAGTTAAAGTTGTTTAAAATTCTGGTTATTTTCATATGGATAAATAGTTACGTATTAAAAATTTTATTCCCAAGTAATCTTGAAAGAGCCCACATGGATTCAGTCTAATAAAATTCTAGTCTCGCTCTCAGCCTTCAAGGTGGTGGAGAAGTAAAATGTGGAGATAACCTTCCTCCCCACAAATACATCAAAACTACATCTACATGTGGAACAACTCCTACAGAACACCTACTGAACGCTGGCAGAAGACCTCAGACTTCCCAAAAGGCAAGAAACTTCCCACATACGTGGGTAGGGCTAAAGAAAAAAGAATAAACAGAGACAAAAGAATAGGGACAGGACCTGCACCTTGGGGAGGGAGCTGTGAAGGAGGAAAAATTTCCACACACTAGGAAGCCCCTTCACTGGTGGAGACTGGGGTGGGGGGGAAGCTTTGGAGCCATGGAGGAGAGTGCAGAAACAGGGGTTCAGAGAGCAAAGCAGAGAGATTCCCACAGAGAGGATCCATGCCGAGCAAAACTCACCAGCATGAGAGGCTTGTCTCCTCACCCACTGGGGGGGTGGCGGGGGCTGGGAGCTGAGGCTTGGGCTTCAGAGGTCAGATCCCAGGGAGAAGACTGGGGTTGGCTGTGTGAACACAGCCTGAAGGGGGCTAGTGCACAACAGCTAGCTGAGAGGGAGTCTGGGAAAAAGTCTGGACCTGCCTAAAAGGGAGGAGACCATTGTTTTGGGGTGTGTGAGGAGAGGGGATTCAGAGTACCGCCTAAACGAGCTCCAGAGATGGGCACAAGCCGCGGCTATCAGCACGGACACCAGAGACAGGCATGATACACTAAGGCTGCTGCTATGGCCACCAAGAAGCCTGTGTGGAAGCACAGGTCATTATCCACACCTCCCCTCCCGGGAGCCTGTGCAGCCCACCACTGACAGAGTCCCGTGATCCAGGGACAACTTCCCCGGGAGAACACATGGCGCACCTCAGGCTGTTGCAACGCCATGCCAGCCTCTGCCGCCACAGGCTTGCCCTGCGTTTCATACCCCCCCCCCTCCCCCCCCCCCCCCCCCGACCTGAGTGAGCCAGAGCCTCCTAACCAGCCGTTCCTTTAACCCCCTCCTGTCTGGGAGGGGACCAGACGCCCTCAGGCAACTTATACACAGAGGCGGGGCCAAATCAAAATTTGAACCCCAGAAGGTATGCGAGCAAAGAAGAGAAAGGGAAGTTTCCCCAGCAGCCTCAGGAGCAGCAGATTAAATCTCCACAATCAACTTGATGTACACTGCATCTGTGGAATGCCTGAATAGACAACGAATCATCCCAAAATTGAGGCGGTGCACTTTGGGAGCAACTGTAGACTTGGGGTTTGCTTTCGGCATCTAATTTGTTTCTGGTTTTATGTTCATCGTAGTTTAGTAGTAGAGCTTATTATCACTGGTAGATTTGTTTATTGATTTGGTTGCTCTCTTTTATATATATATTTTTTTCCTTTTTCTCTTTTTGTGAGTGTATGCTTCTTAGTGTGATTTTGTCTATATAGCTTTGTTTTTGCCATTTGTCCTAGGGTTCTGACGGTCCCTTTTTTTTTTTTTTTAGTAGTTTTAGTGCTTCTTATCATTGGTGGATTTGTCTTACAGCCTGGTTGCTCTCTTGTTTCTTTCTCTCTTCCTTTTTTATTCCTTTTTTATTTTTAATAACTTTTTTCTATTTTAATAATTTTATTTTATTTATGTACTTTTTCTTTCTTTTTTTTTCCTCCCATTCTTCTGAGCCGTGTGGCTGACAGGGTCTTGGTGCTGTGGCCAGGTGCCAGGCCTGAGCCTCTGAGGTAGGAGAGCCAAGTTCAGGACACTGGACCACCAGAGACCTCCCAGCCCCACATAATATCAAATGGCGAAAGCTCTCCCAGAAAGCTCCAGCTCAATGCTAAGACCCAGCTCCACTCAATGACTGGGCAAGCTACAGTGCTGGACACCCTATGCCAAACAACTAGTAAGACAGGAACACAACCCCACCCATTAGCAGAGAGGCTCCCTAAAATCATCATACCTTCACAGACACCCCAAAACATACCATAGGACGTGGTTCTGCCCACCAGAAAGACAAGATCTAGACTCACACACCAGAATACAGGCACCAGTCCCCTCCGCCAGGAAGCCTACACAACCCACTGAACCAACCTTACCCACTGGGAGCAGACACCAAAAACAATGGGAACTATGAACCTGCAGCCTGCGAAAAGGAGACCGCAAACGCAGTAAGTTAAGCAAAATGAGAAGACAGAGAAATACACAGCAGATGAAGGAGCAAGGTAAAAACCCACCAGACCAAACAAATGAAGAGGAAATAGGCAGTCTACCTGAAAAAGAATTCAGAGTAATGATAGTAAAGATGATCCAAAATCTTGGAAATAGAATGGAGAAAATACAAGAAACGTTTAACAAAGACCTAGAAGAACTAAAGAGCAAAAAAAACCCAATGATGAACAATACAATAAATGAAATTAAACATTCTCCAGAAGCAATCAATAGAAGAATAACTGAGGGAGAACAGAGAAGTGACCTGGAATATAAACTAGTGGAAATAACTACCACAGAGCAGAATAAAGAAAAAAGAATGAAAAGAACTGAGGACAGTCTCAGAGACTTCTGGGACAATATTAAACACACCAAAATTTGAATTATAGGGGTCCCAGAAGAAGAAGAGAAAAAAAAAAAAAAGACTGAGAAAATATTTGAAGAGATTATAGTTGAAAACTTCCCTAATAAGGATAAGGAAATAGTCAATCAAGTCCAGGAAGGGCAGAGAGTCCCATACAGAATAAATCCAAGGAGAAACATGCCTAGGCACATAATAGTCAAAATATCAAAAATTAAATAAAAAGAAAAAATGTTAAAAGCAGCAAGGGAAAAGCAACAATTAATACAAAGGAATTCCCTTGTATTCCCATACAAGGGAATACCCATAAAGTTAACCTCTGATCTTTCAGCAGAAACTCTGCAGGCCAGAAGGGAGTGGCAGGACATATTTAAAGAGATGAAAGTGAGAAAACTACAACCTAGATTACTCTACCCAGCAAGGATCTCATTCAGATTCGACAGAGAAATTAAAACCTTTACAGACAAGGAAAAGCTAAGAGAATTCAGCACCACCAAACCAACTTTACAACAAATGCTAAAGGAACTTCTCTAGGCAGGAAACACAAGAGAAGGAAGAGACTTACTATAACAAACCCAAAACAATTAAGAAAATTGTAATAGGAAAAACGTATCGATAACTCCCTTAAATGTAAATGGATTACATGCTCCAACCAAAAGACATAGACTGGCTGAATGGATACAAAAACAAGACGTGTATATATGCTGTCTACACGAGACCCACTTCAGATCTAGAACACATACAGACTGAAAGTGAGGGGATGGAAAAAGATATTCCATGCAAATGGAAATCAAAAGAAAGCTGGAGTAGCAATTCTCATATCAAACAAAATAGAGTCTAAAATAAAGACTATTAAAAGAGAAAAAGAAGGACACTCCATAATGATCAAGGGATCAATCCAAGAAGAAGATATAACAATTGGAAATATATATGAACCCAACATAGGAGCACCTCAATACATAAGGCAAATGCTAACAGCCATAACAGGGGAAATCAACAGTAACACATTCATAGTAGGGGACTTTATCACCCCACTTTCACCAATGTACAGATCATCAAAAATGGAAATAAATAAGGAAACACAAGCTTTAAATGATACATTAAACAAGATGGACTTAACTGATATTTATAGGGCATTCCATCCAAAAACAGCAGATTACAATTTCTTCTCAAGTGCTCATGGGATATTCTCCAGGATAGATCATATCTTGGGTCACAAATCAAGCCTTGGCAAATTTAAGAAAATTGCAATCGTATCAAGTATCTTTTCTGACCACAACGCTATCAGACTAGATATTAATTACAGGAAAAAGTCTATAAAAAATACAAACACATAGAGGCTAAACAATACACTACTAAATAACCAAGAGATGACTGAAGAAATCACAGAGGAAATCAAAAAATACGAGGAAATCAAAAAATACCTAGAAACAAATGACAATGAAAACACGATGACCAAAATCTATAGGATGCAGCAAAAGCAGTTCTAAGAGGGAAGTTTATAGCAATACATCCTACCTCAAGAAACAAGAAACATCTGAAATAAACAACCTAACCTTACACATAAAGCAATTAGAGAAAGAAGAACAAAAAACCCCCAAAGTTAGCAGAAGGAGAGAAATCATAAAGATCATATCAGAAAGAAATGAAAAGGAAACAGTAGCAAAGATCAATAAAACTAAAAGCTGGTTCTTTGAGAAAAAAAACAAAATTGATAAACCATTAGCCAGACTCATCAAGAAAAAAGGGAGAAGACTCAAATTAATAGAATCAGAAATGAAAAAAACAAAAGAAGTAACAACTGACCCTGCAGAAATACAAAGGATCATGAGAGATTACTATAAGTTATTCTATGCCAATATAATGGACAACCTGGAAGAAATGGACAAATTCTTAGAAAACCACCACCTTCTGAGACTGAACCAGGAAGAAATAGAAAATATAAACAGACCAATCACAAGCACTGAAATTGAAACTGTGAATAAAAATCTTCCAGCAAACAAAATCCCAGGGCCAGATGGCTTGACAGGCTAATTCTATCAAACATTAAGAGAAGAGCCAACACCTATTCTTCTCAAACTCTTCCAAAATATAGCAGAGGGAGGAACACTCCCAAGCTCATTCTATGAGGCCACCACCACCCTGATACAAAAGCAGACAAAGATGCCACAAAAAAAGAAAACTCCAGGCCAATATCACTGATAAAAATAGATGCAAAAATCCTCAACAAAATACTAGCAAACACAATCCAACAGCACATTAAAAGGGTCATACACCATGATAAAGTGGGGTTTATCCCAGGAATGCAAAGATTCTTCAGTATACACAAATCAATCAATGCGATAAACCATATTAACAAATTGAAGGAGAAAAACTATATGATCATCTCAATAGACGCATAAAAAGCTTTCAACAGAATTCAACACCCATTTATGATAAAAACCTTCCAGAATGTTGGCATAGAGGGAACTTACCTCAACATAATAAAGGCCATACATGACAAACCCACAGCCAATATCATTGTCAATGGTGAAAAACTGAAGCCATTTCCACTAAGATTGGGAACAAGACAAGGTTACGCACTCTCACCATTATTATTCAACATAGTTTTGGTAGTTTTAGCCACAGCAAAAAGGAAGAAAACGAAATAAAAGGACTCCAAATTGGAAAAGAAGTAAAAATGTCACTGTTTGCAGATGACATGATGCTATATATAGAGAATCCTAAAGATGCTACCAGAACACTACTAGAGCTAATCAATGAATTTAGTAAAGTAGCAGGATACAAAATTAATGCACAGAAGTCTCTTGCATTCCTATACATTAATGATGAAAAATCTGAAAGTGAAATCAAGAAAACACTCCCATTTACCATCGCAACAAAAAGAATAAAATACCCAGGAATAAACCTACCTAAGGAGACAAAAGACCTGTATGCAGAAAACTATAAGACACTGATGAAAGATGTTAAAGATGATACAAAGAGTTCGAGATATATACCATGTTCTTGGATTGGAAGAATTAACATTGTGAAAATGACTACTACCCAAAGCAATCTACAGATTCAGTGCAATCCGTATCAAACTACCAATGGCATTTTTCACAGAACTAGAACAAAAAATTTCACAATTTGTATGGAAACACAAAAGACCCCGAATAGGCAAAGCAATCTTGTGGGGAAAAAAAGCAGAGCTGAAGAATCAGACTCCCTGACCTCAGACTACAGTAATCAGGATAAAGCTACAGTAATCAAGACAATATGGTACTGGCACAAAAACAGAAATATAGATCAATGGAACAGGATAGAAAGCCCAGAGATAAACCAATGCACCTATGGTCAACTAATCTATGACAAAGGAGGCAAGGAATATACTATGGAGAAAATACAGCCTTTTCAATAAGTGGTGCTGGGTAAACTGGACAGCTACATGTAAAAGAATGAAAGTAGAACACTCCCTAACACCATACACAAAAATAAATTCCAAATGGATTAAAGACGTAAATGTAAGGCCAGACACTATAAAACTCTTCGAGGAAAATATAGGAAGGACACTCTGACATAAATCACAGCAAGATCTTTTTTGAGCCACCTCCTAGAGTAATGGAAATAAAAACAAAAATAAACAAATGGGACCTAATGAAACTTAAAAGCTTTTGCACAGCAAAGGAAACTACAAACAAGATGGAAAGACAACCCTCAGAATGGGAGAAAATATTTGCAAATGAATAAATGGACAAAGGATTAATGTCCAAAATATATAAATAGCACATGCAGCTCAATATTAAAAACAATAAACTGCCCAATCTAAACATGGGCAGAAGACCTAAATAGACATTTCTCCAATGAAGACATACAGATGGCCAAGAGACAGATGAAAAGGTGCTCAATATCACTAATCATTAGAGAAATGCAAATCAAAACTACAATGAGGTGCTGAGAACTACAATCAAAACTACCTTACACCAGTTAGAATGGGCATAATCATAAAATTTACAAACAACAAATGCTGGAGAGGATGTGGAGAAAAGGGAACCCTCTTACACTGTTGTTAGGAATGTAAATTGATAGAGCCACTATGGAGAACAGTATGGAGTTTCCTTAAAAAACTAAAAATAGAGATACCATATGACCCAGCAATCCCACTACTGGGCATATACCCAGAGGAAACCATAACTCAAAAAGACACATGTACCCCAATGTTCATTGCAGCACTATTTACAATAGCCAGGTCATGGAAGCAACTTAAATGCCCATTGACAGATGAATGGACAAAGAAGATGTGGTACATATATACAATGGAATATTACTCAGCCATAAAAAAGAATGAAATTGGGTCATTTGTAGAGATGTGAATGGACCTAGAGGATGTCTTTCAGAATGAAGTAAGTCAGAAAGAGAAAAACAAATGTCATATATTAATGCATATGTGTGGAATCTAGAAAAATGGTACAGATGAGCTGCTTTGCAAGGCAGAAATAGAGACACAGATGTAGAGAACAAATGTTTGGATGCCAAGGTGGAAAGCAGGGGTGGGGGTGGGGATGAATTTGGAAATTGGGATTGACATATATACACCAATATGTATAAAATATATAATAAGAACCTTCTGTATACAAAAATAAAATTCAGAAAAGAAGCCAATAGAAATGCACATGTACTATTCGTAAGAGTTAGTTTGGTGCACCCAATCTGAAGACAAATCTGTGAGTACTTAACCAAATATAATAAATTGTAATCTATGATCCAGAATTCCTATTCCAGAAAAAAAGCATATGTATGTTCATAGGAGAGCATGTGTGCGGCTGTTCATCTTAGCACTGTTGTGGTTATGAGGATTCTGAGGCAATTTAGAAACATTAAACATCTATGTTGAAAGATCAATATATTTTTCATTTTCTTTTTATTTACTTTTCTTCTATTTTTTAAAACACTGTAAAACAAATAATCTGTAGCCTGTGGACACCTTTGGTAACCTACTCTAGTAATTTTTCATTTTCCTTCAAAACCTTATTTGTATTTAACTTTTTATATGCTCTTGTATTCAAAACCATGTTCGCCTATACTAACATATGTGAGTTGAGGCAGAGATCAGAGAAATACATTACAATAATATTTTATATAATATAAATCAACTATACTTCTATAAAAAGATTAAATAGATCACTGCTTTACTCTCTTCTCTTTTTATACATATTTGTTTATTATACTATTACATATTATTTGTGGTATTGAATATGTAAATATTTTATCTTTTATTTTCTCAACTGTTAGCCACAAAGAACTTAAATTTCTTTCCTTTCTTCCTTTCCCATACTTTTCTTGCTTCATCTCCTCACTTTCATCTCTCCTGCACTTCTTGATCATTATATTCTTTGAAAGTATCACTTCTTAAGGGGATACAAATCTATTACAATTTAGAAGGCGTTATTCAATGCCTTTATTGAAGTTACTAAAACAAACCCACAAAAAACAAACAACAAAAAAGCGATCCAGTTATATAATAGCCACTTTTGGAACCCTAGCAAAGAGAACTTTTGCTGAGATGCAAGAAATGAACACAATTTGTTTACAGAACCTTCCCAGTATATCACATTCACTGTTACTTAAGTAAATAGATATTTCACAATAAATCAATTGTGAACTGGAATTAGGTTGGTAAACTCTCTGCATATAAATGTATGAATTAAATAGAAGTTGCCCTACATGTAAGGTAACAACACAAGCATTTCCAAAGAGAAATGGAGAAAAAAGACCTTGCAAACATCTAGTTAATATAAAGGTCATTTTTTCTCCCTTTAAAAAAAATAAACTATACAAATCATCTAACACCTAATGCAATACAATGTAATTTTAAAATAGCTTAGGGGAGTAAATTATGTGTCAGAACTTTCTAAAAGTAACTAATCAAATTAGCTTTTAAAAATAACATAGGAATGATGATTATAATTCTGAATATCTCCAGAAGGTGAAAAATCAATATCATAAAATTTAAAAATTAATTTTCTTACTAAATTCAAGGAAATAATTTTTATTATATAACAGGAAATTATCACACACATACACATAAACCTACAGCAGATTGAGTGGAAATTAGTTCAGTTTATTGTATCAGCCAATCTTATCCATATGACCCCAAGTAATAGACTTTACTAATTGCACATTAGTTTATAGAGACCAGGAGAAACAAATCAAACCAATAATTTCATTTATGGATGGTTTTGTCTTATTTGTATATATCAATTAACAGAGGCTTTATACAAGTTTTCATTGGAAGGTAAATCAATTAAACATTTCTTTTCCATAATCTACCAATTAGATCATGAAATTGATCATTATAATGATAATGCGATTTTGAACATTTAGTTTGTTTCCAAAGACTATATTTTATACTTCATGTTTATTATTACACATAATAATTTTTGCTCATAGCAACCCTTAAATAGGGTTATGTTTTTATCCCCATGTTACAGATGGGAGAAATGGGATGCAGCCCTTGCCTTGCTCATCATTATAGAGGTCCATACGAATAGCCAATGTTTGAATCCTGGCCATATAAAAATACTATCTTGTGCTGTAATATAGGCCAATACACACTGTAAACCAATTTGGAAACAAGGTTGGCAATTCACTACCATGAAAATTGAAAACACATGTTCAACAGAGTTATATGCACATATACATAGAAACTTTATTTATAGTAACCAAATATTGGAAAAAATACATGTCCTCAACAGAAGAATGGAAAAACAAATATGGTATATCTATACAGTTAAATACTACTCAGCAATAATAGGAACAAACTACTGCTACATTCAATATCATTTTACTGAATAAAAGAAGACAGAGAAAAGATTGTTCATATTATTACATTTCATAAAATTCTAGAATATGAAATCAATTCAATGGTGGCACAAATCTGATCAGGTTTTGCCTGGGGTTGGGATAGAGAGAAGGATGCATTAATAGGGCCACAGGAACCTGCAGGGTTTGATAGAAATGTTTCGTACTTTGAATGTGATGGTGATTTAATATTTTATGAATATATTTTAAAAACACCAAGAGGTATAATTTAAATATAGGCAGTTTATTGTACATAAATTAAACCTTATTAAAGCTGTAAAAGGATTAAAGTGTTTAAGATTATATGCCATCTGACATGTGACACATTAAAAGTTTCAAATTTTCTCTTTATTTTCTTGAAACTTTTCATTTATTGGGAACAAGAGGTAATGGAGACACTGTGCATTTCATGGCTATTATAGTAAAATAACTAGGCCTTTGAATCACAAAGACTTGATTAAGTGTTTAATTCCAAGTGCCATGTTTCCTCAACAGAGGGGTTACACAAATCCACCAGTAATTTGTCCTGCCACAGAAACATGTATGATATGGAAACATGACTCACAGTGGGGATCTCTAATGCTCTGCTGCAATGTAGCTCAGAGCTTAGGCTGGTTATGCAAGGTATCACATACAGTGACAATAGATGAGTATAGACCCTGAAAAAATGCCAGCTTATTTAAGGGAAAGGAGAGTGAAAGAAATGTCTATAATCAAATGGGTGTAAATAGAATGCCTGGGATGAGAAATCGGAGTTAGTTCTAACTGGTAAGAAATAAGGTGGTACTTCTGTGGAATTAGTAGCGAAGAATAATCACACTATGAGTAAGAGCATCTAAGTCATTGACCTCATATGGATCTGGCAAAAACAACAAAAATATACAATTTAAGTGACCCGCCCCCAAACGGTGTACGAGGTTATCCTGAGTTAGTTATACAGTGAACATTTTACTCTAGAATAATTTAACTGAATCCTGATAGAAGTGTAGGATATACAGAGGAAAGGCATCTTCCAGGCAGATGAAAACATGGCTATCGACCTGAAGGCATAATACAGTGTAGTATATTTTGGAAGTTGATGTAGCCAGATAGTACTATATTTTGAGAAGTGAGAAAAAAAACAATGGGGTAAAGATCACAAAAGAAGGAGTAAATCATAAGGAATCTTTTATTCCATTTCTAACTTAAGACCTATTTTGTGGTGAACAGAAACCGTTGAATGATTTTAAGCAGGGAAATAAAATAACTCAGTTTGCATTTTAGAGCACCTAGTTTTCAGTTGGGAAGAGACATTTGGTGGGGCATTCCTGACCATGTGACTTTACATTATATTATACACTATGATACTAGATACTAATATCCAAGACACTGTGAGACCAGAAACTGCAGAGGTGGGGATAGTCTTTATATTAAGTTGAATATACAGAACCTGATGACAGATACATTTGAAAGAGGGGATAAAAGGTATAAGAGTAGTGTAAATTGCTTCAATAATTTCTGGTTTGAGCAACTTTTTAGTTTATGGTGTTGTATGTTAATATTGGAATTAGTGTGGACAAGCATTTTTCACATTCGGCATGTTTAGTTTCACATGTCTGTGGGAGGGCTCAGAGAAGATGTACAGTACGTAGGTATATATTTGTCTGGAACCCAGGATAGTTACCTGGACTAGAGATACAGATTTAGGAGGCTTCAGAGTATGACTAGTAAACCAAGGAATGGATGAAATCTTTGAGACAGGCATTTTAAATTGAGGAGACTGAGAGAGAGACAGAGAGACAAAGACAGAAAGAGACAGAGATACACAAAGAGGGAAAACAACAGGAGAGGGAAAGAGAAGAGGAAACAGATGTGTGAATTGAAACGGAATGTTCATAATTAAACAATAAAAACTGTACAAAACTGGTTTTTCATAAGCAAAATAGGAGAAAATTTCCATGAAGGTATGAATAATTGTTTACAATGTACAAAGAGCAAGTAAAACATAAAGATTGAAATAATTCACTAAAATGGGCAGATTTCAATGGTGAAAGATGCCAGATTAAATTAGGCTGGATACTAACTAGAAAGTATGAGGCGATGATTTTCAGTTTGGCTTAGTCCTGTTTGATGTTGAGATATGAAGGTGAAAAGAGGGGAGGGAAAATAAAACATAATCAGAAACTGACACAGAGTAGAGACCAGAAATTTTACTTATCTAGTATTTTAATTTTAAGTTCATAAGCATCCAATATTTACTCACTACTAGGCATTTATCTTCACTGAAGACACAAATCAACTGACCACATTTTTCATCCTATTCAGTAGGAACTGCTTGAATAGAATCTGAATTAGTTTATCCAGTTTCAGGATCAAAAGTTCTCTGTTCAGGGAGGTGGTATAGAATGACAAAAGAACAAGAACTGAATTGGAAATGAGTAGGTAAGTTGAAAACAAGTCTCAGAAAACAGGTTTTATTATTTTTGTTGAAAATAAAATAAAAAATACTCTAACTCATTATACTATCCTAGCCTTTCCTTATTTATCAACTTTATATTACAATTCTAGAACCAAAAACATCATGAAAATAGGAAGAAAACTATATACAGAACCTCTAACATTTGATAAGAATTTATTAATATGATTTGCATCAATATATTGCTCTCTATTTTAAAAAATTTTTCCTTTTATAAGGGTCTTTCTTGTACTATCTCTTTGATCCTAAAGAAAAGTAGGTAATTAGAATACCATTTTGGGGGGGATTTTGTTTTAGGTGAAGTAATTGAAGTTTCAGGGGCCCCAGGGAGGTGATTAAGATCTTTTATTCTGGAGCTTGATGCTTGAAGATTATATAAGAACAATAAGGCTACAGACATTACTCATATAGACTCCTAATTTATTCAAGTTTGAGGGAAAAAAGAATGTAAGCAAAAACTATATTGGTATTCATCTTATCATGAATTTCCCAGTACACTCTCTTATTGGTTTAATGATTCTTTGAAAACGGACATTTAAAGCAGGAAACAGAAAAGATACACTGTAAGAAGACTATGGAGGAGTTATATATGGGGGTGGGCATGAATCATGCTCACCGTGTAGAAAAGTGCTTGCTGAGTCTTTGAAATACTCTGTGCAATTTGTTTATAAGAGGCATTTGCAAAATTATTATTTGCCTTGCTCTTGTGTCTACATTTGTGCTTGTGCCCTCCAAGTTATGATTTGCTATTAAAGATATTTTGATATATATTTAGTCTTACAAAAATATGAATTTAAGTTTAGAATCAGTCCTCAGTATAGCCTATTTTTCTTCTGATATATTCCAACTGTTAATTTAAGATGATGTTGAAAGAGGACTGGAATTATATTTAGGTTTTTCCCTTTCTGAATGTCACTTGTACCTCTTATTACATAAGCTTGGATAAGGCACTTGAGTGCTTTGATTTTGATTATTTTTTTCTGTAATTCTGAGAATACAGTAGCTTTTTAAACTTTTTATTTTATATTGGAATATATATAATATAGTTGATTAACAATGTTGTGTTAGTTTCAGGTATACAACAAAGTGATTCACTTATACATGTATCTATTCTTTTTTTTAGCTTATAAACAACAGAAATTTATTTTTCACAGTTCTGAAGGCTGGAAGTACAAGGTCAGGGTGCCAGCATGGTTGGGTTTTAGTGAAGGCCCTTTTCTGGGTTGAAGACTGCCTATTTCTTGCCGTGTTCTCACCTGGTAGAAGGGGCTGGGGATCCCTCTGGAGCCTCTTTTAAAAGGCACTAATCCCATTCAGGAGGGCTCCACCCTCATGACTTAGGCACTTCACACAGGCTATACCTCCTAATACCATCACCTTTGGGGATTAGAATTTCAACATATAAGTTCTGGGGGGACACAAACGTTCAGACCATAGCATCTTCTCATTGGTTCTGTGACATCAACATGTATCTATTCTTTTTCAATTATTCAATTATTCAATTATTTCAATTCTTTTTCAAATTATTTTCCCAATTAGATTATTATAGAATATTAAGCAGAGTTTTAAATACTTCACTGGGATATACTAAAAATCAGCTAATGAATGCATAATTAATGGAACATATAGCTGAAGCAACATGGTACAATGGTAAAGAATGCATGCTGAAGAACCAAATTCTGTGTTTAAATACTGATTTTGCCACTTTTCAGCTGTGTATGCTTAAAGTAACTTAGCCTCTCTCTGCCTCAGTTTCCTTATCTGTAAAATCAGTATGATAATAATAGTTCTGACCTCATGTGACTGTAAGAATAAAAGGAAATAATCTATCCAATGCTCTTAGAACTGTGTCTAGAGTATAGTAAGAATTATTCAGATATTTAATGATGATGATGATGATGACAATGTGCCAGGCACCAGGATACAGTGGTTAAGAAATCACAATCATTTCTTTCAGTAGGAAAGTTGAAGAGACACAGAATCTTAAAATTATAGTGCTGAAACTCTATTAATAAAACCTATGATATTTCTGAAATTTAACTCATAAAGCCTACTAATAAATTTAAACTTCCTCGAATGATTTGCATGCTAAATCATGTTGAGCCACTTTTAGGTGTTTTCTTTTGACAGAATCCCTAGGAGACTATGGGATGTGATGCAAAGGTCCAGGATCTGTCTCATCCAACCTTGTGTTGAGATCTCCTCATTTATAAAATGAACTTGCTGAATAACATGTTTTCTTAAGTTTATTACAGGCTGAAATTTAATGCTCTAGTGATTCCTTTATGTATAATTCTACAATTGAGAATGCAATAATGATAATTATTGCTTTGCAAGCTACTAGTTTCATTGCAAATGCCATTACTTATAATAAATACAGGATAGCCAAAAGAAGTACTTTCTAAAATATTATGTAAAATCAAAATGAGCATATAATTCTTTTAAAATAATTATTCTTGAAATAGTAACATGCTTTATAAAAAAAGTTCCAAAACGAAAATTTTAGAATTATCTCTACATACATATTCCAAGAGGCAAACAAGTTCTCAAGGACCATTATTGAATGCTTATAGAATATTAAAAAATAAAAAGGAATATAAGTCAAAACAATATTTAACACAGTATTCTAAAAAATCATTTGTAGATTATGATATTATAAAGAAGAAAAAGAAAAAATTTAACTACGTCTCTTCTGGGGTATGTGTGACTCCCAGCTTGAATTTTTAAAAATTCTACTGAATACTCCAATTTTGTCAAAAACAAAACAACAACAAGAAGCACACACACACAAAACTACCACAGCACTCCCAAAGCTGTGCAGTGCTCCAGTGGCATACATTCTCACAGTTCACAAAGCATTTCCACAAACATTTCCTGGGACCCTCACAAAAAAACCCTGTGATTTAGGCAAAATATGTCTCTCAATATCTTTCCATACTCCTACATTTTCTCCAAATAGATTATGTGACCATTAGTGTCACTTCCATATCAGAAAAATAAACACATACAGCTACTTTGTGTTACATCTAAAGAATGGCTTAATTATAATATTGTGGGTCAAAGACTGAGTTTTCCTTTTTCTACAGAAAAGCAGTGTTCACTCTGCCAAACATTTAGAGTATAAAGCTTCAGCATCTATAAAATATGAACAAAAAATAATTGCCTCAATTGTTGCAAAAATTCAATAACATGCTTAGAAATTTTCACATAATAATCTGCAGATAATAAATGCCTCTACATCTTAGCGCTTTTCTTCTCTTCTGAAAAAAACACTAAGAGATTTCATTTGTACAGTAGAAATGGCTTCATGATCAGGAAATTGGAATTAATATTCTACCACAGACTATCAGAATATGTTATTGAGTTTTTATTGCAAGTAAAATTCAAATAATACTACCTTCAGTGTTACTAACACTACTAGTAGTAAATATAATATTATCAGCAGAAATAATACTAATAATTATAATAATGACTAGATTTTATATAGTGCTTTTTTGTGTCTGATATTAGTCATTTCTATCTTCACGATAACCCTATATTATTATCCTATTTTAAATACGAAAAAACTAAGGGACTTGACTTGCCTAAGAGCAAAGTTCTGGTTACTAGTGAAGCTGAGATTTGAACCTATGAAATTTTCACCTTCAGGGCTCATGCTCTTTATAATTGTTCTATAGGTTATTTGTAATTTATAGAAGCTCTATAATAGAGTTATGATTATATTTTTAGAAAAATTGACTGCTAAACATATGGAATTGCTTGCCAGTTTAAGCATTTTTCAGGCAGACGCAATGTGAAATAAACAAATACATTAAATAACATTCATATGAGCTTCTTTTTTGTTGTTGTTTCCTATTTCCATGTAGTAGAAGTAGGATCTTATTTTTTGAAGGACAGAAATGTTAAAATTGACAAATAATTTGGAATAGATAATAGTGTGCCTTTTGAGTGCCTTAATTATGTAATGAAATTTGCTGTTTGTGCATATTCTACTTTATTTTACCACTTGAAAAAGCCAGTAGATATAAATAATGTAATAATTGTGAGGAGCTTTGCATTTCTGGAGAGGACAATACAAATAAAATGATCAACACAATAATTCAAAATTGTGTTAGGCATAATATTTTCCAAATTTTTCATATTCTATTATGTAACTATTTCCAGTGTCTTTCAAGATAAGGAGAATCAATTTTTCTTGAAGATACAGATTAGGCAACTGCAAAGAAAAATTCAAGTGACCTTAAGGATTTTCTCCCCTTAGTCATTCTTACACTGATTGTTCTAGCTTTCCACAGAAGGTAATAATATCTTTTGAATTACTGAACCATTAGTTCACTCTTAACCTTGATGAAAACTTCAAGAAATGTCTTATTACAAGAATAATTGTGAGGGAACATAAGGTGTTATTTTGGTTTGCACTTCATATTTTATATTATAACAAATATAGCATTAACATTAACAAATATGGCATTATTGATGTTGGAATTTTTTATTTAAGCTCTTGGCAAGTTTCCATATTTTTATTATAAAATGTACAAGCTTTTTTGAGAAAAACAAAAACATAAAGAAGCAGAAGAATTTTAAAATATGTTCTAACCAAGGTGGCTATCATGTAACACACAAGATAAAATAATGAACTTTACTGATTTTTTTCTTGTTTCTAATTGTTTATTCTAATATTTTCCAAGATGTTCATTTTATATTTTATATTTTGAATACCGAATTTTAAATTTATATTTATAGAAATATATGTTTAAGTTATGAGTTTATGAATTTTTATGCAACTTGCATTTTTACTTAATTAATCCTGTAAATTTTTCCATATCAGTAAATATTCCTAAAAATAAAATTGATAGAGCTTGTTATTTCCAAAATTTAAGTGTCAAGCTACAGTTGCCCTTTAGATCTTCTGATTTTCACTCCCAGCTGCAGCTGTAAGGAGTCCCTCTCTTTACCTTGGTTAACGATGTGCTTCATCATCAATCTAAATATCTTAGTGTAGAAGAAAAAAATAATGAATTTGCCCCACTTCTTCATAGTTATTTTTGAATCATAATATAAAGCAAAAGTTACAAAATAAAGGTAATTATATTTCAGGTATTAGAAATTCTTTAAATGAATATCTACAAAGTATTAATTTGGTATATACACCTTGCATTAAGAATTATTATAAATATTGTAACTATAATTTTAATACCAAGGATATTATAAACAAAACATTTAAGTGTATGCATATGTGTATATATGTATTTGCACATATGTATAGGATGAATATAGAGGCTATGTTTATTCCTAGTTGCATTAGATATGAACTCTCCCTTAATTTTACAAAAACTTATGTATAGATTTTTATGTGTATTCCTTTTTTATTGGGATTCGACTTTTATAAACTATTGAAAAAACAAATAATTTGTTGATCAAGCAGAAATCTTGCTTTTTGTGCTGGAAATGGCCCTTTATCATATGTCATCATCTGATGAACAAGACAATTCTGTTAGATCTACTGTAATGGGAATTTCTCTTTGGTATGTGGTATGTTGAAGATCGGAAAAAAAAAAAAAGTCTTGTCTAAGGTTCACCACTAATATGTGCTAGAACTTTGTCTGGATTCTATAAGTTTCAACCCAACATTTTATTTGCCATGTTCCACCAGAGTGAGAGTAGAGATGGGTTTTTTTTTCACCATTCTATTCCATAAGCTCTTGAAGCTCATGATAGAGAGAGAGAGAGACAGAGAGAGACAGAGAGAGAGATAGAGGTAGAGATATAAGTAGAGAGATATATTAAATATTTAGTGTTAAAATCCACAAAGGAAACCATAAAATCCCTAACAAACTTATCATTTGATTTTGTTTGATAATTAAGCTGTGCTGGGGCTCTATATGGAGTTAATTTTGAGGCTGTGAATTTTCCTTTGGTGATAGCCCATAAGAGGATAAACTGTGGAATGGAGTATGAAATGAGGGAGGAGGACCACAGGGATGAGACCTAAGCACTCCAAAGCCTCAGAGAACTGCTTGCCAACTCCAAGAAACAGGAGAACTTGAGGGACCTTGACCTGCAGATTCTAGCGAGAAGCCTTTCTTTTCACTTTGGGCAGACCTTATGATTCTGTTTTAACTTCATGAACTAAAAAAGAATAGCATAGGTATGCAATCACATCTCTGTAAGAAAAATATTTTAAAAAGTAACATCAAGGTAGCAACATAATCATACTTAAAATTAACAGTAGGGCTTCCCTGGTGGTGCAGTGGTTGAGAGTCCGCCTGCCCATGCAGGGGACACGGGTTCGTGCCCCGGTCTGGGAAAATCCCACGTGCCTTGGAGCGGCTGGGCCCATGAGCCATGGCCACTGAGCCTGCGTGTCCGCAGCCTGTGTGCCTGCGTACCGCAAAAAAAAAAAAAAATTAACAGTAATTACTTACTACCATCACATATTCACTCAGTATTCAAATTTTCAATTGGCTGATAATGTTTCTGAATCATAATCCAAATAAGATCCTCACATTAGTTGCTATGTCTCTTAAAGTCTGTTTTTAGCTGTAGCCTCCACTTCTCTCTCTCTCCCTGTCTCCTCTTATAATTCATTTGTTGAGGACACAGATTTACCTGTCCTTAGAGTTTTCTACTGTCTGGATAATGCTGATTGCATCCCCATGGTATGATTTAACATACCCCTCTGCCTTCTTTACATCCTGTAAATTCTTAGTTAGATCTAGAAGGCTTTTCCCTTTTGGACTATTATGCCATAAGGGCAGCTGTGTTCTTCCACAAAGAAAGTCATGAAGCACTACTGTCTCTTATTTTATCATAATAATAGTCATTGCTGATTAATATTAGGTATAGAAAAATAATATTTTAATTCTATAATTCTTTTTCATTTATTAAGTAGAATATTTCTATAAAAATCGTCTAATTTGCTGTATGTCTTCAATACACACACACACAACTTCTTTCTCATGACTTTTACCTTTTTAGACATTTTTGGGCTTTTTTTCACTTTTATATTCTAAATCCCATTTGTTGTTGTTGTTGTTGTTGTTGTTCTTGTTTTGTGGTTCGCGGGCCTCTCATTGTTGTGGCCTCTCCCGTTGCGGAGCACAGGCCCCGGACGCGCAGGCTCAGCGGCCATGGCTCATGGGCCTAGCCGCTCCGCGGCATGTGGGATCTTCCCGGACCGGGGCACGAACCCGTGCCCCCTGCACCGGCAGGCGGACTCTCAACTACTGCGCCACCAGGGAAGCCCTATGTTATGTTTTTGATTGTACATATTCTCCATTGGAAACCTTTGTCATTTAGCCTTCATTCCAGAGATTCTAGTCTTTTATTCTCATTTCTTTAATTCATTCAATTCTGATTTTATATTCTTTTATTTGTCCATTTGTAGTCAGGTTCTTTGTATTTCTGCTTTGTGGTATTATTTCAATTCTGCAAATGCTTGTTTAATTACATTTAATTCATGTCAGAATGTTGTCTTACACTTTTCTTTTTTGTTCTTAGCTTAGTTTAGAGAAATTTTTGCCTAAAAATATTATGTTTATGCTTTTATTATGGTAGCTCTGATGGGATCAGTGTTCATATTTTGTTGATGTTTTTAATTATTGTTTGATTTTTCTGGGACTAACAGCAGAAAAATTATATAAAGGTGAGGTTGGTGGCATACTTCAATTCTTAGTTCAAGAGAAACCTTTCCTGCTGCTACAGTTTTCTTTCTTCAACAAATGGAAAGTAATAGAATCTCTTCTGTTCTAACACATTTTGATTCTTTGCTGTTTTCTAATTTTAGTAAGGTTTTGACTTTCAGCCATCTTTTTATTTCTGTTCACCACCAAGCCTCCAAAGAGTCCCTTCCTGAGGATCCTCCATTGCCTTCAGAGTTGTTGCTTGTATGACACTGCCGTCTTTGGTATCACATAATTTAAAGTCATTCTGTTTAATTCCCTATTAAATGTTCTCTGTGTTATCTTACCATGGTTAGGATCCTCTGCTTCTAAATATAAATATTATTAGATGTTATCTGTGGTCATCTCTACTAGAACCCTACAGCACTCTCCTGTGTTCATCACAATTGCCTGTTAACCTCCATTCAGGCGTGGGCTCCACTTAAGTACAGGCATTAAACACACTCTGTGGTCTTGGGTGGCTATGCACCATTAAAGTAAACTGAAGGTGTATTCTCTGTGTCCTAGTTATGCTGTTAATATTAACTATGCAAGATTTTCTTATCTAACTTTGTTGATCAGCAGTTTTTCCCTTGGAGGATGTGTAGAGATTCAAATTTAAAACGCTCCCATTATCCTTGAGGTACTTGGAAATTCTACAATAATATTTTGAATGGAACAAAGGTGCCAGAGTTTAGAAAGAATTCTAAATCACAAAGTCTTCCCAAGAAGGAAGACGATTGTAATTTATAAAAGCAAAGCGTTTATTCTTAGAATAATTCTCTCTCTCCTTCAGAGACCTTTGAACAGGCAGAATATGAAAAAGAGTATTCTAAGTGAATAGTGCACTGGAATCTAAGCATGATGAAACTAAAGAAGATAAAGGAGAACTGGGAATACTTTATTTCATCAAAAAGCAGAACTTGCATGAGTTAAAATGCCTTTAAAACATAAATAGCTTAAGTTTAAACAGCTTTAAAATATTTTTTAATATGTTGTTGAGAATAGGTATTATATTAGAATTAAAGAAATAAGATAAAATATTGAGTTAGTTTATAACAATCTTTCTATAATTCTTCTTAACTAGTATACTTCAGAAAGCTTTTCAACTGGAAAAATTGGCCCCAAAATATCCCATATTTGCCAAAGTGCTCTGCTGGACTAGAATTACTTAGCAGGTATGAAGATACATGGGCTGCACTTCACAGAAGAACCAAAGAATGTGCCGGTGCTAGAGAGCTGGTGGATAGCAAGGTGGTTATGCTTTCAGCACACTGGGAGAAAAAGAAGACAGAGCTAAGAGTTACAGGTGCATCCTCAGCAACTTCCAGGTTTAATACCAGATTTAGAATTTATGACAGCAAACCTGACATATTTAATGGCTAGTTTTTAGGAGATAAAAACCAGCTGCTGGGGCTTCCCTGGTGGTGCAGTGGTTAAGAATCCACCTGCCAATGCAGGGGACACGGATTCGACCCCTGGTCCGGGAAGATCCCACATGCCGCGGGGCAACTAAGCCCGTGCACCACAACTACTGAGC